>NC_084993.1:6725997-7925997 GCF_963691925.1 Scomber scombrus | reverse complement strand
CGTGATCGTGGGCTATGCTTGGCTGGAAGGGGGTTGGGTGGGTGGGTGTTGGTGTATGTGTGAAGGAGGGGGGCGGGGGGGGGGGGGGCACATTAGGCAGATGGCTTCTGATGTGTGACAGTCACACAATTCTGTATATATTCCTCTTTATATATACATATATGTATGGATGTATGTGTGATGTACAGTTCTGTATGTGCTGTATATGTGGATGCAATCTGCCTTTAAACCTGTAAGGACCAACGTCAGGAAACAACCAGAGCCAGGAGGAGCCATTTAGTGTTCATCACACTCTGTGCCTCTCAGAGATGGACCGAGCCCTGATTCAAAGAGAAACATGGAAAGATGTTAATTACCCATTTCTCCCCTGAGGCCCATTTCACGGCTCCACTCAAACGATAAATTCTCATGTGTCACATTTTTGCATTTATCACTATCACACAAAAAAATATGCAGCCGAGCTTTTCTCATCCAAACCTGCGACTACATGTTATAAGGCTCTGCCGAGGCTCGGAGAAACATGCATCGTGATGTCATTAAGTGGATTCTGATGTTGATGAGTCACATGCTGAAGCTACTCCATTGGATAATGGCTCGGGTGCTACAGTGCACCCTCAAAGCCTCAAAGCTTCAACATATTCAGGAAATATTGTTCGGAATGATTTGTTAGTGTTGGATTGAAAGATTTTTATAAAAGACGTAACATGGTGTTGATAGAGTCCACACAATGTATTATTCTATAAATAGTTTATACATACTTGCTGTCAAAGGGCTATTTCACCTATTCAGTGGATTTGTGAGAGAGAGATTATAAGAACTGTTCAAATCAAAGCAGCAGATGTGGCGATATATGGAATTTTAGTTTCTAGTATGGGTTAAGCCTTCAAAAACACTG
The DNA here is from genome assembly GCF_963691925.1 of Scomber scombrus. Lineage (NCBI taxonomy): Eukaryota > Metazoa > Chordata > Actinopteri > Scombriformes > Scombridae > Scomber > Scomber scombrus. The sequence continues at coordinate 7,925,102 of NC_084993.1, read as the reverse complement.
GATCCTACATTTCCCATAATGCAACTCAATTAGACCCTCCCTGCCTGGTAAACGCTCATATCTTCACTCCACATCCTCAGTTTATACTGCAGGCTTTCTCTTATAAAATTGAGATTGTGCTGATGACATCACTGTGACATCATCAGTGTTTGTTTGTCATAGGCTTAGTAAACTGATGTGTAAAATAGGTGGATTGCCCCTTTAATTTAAAAAAAGGGAAGAAATCATGACCAGTCCAGCAGAAATATTTACATTTTTTTCCTGTTAGTGATGTATCTGTTAGTTTTATTACAGTAAACAGACACAAGCTTAATATTCCCTTGAATGAAGAGAGTATTTTAGTTCCCCACTTTGTGATTAGGTGCACACATTCAAGATGAGCAGTGTGCTGAAGTCAGTCCTCGTCGCTGCTAGCTTGTAAAAAAAAAAAAAAAAAAAAAAAAAAAGCGAAAAGTGCTTAGCTGTGATGACTAGCTTGATTGATCTTCTTGAGACTAATGGTCTTCCTTAATTGAATCATCACTAGTAGCTGATTGTTTAGATTAACACAGCAGAAGGAAGTGCTCGGTCCAGTTGTGTCCCAGCAAAAAAAAAAAACACAACCTTACAGGAATTTCTGACTGTGCGGCAGGATGAATTCCAGCACGTCTCGAGGCACTAAACTGAGCATAAAAAGCCCTGACTGTGCACAAGAAAATGGACTGAAAGGGAAAAAAATCACAAAGTACCATTTCTGATATTCATTGTGGGTACCTATGTTCAGCAAAAAGATGCAGAGATGTGTTATTAAACGACAAACGTTCAGAAATCAGAGAACACAAATAACACAATATCTATACTTTTGCTTGTGAATCTTGATGTGGTTTTCATTTGAATGAGTTGACAGCAGATGTTGCTGTATAACTCTCTTAAATAATTGTGCTTAAAAAAAGGTTTGAGGAGATGAATCTCACTACAAACTATCATGTGTCACATGCAGGAATCAGGAATTATGATGTAATATCAGTTATTTTATGATATTTGTCTAATTTTAAAAGAGATTTTGTTTTTCCTGCTGCTGTTATGTTACTTAAACTAAACATTCTGGACTTGTTTGGACTCTGTTTACTTACTAATATCTCATTTAGTAGAAATGACATCTGTGTAGAGGGCAGTTTGCCATCACTTCATTTAGTTTTGCCAGAGTTTTAAAATCGCAGGAATTCTTGTCTCTGTTTAGCCGTCACTTTGATGTCTTCCTTTTTGTTGTTGAATCTTACTTTCAATGATTTATACTGCTCTTGAAATGTTCAAATCTGTGTTGTTATTTGCTGTCACCATGCTTCAATGCCAGTGGAAACATTTGAAAATGCTGGTCTATAGAGAATTGAGCTTTTTGTCAGTCTTCAAAGACGTGGTTGACTTCTTCTTTGTAGCAGCAATGATGAGAATACAACTTTCTGTTGTCTTAAACTTTTTCTGTGATCTGTGGCTTTGTATGTCAGTAATGCAGATCATGGACTACTTGTTTATGACATACTGTAAATTCTCTTGTAAAAGCCAAATAATGGACAGACCTCACATAAAAGTCAGTCTCATAATTCAATCTTATAATTTGCTTCATGTTTTTATTTTTTATCATGCATCACTTTTCATCATTTAAAAAAAAAAGTTGCATAAATGAAATGACGCCATGGATGAGCGATGCCTGCAAACTAGTTCAGGCAGCCTAACACCACGTATTCTGCTCAATGTAACATACAGTTACAGTTGCTGCTGTTCATACAGTGTTTCAAGAGTCCCATCTCCACCCTCCACCCTCTGAGTGGAAGTCAGAGCCTAGATCAAAGACTAATTGCTATACATATTCTTCATTTAAATAATGATCTTAACCACATGAGCTGGCTGACCGAAATGAGCTTCCATATTCGTGACAAATCAGGAAATTGTTAAATTATCGGGAAATGTCAAATTTAAGTTTGGATAGACTGCCCTCTGTGTCAGTGTCACATTTTGTGATCACATGATATCAAACAAGGCATAAAACAAGCCAAAGAAAAGAAGAAAAAAAACTCCTAGTAAAAGAAAAAAAATGCTGAAATCTGTCTGACTCTTTTTGGGAACAGGGATCAAACTCATCACCATTCAGAACGGTCTGGCAGCGTGAGGTTGGCCGTGTGTGGTCATACAAACTGCTGACGGCACGGGAATGAAAACTCCACTTTGTCTGAGATGCTCCTGGCAGTCTGTTCTTTTCTGCATCATCCATTTCACCTGTTCTGCATTCACTGTGCCAAGCCACCACTCTGGACTTGGCACTGTGATTGTCTATGTCTATGGCACAAATTGATGTGAACCCAAAAACCTGTGTCAATTTTTTAAATTATTTTTTTATTTTTTTAAGTTGACCTCATTGTGCTTGGCAGGTGTAATCCTTTCTTTAGCTGCTACTGGGTTGAAGCTTCAGTGCCTCCTTTGTTTACAACAGGGTTAATGTCATCATGTGTCTGTATGAACCTGTGTTCTCTTTTTTGTCTTTTCAAAGAGACAATTTAGGTCTTTCAGGTGCTTTTTCTGACTTTAAATCCCTTTTATTGGCAGGTTAAACTCTCGCCCACTGTCTTACCACTGTGAACAGGTTCTGAGTGTAGTTTTTCTCATGATCCCTGATTGCTTTCTTACAGTAAATGGGTTTCTTTTTTTAACAATGAATTGACCGTATAAGGGGAGCAGATAATCTGCATCAGCCATGCCTTGATCACGCATTTATAGTGCTGTGACGATTTCCTGTTGCTTTTAATGGAGCTTTGCCCACTGCACTCTACTGGCTCAGCAGGGTTAAGTTTTACAGCAACTCTTACTGACAGGAAGGTCTAGACTATTTTTAACTGCTGGTAGAAGGGCTGTAGTCTGGTCGAAACTGATCTTGCAGTGTTTTGTCTCATTGTCTCAGACCTCAAATACTTTTAATATCTGTCAAAGATCTCCAAGTAATCAAGTCTACATTGCCAGTAGAAAAAGGCAAAGCTAATGGGAGAACAAATGTGTAGAATAAGACCACAACCCTAAAAAAATGGTGAGTTTGTATCCTGGCTGTACAGCTTCAGTAACACAACGGTTGATTTCTGTTTGCAGGGCTCAGCTGATTCGTACACTAGCAGACCATCAGACTCAGATGTCTCTCTCGAGGAGGAGCGGGAGGTGCCGGCCCAGGTCCAGAGCCAGAGCCCAAGCCAGAGCCAAGGACCGGGACAGAGCCGTCAGGAAAGGGAGCAACAGGCCACCATTCAACTGGAGAGAGCCAAGGTAGCCATCCTGCAACACGCATTAGATATATTGGAGTCTCAAAGGTCCTTCAGCAATAGTCTTCAGCAGATAGATACAAACTTTTATAGCGACCGTGTGGGCAAACTTGGTTTCACATATTAAAGCAGGGCACTGAAATCCTTGAATATGTTTATTTTCTGTTACCTGCTGAGTGTAACTATGTTTCCGACCTCCAGACCAAGCCTGTGGCATTTGCCGTAAGGACCAACGTCAGCTATTGTGGCGCTCTGGATGAGGATGTTCCAGTACCAGCCACAGCCATCTCCTTTGACGCCAAGGATTTCCTCCACATAAAAGAAGTGCGTGTGTACTTTTTTTTTTTATCAAACATGACACCTAGCATTCCTACTGCTATGTACAGCTCAATCTGCTCCAATACTGATGAAACATTTTTCCATTTTCTTCACGTTTTGTTCTGCTCTTTTTTCTTCTTTTTTTTTTTTGGTTGTCGTCCTCAGAAGTTCAACAATGACTGGTGGATCGGACGGTTAGTGAAAGAGGGCTGCGAGATCGGCTTCATCCCCAGCCCTCTGAAGCTCGAGAATATCCGGCTCCAGCAGGAGCAAAAGAGAGGACGAGTCCAAGGGTAAGTAACAGAAAAACACACCTGTCTCACTGTTTTATGGTCACACATGAGTCTATGTGATAACGATTGGCATATCATTCTTTGAAATTATTTGGTGTACTGAAAACTAAGTAACAAATCATAAAAGCCACTTGAAGAGTTTTATAGTGACTAAATCAACCATGAAAAGGAAGGAAATAGATTCATCTGACAAAACTAAAGTTGCTTTTTTGTGTAAAAGAGACACATTTTTACTTTGCTTATCAGGTCAGGTATGAAAGGGGGATAAAATTTACTCAAAAATAAGTTTGAACTAGAGCTGAAACAACTGACTGACTGATTGATCAACAGGAAGTTTGTTTCAGTCTTTTTTCTGTCTGTCTCTGGATTCTGTCATGTGAGGATTTGCTGTTTTTCTTTGTCTTATATGACCGTACTAATAAAAAATCATCATCATTGCCAGTTGCCAGTTTTTGACTTGCACAGAAACAGAAATATTATTGATAGCACGTATATATGATAAATATATTATGTTGTCAAAGGTACAGTCAGTGTCTGTCCATACAGACTCTTTGGTAAAAGCCTATTCATCTCTCACTCTGTAAATCTTCCTATGATTTATTTAAAGTTGTACTTTGACACAGGTCTGCTCATGACTCATGTCTATTTACTCCATCTCTTCTACTTATACAGACAGTGAAACACTTTCAATAGCTGCAATTAGCGGTCCGATCAGCCTTCTAGTTTCTTTGAGTGCGTAATGTGTCTTGAAGGTTCTGTCATCCAGAGTTTGTACAGTAACTCACATGCACTTCCTCAAGCCTTACTGTTGAGTTTAATACTAATCTTACTAGACTGAAGTGCTTCAGCGTTTCACTTACTAGTTTGCCCTCTGTGGCTTTTTGTCACTGGAGCCTCTCAGAGAAGGAGAGACATTCAAATCCCATTAATCACATGTACATTTACATTGTAGCTAAAAACAGTGGCCCTGTGTGAGATATGCTGCCTTTCAGGGGTGTTGGAAAGTCTGAAACTCTGAAAAAACACAAAACCTGTTTTATTTCTTTTAAATCATTATAATTATTATTATTAGTATTACATATTTAAACTTGTGGATTATGGTTTTACGTATTATAACTGATCAGCTGTAAATTTCACACTTCCAACGTCCATATGGAACACAGCATAACATTTGGCCTTTTCCCTACATGCTACTCAAGCCAGCCTCTGTCTCAAATAGTTTTGAATTTGTTGGCCAATAGTCTCATATGTGATTTAGATGGAGATCTGATATAGGAAAATGAATGCTTTGTGTGCATAAAATCATCCCAGAAATAATAATTTGACTAAATGAGACATTTTTCATCTCATATTTATTTTGTCTGGCAAAACTTGAACTCACCTTTTACCTTTAATTATTCAACCATGAAACACACAAGAATTGTTAGTATTTTTTTCCCAATTATCCATTTAAGCCTTGGCAATTTTATTTATTTATTTTTTTTCCTTTTCCTGTAATTTTCCACATTAATACCATGGTGTGTTTCTGTCTTTCTTTATCCCCTCTTGTCTTTTCCAGTAAGTCTGGAGGCAACTCTTCTTCCAGTGTAGAGGATGAGGTATCTGCCTCTATCAGACCCCTCATATCCTCAGCAGGTGAGAGCATTGGTCAGGGGGAGAGGGCTGTTAGTAGCCAGCTGCCAGCTTAGAGCCAACTTTCCTGAACCACAACAACATAGAGAAAATAAGACTAAAGCCTTCCCATGTCTCTGCATAGAGCATAAGTTCACTGCGTAGAGTTGTTGTTCCCATGATCCTCCTCTTCCTCCAGTTGAGGACTGCAGGCGCTCTGAGACTGGGGCTTACCACAGTGTGAACCCAACGACAAGACTATGAACCCCCCCTGAACTGCACTCATGTGACTTTGTGAATATAACCATAGGACAATAGAAATACTTTTTACATGTTTCATATTTATCTGCATCATGCCGATTATCCTTGATAGGTTTCATTTGCTTAAAAAAAAAGAAAGATGCAAAGTTTCTTATGTGAAGCATGTTTTTCTGAGATATTCTGGTGACACCTCCCCCAGCAGCAGCCACTGACGACACTGTCACTGTCTTCTCTCCCCTCCTACAGGAAAGCAGAAACAGAAAGTGGTAAGTTGGTGACGGTAAAAACCCACTCATTAACCATCCGCTGGACTCGTGTTGCTGCCATCATTAAAATGACAAGAACTAGTAGCACTGAAGCAGGAAGTTACAGCCTCATGTCACATCATAGGGAGCACAATATACTGTGATGCCAAAGTACTGAAGACTTCCTTTACACTTATAGTTTTGATGAAGTTTTTGGGGAAAGCGGGAGGAATTATTTGAAGTTTGCTGAATGTTACATAAGACAGCTTTATTAAATAAAATTATTGGTTGCACCGCAAATTTATCTTAGCTTTATTTATTTTACTTTCAATTCATTTATGTTATTTATATTTTACATACTATTTAACATTTATGTGTTTTAAATTTCCATTTATCTGAAAGTTTTCGTACATAATTTAAAGTTGTTTTTTTCGTCAAATTCACACATTTCAAAGGGTATATTTTAGGTCTTGGTTTAATTCAGGTCTCCAGTCTGAATTTATTAACTGTTAAGAACAAAATAAAACAACAACAACAACAAAGTTTTTTAATTGCACCACTTTTGTATATTTCAAAGAATAAATTTAAGCCACATAAAATCAGAAGCATGGTGTTGAAGGTCAAATATTTGAACCAGTGTGCATCACTGTGGGGCAGTCCTGGTCTTTTTACTATACATGATAAATAAATACTAATGTATTGTGTTGCTTTAGAAACACTGTAGGAATTTGTAATTACTATTGATTCTAAATAAATGTACATAATATCTAGTAATATCTCGTATTATTGTTATTATGGCATGGCGTGGTGTCGTTTTTCTACTTCTTATTGTAGTATTTGTTCTGGTGTAGTGTTAATGAGTTAGACCGTAGTTTTTTTCACAACATCAGTGTACAGTAGTCATATCCATCCATCTATGTAGCAAATGATAAAAAATGTATTATTAGGTCAAAATGTAATAACATGTTCCTCTAAATGTGTTGAAATTATAACTAAATCTGTTAATGAAGTCACTTAACAGAAGACTGATTGCTTAAAACTAATACAAAAAGTAAAATAAATAATAAGAAAAATCAATAGTAGGATAATGTACAGTATCAGAGAAATGTTTCCAGTCTTAGTCAAGAAACATTTTCATTTTATTACATTTTGACCTTATCATTTGCTACATGCCCAACATGGCAATATACCAGCCTCCCATTTAACACATCTGATCGTAATTCAAGTTCATCATTACAGCTGTCTGCTCTGAATATTTTGTTTAACAGTGTTTTCTGTGGAGTTATTTTGGGTCCATTGTCTTGCTCTTAATGAGAAAACTGCCGCTGACTCAATATCTTTGCATTGACAGACGGAGCACGTCCCCCCGTATGACGTGGTTCCTTCCATGAGGCCTGTGGTGCTGGTGGGACCGTCGCTGAAAGGTTATGAGGTGAGCTTCGGTTGAAAAGAGAATCGAACATTTATCATCGGTGATTAAGAGCTTTTACTCAAATGCCACACATAGCAATGATTCATACTCACATTCATTATTAGTACTGAAAATCAGAGCAACATGCAGAAAGGACAAGATCACAGAAAAAAATATGAGTCCTGCGTGTCTTTCCTCAAGTCCCCCAAAAATAGCTCCCTGTTGGCGCAGTTAATTGTGAGTGTGTCATCGCCCACGTAACATCCAGATTGCAGCCAGACTAACGAGGAGACCGGGAGGTCAGATGAAAATATGTTGTGTAATTGGCAGATTTTGGCTTTTCTGCCGAGAACGTCCTCCCTCAGCTGTCTTATTGCTTCCATTACTTTTTATAAATGCATGTACACACACACACTGCACATAAGGGACTCTGTGCAGTACTATAATTCACAGGAAGTACTCATATGATATCACTTAAAACTTAACATAAAGAAAATGCTGCTGTGAATAAACTCCTTGAAGTAGAGTCACTGTGAATCATTCTCACATCAGATCATACATCATTTTGGTTTTTAGCAGCAGTTATGCCATCTGTGTTTTTCTCTTGGGATTCGCCTAATGGATTGGGGCTTATTCATATTTAGGGTCATGGGGGGCTTGAGCCTATCTGAGCATGCATTAGGCAGGAGGGGAGCGATCAGATTTATAAGACCAATCCCACTTATTGCAATTAGGAGTCTTCATTTCAGCAGTTTGATTTAGCTGGTAGTGGAAGGCAGAGGACTCCACAAAAGAAATGACCAGGGTTGGGATTTCATGTCACGGTAGATAGAAAGTTTGCTGTACTCTTGTGCCTTACTGACATCTTCTTTTCTTCTGTGCAGGTAACGGATATGATGCAGAAAGCACTCTTTGACTTCCTCAAGCACAGGTTTGATGGCAGGTAAGGCAAAACACCGCATTTTAACATATTTAAATTTACATTCAAAAAAATTACAGAGTTGCAATCACTGAGGTCTTGCGAGACGTTGCACAGCATGCATTGATTTAGTTATGAAAAGCAGATGTAATCAAGTACAATTAAAGGATTGTGCAAAAAAAAGAGTACAATTATGGAGAAATCTACTTTTATTTTGCATCCATTATTTCTAAAAATGTTGGGCAAAATATGAAATTCTTCACTGTACTGCCCCCTACAGGCCAATACGAAACTATCAGAGCTACTGTGGACAAGATGCATTTTTTTAAAAATCTAACTAATACATACATGTGAATCTGTTTTCATGTTTAAATATGTTTGTCTTTGTCTTATTTTGCAGGATATCTATTACACGAGTCACTGCTGATATATCATTAGCAAAGAGGTCTGTTCTCAACAACCCCAGTAAGAGGGCCATCATTGAAAGATCCAACACTCGGTCCAGCTTAGGTAAGAAATGCTGCCTGTTCCACTTGGCTCAGTTTATTTTCACTTTAGTCTGTAAAAAAGGAAAACAAAGCGGCTTCTTTTATATTTTAGGCACACAGGTAGAAACATGAAAACTGTTTTTATGGATGAAATGGATGCATCCTTACATAGAAACTGAACTGTGGACTTTATAGTTTCCATCATGAGTATCAAATCATTGGGTGAGTAACTTCAACGGAGGTTTCTATATTTTAATGGTATCTTATCTCTTCAGCTGAGGTGCAAAGTGAGATTGAAAGGATCTTTGAGTTGGCTCGCTCCCTGCAGCTGGTGGTGCTGGACGCTGACACCATCAACCACCCAGCTCAGCTCCTCAAGACCTCCCTGGCCCCCATCATCGTCCATGTTAAAGTATCCTCGCCAAAGGTACTGTTTGTTGGGGGAGGGGGAGGGCAGGTTTAATTGAACTCAAACACAAAGTACTCAGTTTATTTAGTTGGTTACATGGATTATTCAGCCTCAACATGATGTCAAGCCTTGACAAAACAATAGGTAGCATAAGAAAATTGAGCATATTATATGATTTCCACAGCTGCTGTCCCACAGCAGACTCATTCAGCTGGTGGAGACAAACAACAAGATCACCTAGACATGTTAAGAAAGAATTCCAGCATATTAAAGGTAACGCTCTCTATAGGTTGATATTTTCCCCTCCACTGGTGTAGCAACTCAGCACAATGTTCCCTCTAAACAAGCATGAAGTACTGTACTTTAAAGCCTCTGACTAGTGTGTAGGAGTCAGTAGAGGCTTCTGCACCAAGCTATCTGCACCATGGCACCTTTGCATGGAAGAGAACACCTGCTGCACTTCCCCTCTACCCTGGGACTACAGCAATGATCACTCAGACTGATTGTCTCAGATACAACAGAACCTCCCAAATAGTACCAGAGATCAGTAAAGATATGCCTTCAAATTTGGATTTAAAAGTTGTATTCATTTAAAGGCAGTGACACACTGGTCAGGTGGGTTGCACACTCCAACACACAAACACCCTCCTAGCATGGAAAATGCACACTCTGATGCAGCTGACCGGTAAGGCTGACTGTTATACAAACAAATCAGAAAGCAGCAATAAGACCTGCAAAACCAGACTGCAACCTCATGAGTCCAGTTCTGTCACCTTTTGAAAATTCTAAACAGATATAAAAACTTTATTTGGATTTTTCATATTTTATTAACTCAACCGGTTATAATTTTCATAAATAATATTTTCTCTTGTGAAGGCTGTTTATATTTTTGGCTTAAAAATTGTTCAATTGAAATATATTGAGCCTATACTGGAATCAAATTAATACTCACCATCTTTATATTTTAATGTTAGAAGGTAAAAGTTGCAAATTCTCAGAATAAATGTAGATGACATGAGTTCAGTGTCCTCACTGGTATACATCCCAAATTGACTTTAAAGTGCAAACCTAGAAATGTTGCAACCGAAAGATGCTTTTTCACCAGCAACATGGACAAGCATACATTTAGTGTGACTATTTAAACAGGATGATAAACAAGATTGAATTAATAAAAGAGTCCCACAGTTCATAAAAGAGAAGTGATATATTGATTAGAGAAAAGATATTCATTTCACATCATCATAATCAATTAACCAATCTGAAAGTGGAAAAATAGACACCAGAGTGTGCACGCACAAAAACTAAATCACTGAGAAAAACGTCTCCCATTGCTTGTTATGAATTAGAACTCATCACGTGATGAGGAAGGGAATACCGGGTGACCTGAAACGAGTGCACCCAAAGCTGCAATGCTTTTAATTCAGTTTAACTGGAGCATTATGTACTTTTCCTACCCTGTCATCCAGGTTCTGCAAAGGCTAGTCAAGTCCAGAGGGAAGTCCCAGAGCAAACACCTGAATGTCCAGCTTGTGGCAGCTGACAAACTGGCCCAGTGTCCACCGGTAAATGGCTCTCCTCATTTACTGTATCAGCCGGTCATTTCATTGTTTGTTTGTTTTTTATTTGACAATGTGACTGGTTCACAAATATCTCCCAATTTTAAATGAGATTCAGTCATATTTTTTTGTATAAAACCAAAATAACCATTCCACCAAGAAATTCCTTGCATTTAATCAAGGTTTTAATAAGATGCTAGAAGAATTTACATCATTTGACATAATTTGTGCTTATTCAGTTAAAATCAGCTCCCTTATCCTAAATCAAGAATATTGTATTCTTGCTTCTTGTATTTTTATTTACATTCTTTACACAGTACTTACTAACACAACGGGACCCAGAATGTCAGTGTGAAGATCATTTCATCTTATTCTCATCATTAGTTTCAACTTGCTCTCCTCCCTCCCACCATCTGCTGATCACAGGAAATGTTTGACATCATCCTGGACGAGAACCAGCTGGAGGACGCCTGCGAGCATCTCGCCGAATACCTCGAGGCCTACTGGAAAGCAACCCACACCTCGATGGCAACGCCCCTAAACCCCCTGTTGGGACGCAACCTGGGCCCCACCACTCTTACCCCCTACCCCACCAGCATCTCTGGACTGCAGGTAAACATCCACTAGTCCTTTTTAGGAATATTAGCTCTTCAAATTAATCAAGTTTTTTCCTTTTAAAGAAAATGTTTTCAGGCATTGTAATCCTTCCTCATCTCCTCGGCAGTATAAGCAATCCAATACAAGCCAACTGAAATGTCATAATTGGAAAATTGTGGTTAAACTGACTGTTTTTGTGTGTTTTCAACCTAATTTTGAGCAGAATTGTGTTGCACCAGCCTTACCTGTGTCTGCCGTATGTTCCTGTGATTAGCAGAGCCAAAGAATGCGACAGAGCAACCACACGGGAGACCACTCTACCCCAAACGAACGACGCAACCTGATGACATCAGACGAGAACTACCACAACGAGCGGGCGCACAAGGGACGCAACCGCATGTCATCTGGGTCGCAGCATAGCCGCGAGCAGCAGGACCCCTACCAGGACTACCAGGACCCCTATCAGGATGCATACAAGCCACACCGCAATCGCAGTTCACCGGGCAGCTACAGCCATGACTCCCGGCACCGGCTCTGAGCCCACTTCTATCATCACCGGGGCCCAAATGCCCCAGATTCCACCTGAAATAAACGCTGCATCGGAGCCAAGACGGTCCCAAATTGTACCTTTTTTGTTTTTGGTTTGCGTTAATTTGTTTTTATCTACCTGGCTATTTTTCTCTCTTTCAAGATCTAATGAATTCACGTTCAGGTGTAAGTTTTTGGTCAAGCTGCCAGGGCAACCCCATCAATCAACAGCGCGAGTAGTCAAGAGGTTCAGGTTGCCAGTATTTACTAATTCCTTACATTTCTGTGGGACCTTTTTGGGATTGTACTAACACAATGCTCAGCAGACATGCAGCGCAGATTGTGCTCGTTGCCTGTGTCAGCAAGCTCATTATGGATAGTGGTCAGATGGTGATGGTGTAGGGGCTTCTAAGTGCCTGGGTCATCACACCAGGTCGGAGGGAAGTCCACTGCACATAGACTGCTGAAGGCTGCTGACCCCTATCCTGGGCCATGTATAAATCCTTTCACCATTTAGCTTATTGCATGCTGATAGATGATCAAACTCCGCATCCACTACATCGATATTTTGTACCTAGCATTCTGGATTCTCCTACGATGAGGTGTAGATACGGAGGTCCAATTTTCTAAATCACCTGATTGTGGACAGGCGGTTGGTAGTGGGTTTCGGGGAGGGGGTGGGTGGGTGTGCAGATTATATCTGGCTGCTAGTTTCGAAAACTGGTGCTTCACATTCCCAAACTATTTTGCTATTTGAAAGTCACTTTGAGCAAGGCCAGCTTTTCTGTAGCATAGCTTTAGGCTTTCATTTGGGTGAAGACCCTCACCGTCATAAGCAGAACAGATTCTGATGGTACTGGGATCAGATCTCGGTCACACTGTAGGAGAAGGCAATACTGCTTCTGTTTTAAACAGCTAGCACTTAGAGAGTTAGGGAAGGCAATAGCTGTGACAGTCTGTCGGATAGTGTAGTGAAATACAATAGCAAAATACTACTTGAGATGCCATTTGATGTTGTTGAGATGTGGACTGGCATAAAAACCAATTCTGTGAGAACCTATTGAGCAGTTTGGGATCTTCAGTTTGATGTTTTCGCCCCTGCCAGCGTGAATAATAAGATTGGGAACTGTTTTTATTTTTGTGTTTCATAGACCTAAAAGAGCATCTGCTGCTTTATTAGCATTGAAATCAAAGCCGTATAAAAGTAAAACAAGCATACAGTACAGATGTTGGTTGCCAAGTCAACAGTAGTACAGTAGTTCAATGGTCTGCCTCATGTGATTGGTTCATGGCCATTGAAGTTCCTTCCTGTGGTTTTATGGGATTAAAACATTAAAAATGTGACATGGCAGGATCGGTTGCATCATGTTCATTCTCTGTGTAGCTGGCATGTTGTCCTGACTGCAGAGCATGTTTCCTCCAAACGTAAAATAGAACCCTACTGTAACCAAGTTGATGTTTGTAGAAGTATAAGGCACCTTTCTCAAAAAAAAAAATAAAAAAAACAAACAAAGAATTTAAAAAGAAAAGAAAAAGATGGTCCAAATTAATGATGAACAACATCTCTGGAACCCTGAGGTTTGTAACTCAATACAGATATGGTTAACAGAGAAGTTTTGGTTTATGTTATTCTGAAACTAAAGTTTTAAAGAGTGGTTGCATGACTCAAAAGAGGAGCCATCAAAATGATAATAGTTTCTATTAAATCAGAATGATGTTATACGGTAGAAAGTGCACTAAAACAACTGTCTCTCACAAAAAGGTTTTGTTAAGACAACACGGGCAAGAGTTTACCGAACCCACATGGTGCTTTCCACATGATGTGTGGAAACAGAGCTGCTGCGGTTGCTAGTAATGTTTATATGGCTTGTTATCTTTATCTTAATTTACTGTACATATCTTATTCTCTTGATATATCACATTATCTTGTGACTGTCTTAATTATCACATTATCTCCAGATCACAAACTAGCTAGCCAACTTAGGCTAAGCCTAAAAAGATGTTTAATTCATGATAAATTAGGCTAAGTAGAACATTAAAATCAAATAGAAGACTCTGTTTTCTCCATAGTCAATATAAATGGATTTGACCATGAAATCACTTTTCTCATCTCTGAGAGAAAGAGGAGAGCAAAGCAAACATGAAAGAGAAGAATCTTGAAATGTTATCTTGAAATAATGAGGTTAAGTTGTTATCTCGGGATTTAAGTCTTCAAAAATGCAGTTATTCCAGCGGTTTGTCATCTCAAGATAACACAATGGTGAGTCTTTGAGTTTTTGCTGCTCTTGGCTTCTATGTCTTGACATAAGCTTCTTTATGGGATGATAAAAAACTGAGTATGTCATCTGATTCATGCGTTTCCCTGGCTGTGTGTCCGGAGTTACCTTTGAAGCAAATGCACCTAAGAGATGAGAAGAAGTGTAATGACAGATAACAGGCTGGTCCTCAGTTCAGGTAGCTTGTTAGCTTGCTTTTACAATTCTACAACACACAAAAAATTCAAATGATTGAGGACCAAACCTGACATTTAAATTATTACCAAAATGAACTGATAACCATTTTTCATTCAGTTGATTAGTTTATCTCTAATTACGTCAAGTTTGATCCAAGAAAGACACCAGAGACACAGCACCAGGGAAACATAATATGTATCAGAAATGAATCACAGTGAACTGTGGGATTGTTTTCCTGATGAATTCTCTGATATCAGATATAAACTGTATGAAGCCGAATCAGTTTTCTGTGGCATGTTTAGACAAATGTTGAAGCTACTCTTAACATTTAGACCTCTTCCCTTCTGACAAAAATGATGTGCAGCACCAGATTAGGTTGGTGCTGTAAAGAACCGTGAATGAACCTCTAACAAAATGCTTTGCAAATAAGTAGTGGTTCAAAAGAGGATTAAGTCCCTTACAAATAATTTGTTATTTCTTGGTCCAAGATCTATACAGAGTGCTATCTAAATAAGTTAAGATTTGAATGAAAAGACTGTGTATCACACTTGCAAAAAGATAAGCTAGAAGCTGCTACTTTTAGGGTAATTTCCATTTTTGGATTAATATTCTATCATAAATAGATAGAAACCTGCTCAAAGTTGGTTAAAAAGCAGTTCAACAGTATATCTTGAGTCTGGCTCACTATTCTTGATGAGTGGGTTACGGTTAGGCAATTAAACACTTATTATAAATAGTTAATTCTGGATGTATGGCTGAATGAGAACTCCCAAAAGAAAGTTGGATGTTTTATAGCCTGTGTCGACCATCCACCACACCTCCACCTCGCTACATGAAAGATACTATTTCCTGATTGAGTATTGAACACTGTCATCACATGTAAATAGTGAGTTTGCTGACGGGACTATAAACTTCTAATCTTGTTAAAACGTACTTTAATTACTCAGAAAACTAGGCAAAAGCAACTTTGTGAAAGTGCACCATCTGTTACTGTCATGCGGATGCTGTGTGGCAAATTATTTACTTAAACCTTCACAAAGCAGAAATAGACTCTGCCCTATATAAGAGATATGTGACTGTGCTCAAGAATTTTACAGTCTGACACAGTTTGGAAACGTCTTGAAGGGACCTAATTTGCGAGGCCTAATTAGAACGAGTTTCAAAAGAGAACATCGCCGAACCTTCCTCTTCCTCCTCCTCATCACCTCCCCGACAACAACCTAAAGGTTGACCTGACATTAAAACACTGAGCAGATGTTTAGGTACAAAATAAGGTGCCATTCTCTTTATATAGATAGGTCACTTTGTATAGATCTGGATAAAAAGGGAGGGAATCATTTTGAAAAACTTCTACAGCACAAAGGAGTATGCAACAAAAAAAAAAAAGTTTCTACTACAGTATGTGAATCTGGGTACAGATTATTTCAAGAATCAGTAGATTTTTTTTGCCCACATTTATCTGTTTTGGAGTACACAGTTTGTTTGTTTGTTAATGGACTGAAACACCAAGACTGCAAATGGAACAAAGTGTTAAAGTGCATATGCTACTGTTTACAAGCACGCTTATGTCTCATTCTGCCCCATAACATGAATCCCATTGGTTGATTGAACAGGAAGCCATTTTCCATTCGAAATCAAACCAACCAATGTCGGGCTGGGCTGCTTGAGACAATCAGAAGGGATTTCCAGACCAGCGTTGCACCATCCCTGTCTTTGTTAACACTCTAAAATGAGGAGAAATGTCTTTTTTAGAGTCGTGGAATTAGATCTAATAGAAAATATAAAACCACGCTCATTTACAGACCTCAACAACGTCCTGGCTTTCTTTTACTTTAGTTCAAACTTTACTTGTGGCCAAACTTTTGTCTCAAAGGTGAAATACATACTAATTTTATTCATCCTGGATTTAAATCTTCAAGGTGACCACAAAATACAGAAATTAGAAAAAAAGAAGCTAAAGAACAAACATTTATTCCAGTAGAAAAGTAATAGATGAATATTTGCTGGCGATTATTTTTATAACAAATAAATGTACATAATGTCTTTGAGAGATGCTATTTGCTGTATACATGTGCTGAAATGAGACGACGACCCTACGTGGGACACTTGGAACAACAGCAAGGTCCAGCATACGAAGTTTCAGTAATGTGCAATACAAAAACGGCATGCTGTTTTAAAATGAGGAACTCCATGTACTGTACTATGCAACCGCAAACTGTGTACATCGCTTCATGCTGTGGCTTCTCCAACCACCCTTTTCCAAGCAGCTTCATCTGGACTTTTAAGGGAATTTTGTGTTTTATCTTTCTTTTCTTTTTTTCTGTGGAAGATGAAAACCTAAGCGGCTAATGCGGTATTGCATGCATAATATACCATTCTAATTTATAAAAAGGAATTAAAGAAAAATACATGAAATTGGAGGTGATTGTGTTTAAAGGCAGAGCTACAAGTGACTTAAAACATTTCTTTTTCCAAATAAAAGAGTCGTTCTAAAATTGTAGACAGATTTTTTTTTTCATTGCAAAGAATATCATATATTTTGTTGATGATTTGTGATTGCTGTTGAATTTTAAGTCATTAACAGGGAAACTTTTAGGGATTGGGGGCGTTATACTCTTCACTAAACTCCAACCAAACCTGACATCCAGCAGTGAACAGCAGGTGCTACTATCTTTTGATTGCTGCTCTACTTCTATATATGTAATTACAGTCAAGACAGTACGCTATAATATGTAGTCACCCACAATTTATAAAATAAACTTATATCAATATATCAGAGGCACCACATCCATTTCTGGCACACTTGTTGTTAGTACCAGTTTCTAATAATGTTTACAACACACATTTTGTCTGCAATCATAAAAATGAATTGTATATAATACTTAAGAAGACTATGACTTTGAAATATTGTGTACATAATCGCATATACATGAACTCTTGGAAAGAGCATTCTTCATTTTAATTGTGATGCTCTGGATAAAACCTCTACACTCATTTTTGTCACAGATGCACAGTAACATTGGTACAGATACAGCTGAAGGTGCAGACTTTGCTGATGTGTGATGAGATATTAGAGTCCACTGCTGAACAGAGTTATGCTTACAGCTCCTTATATTACAAATTATTTTACCAATGTGGGTTCAATCCTAACTGAAAAGTTTGAGAAAACCACTGTTTCAAGATCCAGTGGCTCAGTGGTTAAGACATCTTCTCACTCACTCAGAGGTTGTGAGTTCAATCCTAGGTTAGAGTCAGAAAGCCCAAATAAAGACTAAAAAGCTCTAAAAAAAAAAAAAAAAACTAACGTTAGAGTGTCAGTCCAGGTAGCTCAGGCTGTTAAAAGACTGCTTGGGAAGCTTCAGGTTGTTAGTTCAAATCTTGCAGAGTTTTAATGTCCAACATCCAGAGTGAAGGTTTAAATGTGCCCAGAGAACATGTCTTAGTGTAGACAGGCTCAGTGGTGTAGTGGGTTTGTCTGTGATCTTAAGGTGTTAATGATGCAACATCTGGTTTGAAACTGGCTGTTGCCAGGACCTAGATTGTAAAAAAAAATTCCATTCTGCAGAGGAGTGGTAGGAGGGCAGGGGAAACATAAAGGGGGCAGTGGCCCCTGGAGAGGTGGAAATAGGGGGTTATGGAAGATAAACCATGGATGGCTTTTGCCAACATTGTTTCACCTCCCCTCCTACCTCCCCCTCTCTGGTGCTCCCACTTCCACCTCCCCTCCTAACACCCTGAGCTATTCCCTTTGGGATCAAAGCCACAAACTCAGAACTTCAACAAGGTTTCCTAACAAGCTGAGCTGTTTGAGTTGACATGCCAAGGTGTTTTTTCTTGGAGATCCTTTTATTTGAACCTAATCCTTCTCAGTTGATAGAGATGCTATTCTACCCGGTGAGCCAGAGAGACACGTTTCAATTCTTTCTCTGAAAACTGGACTTTGAAAAGTCAACTGAGGATCAAACTTGTCAACTTAATTAATAATTGCAGCAATAATTATTAATCATTAATATTATTCATTAATTAATAATTCATAGATCATGAATGTTGAATCAAGGAATGTTAATGTATTAATTATTAATAATTATTAATAGAGTAATGTTGTTAATTGAATCAATTACAGTTAATCTAATAATATCTATTAATTGATTCAACATCACACTGACTGCTTCACAGGGTCAAGAATCAACCTAATTCAAGCTTTTTAATAAACATTTGAAATAAAATATAATAAACTTGATTAAATAATTAGTGCTTCATTTATTTAAGACATTTATCAACATTTAAAATACATGCAGGTTATTACATCTTCACATTTTTAAGAGCAACAAACAAATTAAACCATTAAAGAGAAGCTTCAGCAGCAGGACCAGTCTAATGACCAGTAACACCAGCAGCAGTTTTACCTGGAGGAGGGTGTTACCTAAAGTCATGTGATGCAGGTCACATGACTGCCATGTAGTCACATGACTGTCAAGACGTCATCATTGAGTAAAGCAGCCGTTTGGACTCTTCACGTTAAGTTTGCTTTCTTTCATACTTATTTTAACTTCATCTACAGTAACTTTACACTTTGTTTCTTGCTCTTTTATGTTTGTGGTTCATCTTTTTATTTATTTATCACAAACTTTGGAGAACATGTTAAAAGATAAATCTAAAATCTGGTTAATTATTAATCAACCTGTTGGAATCAAACAATATCAACAGCAGATCAATATTTCCTTTCTTCAGCTCTTAGAAACTAACATGTTTTAAATGTTTGAATATGAAATGTGTTGTATTCACTGATGTGGAGGAACAGTCAGTCAGTGTTACTACAATAACATGCAAACAGTCTAATTACACTTAGACAGGAAGAGATGATCTGTGTATGTATTGCTTTATTTCTCTTTGTGATTATACTTACATATCTACTGAGCGAAAAGTTAAAAGTTAAACTACTAAATTAAGTTAAATTAAGATCTAACATCTGCTGCTAAGTTTTTACTGTAAAATAATTCATATCAAAGTAAATGTGTCACAATTATATTTTAATACATTTCTTTTTGTGCATCATGTGAAATATTAATGTTACAACACTAAAGAGAACTAATAGATACCTGAATCTATTTAAATGTCGTTTTATTGGCGTTGAATTTGCTGAATGTTAATGATTCAGTCAGTGAATGTAAATCTTCCTCTAAGCATCATGTTGCTGCTTCATGTCGCCGTCTAGTGGACTGATTATGGAACTGCAGCAACTTTCTCTGACTCAGTTTTATTACAATATCTGTCAAATTAGAGCCCAAAAATAATGTTTGCTTGAAAAATTCAGTTTGGAACAAATATTTTAAGACAGTTGAGTATAACAGAAGACCTGCAACACCTGCTAGGCTGTCAGTATTATGCATAATAAATAATATATTATATTAATCCAAATAGTGGATGTTACAGAAAATCCATTTTATTTTTTAAAGGTTGTTTGGGAGTTATTGGCTATATTTTTGATTTTAATATAATTAATCTTGTTAGATTAGTTGCTTAAGGCCTCTTGCAGAAAAAAATCTTAAAATAGAAAAATCCTTCAACAGCACTTTTATCATTTAGTTGGAATGAATAAAAACAAGTCAAATTGAATAACATAACTTAATTGTACATGTCATGCACCCTGCAAATATTTCCTCCTGCACACGTCAATCCACCCAATGAGTCCAGCACACAACTCATCTGTATTAAATGCAACCTCCAAATCATCACTTCTGCAATTCTTCAAATCACTCTCAAGTCCATAAATCCATATGTGAAACCTATAACCTATAATCCTATAGAGGTATAATATTATAAATGTATAATCAATAGGATTCCTATTGGATAAAGTCCTGTTGGACCAGTAGGACTTTATCCAATAGGAATCCTATAGTGTAAAATCCAATGAGATTTATTGGACTTTATTGTATTGGAATGCTATAGGAATAGGATTTTGTCATGTTGGATTGGTTCCAAAATCAAGTAGAATTTATAATTGGAAGTTCCTTTTGGAATCCTATAGGACTTTTTGACTAGGGCACAATAAAAATGAATTACGTTTCATTCTTGAGTTTAATTAATTTAAGGGCATAGGCTAAGCCTTTTAGGGAACTGTACTAGCTGTTTTATTTTTTTGCTACTTTGAAAACCTTCTACGTCTTTGACCCTTAAACGTTTGAATATGACATTTTTTTATATTCACTGATGTGGAGGAACAGTTACAATATGATGCAAAAAGGTGGAGAGGAGGAGATGATCTGTGTATTTATTGCTTTATTTCTCTTTGTGATTAAACTTCATCTACTGAGCGAAGAGTTAAAAGTTAAACTACTAAATTAAGTTAAATTAAGATCTTACATCTGCTGCTGCTAAGTTTTTACTGTAAAATAAATCATATCAAAGTAAATGTTTCCTGATTATAATTCATCATGTAAAATATTAATGTTACAACACTAAAGAGAATTAATAGATACCTGAATCTCTTTAAATGTCGTTTTATTGGCGTTGAATTTGATTCAGTCAGTGAATGTAAGTAAATCCTCCTCTGAGCATCAAGTTGCTGCTTTATGTCTCCATCTAGTGGACTGATTATGGAATTGCAGAAACTTTCTCTGACTCAGTTTTATTACATTATCTCTCAAATTAGAGCCACAAAATAATGTTTGCCTGCAAAATTCAGCTTTGAAAAAATATTTGTATGACAGTTAAGTATAACAGAAGACCTGCAACACCTGCTAGGCTGTCAGTATTATGCATAATAAATAATATATTATATTAATCCAAATAGTGGATCTAGTACAGGAAATCCACTTCATTTTTAAAGACTATTTGTGAGTTATAGGCCAGATTTACTCTTGTTAAACTAATTGCTTAAGGCCCCTTGTAGGTGTAAACATTGTTGAAGAAAGAATTTAAGAGCATCTAAAAATAGAGAAATCCTTAAACAGCACTTTTTTATTTAGTTGGAATGAATAAAAACAAGTTGAAATAAATGACATAACTTACTTGTACATACACCCTGCAAATATTTCCTCCTGCTGCTTCACCAAGCACACATCCATCCACTCAGTGAGTCCAGCACACACCTCATCTGTATTAAATGCAACCATCACTCTCAAGTCCATAAATCCATATGTGTCTGTATATGTGTGTGCTGTATTTTTAAGGGACCCTCTGATGCTCCATGTGAGCCTCCTGCAGGTCACACTTCATCTTTTGCTCCCCAGAGAAGTTTCATCCAACGCTGGAGATGTGAAAAAAAGGGGTAAAATAACTGTCAGTGGTTAATATGATCTTAAGTTTCAGACTCATCAGTGTTATTAGTTATTCTTTAATTATCATTCAAGCTTCTGAATATTGTATTATGTAGTGAAGGCAAGGTTTGAGTCTATACTCTACTATGTATATATTTGTGAGAGCTGCAAAACCACCAGAAAATCTTCCCAGGTAAAAGAAAATCCAAGTTTTTGTTTTTATGCAAATGTATTACAGCATATAAACACACACAATAAGTTGTTGATGCCTGTCTAACTCTACAGGATCCTTTCCCATACCACACCTCCTTCCTTGCTGCTCCTTCAGCATCATCAGTGTAACAACCAGCACCTCCTCAACCTGTGGCAGCACCTCCCGCTGTTGTGAGTAAGTTGGTAAAAGTGAAAGTTTAACTTGAAACATTGTTAATATAATTTTCTGTTTCTATTGAGCTGTAGATCCCTGCTGCTGCTGCTGTTGCTGCTGCCGAAGACGATCATCAGGACCACAGGTAGGTATCTGCAGCTGTATTCAAGGCCCCTCCCCTCACAGCTGAAGGTTGTCACGCAGCTTCAATTGAATTCAAATAAAGTTTGAATTGAATTGAAGCTGCGTGACAACCTTCAGCTGTGGGGGGGAGGGGCAGGCAGGGGGGAGAGAGGAAGAGGTAAAAGGGGAGGCATTTTTAATATTTTTATTTTAACTTTTTTAATAAAAAAAAAAAATGGTTCCATAACCCCTTACTTCCACCTCTCGGAAACTCCGGGGGTCAGTGCCCCCAGGTTGTCCCTCCCTGTCTTGCCCTGCCCTCCTACCTCTACACAAACCACTTTAGACAATCCATGTGCTGCCAACGGGCGGATTCGAACCAGCCGTTGCAGCACTCACACCTTATGATCACAGACAAACCCACTACACCACTGAGCCTGTCTACATAGAGACCTGTTCTCCGGGCGCATTTATCCTTCACTTTTGGATATTGGACTTTAAAAGTATGTGAGAATTGAACCAACAACCTCAATCTTCCCAAGCAGTCTTCTAACAGCCTAAGCTACCTGGACTGACACTCTCATGTTAGTTTTTTTTAGAGCTTTTCAGTCTTTATTTGGGCTTTCTGACTTTAAAAGTAGAGACCTGGGATTGAACTCACAAACTCTGACTGACTGAGAGGGAAGATGTCTTAACCACTGAGCCACTGGATCTTCACTGGGAACAGAGGTTTTCTCACACTTTTCTCTCTGTCCTCTTGATGTTGGACTTTAAAAGTGTCCAAGATTTGAACCAACAACCTGAAGCATCCCAAGCAGTCTTCTAACAGCCTGAGCTACCTGGACTGACACACTTTTGTTAGTTTTTTTTTAGACCTTTCCAGTCTTTATTTGGGCTTTCTGACTTTAAAAGGAGCAACCTGGTATTGAACTCACAATCTTTGACTGAATGAGAGAGAAGATGTCTTAACCACTAGAGCCACTGGATCCTCATTGGTGACAGAGGTTTTCTCACACTTTTCACTTTGTCCTTTTGATGTTGGACTTTAAAACTGTGCAAGAATCAAACCAACAACCTCAATCTTCCCAAGCAGTGTCCTAACATCCCGAGCTACCTGCACTGACAGGCTGATGTTAGTTTTTTTTTTTTTAGAGCTTTTCAGTCTTTATTTGGGCTTTCTGACTTTAAAAGACCTGGGATTGAACTCACTCCTCTTGATGTCAGACTGCAAAAGTGTCCCAGGATCAAAGCCACAACTTCTACATTTGCAGAGCAGTCTTCTAATCTTTTTTATTGTCTACAGATTCTCTTTAACTCTCGGATGAACTTCCTCTTATGTATTTTAAAATATATTAGGTTGTTGTTAGTATCACACAGAGTTTATCATCATGTCTGATTGGCTCATCATCTGTGAGCTTACATGTGATTAATCACATGAACATTTAGAGTTGAAGGTTTATATCAACACTTTGACTCATCTCATACATCTGACTTATTATTTCACTGGACTTTTTACCCCCAAGTCGGCTCTTAAGGCTGTTTTTACATACAGCTCATAGTAAAGGTCTTCAAACAGGCCCAGCTGGATCTAACAGGTGTGTTAACGAGAGCAATCAGAGACAACATGGAGGTCTCTTTGTCTCTTCGGCACACCCAGATTCAGGGTAAGAAATGTTTCAAACTTTTAAATGAAGACAAATCTTTGTGTTTCTTCTCAGAAAGTTGGTTTAATAAGTTCCCCACATACACAGTTAATGGTAATTAAAAGTACAAGAGTTAAGTGATTGTTTTATGAAGGTTAATGTCTCAATATTTACAAAGACTGTGACTGAAGAAAAGGATAAATCAAACTGTCTAGATTGAAAACAGTTGCTGAGAAACTTTAGCTTTAATGAAACATGTCAACACCAGAGAGCATCTAAAACTTAATATTTTACATATATTATATACTTAAACCTAAACATCACTTTTTTTTTCTTATTTTCAGTCAAGTTCTGATTATTATAAACTAGTCTTTGTTTGTTAATCTCAATTTAAATCACCATAATTACATCTGGGAACCATGTTAAACCATCTTTCCTGGAAGAAATACAAACATTCAGCTTCACTCTCACCCTCAATCTCACACAACAGGAGCACCAGCTGTGCTGCACCTCCCTTTATTAATGAAGCACCTCCCACCAACACACCTGCTCCTCCAGCTCATCTCCTGGATCCCACACCCTACATTAAAACCACACTTTAACAACATTACTGAAGATATTGATTGTAGAGAACGTGGCAGACAGATAAATATGTAACATCTGCAGCTCCAAAGAAAGACAAAGAGTAACATTTAAACATTAGCAGGTGGATTGTGTCACTTGTGTTTCACTGTCATTGTTCCTTTCCTGTGGCACTTTATTAAAGCAACATTACAGATCTACTAAGATCAATGACCCCAAGTGGGGATTGAACCAATAACATTACACTAAGGTAATTAATGGCCAACACTTATATGACAGAGCTATCCTGCAGGCTGACTTCTGAAATGTTTATGTTATACAAATCTTCTTCTTTCACCTTTTATACTTAGTAATATATTGTAAGTAGTATGAATGAAAATGATGTAGTTGTCATAGAGGAGATTCCCGGTTGTTTTTGACAGTGAGCCCGTGGAGTAGTGGGTTAGTTTGCTGCCATAAGCCGTCATGGATTGAACATCGGCTGGTTCGACTCCGCCCGTGGACAGGATCTGGATCATTGGAAGACACATTCTTCAGTGGGTGAGTATATTCTAATCTGATTATCACAATTATGGAATTGGTGGTTGTACTGGGGAGAGGTGGAGGTAGGAGTACCAGGGAGGGGGAGGCAGGTAAGAAGATGGGGAGGGGAGGCGGGAGGGGACGGTTGAGACAGGAAAGGTTTTTTTTTTTTTTTTTGCCTATCTATCTAGCTTGTACTTTGTACTTTGCACTTTCTACTTTTACCAAAAAAAAATGTCAAAATTGTCATAACCCCTCAATTTCACCTCTCGGAAACATCGGGGACCAACAGCCCCTCACACACCCTTTCCTACACTCCTCTCCTGTTCCTAGCTCTGACCTGGCTTCGAACCTATCGTTACTTCACTATGGCCTTATGATCTCGGACAAACCCACTACACTACAGAGCCTGTCTACATAGGGACCTTTTTTCCGGGCGGATTTATCCTTCACTTTTGGATGTTGGACTTTAAAACTGTGCAAGAATTGAACCAACAACCTCAATCTTCCCAAGCAGTCTTCTAACAGCCTGAGCTACCTGGACTGACTCACTAATGTTAGTTTTTTTTTTTTTTAGAGCTTTTCAGTCTTTATTTGGGCTTTCTGACTTTAAAAGTAGCAATCTGGGATTGAACTCACAACCTCTGACTGACTGAGAGAGAATGTCTTAACCACTGAGCCACTGGATCTTCACTGGGTACAGAGGTTTTCTCACACTTTTCACTCTGTCCTCTTGATGTTAGACTGCTAAAAGTGTCCCAGGATCAAAGCCACAACTTCTACATTTGCAGCGCAGTCTTCTAATCTTTTTTATTGTCTACAGATTCTCTTTAACTCCTCTGATGAACTTCCTCTTATGTATTTTAAAATATATTAGGTTGTTTTGTTAGTATCACACAGAGTTTATCATCGTGTCTGATTGGCTCATCATCTGTGAGCTTACATGTGATTAATCACATGAACATTTAGAGTCGAAGGTTTATATCAACACTTTGACTCATCTCATACATCTGACTTATTATTTCACTGGACTTTTTACCCCCAAGTCGGCTCTTAAGGCTGTTTTTACATACAGCTCATAGTAAAGTGCTTCAAACAGGCCCAGCTGGATCTAACAGGTGTGTTAACGAGAGCAATCAGAGACAACATGGAGGTCTCTTTGTCTCTTCGGCACACCCAGATTCAGGGTAAGAAATGTTTCAAACTTTTAAATGAAGACAAATCTTTGTGTTTCTTCTCAGAAAGTTGGTTTAATAAGTTCCCCACATACACAGTTAATGGTAATTAAAAGTACAAGAGTTAAGTGATTGTTTTATGAAGGTTAATGTCTCAATATTTACAAAGACTGTGACTGAAGAAAAGGATAAATCAAACTGTCTAGATTGAAAACAGTTGCTGAGAAACTTTAGCTTTAATGAAACATGTCAACACCAGAGAGCATCTAAAACTTAATATTTTACATATATTATATACTTAAACCTAAACATCACTTTTCTTATTTTCAGTCAAGTTCTGATTATTATAAACTAGTCTTTGTTTGTTAATCTCACTTTAAATCACCATAATTACATCTGGGAACCGTGTTAAACCATCTTTCCTGGAAGAAATACAAACATGCAGCTTCACTCTCACCCTCAATCTCACACAACAGGAGCACCAGCTGTGCTGCACCTCCCTTTATTAATGAAGCACCTCCCACCAACACGTCTGCTCCTCCAGCTCATCTCCTGGATCCCACACCCTACATTAAAACCACACTTTAACAACATTACTGAAGATATTGATTGTAGAGAACGTGGCAGACAGATAAATATGTAACATCTGAAGCTCCAAAGAAAGACAAAGAGTAACATTTAAACATTAGCAGGTGGATTGTGTCACTTGTGTTTCACTGTCATTGTTCCTTTCCTGTGGCACTTTAGTAAAGCAACATTACAGATGAAATAAGATCAATGACCCCAAGTGGAGATTGAACCAATAACCTCACACTCAGGTACACTCATGTAATGTTTTAAATCAATTTATTTTAAAAAACAATTTATTAAACAACGTGACTTCCTGTCAATTGCGGAGGCAGAGGTCAAGATGTCCGTCATTTGTCGCTATGGTACTGCTCATTTAGGCAAAACAAACCAAAAAAACCCTCTTAATTTACCTATATTTATATAAATAATGAATAATTATGAATTATTCATATCTATCTATTAATTGATTCATCATCACACTGACAGCTTCACAGGGTCAAAAATCCCCCAAATTCAAGCTTTTTAATTAACATTAAGTTCTTAAATAGAATATAATAAAGTTGATCCTTGTTCCTTTCCTGTGGCACTTTAGTAAAGCAACATTACAGATCTACTAAGATCAATGACCCCAAGTGGGGATTGAACCAATAACTTTACACTGAGGTAATTAATGGCCAACACTTATATGACAGAGCTATCCTGCAGACTGACTTCTGAAATGTTTATGTTATACAAATCTTCTTCTTTCACCTTTTATACTTAGTAATATATCGTAAGTGATATGGATGAAAATGATGTAGTTGTCATACGGGAGATTCCCGGTTGTTTTTGACAGTGACCCCGTGGAGTAGTGGGTTAGTTTGCTGCCATAAGCCGTCATGGATTGAACATCGTCTGGTTCGACTCCGCCCGTGGACAGGATCTGGATCATCGGAAGACACATTCTTCAGTGGGTGAGTATATTCTAATCTGATTATAACAATTATGGAATTGGTGGTTGTATTGGGGAGAGGTGGAGGTAGGAGTACCAGGGAGGGGGAGGCTGGTAAGAAGATGGGGAGGGGAGGCAGGTAGGAAGATGGGGAGACAGGAATGGGTTTTTTTTTTTTTTTTGCCTATCTATCTAGCTTGTACTTTGTACTTTGTACTTTCTGAGGTACAAAAAAAATGTCAAAATTGTCATAACCCCTGAATTTCACCTCTCAGAAACATCGGGGACCAACAGCCCCTCACACACCCTTTCCTACACTCCTCTCCTGTTCCTAGCTCTGACCTGGCTTCGAACCTATCGTTACTTCACTATCGCCTTATGATCTCGGACAAACCCACTACACTACAGAGCCTGTCTACATAGGGACCTTTTCTCCGGGCGCAGTTATCCTTCACTTTTGGATGTTGGACTTTAAAAGTGTCCAAGATTTGAACCAACAACCTCAATCTTCCCAAGCAGTCTTCTAACAGCCTGAGCTACCTGGACTGACACTTTTACTCACTTTTTTAAGAGGTTTTTACTCTTTATTTGGGCTTTCTGACTTTAAAAGGAGCGACCTGGTATTGAACTCACAACCTCTGACTGACTGAGAGAGAATGTCTTAACCACTGAGCCACTGGATCTTCACCTGGAACAGAGGTTTTCTCACACTTTTCTCTCTGTCCTCTTGATGTTGGACTTTAAAACTGTGCAATAATTGAACCAACAACCTCAATCTTCCCAAGCAGTCTTCTAACAGCCTGAGCTACCTGGACTGACTCACTAATGTTAGTTTTTTTAGAGCTTTTCAGTCTTCATTTGGCCTTTCTGACTTTAAAAGGAGCAATCTGGTATTGAACTCACAACCTCTGACTGACTGAGAGAGAATGTCTTAACCACTGAGCCACTGGATCTTCACCTGGAACAGAGGTTTTCTCACACTTTTCACTCTGTCCTCTTGATGTTAGACTGCTAAAAGTGTCCCAGGATCAAAGCCACAACTTCTACATTTGCAGCGCAGTCTTCTAATCTTTTTTATTGTCTACAGATTCTCTTTAACTCCTCGGATGAACTTCCTCTTATGTATTTTAAAATATATTAAGTTGTTGTTAGTATCACACAGAGTTTATCATCGTGTCTGATTGGCTCATCATCTGTGAGCTTACATGTGATTAATCACATGAACATTTAGAGTTGAAGGTTTATAGCAACACTTTGACTCATCTCATACATCTGACTTATTATTTCACTGGACTTTTTACCCCCAAGTCGGCTCTTAAGGCTGTTTTTACATACAGCTCATAGTAAAGTGCTTCAAACAGGCCCAGCTGGATCTAACAGGTGTGTTAACGAGAGCAATCAGAGACAACATGGAGGTCTCTTTGTCTCTTCGGCACACCCAGATTCAGGGTAAGAAATGTTTCAAACTTTTAAATGAAGACAAATCTTTGTGTTTCTTCTCAGAAAGTTGGTTTAATAAGTTCCCCGCATACACAGTTAATGGTAATTAAAAGTACAAGAGTTAAGTGATTGTTTTATGAAGGTTAATGTCTCAATATTTACAAAGACTGTGACTGAAGAAAAGGATAAATCAAATTGTTTAGATTGAAAACAGTTGCTGAGAAACTTTAGCTTTAATGAAACATGTCAACACCAGAGAGCATCTAAAACTTAATATTTTACATATATTATATACTTAAACCTAAACATCACTTTTTTTTCTTATTTTCAGTCAAGTTCTGATTATTATAAACTAGTCTTTGTTTGTTAATCTCACTTTAAATCACCATAATTACACCTGGGAACCGTGTTAAACCATCTTTCCTGGAAGAAATACAAACATTCAGCTTCACCCTCAATCTCACACAACAGGAGCACCAGCTGTGCTGCACCTCCCTTTATTAATGAAGCACCTCCCACCAACACGTCTGCTCCTCCAGCTCATCTCCTGGATCCCACACCCTACATTAAAACCACACTTTAACAACATTACTGAAGATATTGATTGTAGAGAACGTGGCAGACAGATAAATATGTAACATCTGAAGCTCCAAAGAAAGACAAAGAGTAACATTTAAACATTAGCAGGTGGATTGTGTCACTTGTGTTTCACTGTCATTGTTCCTTTCCTGTGGCACTTTAGTAAAGCAACATTACAGATGAAATAAGATCAATGACCCCAAGTGGAGATTGAACCAATAACCTCACACTCAGGTACACTCATGTAATGTTTTAAATCAATTTATTTAAAAAAAACAATTTATTAAACAACGTGACTTCCTGTCAATTGCGGAGGCAGAGGTCAAGATGTCCGTCATTTGTCACTATAGTACTGCTCATTTAGGCAAAACAAACCAAAAAAACCTCTTAATTTACCTATATTTATATAAATAATGAATAATTATGAATTATTCATATCTATTAATTGATTCATCATCACACTGACAGCTTCACAGGGTCAAAAATCCCCCAAATTCAAGCTTTTTAATTAACATTAAGTTCTTAAATAGAATATAATAAAGTTGATCCTTGTTCCTTTCCTGTGGCACTTTAGTAAAGCAACATTACAGATCTACTAAGATCAATGACCCCAAGTGGGGATTGAACCAATAACTTTACACTCAGGTAATTAATGGCCAACACTTATATGACAGAGCTATCCTGCAGGCTGACTTCTGAAATGTTTATGTTATACAAATCTTCTTCTTTCACCTTTTATACTTAGTAATATATCGTAAGTAGTATGAATGAAAATTATGTAGTTGTCATAGGGGAGATTCCCGGTTGTTTTTGACAGTGACCCTGTGGAGTAGTGGGTTAGTTTGCTGCCATAAGCCGTCATGGATTGAACATCGGCTGGTTCGACTCCGCCCGGGGACAGGATCTGGATCATCGGAGGACACATTCTTCAGTAGGTGAGTATATTCTAATCTGATTATAACAATTATGGAATTGGTGGTTGTACTGGGGAGAGGTGGAGGTAGGAGTACCAGGGAGGGGGAGGCAGGTAAGAAGATGGGGAGGGGAGGCAGGAGGGGACGGTTGAGACAGGAAAGGTTTTTTTTTTTTTTTTTTTTGCCTATCTATCTAGCTTGTACTTTGTACTTTGCACTTTTACCAAAAAAAATGTCAAAATTGTCATAACCCCTGAATTTCACCTCTCAGAAACATCGGGGACCAACAGCCCCTCACACACCCTTTCCTACACTCCTCTCCTGTTCCTAGCTCTGACCTGGCTTCAAACCTATCGTTACTTCACTATGGCCTTATGATCTCGGACAAACCCACTACACTACAGAGCCTGTCTACATAGAGACCTTTTCTCCGGGCGCATTTATCCTCTCACTTTTGGATGTTGGACTTTAAAAGTGAACATCAAGATTTGAACCAACAATCTGAAGCTTCCCAAGCAGTCTTCTAACAGCCTGAGCTACCTGCACTGACTCTTTATTGTAAGTCTTTTAGAGCTTTTCAGTCTTTATTTGGGCTTTCTGACTTTAAAAGTAGCACCCTGGGATTGAACTCACAACCTCTTAGTGAGAGAGTAGATGTCTTAACCACTGAGCCACCGGATCCTCAGTGGTGACAGAGGTTCTCTCACACTTTTGGCTCTGTCCTCTTGATGTTGGACTTTAAACGTTTGCAAGATTTGAACCAACAACTTGAAGCTTCCCAAGCAGTCTTCTAACAGCCTGAAGCACCAGGTATCCTTTCACTTTGGACTTTAAAACTACTCAGAGCTGTGCAAGATTTGAACCAACAACCTCAAGCTTCCCAAGCAGTCTCCTAACAGCCTGAGCTACCTGCACTGACACACTCTTGTCAGTTTTCTTTTTAGAGCTTTTCAGTCTGTATTTGGCCTTTCTGACTTTAAAAGTAGCAACTTGGGATTGAACTCAGAGTCTCTGACTGAGTGAGAAGTGTTGCTTTACTAAAGTGCCACAGGAAAGGAACAACATCCACACTCCTCATTTGAGGATTTGGGATTTGGGATTTTAGGACTATAGACAGGCGGTGAGCCACCTCACGCACACAGAAGTATATGAGCGGGCCGGGGATTGAACCCACCACCTCTAAAGCTCAAACCGACTGTCTAACACACTCAACCACAGCCTCACACTAACTAGATCAGTCTTCATCAGCTTTAGTCTCCAGCAGTTTGTCTGACTTACAAAAACTAAACAGCACAGTTGGAATCGAACCCACAACCCTAAAACTTCCTCACAGCCGTCCATCACACTGAGCTATAGTTTTACATTCAATGCGAGCTTTTGTGGCGATTTCAACCTTCAGTCATGTGACTCCATTTCAAAATTCACTGACACACTCAGACTTGAACCCACGACCTCAAAAACTTCACCCTCAACTTGACGGCGTCGCTACACCTGAGCTAGTGGACCAGCAAGACAGTTTCACATCATTTTTAAATCTAATACAAAAGTAACAGTATTTCTGTCTTTAATCAAGATTCTGATTTTCAAACATTACCAAAGGCAGCAACCATGAAACTTTTAACACAGTGAGCCATGAGTCACTCTTACCAAAGGTTGTTTAATCCTTAATTGAGACGCAAACTTTCAAAGATTTAAGCCAGGATTGAACCCACAACCTTTACATTTTAGTGTTGCTGGCTAACACACTGAGCTAATTTTCTACACAGCTGAGTATCTCAAAGTTGAACCCACAACTTCAACAAAGTCAGAAAGTTACCAGCAGGGTGGGTAACAGCCCACTCCAGGTGAAACTGCTGCTGTGTTACTGCTCATCATACTGGTGACACTGGGAGCTGCAGTGCAGACCAGGTGAAAAGTAAAGTGAGGAGTAAAGAAGTGAATTTTACCCTGTCAACTTATTTGCAAATTAATCATTGACTGAAAATAAAAATAAAACACATTACATGATGTTGACTGATGTTTTTCGTTTTGTTTGTTTGTTTTAATTTAAATGTGTGTTCGTTTTTCTTATGATTGGTCTCCAAACAGATGTATCCATCAGCTACATGTAACTCACCTCAAACCACTGTTTGCTCAAAGATAATTACATCATGATAAATAACCAGATTCATTTATTAATGACTCTGATTATAACTGGCTGGGTTGTTGTGGCCTGTCACAGTTAGGTAAATCTATCTATCTATCTATCTATCTATCTATCTATCTATCTATCTATCTATCTATCTATCTATCTATCTATCTATCTATCTATCTATCTATCTATCTATCTATCTAGTTCTCATGGTGACGTCATCACCTTCCCTCCTCACCTGTGGTCTCGTGTACTGCGCCCTCAGCCGAATGTTCTGTGACTCATTCAACGTCACTTCCTGTCTGCGAGGAGCGCGCTGGTAAAATGCTCCGACAAGTGTTACCATGGAGTTTAATTGAACGGCTCCTGACGGTTTTAATGTGTGCGCCTTTTTTTTTTTTTATTATTGTCAATAAATCTGATGAAAAAACACTTAACATGAGCTGCCGAATAGTTCATATTATATTTTATATTTCTACAGTCTTCAAAAGGCCTTAAAATTTGATTTTTTTTATACCATAAATACAACTGTTCAACCTAGTTTTATTTGATTGTGTTTTTAACTTCACTGTATCTTAATGGTTTAACTGTATTTATCAATGGTTTTATGTTATATTATTTTATTTTTCATATTTTTTTTTTTTAATGTAATATTGTTTTCTGTGTTGTGTTGCTGCTAAACGAGAGGTCAGACATCATGTTGGAGGCCTTTTAGTTAGTACTTGGATGGGAGACCATAGATATATGGGAGACCGCCTGGGAATACCAGGTGCTGTAAACTATTCACTTCTCTTTACAACCTGCAGAGGGCGCTGCTGTTTCTTCAGAGGAGACCAAGCAAGAGGGAGGCAAGGAGGAATGTGTTAGTCTACCTGCTTTTTAATCTGTGTCTCTGCAGAGTAAATTAACCAAATGTATAAACCTGAGTCACTGAGATAAAAGTGCTTTTGAAATGATCTGCAGTGATGAGAAAGAAAAGAGTAAAATAGTTTATTGTATCAGTAAAGATCAACAGAAGGCACACATACAGTATCTGAGGGTAGACGTCACACCAGTGTCAGTAATCCTTCTCCAGCCTGTCATGTGATCATATAGCAAAATATACCATTACATCCATTGCAGATCTGCAGGACTCAAAGGATAAGGTCACTCCACCTTGGAGAGGCAGAAATCGATGCAACACATTAGCAGGCTAAACTCCGGAGCTCAAGCAAACGCAGGCGTTTTGCAAAAATATATTCATATATAATTATACACCTTTTCTACACATTGAAGCAAATCAACTATACAAAATGCAGAAAACTATGTCGGTACATTAACTGTGAGCTGTTTGTAAGAAAGTCCATGCTTAATAGAAGCATCATCGTGGCAGTATTACAGAATCAAAAATAGTAGCAGTACCTTTGTCATAAAACAGTTATAGGAAAAACTTACAAGTCCATATAATGCCAAAAATATTAGCTTTGAAAACAAGAAAAAAAGTACACAAAAGACATTTTAATATACATGTTTATAGGAGGACTAAAACATCTGGAAAATACGTGTGTCCCTTTCAAGCAGTATAAGGTTTACTCCCCCACAAAAAACAATTATAAGTAAATTAGTGAAGGAGTGACATGGCTTGGAGATATTTTTTGGTTGAAACACAGATCCCAGAGTTTATGACTACAGCGACGGCCATGCTACAAATTACAACTGAGTATTAGGGCCACTGTGATAGAGGAATAAGACAGAGTAAAAGTCAAATATTTTGAGAAAAAAAAAATTCTCTTAAGACTACAAATTACTCCAATGTTTTAAATTTTGACACTTTCTCAAAAAAGTATTTTCTTTCAAAATATGATCACCAGTCAAACCAGTTAAACTTTATCCATATTGTGACTTTCTCCCCACAATATTCTGTTTTGTCAGACTGTTGTTTTTGTAGTTTTAATTATTGTATAATCACTTGACATTAAAAAAAACGGCGGTCTGCAACACCACCACTACATGTCACTAGATTATGCACACTGCACATTTAAGATTATATCTGTTTCTGGTAATATTACTTTTTTTCTCAAAATATTACAACTTTCAGATGCAATTTTGAGATCTAAGAATTTTGTGTTTGCTAACAGTGGCCCTAAAACCATCGTAACATATGAAACCAAATCAGAGCTGCAGTAATTCTGGACAAACAGTTGCATGTTTGCTTAGGGAGTGACTTCAAATTAACAGTCCCAGAGATTTAGGTAGAATCAGGATTTCGTAAGCAAAACTTTTTAGTTACATATGTAATGTGGCTGTACATTTTGAACACTGCTCAGTAATTTCAGGTTCCTGTTGTTGAAAATATCTCATGTTCACTCCAGCTGCCAGGCTGTTGAGTCTAGTATGGGTAGCTGTCAGGGAAAGCCAGTCCCTGGATGCACTGCTCTCCTCCTTCAGCCAGGTAAGGACCTTCCTCCTCGTGGCTGGGCAGAGGGAGGCCGTCCTCCTCAGTGGCAGGAGGGAGGGCGTCTGGGTCGGCCTTCAGGCTCGGCCTCTGGTTGTCTGGGAAAGCCATGGAGAACAGCGCCTCGGGGTTGCACACAAACTTGTAGACGTACCTTTCTCCAGCCACCTGCAGGAGAAGCCAATCAGAGGAGAGAATTTATATTTAGCTTTATGTAGCTTTCAAGTATAGATTTTAACTTGTAATATTACAGTGTTCTGTTATCAAACTTATAACTATCTGACTAACTTTTTGCAGTAATAGAAGAACTTAAACATGAACTCCCTTTACCTTCTGCATGATGCCCTTCTCGTAGTAGTACCTCAGTGAACGGCTCAGCTTGTCGTAGTTCATAGCCGGCCGATTTTTCTGGAGCCCCCAGAGCCGAGCCACCTGAACACAAGAGCAGGACAAGAGACCCTTCATAAATCATCCAGCTGGATTTCAGTTATTTTGCCCAGAACATAACATGATTATTTAATATTTCTCTGCTTCCTAAATAAATGTATATTTTTTTGTTTCTTAAAGCACAAGCAAGGTTTAATCCATCTTTAAAAAATACTTTAATATTAACACTTTAACGCCCATTTTGACTATTTCCACAGTGTTTATTAAAACAAAAAAACCTAATTGAGATTCCTTTTAATCTTTGCAAAGTTGTGGGGTTCATTGATGACTGACCTCTTCAGGATCGATCAGTTTAAACTCCATGTTACGTCCCGTCCAGACGATCAGGTGTCCGTTGGCTGGGTTGTCCAGCAGCGTGAGCAGGAACTGCCAGAGCTGCAGCGAGCCGCGCCGCTGGTACGGCAAACCCTCCTGCTTCACTTTAGCTGGTTACAAATTCAGACACATCGTCATATTTAGTTCTATTCCTCCTAAGATATCAGCAGCAGTATTCATATCATCCTTCTGGTTATTACTATCTAGTTTCAGTCTTACCTTCCAGTCTGTCTGGCACAACACAAGTATCGTCATAGTACAGATGTGGCTCTCTGTCACGACCAAATCCTGCAAGTCAAAAAATGAAACATTGTTAGAAAAGTTCACATTTGTTCCTTGGAGAAACTTAGCGGCCTCATATGGCACCACAAACTCACCAACACGGTTATTCTGGTACAAGACTGAAGACTTCCCAAATGATGTTGACTGGCAGGGTTGAACCTCTGTAAGACACAAAAGTAAAGAGGTGTTATTAGATTCTATTGTAGGAAAACATACATATATACACAAATGTAATTTGACCAACCCTGTAACATTATCACAATAGATTTTTGGGGTCTTAAGTTATGTCTCAAGTCCTTTTAAAATGATTTTCATAGTCTATACACACACACACCTGAATCAAAGCCAAAGTCTCTGGGCTCTTGTTTGATGGTGACGTGGTTGAAGGTGGTCTGAGGCCGGGCCAGAGCTGGACCAGGCGGCCCTGGCTCCGGATATCGTGGATCCACCAGCTCCTGTTTGAAGACTCGCTGGCCACGGGGAACCAAAGGATCTGAGAGGTGCCGCTGGTACAGTGGGCGGCTGTCACGACTCGAGGGGGGGTACGTTGTGTTGGCTGTTTTCTCCGGAGGGAGGAAAGACAAACTGGGCTCTGAATGCTGTCGCTGAAACCTGACGCGTGGGAGAACAACAGACTTTTAGTAAATATTCGAGGATTTGTTTCTATTTTTAAATCGTAGAAAAATATGAACTCACCTTTGTTCTGTACTGAACGATCCAGCGGAGCAGCTGATGGGGGGGCGTGGCAGCGCAAAGTGCTGGCTTTGGTTGGCCTGTGGGAGGTTGCGGTGGTGGTGGGAGGGGCTATGGGAAGAAATGTGGTTGTTGGTCAGCTGAGGGTTGGATGGGTGTAACTGCCTCTGTAAGGGTGGAGGTCCTGAAGGATGGGTGGCACCACATTGCACTGCGGGTGAGGAGGCTGGGGTCACACCTGCGAGCCCAGTTGGCTTGTTGTCACAGGCACTGAGAAGAGAAGAAGTAGGATTCAGTTTTCACTCTAAAACATCATCCTCCTATTGTATTTAATTTAAAAGAAACCTAGGAGTAGTTTCAGTACCTGTAACTGTAAAGGCACATGTCAGCGTGAGGCGTCCTGCAGGGAGACAGGTCTTTGGACGGACTGTGCTCTTGCTTCACTTTGCTCACAGGCGGTCCATGAAACATTACTGCAAACACACACACACACACACACTCATGAATACTAATCACTTTGCTTTGGAGATCACACAGGTGTTAGATTGTAAATGCATCATCAGCAGTGAGAACGTCATCCTGAGCAACAACTCATTTTCCGAAGCTCATTTAAAGCCACTATGTGCACAATTTGCATGATTATAGCTTCTTTCAATGATTTTTGTATCCAACTAAAATAAGCCAAAATTATCCTTCAAGTGGGTTTTCTACATGAGAAATGTGAACATGTGAAAATCCCACTCTAGAAAAAACATTTTGTATCATCTAGTCATGCAGATATATTAGTTTAAAATGTTCATTGGGCCTATTTAGTCAACAAAAAGACATTTTGACATTTCCCCCCCAACAATAGTTAAAACTGAACAGGACTGAACAGGACTGAACAGTTGTAGTGAGCCCGTGTATACCAAACAATTAAAAGGTACAGGAACAGGTAATTATTACTATATTATTAATGACTACTAGCTAAAGAGCAATCTCTACCTCTTACATACAGTGACCTTTAGCCAAGCTTTTATTACTACATACACTAATCTTGTATCTTACACAGTTCAACAACTATTTAACACTATTTGCAGCCTTTAATTTATTATTATTATTATTATTATTATTATTATTATCATATTAGAGCAGAAGAAAGAAAAAGAGCGCCGTATCTGGTCTCACCCTTCCTGTAATCTTCATCGCAATGTTTCCATCTGCAACACAGTCTCTGTTCTGCTTTATTGTGTGAACAGGGAGCTGATCTATAGAGGCAGTTATCACACTGCAATAAATGCAGAGTGGCGTACGTGTTTGGAAGCAGCGCCAAATGGAATATTTCTGACATCATCACTTTTAAATAAAAGAAAGGTACATGCAGAGTGCCTGGAAGTCATTTTTTTATGGCCCCCACATTTCCTGTTCCACGTGATTGTTATCATTGAGCTGACACAGATCCAGTGCTGGCTGGTTTGAGGGTCATATATTGTGTTAGCAGTAAACTTTAACACTATTAAAAACACAACAGCAGCTTTCTGAAACTGTGAAAATGAAAGCTAAGTTATAATAAATCATAATTATCCTTTAACACAAGCAGACATGGTTAGTGTTTGTTGCATATGAGACATGATGCCGCAATTATCTCTGCAATAAATTAACTACTTTACACTCATGTGACCTTGTTTGAATATAGACCAATAAAAGGAGAGAAAAACACTGCAAGTCAGAGTACTGTTTGTTTCACTCCAATCTTTCAGAGACAACTCATTAGGAGATAGAGGCATACATAAAGACTGCAAAATGTTCACTCTGTGTTGTGCAGCTCTGAGTGCTCTCTATAAATATTAGAGGAGAAAATGCTACTCACAGTTATTGGACTGGAAATCTGGGACAAACTGCTCGTCATCAGGAACCTGAGCTGTCAGGGGGAGAGAAAAAAAGGAGAAAATTATTGATTCTTTTCCTTCAGTTAGTGATTTCCTACATTTCCCAAAGTGCAATTGATCATGCAGTGTTCAATGGTGATTTACGTTTTTTGCAGGTCTCACCTTCTGCAATCCATATTTCCTGGAGCTGGATCAGATCTTGAAAAAGTTCTGCAAAATGAAATAAAATGGTCATACAATGATTTAACACTGAATAAGATGTTTCCCTATTAGGTTTTGTCTACAAAGACAAGACATTTTTACTAACTTTTCCCAAACATATCGTAACTTAAGAATAACCACTAAATGCTGACACAGGAAACAGTTTTACATATGGGACATGATGCAATGATCAGCCAACTAACCTTCTGTGTCCTGTGCTAGCCCAGTGTCCACGAACTTCCTCTTCCTGTCGCTGAGACATATGTCTGCTTCCGCTGTGTGACATTTCTACAATCACAAGATGAACAACAAAACTGTTTATGAGCAGAAATTGTGGAGTTGAATCATTTGTCGGTCTGTCTTTTCCAAAGGATGATCAATGTATGAATCTAAAGTGTCAAACTTACACTCTCTGGCACCACAAAAGGGACCTGCTGGTCATAAAAGCCGTCCATGTTGCAAGAGTCTTCACCCTGGACTT
This sequence comes from Scomber scombrus, assembly GCF_963691925.1. NCBI lineage: Eukaryota > Metazoa > Chordata > Actinopteri > Scombriformes > Scombridae > Scomber > Scomber scombrus. The sequence goes on along the minus strand of NC_084993.1, from coordinate 7,885,775 downwards.
AAAGAAGAATAGGAGACAGATTAATCAGCAGTCAGAAAAAAAACCATTTAGGATGAAAATGGAATCTTTTTCCACGGAGAATCAGCTCTGCTAACCTTCTCCTTCCATACAACTACTGTCCCTTTTCATGTGTCTCAATGTGTTTATGCTTTTCTAACCTCCATGACCCTACAGGAGGGTTTACAGTGGCTGTAAAAAGTGCTGCTGTCAGTAACGTTATGCAACCTCCTGCAAGTTTACCCTGACATGAACGCACGCTGCAGGAGGAACTGCATCTTTAATAGACGTTTGAATAGGTGACGCTAGTTTTGAGGAGATAAACAGTAAGCAGCTGTACAGGCCAATAAAACGTGACGCCTTTCCCTCCGGCCCGCGCACAAAGCTTAGCTGTGAGCCAGGTTGGTTACTTGCTGGGGACTAGTGGGGTATTTCCCAGATTGTTGATCTATTTCTTTCAACATGGAGCCACATTGATAATATGGCACAGATTTTAACTTCTAAAAAACAATAAAGTACATATCAATAAAACATACATCCTTAAAGCAACGTATTAATGTCTGAAAATATCATTATGACTGTGTGTGATTAAATAGTCTGAACTCAAACCTCCACTTATCAGCTTTATCTGAGGTTTTGCCCACAAATACGTGATGATGATGATGACTATGAGATGTGGTTGAAATCTCAGAAAAGATTTAGATTTTCCCCCCATCGTTTTTAATAATTAACCATCAGTAATGTGGATCTAATGCGTAGATAACAGCTAGAACAGTCTGTTGAGTTCAGCCTTTAAAAGCAGGAAAAGACAACAGTTATACCATCTCAAGATATTACGATATCTAGTTTCTTATCACGATATTGATAGAATATATAGTGTCTAGCATATAGTTCATATAGTGTGTTTTTCAACCTTTACTAAATAGTAATAGTAAAATGGGTTAAAAGTTGGAAAACACTGGTATAGGTCTTTAAGTTTTGGTTAACAAAGATTACCAAAAGTCCTTCTTGCCTATTAAACACAATTGTAAAATGACATTAAGAGCAACTCCCTCCCTTATCTCCTCTGACTGTAAGTACCTTTGTTTGAGGAATATGGTTTTAATTACAGTGAAAACTTGTAACACAACTTTGGTGCAATTGCTGTTTCTATACCAACACAAATTAAATCATATGACTCTTCTACTGAGGGTGTTTTCCGCCCGGATGTTGACTATAAACAGCACATTAAACTCAAACATTTTGTGAATGGAGTTTGGCGTGACGTTCTTGTTTTTCTCAATGAACTGTAACTTGATCCCGGCAGGAGGAGGAGGAGGAGGAGGAGGTGGTGGTTGAGGTTGAGGTGGAGGGGGGGGGCTCACCATTGAGACATTTTGCCAACGAGCACAGAGCAAGATTCACCATGCTAACAGGCCGTAAAGACAGCTGCTGCAAACGGAAATGCCACCCCTGCAAAGTGGACAGATGCGGGGGGAAATGGACGCAATGTTGCCTTTGATTTTCAGAAAATGGCGTTCGCCTCTGAACCCGCATCTGCTCCCCTCACTGCCTGTAACAACCCGCGACGATGCGGTTGATGCACACAAACAAAGCAAAACATGCCCTTACATTTACCCCTTACTGTTACATTAAAGTGGGAGAATAATAATGCAGCACTCACTTGGTAAGTGAAGTTTCTTGGCAGTACGAAAAAATGAACTCGACGCAGATTTCCTCCCCTACATCCCCTGCTGCAGTACTGTGGATTTTTCTCAATGAGGAGCTCTGGTCGCAGGAGCTAAACCGATCCCTGTGCTGCGTCTCCCATTGGCTGTTACACCAGTCAGTCAAAAGACTAGCCAATCCCATTTGAGCCTGCTCTGACACCCGTCCCTGGTGTTTTTTTTTATGAATGGCTGCGTTTCATTCATGTATCCACAGCTCTCTTAAAGGGCCAGTGCTGAACTGCCACAGCATTACTTCTCAGTTTAAAATGCATTCAAACTCATTTTAAAAATCCTGAAAGCAGCAATAAATAATTGGAGTATCTTAAGCGATTTAGTATTGTTTGTTATAAATACTGAATTCTATTAAACTACATTAATTAATTGGTTACTACATAATTATATGTATATATTTAACAATGCAGTTACTAATATAATGTATAAATACCATTAGTAAGATTTTATAATTTATTGTTTTTAAATTGGTGATGGTTTTATGGTGACCATCTCTTCTAGAGGTCATATAGTTTAACTTAATCTTTACTTACAAATAGTGATTGGGTATACTGACATAATGGCACTACAGTATAACACCAATAACTGACAATTAAGTGGAAATGTGTAAGGCAGTATTAATTTTAATCTACATATACATACAATCCTTGATTCTTGTTAATGCAATAATCACAGCAATTACAAAATACTGTTGCTATAGTATTATTATTAGATATTTGAAGATGTCAGTCTATGCTGTGGGAAACTGATGAGCATTTTTCACTATGTTCTACCATTTAATACATTAAATTATTAATCAGTTAAGAACTAATTGATGACAAAAATAATATTTAGCTTCAGCCTTAAATAAGATTAACATATTAAACATTGTGTAAGGTTGAACATAATCCCTCCAAGTTTTATTAGTTCATCTTGAACTAGAAGACATTTTATTGTTGGTGACCATTTACTCTGTTGATAAGCCTACTGAATGCATTTTCCATCATGCTGCCAAGCAGCTGCTGCAGCTCTCTCCAAAAACTGTATCCTGTGACATTTCCTTGGCACGTGCAGACAGTTGTGTCTCCAAATCAAGTGAGACAGTCTTTTTTGTTGTTGTTGTAAAATTCAAAGAGTTCACCATGCAAAACTTTGACTCAATCTCACATTGTACCCTTGTACAAAGTTTGTTCACTTTTAAACTTATGCAGTACAGGCTGAGATAAACAGTATTGACTCACACTGTAAACCCCACTTTTATGGATTATTCCTTTTTTGTGTGATTTTATACAGCTTCTATTTTTTAACATCTAACCAAATGCAAACTGATTTGACTTGCATCCATTTCTAGAATCAAAGCCAACATTCATTTTTTATGATAGGCAGATATCACATATTTACAAAGTCTCTCCAGCAAAGATGATATCTAATCTGTAAGGGTTTCGATGCTTCTACAGAAGTGTAGAAATACTACACTCCCTCTCCTGAGACACACATATTGCACTTTTGTAACTGTTGCATGTTTCATCGACTTAATCCAACATCACACATGACTGCTTTTAAGTCCATTTCTCTCAGTGGGTGGCAGAATAGTTTCTCCACTTTTAATTCCACTTTGATCTCTTTCTACTTCATTAACAGTCACACAGAGCGATCACAGAGTGTGTCACCTGATCGTGTGGTAAATCTGGTATTTAGTGCTTTCATAGGCCAACATTGAGGTTCTCATACAGTACTTTGTTGACCACTGATGGCTCTTGATATGGAAATCTGAGAGATGGTATAAAAAAAACACAGTTATTGTGAACACTTTTCTCCAAAAATAACAATAACATTAGGTTAAATGTGTAAAGTTCAACAGCTGCAAGGCACATTGCAATGTTTCTTAATGAATGTTGTCTTTATCAGCCCTGGCTATAATCAATCAATGAATGTGAATTGTGTTGCAACATCCTGCCTAGTTTTTAAAACATCTGCAACCAGTAGTGTAGTTAGTGGATCTCTGTGTAGTCTTGAGAAAGGCTTTGTAGGCTGCAGCACCAACAAAATGTTTGTATTTGCACATTTTTTTGTCCTTTTAAAGGAAAAGGCAAAGAAACTATCCATTCCCTTCATGCAGAACTAATTATTGCAGACATAAAGGGAAGCATGATTCTGCAACTAGGAGCTTTTGTTTAGCATCAAATCTACTCAGAGGGAAGGATATATTTCTAAAGTTTTCAAATTTGAAACAATGAACAAAAGTTTTTATAGTAAGGTGTTCACAGAATGACCAATTATCCAAAGCACACCTACTTTAAATGATGTCTGCCCGAAGCTAGAAATTCACCCAGGATTGAACTGAACTACAATTAAAAATTCAAGTCACATTTTACAAAAGACGATATAGCTTTTAACTACTTAATTAGAAGACAACCATCAGTGTAAAACACCCCTCAATGCCGGTTTAAACATAGTTTTCCTCTTAAATGACAATATAGAATATAGTTTTAGAGCCTTTTATTTGCAATGAGCACTGGAAAACCCATTGATAGACTTTACTTTTCAAAGTAAGCCTAAAAGTCCCATCTTAAGACTTCAGACCGACGTGTTCATTGTACATTTCTTTGCAGGGTGCAGTGATTGTTTGTCTTCTACTTACAAACTGCTTGATCAGCGTCGGGGAATGCCAGAACGGATGTGTGTGTGTGATAAAAGTTTCACATTCAAACATCAGCTAAGCTCAGCAGTTCTGTTACTGATTTGCAATGTCTCCTGTTTACTTGACTACCACGTGTATTACTATGTAGGTCTACAGTACATATCATATCAACGATCTCTCATTCTTCCGTTTTGGCAGATCAACCAGTGTGATATAGAACAATCTAACATATCTCGATCAGGAAATTAGAAACCATGGTCTTATAGTCTCTTATCTAACGTGTTTGTACTGGCACGTGAACAGATAGACCCCAGGTGGTGCTCAAACCTGCCCTTTTGATCCCTGACTGGATGAGCAAAACTTCTTCTCTATTTCTTTTTCTAATCTTATGGTTTAGTTTTTTAATTTGCCCGTGACATCATTGCTCAATTAAAAGTGTACTCAAATGTACCAAAATAAGTATGCATTACATGGTTCATAGTCTTTACAGTTATATTGGGATATTTCTCTTCTCTTTTACTCTCCCCTCCTCTCCTTCTTCTCTCTTCTCCTCACCCTCTCTTCCTGTGTCACTAGCTCTTCTGTTAGCAGCAGTATTCAGGCTCAAGGGTGTTTAAGGGAGACAGGCTTTAAGATGTCAACAGTTAGCTGCAGGATCTATTAAAGTATCAAAAGCAAATCAGTTTCAAGTGAATGGAGAGGTGTGTCCAAACTGTTGACTGATACTGACTGGTATATTAAGTCGCCATTCAGTATTAAGCCATGCTTATGAGACTCATAATGTTGAATGACTGAGTTAATAATAATGAGATACTGGTGGGGTTTCATTCCCAACTTTTTTCCATTCATGTAATTATTATGTATTTATATCCTATGAGCTACACTATATACTGTATATAATCCTCCTCTTGTGTAATGGGGCTTTTGCACCACTGGGTGTCTCTTGTGCTTTGTGCTTCATACTACCTATTCTATTCTATTAAATGTCCCTTGCACTCACGGAAACATCATTTGCATTTAATCTCACAATGTATGAACCATTTGTAAAGTGTCGCTACTAAAGGAATTAATCTGCTGTTTTAAGAGCAGTTTCAGCACTGGTAAAATGGATGTTGCTGAAGCAGCTGAGTTAAATCATAAGAGGTCTAAAAGTAGTTTGATACTATACATTAACAAATTAAAGAAGCTGTCCAACAAACTTTAATTTTTAGAATCTGTTGTGTCTGTGCATCAGGGCGGTAATGTCCTGCTCTGCTGTACTTTGTCTGCCCTCTGGCACAGTCGGCCGTTTAAGAACAATGGCTGCTGGCATACCATTGGTCCTTGTTGATGAATCATCAAAGAGCTTTGTCAGCCTTTTTGTTTCTGGGCTTTGCCATCAGCTACCAGATGTGAGCACCCACTGCTCACCTCCATATACTGTAACCACCAGCACTCAACTCACAGCCGTGCACATGGGAATCTCACTGTCCATATTTGAAAAACTACACATATATCTACACATATATACAGATATGCTTCAAATGTTATAGTTTATTGATACTGTTGGACCACTGATGAATAATATCATTCCCCTAACCATATCAGCTTAACAATTACAGTTTATGGTCTAAGCCTAATTGAAAAATGTAACTATTGCCTTGGTGATCAGTGGATGAAAGTTGTTGACACACAACTGACGCAACTTGAGCTTTTGTGTTAAGTGATGTGATACCCATTTTGTTATGTTTTGTAACCAAAAGAAATAAAATCACACCCATTCAGCTGCAGTTTGCCTACATTTGTGCGTTTATTTGCAGGAGAGTTGGTGTTGGGACAATGAGTGGGGGAAGTGATTTGGTTAAAGATGCTGTCTAATTGTCTGCAACACGTCTGATGGAGCCTACAGATGGATGAAGGGCCCCCCACTCTGTGTGCCGTCTGTATTCGCCCTTCTCCAGCAGGTACTGGCGCCCCTTGTAGTTTTGATGCTCATAGAAGACCCAGGTGCCGTCCTGGACATGAGCTGATTGAATGTCACGGTACTGCCAGCGGTCCAGCAGGCTGGGCAAGTCCTCGCTGAACTCCATCATCTGGCCCTTAAAGTCTGGACGTTCGTAGATACGGAGCCTGTGCCTGCTGGAAGGCTTGAACATTGAGAATATTGATGAGAAATGTTAATTTATTGGTATTAAAATAAGTTCCACCATATGATATAATCCTCTAATGAGCTACACTCATTTAATACACATTTTTATGATGTAGAGAGTATTGTCAAACATTCAGCCTTAATGCAATGGGTTGTAAAGCTCTGGATTTTCATGTAAAATCTGAAAAGTACTACAGCTTTACCAGCAACTTTTTATTACTACAGTTGATTCAGCACATTACGCTAGCTAGTGGAGAGAAACATTGCTCAATAGTGCTACTAGTGGTCAAAAACTCCACAGGGTACCTTTAAATTTGCAGGTAAAATTGAGGTAAAATGTCCCTTCTTTATAAATTTGTTGTTGTCAGTTCTCAGTGCAAACATCCCTGCCAAGATTATGATGGTTTATTATCTTCTCCAACTGCAAAGATTTTCTGACAAATGAGTTGTGCTTTTAAAGGAATCATTAAGAAGACTGATGTAATACCTAAATAAATTCATAGCCACATAACTGATACGAACACCAGACAGCATGCTCATAAAAAAGCCAGACTTACATGTCTGATAAGGCGACAGGAGCGGATGGTGTCATTGAAGCCATTCCAGCTCTGGAAGTTTGGGTACTCCCCCCTCATGAGGACATACTGGTAGCCCATGTACTGGGGTCTCTCATAGATAACCCAGGCCCCACCCTCAATCCGGATGGAATTACAGCGACTGAAGTGGGAGCTGAGCTCGGCACAGTCACTGCTGCATTCATAGTAACGGCCCTGGAAATTTTTGTCCTCGTAGAAGTAGATCTGCAAGAAAGACTCTGATATAGAAGCTGTCTGACTTATAAATTGAAACTTATAAATTGAAAAGTAATTATAATGTTATTGTTGAAATTATTTATAATGATGAAAAATGCAAGCAGGCCCCAGGTGATGTCATCATATCAACCAATAAGCTTAGGCATTTCTTCATGCTGTGGGACACTCAGGGCTCATGCAGGCAGGCATTTTGCAGAAATAAACGAAGGATGGATTTTGTTTTCAAGTGACTCCTGCTGTATCAATTGTCTATAGAGTTGATTAAGATTTTGGTTTGCGGTGAAATAATAACTGACAGTATATAGCCTAATTTCTATCTTTAAAAAAATCTTCCCATTATTGTCAGCTGATTATTGAGCAACATGCACAAATGTGTAGGCCACTGGAAGGCCGGGTTGGCAGTTTTGTTAACGCAATCTGACCATTGAAGGCCCAGTGCAAGACCCCACGGCCTGCTACAACTACTTGTCCAAAGAGAACTTCAACCACTACAAGTAAAACTATGCTAAAATAAATAGAACTATCAATACAACTACTTCAACTACTGCATGTAATACCACTAGTGCTATTACTAGTCTACTAATACCATCACTACACCATTATTAAAGGATCATTCTAGTTTATAACAACCTTATCTTCTAAAATGATGTGACTCTGGCACGTACACACTTTAATAATCACTGGATTCATTCTGCAAGAGAAATATAGTAAAAATATGTTGCTGTAAATCTGGAATAGAAAAAGAAGATATGTGAAAATAATCAAACACTTCATATGAGTTATAAAACTTTCCAAACAGAGCTAGAGGGATAAGGACAGCCAAGTGACCAGAAATCCATAAATAAAGCAGTTTAAGGGTGTTTTTTGTCAGGACTTCCCTGGTTTAACGGTTTACAAAAAATGCATTTACATTTTGTGCAAATAAAAATAATAAAATAAATAAATAAAAATTTCCCATGGTAGAAACATTTGCCGTTTAAATGAGTCTTGGTCCACTAAAATGAAGAGTATTGCATTTAAAAAGACCTGCATTCTTTCTGCAATCAATGTGTTTTCCTTCACTCAAAGCAAATGTAGATATCATAGCTTCCTTAAAGCTGTTTACACTTTTTACAAAGTATTATTGAGAGACATTTAGTAACAAACCATCCACCAGTTAGTACCATAGTGTTACTGTGTTGTACAGTTACAGTACTCACCTTCCCTGTGCGCTCCATGATCACCTTATGTTCCTCTCCTCACCCAATCAAATTAAAGCCCTTCATTCACACTGCATTACTGATGGTCTACTTTTATATAAAGGGTGATGAAATGCATTGCCAGTAAAATGATTGTCATTCAAATGAGCTCCACATTAACTTTGACACATTAGCTGATGCTGCAATTGTTTTAAAGTACATGGCCTTTATATGTAGCGATGCAGAACTTTGGACTGAATGCTGTCCAACTCTAGAAAAAGATTAGGTTGAGTTATGATTTATAGCATTGAATAATGGTGTTATCAGTTGTTCAAATCAGTTGTGTTGTTATTTATCTATAGATCATGGTCATTGCTCTCCTGTGTGTCAAATGTTTAGATCATATTTATATAATATGTAAAATCAAAGCAAACAAATAGAAGTTCTTATCACCCGTCCACAAAACAAGCCTTCTTATACAACCTCATCATTTTTCTGTCGTAGTTTTAATGAATTATTACTTAAATGCCTGATTTGATTACATCTTTATCCTTGTGCTTTTGCGGGTGCAAAGGTCCTATTTACCCTGAAAGTGAATTAAGTTTCCATTGATGAAAGGTTGTGCAGGGACAGATACAGTATGTATGTGAGTAGTAAGTAAATATACACAAACTTATATTCAAATGAGTGAAAAGCCAAATATTGCTCCAGACTCTACCGGTCTTTGTATTTCCACATTGCATAAAGTCAGGGATTGATAAATTATATTTTTATTTTTGTTGTATGTCTGTCTATAATTCATTACATTTTTATATTTTTCATCATTTTTATTTTTAAATATACTCTGCAACCTCTTTATAATTTGTTTTATATCTACAGTTCAAGGCTATAAAATAAGAGTTATGCTAAGCTCTAAAAAACGTACTAATACTGTATAATGATAAAATGTTAGGTAATTGTAACGCATGTAATCACTGCAATGTATTAAAAATCTACCCTAAATTATATGTTATAATAAATTAACCAAACTTTATTTAACATATAGGTTAATATCTGCTGTAGCTTTATATTAATATGTTTACATTTGATATAAAAAATAACCAATATTATGTTTAAAGAATGCAACACATCTGAAACACTCCAAATAATAACCAATTACAGCATCTTTTTGTTGTATCATCATTTTATTTCTCAATATTTATGTTCATCCTTGTTACACTTTTAAAAAGATCACATGGTTAGTGTTCCTTAACAGTGGATGGAGCCAGCACTGGACTGTTGTTTGCTGCCTCCATCCACTGGCCTTCAGAGTCTGTCCTCTCCCAAACCTTCAGCCTGAACATCCTGGAGGGAAAAAAAGTAGTATACTGAACATCTGCCACAATAAAGAAGTAGAGGAAAAAATGTACATTATTGGCTTCTTTAATATTTGTATTTCAAGGCTTCTATGGAGGGAAAGCTTTGTTTTATGACAGCATGAAGTTATAATATATTGTCTTATACTTGTAAAGTGATTATAAAGGATAAATTGGCTTAAACAATGAAAAACACTAGTTTGCTCCATTAAGCATGAGAGATTACTTAACTTACTAACTTATAGTCCTGTTAGTCCTCCTGGGCAGCACATACTGGTAGCCAATGTAATTTGGTCTCTACTAAATTACCCAGAATCCTCCCTCCACTATGATGCAGTTGCAGCGACAGAGGTACATGTGCAGGTCGTGGAGTCACAATCATTCACATTCATTTTCACATTTGTGAAATTGAACCTGCAGGTTTCCATCCTCATAGAAAATTATTTAGTAAAGGAAGATAAGTCAAGTGCATTTTATATAAGTCCATTTTTATAAAGATGCACATACTTTGCACACATTTATCTGTATACTCTGTGTGGAACCGCATTAAATATGTAGGACTGTATGTGAAAAGTACATTCTCCATAATTAATATCAATAGGCTTGATTACTTGTATAAAACATCCTCCAATCTTCTCTTTATACAGAACAAGAGCAACAAAACTAAGTGCATTGTTTGCTTAGTTTGAATTGGATTATTCAATCAGCGATTTAAATATTTATCCAGGCTTATCACATTGTTCTGAAGCAGTGAATCCAGTTTCCCCTAAACAATGCAAATGCAAAGTGCAAAGCCTCCCAAAAGCCACTGGGTGCAGCAGAGCGTGCTGACAAAAACAGGGGCACTGCAGGACATTTGATGTGATATGAAACCATCGAGCTGAGTCAGTGACAGGGCAGGAAGTCAGGAAGGCTCCAGAGACTTTATAGGAGATAACTGAATGATAGATTCATATACTGCGTGAGTCATTAATATTACAGAATGTAATGAAACCGGACGTCAGACGTTAATGAAGCACAAGATGTAATAGAGTTCTTAAACAATAACAAAGGTGAATGTAATGCTTGAATGAATATCCTTTTATCTTTTTAATCTGTCAATCTAGCATTATCAGAAGATAAACCCTTTCCAATTTAGACAATTATCTCTAATAGACCTATTTTGACCTTTCTGAGAGAAATTACTTGACTAAATTGACTTAAGGTGATTTCACTGATTTTGCTTAGTATGTATTTTACTTAGATTTTACACAATGTCAGTTTACTAGCTAGTAAGGAGTATTCAGCGTATATAATACAATTTCTTCTGTGGCTTTATAGCAACGCTACATTATTGGAGTCTTATTGTGAGAATGAGAAAACAATGTTTCAGTGATGAAAATGAAAACGTATAATCATTTAATTATGTTGTATTTAAAACCTAATTAAGAAAAGAAAATACGAGAACCATTTCTTAATGAAAGATAAGTTGATCATGAAAGAAAATAATTAGCCTTATGAGCTACCACTGCTGCTATAGTCTTCAAATCTAACTGATCCAGCATGAGACATATTTACAGACAATCCATAAGAACACAGTTATAGTTTGCTTCTTGTTTATTTATTGTGTGATGTCAGTTTGGGCATCTGGAAAGATCTTGCATTATTTTCTGGTCAAAACTAAGAATTAAAACTCTGTGATCCTGCGGAAAGAAGCAACACCAGGAGAGGTCGCCCCCCATTCGCTGTGCTGCCGATACTCGCCCCTCTCTAGGAGGTACTGGTGCCCCCTGTAGTTGGGAAGGTCGTAGAACACCCAGGCGCCATCGGTTACCATGCAGGAATAAGCCTCACGCAGCTTGTAGGTATCGTACACTGAAGGACAGTCTTCAGAGCACTCGACCATCTGCCCTCCGAAGTCTGGCCTCTCGTACAGCCTCAGCTTCCAAGCACTGCCGTAAACCTAGAAACACAAGACAGATGTGTTTAAGAAGGCGCTCACATCTGCTAGTTAGAGCTCAGCAGTATTTTCCTGTTTCGGAACATAAACCAAAACAAACCCTTTTTAAATACGTTACTATAAGAAACATGAACACATTTTTTCGAGAAATGTTAATTTTAGGAAATATCTGGTCAAAGAAAAGTGGAAAAGTGGAAGTACTGCATACTTTTGTAGTTAAGTATAGTTATAATAAGAACAATTTAATCTGCATTGATCTTTGCTTTTTTTGCCGTTTGGGCGAAGAACTCCACCACAAGCTAAAACTCTAAAGTTGATGGCTAACATACGAGCAAAAATATTTCACAATCAGCAGACACAGAGCAACATCACTTTGACTACTCCTGATGAGTGCTAGCTGTGTTAACACTCATTCACCTTTCAGCTGTTTTTGACCAATTCCCCAATAAATACGTGTTAAATGCGCTATGTACAGAAGCTAACTGCCAACTTTGTCTGTTAGCTATTGGGTTTATCAGAGCTTTTTTTGATGAAAACAGTTTCCTGCTGCTCCTGGGAAGAAGGCTGATGAGAGCTGTGAGACTGAACCAAAACAATGTGTTGGGAGATGTTAAAGCTTCTTGGCAAACTTCTTGGCAAAAGCTGCTGCGTGCAAACTCTGCCAAAAATGCTTGCTATTCTCTGCTTGTGTAGGCTGTTGGCTTAACAGTGTTCCCACAGCTTGTGCCCTTGTGCATTCCTGTCCTGCTGTTCACTGCCCAAACATATGTTCTGGCACTTTTCTCTTACCAGAAACATTATGTGTCTAACCTATAATCCCTTTATCCAGTTTTACTTGCTATAAATGCTTGACGAAACCTAAATGAGGGCTCTTACATTCTTTATGAGGCGGCAGGACTTGACGTTGTCACTGAAAGCCATCCATTGCTGGTTGTCGGTGTATTCCCCAGGGCTGAGGATGTACTGGAAACCCTTGTAGTTGGGTCTCTCATAGATCACCCACACACCGCTCTCCACCCGGATGGAGTTGCAGCGGCTGAAATATGTGTGCAGATCTGCGCAGTCGCTGCTGCAGTTATAGCAGCGGCCCTGGAATTTCTTCTCCTCATAAAATGTGATCTGTGGGAAAAGTAAGAGGCAAGATTAGCTTCAGACATTGTGAGCAGTTTATGCACCTGGAAAAAAAGAAAAAAGAAAGTGTCTTTAAAAAGCATACAAATTGTAATAGGTTTTATCTTACCTTCCCCATTTGGATGCCCTGTAAAACTCATTCTTTGCTGCAGCCCCATCAAAGTATTTATCGATAAACAAAATGTGCAGAGTGTGGCAAGTCTTTGATAGCCAAATGAGGTAGATTTACATATCAGCAAAATGGCTTGGTGCTGTTTGATTTGCCTTTGTTCCAGTCTGATGATGACTCTGTATCAAACACATGCTGGAACAGTGAAGGCAGCGGTGTCCTCAGAGCAGTTTGCTCTGGACAGTGATGGGAAAAAAAATACAGCTATGTTAAATAATACAAAATGAAACTGTATTTTATTGACAGCTGCTCTGAAATATCTGACTGGAAATATTTAACCACTGGGACTAAAAATTTGTTCACAAAGTGGTGAATCAGGAAATAAAAATAATGGCAAATCACATACATTGGATGGTTTCTTTTACATTTTTTGAGAAGTTAACATCACTCTGCAGAATAAAATAGTACCTTTCTAGATTTGTTTAAAAAAAGTACAAAAATCCAAGTTTTGTTTTGTTCATATAAGAAATATGACTTTATAGTTTAGTGAACCTCTGGCCAGCAAACTGTATGGTAATGTTTTTGGATGATTTCGTCAAAAATCAAACTCACTCTGGTCCGGAACTCTAGTTCTCCAAACTATACCTGTCCTTGTAATCTAGTAGCTGGTTTGCCTGCTAGTTAAGTGCCTGTTTAGGCCCCCCGTAGCCACCAGAGGGCCCGTAAGAGTGATTGAAATGTCTTACAAGGATTATGGAAATGGTAATCACACAAAAACGCATTATTATGTTTATAACAGGGTGGCTAGCTAATACTACTGGTTTATATAGTCTACTGTACGAATGAAATTGACAATTTATTGGTTGGAGCTTTCCCCGTCAACACACTCTCTGTGAATCTGTCTTGAAACATGCCAATAAAGATACCAGTCCTGCAATGATATTAGGATGTTGTGGTCATGGATTTATTATGCGCTGGATATGGCATCGCTGCTCAGCCTTACGGCCAATTTTTGGCAAGTGGTCACTTGCAGCATTGCAGCGAATAATCCCCATAGACCACCAGTGTAACAGAGACGTCTGCAAAACTGTTGACAGGACAATTTCTTCGTACTGAGATTTGAAAGCGATTTGAAAATCCATGACTTCACCACAATGTAACAAGTAGGAACTAGTGTGCAAATTCAGCGAGCCAAACAAAGCGTAAGCAAACACGGAAACGAGAAACTTTTTTTGGTGTATGCACCACCCAAGCAATTCGTACTGGACTGGATGGGCGCCATTTTCTGTCCAGTATTCAGCTATGGTTGGTACAAACCAGAGAGCTCTGATAAGCTTGTTTGGGAGTTTCTTGGCACTGAACCCGTAGTCAGGTAAAAACAACAACTAAAGCTTATCACTTGGCCAGGAGTGAAACAGGCCATGACGTTGGACACAAAGAGGTGTAAACATGTGCACACAAGACAGACAGACACAGAGTCCGGTTTAAAGTTAACATTACAGCTTCTTAACCTGAGGAAATACTCACCAATGAGACATGTCCGATATATTTCAAGATAGCAGCTGGGATGGAGGCAAGTGTGCACCGAGGGAAGCGTAATCTCTGTCTTTTTCGGTAAGTTAGCTCAATGCTAACCGACATTGCCTCCATAAAAGTTTTATATTTTATTTGTTGCAGGTTCCTCTGTTCATTTTATGTCATTATTGAAGTATTTATTTAGTATTGTCTGTTTGTCACATTTGCATTTATCTTTTTATGGGTTAGGGTTAGAATTAGGGTTAGGGTTTGGGGTAAGAAGAAACTTTACTGAGTGAGGTACTGTTTATCCAAGTTTTCTGATTTGAATTGTAGTTGATTGTTCTGCACTTTTGCACATTATAAAATTTGAAAATCAAAAGCAATTTAAGTGATTATCCTTCTAAAATCTACCTATAGAAAAAAGCACCTGGACATAGTTTTATATTTTCTCCAATTCTGAGCTTATTTTTTCAGTGAGTATTAAGTGTTATATATCTTATGATTCAGGGGATCCTGCCCTTTCTTTCTGGTGAAGTGTAAAGTCACCATCATACATTACCTTTGTGTTAGCATATCATATTTGACAAGGCAAAACACCCAGTGGAAAACTTGTTTGGTTGATAACTACATAGTCAAGTAAGGATTTTTTGTTTTTTTAAAGTGAAAAGTAGTATTTTGTGTTTTGGAGCTGCATGTGTAGTTTGGTGCAAATTCATCTTTTTTGAGTTACAGCCATTTATTTGCATTCTGTCCTGTGTGAGACAATGTAGGTATACATTTTGGTGCTGTCTGTATTTTGGTCACTATCGCCTCTAAAATAAATATCAGTGTTATATATAATTGGAAAATAGCCTAATCTGTTTGAACTTGCTTATTTTTGCAGTGAGTGCACACAGTGACTCGTGTGAAGCCAGGCAAGCTTACATTCCAGTTTAACAAGATTGCATGCGCCATAAATCAGCCCTGATGGTCATAAAGGCACCATTCAAAGTGCCATTGAAAGCTGAAAATCTCATGGTTCAGACCAAAAAAAAAGCTTGTAGATATCATGAACAGTTCCAAAGTTATTTAATGTTTTGTAGAACATGGTCTAATGTAGCATTGATGCCATACTTGATTGCAGAGGGTTAACTCATTTACAGTAAATACGTTGTCTCCTGGTTTGTTACTTTTTGTTACACCATGTTTAGTATGTCACTCAGTAGTGTATGACTTTGAATATTAAAGTGCAAATTAACACCAGAGCACTTGTAAATTTGCTACCTTTTAAGATTAAAAACCACAGGAAGGTAAAAACATGCCTGATAACGTGTGTTAGATTTACAGTAGGTTTTCGAAGATCAAACACTGACAATAGCAATTATTTTTGCTTTCGTTCTGTAATATTGTCCTCTGTATAAGGGACATAACAGATACACATTATTTATATATCTGTTGGTTTTGTAGGTTTCAGCCCCTTAACAAGAAATCCTGATTTTTTTCAATAGCTCCCTCTCAAAGTCAGTGAGGAATTTTCAAAACTGTTTGCTACCATTAAGTGAAACAACAACTGCATATGCCCAGCCACTAGGAGTCACAATTGTTTTGTACTTAAATGACAGCCATCAGAAACATTAGATTTCAGCTTGCTTTATTTTTCCAACCAGTACATTTAGAGTTTGAACTAACAGGAGTCCATGATGCGCCTCATGGAGCTGAACCTAGACATGTTGTTCATTCCCATCTCTTGGAAGTTCCTGTACTCTCCTGGCCTCAGGTACAGCATCTTGCCTCTGTAGTTGGGCTGCTCGAACATCAGCCAGTGGCCGTCCATCACGTTACAGGACTGGCACTCAGACATGTGGAAACGGTCCTGCATGTTGTCACAGTCTTCAGCCAGCTCGTGCATCTGGCCTCCAAAGTTCTCCCTCTCATAGATCCTCATACGGAAGGGTCCTCTGTGCTGTAGATGAAAAAACAGCAGGGAAATTATTGGTATTGATTTCAACCGTCACATCTGCACATTACAGCTTTTACAATATATACTTGTGTAACGACACTGGTATACAGAAACTGATAATGGCCACGGTCGCAATGATTGAATTTGACCACATCATTTAAGAAAAAAACCTTTAGTTTTTTAAAAATGTGTTTGTTTGTTTTATATTATCCTGTTTCACGAGAAAAACACTTTGTTATCCAAAGATAAATAGCGGTTACAATACAAATTCCATTCTCAGCTCTTCAAAGCTGTTAAAATATACATTTTCCTAAACAGGACCAGTCTCAGGTGTGAAATGTGGAAAAGGTGTTAAAATTCACAGTGTGTGCATAAAACTAGTGTCTCATCCTTGAGATGTTGTATTAGGACCCTTTCTGCGGAATCAAAACTGGACTGACCAGTGTCAGAGCGTAAAATGATTGTTGCCATTTTTAAGCCACTGCAAATAACAGTTATGGCAGCCATATTTGCACCAAATTCTGTGAAATTTGTGATGATATATTCTAAACTCTTGGTCACCACCAACTAGTTTTTCCATGACCGCATCTTGCAGCCTACAACCAGTGGAACCTGCCCAAGTATCATCATGCAGCCAGAGTCCAGTACTTAAGTGATGTAGTGACATCTGAGCAGGTTGTATTTGCCATAATACAGCTTTGAGATACAGTTGAAAGCTCTGAAATCAGTCTGACGTCTGATGCTTATTTAAATTTGCTTGTAGCCGTTTGTCCAGGACTTTGGCATTTGGTTTACTTATAAATTAGTGCTGTTAACCAACAGAAAAGCTGCTAGTGCAACATGGAGGAGGCTGCCCTTTTAGCTCAGTCAGTATTACAGGACTCCTCTTGAGCGGATTAAAAATTGTAATGCAAAAGATTTACTGCCAGGTTTGAGACTTTTTCTAGTTGGTGCTGTTGATACA
Organism: Scomber scombrus; assembly: GCF_963691925.1. NCBI lineage: Eukaryota > Metazoa > Chordata > Actinopteri > Scombriformes > Scombridae > Scomber > Scomber scombrus. The sequence continues at coordinate 7,868,364 of NC_084993.1, read as the reverse complement.
GCAGGGTTTTTTTTGCATTGCCCAGACTTGCAGCAATGTGAAGTAATCTAGCTCTTGTGATCTCTGCTGTGGCTAAGTGCTTAATCTCGTGCACCTACCATGGGGATCATACGAGAGGATCTGATGCAGTCGCTCATGGTCATTCCCATCAGGCGCTGGTTGTCTGGGTACTCGCCCCTCCTCACCAGCATCTGGTGACCCATGAAGTTTGGCTTCTCGTAGACCATGAAGAGGCCGCTCTCCACTCTGCAGGAGTTGCACCTGCTCAGGTAGGAAGTCAGCTCAGGGCAGTCATTGCTGGTCTCATAGGAACGACCCTGGAAGTTCCTGTCCTCGTAGAAGATAATCTGTGAAGAACAATACGAAATATTTTAAGAAAACTTAAGACTCCTGTTAGATGCATGTTTGTAAGCAGTGAATTATCACTTTAATCTCTGATTTGGAAAGCTTCACTTACCCTGCCCATGGTCATGATAATAGTGAGCAAATCTCAGATGTAGTTTCAACGTTGGCCCTTTTCCCTTTTTATACATTGCACAGCCGCAGTGTTTCCACGTGACTTGGGCTGAAACCTTTGACTCATCACTCTATATTGTGGCACAGTGCAGCACTATACTGTGGCAGACTTTACCATATGTCAGAATCTGCAATAGTTATTGTGTTTTACGCAATCTTCCAGCAAATTCAACTATTTACTTAATATCTCTTCTGTAAAAATCTATGTGGTGTGAAAATATCATATCAAGGGATGAGACTGGACTTTGTGGTAACAGTAAAAGCATTTATCAGATTGCAAGATGCACAATGAAAGCCACAAAACAACAAAAAAGCATTGCCCTTGTATCATTTGAAATGTAAAATAAATAAATTATTGAGTCATTTGAGTGGTGTTTTGCTTCTGGCATGACCTCATATGCCCCTACAGTAACCTACAGTCAACATACAATAATAACTATTGAGGTCTGTTGTTAAACTGAATGCTGGTTCATGTGAACCTCGTGATGAGTCATGATGTTTCACACAAAAGTACACAAGGTATCCTGTGCCTGATGGTCAATATAAAAGTGGCATCAGGTTGGCACCATGGGCAAAAACAACAACCGTCATCATGGCCAGGGTAACAATCATCATATGTTTTTTAACATTTTAAAAATAATTTAAAATGTGTCTCCTCTTGTATTTTCTGTCTGTAAATAAGTGCTTTTATTTGTCAATGGGACTCTCGTGGTTAAATAAAGGTTAAATTACAAAAAAAAACTAAAAAAACCCCAAAAAAACAAAACTGTTGCTTTAAAAGTATTAATGCACTGATTCATTAGTTGGTTCTAATCGGGTATATACAGTAAAGTACATACTAACACATAGTCTGTTCTAGCCAAATAATACATTTTCAGAAGACCTGTATTGGGAAGTTGTCATCTCACAACGGTATGTTTTTTCGCTGCAGATCATTTTCTACGAGGAGAGGAACTTCCAGGGTCGTTCCTACGAGTGCAGCAGTGACTGCACCGACATCCACATGCACCTGACCCGCTGCAACTCCTGCAGGGTTGAAAATGGGTGCTTTATGGTGTATGACCGTGCCAACTTCATGGGTAACCAGGTCTTTCTGAGGAGAGGAGAGTACTCTGATTTCCAGTGCATGGGAAGCATGATGGGCATGATGGGCATGCCCATGATGGAAACCGTTCACTCCTGCCGTATGATCCCCATGGTAAGATATTTAGTTGCATATGCTTTTCTGTTGTTTTTAACTGTCATTGAGAATCTGTGGACTGATATCATGTCTCGTCTTCCTCACAACAGAACAGAGGACAGTTCAGGATGAAGATCTACGAGAGGGACAACTACGGAGGCAAGACGCAAGAGCTGATGGATGACTGCGAGTCTCTCCAGGATCGCTACCTCATGTCTGACTGCCAGTCCTGCAACGTGATGGACGGCCACTGGCTGATGTTCGAGCAGCCCAACTACAAAGGCCGCATGATGTACGTGAGGCCAGGAGAGTACAGAAACCTCAGAGATATGGGAATGCCCAACATGACAAGAATCAGCTCCATTAGACGCATCATGGATATGTGCTGATTGTCAGTCATTTAAAGAAGCTGTAGGTCAAAAATAAAGATCATATTTTAAAGTATCTCTGTTGCTTTCTTTGCATGTAGTTTTGAAACTTTAATTCCCAAATAATCAGTCATTACTTAATCCTATCGGGCCTGGTTTGTTGATGCATATACTACATGGTACATATTATTGCAAACACCTTATAAAAAAAAGAAAAAACACAGCTTTTCATTCAGAATAACTTTTTAAAGCGATTTTCCAGTTGTAAGAACGTCTGTGTCTCACAATACAGTTTGATGCAGGCCATGAAAACATTTGAATTATGTTAGTATTATAGCTTCAAAGTGTGTATGTGTATATGTATGTGTATAGTATACATAGTTATGGTACATCCTCTGCCTATGTTTTCTTTATAGTCAACTCATTGGACCCCGATCCTGAATATTTGGGAGGTTCACCTTTTGTCCAAATGTCACATTGTGGCTGCTAAAGGTAGAGTGTGGGGTTCCCCGTGGTTCAGTGTTGGGACCATAGCTGTTTTTTTGTACATTAATAATATATGTGAGGGTTTACAAAAAACAAAAAACAATTTTATTTGCAGATGACAGAAATTGAATCTGCTGTGGGGATAAGTTGGAACAACTCTTGGATACAGTTGGCAAAGAATCGAAGAAGCTGAAGAGTTGGTTCGATTTGAATCAACAAACACTTAATATAAGCAAAACAAAATTGATATTTGAAAATCAGTCATCCAACAAAAGCAAGAATCTTGCAATAAATAGGATAGAAATTCTAAGTATGGAATAATAATAGACACATTATCTTGGAAGCCACACATAAATTATACTGAAGCAAAAATATCACTGTCAACTGCAATATTGTGTAAAATAAAAGATCTCCTTAATCAACCACCACTGTACACCTTGTACGGTTCCTTCATACTCCCATACATTACTTACTGTGTGGAAGTGTGTGGAAACACATACAAAACAAACACAGATCCTATCTTCATTCTTAAAAAAAGAGCCCTAAAATATGAATAAAACCACCAACAAACCCACTCTTCATCAAACTAAAAGTAATACAATTAAACGACCAGGTTGACTTCAAAATGATTCAAATCAGTTACAAATCAACAATTACCAAACAGCAACCAACAACATGCAGAACATGCAAGTTTAAACAAATCTTTAAAAATAAAATATTGAACAGACAGAAAGAATGAACGAAGAGGTGGAATGGAATAATGAATTACTTCATCCTACTCCCCTTTTGACCATTGAACAGTTATTATTGTTGTTTATCTACAGTTTGCTGTTATTTCTATTTTGTTTTGTTCACTGCCTATGCATTTTATTTTGTTACTCTGGCATATTGAAAATCAATAAATAAACTAATATGCATATTTTTTAAAAATAAATAATTAACATCTGAATCTTGAATTAAGGTATCTCAATAAGTACTATTAGGTGGATGTATCAAGGTAAATGGTTCTTTAGTAGTTCAACATTTTAAAAAATGTGCAAGAAAATTGACGTTATCCATCACAGGATTATTGTAAACACAAACATGGACCATGCAAGTTTTTCCCATAAACTCAACAGCTGGTTGTTTGCATTCTCAAGGCCTCTGAATGAGTTCTGCATTTGAAGACAGAGGATGTTGTATTGCTGCACAGATTGTAAACTCACCTAAAGGCACATTTGGGATTTGTCACATTGGGATATATGAATAAAAAATGGATTGACTTGAAGAACCTCTATGCTTTTTGTAATGTGTTGGCATTTTACCTCTGTTATGAAACACTGTGTGCATTTCACCTTTGTCAAATCTACAAATAAGGTCTTTATATTAATAAAAGCACATGACTTAGAGATTCTTTGTGTGCAAAACATTACAGAATATATCTAGGTGGCATGATTGGTTTTTGGTTTTATCATCTATATGTAACAGCGATATTACAGTGGCAACTGTTGTATTCTTAGAGCCTTAACAGTTGTGGGCCTAAAATGTCATAATATAGATCATAAAGATGACGATATTTTATTCTCTTTGGAGCATGATTCATTGCTATGTACCTATTAGATGCAAAGCTGACATTTTGACTTAAGGTTGGCACTAGAGGAAAGCTCATGCAGTGTCCAAAATGGGAAGTGTCCATCCTCTGGAGAGCATAAATGTTCTCAAAGAACAATACACCAAACTACCCATTTTTGTGCAAGTGGGCATTTTGGCCTGATGGTGACACAAGAAGAAAGATTAGTAAAAATATTCAGATTTTTCCTTTGGCCAGCATGAATATCTACAGCTGTTCGTCACGGAAATAGATAAATCTCAGGCCATGCAGCTACTGCAGCAAAAATGTTGTCACAAAGATTCATACTGAGCTGTTAGAGCAGATGTAGAGAACACCATCACTATTGATATTGCTGTGCAGAATGTTATATCTATCAAAGCATTTCATTTAATCTCGCCTCAGTCTAAATGTCAATGTGTTATACACTGTTCTGTAAATATTAAGGAGTCCCACTTAACAATGAATATAATGGTGCAGAAATGTAATGCAATAAATTGCGAAAGCACTTGACGATATAACTCAAAGAGTTTGCTTTGTCATTGTCCACATCCATACCACTATTGCTTAATTGAAGTGATTGCAGTGTTCATGGTTTTGATGTATAATACAGTAGGGACTGATGAGCTGACTCAGTTATTTCATACAATTGAGAGGCAGATTCTTTTGATGTCACATGATGCATAAAAGGCAGCGCGCCAGTGAGAATAACAACAGATATCAAATAGTGTGACCATGAGCGGAAAGGTAATGAAGGGTACATACTGCACCAGCCAGAATAATCATAAATATACTACCTCAATCTCAGTCATAATTTACTGTCCAAAATATTGCACTGTATAATTCTGTTATGCTAGTTGATAATCAGAATTCACTTGAATATTTAGCTCTGCAAGTTTTCAAATGCTGAACCTCTACACAATCTGTCTCTCCCTCTAGATCATCTTCTTTGAGGACCGAAACTTCCAGGGCCGCTCGTATGAGTGCATCAGCGACTGCTCTGAGATCGCCTCCCACCTGAGCCGATGCAACTCCTGCAGGGTGGAGAGCGGGAAGTTTATGGTTTATGACCAACCCAACTACACGGGCCAGCAGTACCTCCTGACGAGAGGAGAGTATCCTGAGTATCAGAACACCATTGGCTTCAATGACTGCATTAAGTCCTGCCGCATTATCCCTGTGGTAAATACGTGCACAATACTATCAACCTAGGAAATATAAAGGCAGCCAGTGATGTGGAGGAACAGTCTGATCAGAAATGTGTTTAGTTGCTGTCTTACCATTTTATTTAATTCCATTTTGACATTCTGCACTTCCACAGCACCAGGGGCCCTTTAAGATGAGGATCTATGAGAGGGCGAACTTCGAAGGCCAGATGCATGAATTGACCGACGACTGTGACTCCATCCAGGACAACTACCACATGCCTGACATGCAGTCCTGCAATGTGATAGAGGGCTACTGGTTGATGTTTGAGCTGCCAAACTTTGAGGGCAGGATGTTTTATCTGAGGCCAGGAGAGTACAGGAATCTCCAGGAGTTTAGCAGGGACGACGATATGAAGTTCAATTCCACCAGGCGCATCACAGAATCTTAAATGTCTAATGATTTTTATTCAGCTAACACATTTTGCAGATGCTTTGTTTTATGGATATGAGCAACTTGTCAAAATGAGAGGCAAAAAAAGGACCCCTGTTTTTATCCTGAAACTGTGATTTGTGCTTTGTTTGCATGTAGTTCTAGTTGTACTGTACAATCCAGCCAGTGAATTTACCTCTTATACTCTGTGATGTGCACAATAAAAAATGATTTGCTGCATATTTGTGTGATATGTTTCCAAATGCAATTACGTGTCAGACGTAATTTGTAACTCTTAAGTGCAGTGTTTGGCAAATGTTTGAATTCACTAAAAGGAAACGATAAGAATAAGGCTCTTTTCCCAAAATTTGGCAAATATACATGCAATATAATACAAATACACTTGTGCAACTTGGGATAAAGTATACAGAGCAGATTTACAGCAACCCATATCTGACTACACAACAGGGCCAATAACTTTATACTTCTTATACTATAGAAACATATATGCGGTCTGTGGTCATTTATAATGTGACATAAGATATATTAGAGGATCATATCTGTGCAGGACTACAAATATAACAATTTGTAAAAAAAATAAATAAGAAAACCCTCAATGCATTACCTATACATTTACCTATTTTTTTTGTTAAAACAATTCAAAGGCTGCCACTTTTGCAGTTACAATGAAAAAAGCAGTGAGCTGAGAGCTTCCCATTACAATGACCTTTATACAGTACCAATGTGTAGCAATGTTCAGTCTGGTGTCTCTCTAAGATTTTCACTGTTTTGATTTTGCCTTTTTGTCTGAAACAAGAGATTTATAAGGAGCATTACTATTACATTTTGGTTGAAATCAGATGAATTGAGATTAAACCAAACAGTAATTTATGGATACTGAGTATGACTATATACATTTAGTTTTAAACAGACTGTAGATCAAATATAAATGTATTAGTATAAAGGGGGAATTATATGGCTTTATTACACAGTTGATAATAGAAAGACAGGAAACAGACTTGAACCTGGGATACTGTGACAATATAACTTTTTTCAGTTTAACAAGATATAAAGAATAAATAATAATGATAATAATGATAATAATAATAATAATAATAATAATAATAATAATAATAATAATAATTATAACAATAATGATGTAGAACTTTTGTTTTTATTTTAAGAGCACACTAAACAGAAGAAATGCAGGTCTTTGTATATGAGGGAATACGACTTTTAAATGTGATGGCATCAGTGATTTGCAGATGTATTACATGACAGCTTAATGTATGTAAATGTGTGACCGTAACTGGCTTTTTAAATGCATGTCCACTGATGCAATAAAACATGCAAGCACGTCACTCTTTGATGGATGTTTGATGTATAAAAACCCAAAAATTATTTCAATTTATTTCATCAGACAGAATGACGCTCATATTCAATTTAAATATCTAGATACAAGTGTGTTTAACTGCTGTTTGGACTTGATGCTCTCAGTCGAGCGACTCTACTGTATAACATCTGCCACGTGCGGACTGTATTGAAATAACATTCTAGAGCTGACCCCATAGAGGATATCACAATATGGGGATTGAGGCCAAACAAAAGGAAATCTGGTAAAACTAGAGCCAGTATAGAAACAAGTTGTTAATGCTGACATGAAGAAATTAATCGTGTTTGAATTGTGAATCATATAAAAGCTGCTGCTGTGTGCAGACGCAAGGCAGTGCTTGTGTTCACTTCACAGGATTTCAGATTATACGGTAGCATCAGGCTAAATGTTCTCAAAAGTGAAGCTTTTACAATGTCCAATTAAATATGTTGTATACATATATTATGTGTGTATGTCATGTATTATTTCAGTGAAATAAAATGAGAAATATTAAACAATAGATTTGACAGCCTTAGTCTTAAATTACCAGTGTGTACAGTATCACAATCATCTGCATTAAGAAAATGAATTTAAATGGATTTAACATATTTTAAAATGTTGCTTATTCTGTTATGTAAAGACACTAAAGATGAAAATTACACCTTCCCATTCACTTCAATGAGAAACTTTTAACTGGTTCCGTTTGTAAATCTGAGATGAAGAAATACACTTTGGACAAACAAATGTAAGTTTCACCTTTTACTAACTACACATTTCACACATTACCAATTGGCCAAATCTCAAAGTTAGAATTACATAATATAATTATATCCTATAATAGTTACAATGTTATTTCATATTTTTCAGTTTTATATAAATTCTCTGAGTGTTTCATCAACAACCGAAACAAATTCAAAAAGAAACCTCTGCTCAAAGGAAAACAGCTGATATGCTATGTTGACCACACAAAATACAAAAAAAAAATGTTCAGTGAGAAAAAGCTGACGGGCTCGGTCATTGTCCTCAATCACAATGACATGGGTCATCCATGGGTTATAAAGGCAGCGCGGAGCCCACGACTGCTGCTACTACAGTGTGACGAAGGTTAGCCGACACAATGGGTAAGGTAAGGCTGCTTGTTTTGCTCTGTGTCTTTTGTGCTTCTGCATATCTGCGTGGATTACTCAACCGAAACCGATGAACTGGAAGCGGGTTTTCCACTTGGTGATGTATACATATGTTCCTTCATTTGAACCAATAATTATCTGCAGTTAAATTTCTATCTGTTTCCAGATCATCTTCTACGAGGACAGAAACTTCCAGGGCCGCTCCTATGAGTGCAGCAGCGAATGCTCTGACCTGCACTCCCACTTCAGCCGCTGCAACTCTATCAGAGTTGACAGCGGTGACTGGATGGTCTATGAGAGACCTACCTACATGGGCTACCAGTATTTCCTGAGGAAGGGCGACTATCCTGACTACCAGCGTTGGATGGGATTCAACGACTGCGTTCGCTCCTGCCGTATGATCCCCATGGTGAGACTCAGTCAGAGGGCCTCGTAGGTATTTCTTTTGATAATCCCTCATTGGTCTAGAAGCTAATAAATCAACCCCATCTTTTCCACAGCACCAAGGCACTCACAAAATGATGATCTACGAGCGCCCTGAGTTCAGTGGCCAGATGATGGAGCTGAGTGATGACTGCCCCTCCCTGTATGAGCGCTTCCACTTCAACGACATCCACTCCTGCAATGTGAAGGAGGGCTACTGGATCTTCTATGAGCATCCCCATTACAGGGGTCGCCAGTACTTGGTGCGCCCTGGTGAATACAGGAGGTTTAATGAGTGGGGAAGCATGAGTCCTAGGGTGGGCTCCGTCAGACGCATCACTATGTGAGCGATGCTGATATCCACACTGTTAATGTGAAGTTCTGTCAATAAATCTACCCAGAAAACACTGTTCTGCTTTGTATTGTTTTAATGAGACTCTTTGGTTTGAGGAGTTCATGATGGAAACATACTATACTAATATATTTTAGATACAGAGACACACACAGTTTAAGCCCAGCATATTTATTGAGAACAGAGAGATGAAGAAAGTTTGAAAGACTTCTAGTTGGAGTCAGTGATTCGCTTGAGTGAGCTGATCCTTGGACTGGCACCGCCCCAGTCGCTGTATCTGCGGTACTCGCCAGGTCTCACGTAGTAGTTTCTGCCCTTGTAGTTGGGCTGGTCATACATCAGCCAGTGGCCATCAACCACATTGCACGAGTTAATGTCAGACATACGCAGGCGGTCCTGGACGTTGGGGCAATCGTCGCTCACTTCCTGCATTTGGCCACTCATGTCAGGACGATCATACAACTTGATCTTGTAGGAGCCACGGTGCTGCAAGAAGAGCAACATTTATTAGTCAGCCAGTTTAGTCTTAATAGTGTGCAGTAATGCTTTGTGGTCGATTGTGAACACATGCAACATCCTGGGAAAAGCTTTAAGAGTTAATTCCCACTTGTCTTGGTGCAGGTTTAAAGTAAACAGTTTATTTTAAGTTGAGTAGAGAGCTGGATGGATGGAGTTTAACAAACAGTTCCTCAGTCATCTTGATGTGGTAACAGCAGATATCATACTGTCCAGTTCAGAAGGTTGAGGTTTTTGGTTTCAGGAATTTCTATTTAGCACATTACTTTTTTTATTGCTGATATTAAGAAAAGTCCTTCAAATTGATCTCCACCCATAGCTTTTGTTTGTTGATACCATTACCAGATTAGAAACACAAGTTTACTGCATTTCAAATTCAATAGACGTGGTTTCCCAATCTTCAAGGAGAGCATGCAATTATCTACCACAGTGACCACATACTGAAGCCACATGCCACAAATAGATTCATTTTGTGTGTCAATATGTCTGAACTGATATATGGTGTGCATAAAACTAACAGTACATTAATGTAAACCTACTTACATCTATTTTCTGTATTTTTGCACTTTCTTTCATATTACATATTACCTATAAATTCCCATATTTCCTAGCTACCCTTTCATAATAGCTGGATTGACTGCTAAGATTGTGTTTAATTGCTTTATCCTTCTGTTTCATTATTCAGTTTAATGTATGTATTATAGTTTTTTTTCTCCTCTAGTCCCTTACTTCATCCAGCAGTAATAAAACATGCTGTGACACTTCCTTCGTACCAGCTGAATGAGGCTTACCGCGGGAATTAGACGGCAGGAGCGGATACAGTCATTGATGCCTATCATGCGCTGGTTGTCTGAGTATTCTCCTCTGCGGAGGAAGTACTGGTGGCCCAGGTAGTGGGGTCTCTCATACACCATGAAGCAGCCGCTCTCCACACGGATGGAGTTGCAGCGGTTGAAGTAAGTATGCAGGTCAGCACAGTCGCTCATGCACTCATGGTGCCGACCCTGGAAATTTCGGTCCTCGTAGAATATGATCTGCAAATGTTTGATATTGCATTGATTAATGATCAACTATTACTACATGTCAATGCTTTCATGTTTAAATTTTTAGTAACAACAAATAATAAGCTTACCTTTCCCATTGTTCTTTTGGTGGGGGCCTGACCGATGCTCAATAGATGCTCTCGGTGCCGCTGTCCTTTTATATTAAGTAGCTGTCTGATGGCACAGCATAAAGTATTGTCATCCAAATAGGTTTTATAACACAAATCTGGTTATGTATAGCGACGCAGCACAGTGTGATGATGAGTTATTGTTGTCCAGTTTTCACATGTTCATCACTATTGATCAAAACACCAGTGTGCTAGTGACCCGGGGGTCACTGCTCACAGTATCAGCAAAATAACAGGCCTTATTTGTGTCCTTTTCATTCAAAAAAAGACCGAGAGCAAGTTTCTGGAGCCGCAAGTGTAACTTCTCCCCTTCACCTCCACACTGTCAGAGTATGTTTAGTATAGCTGTACACAAAAACTTAAGGAGCTGCTATTTATTCAGTTGTATATGGACTCAACAAAAACTGCAAAAGACAAAAATGAATGTCAACAGAATAAAAGGTGTGTACTTGTAATTTTCTTATCGGGGGGCCCAAGGTGGTCCAGGGTTCAAACCAGCTAAATTCATTTATAACTCTGAATGGGTTCATCCTTATGTGCACTTTTAGCTTTTTTTTCCTTTTTACAATAAACTGAGAAAAAGAAAACTTGGTTACACAACCTCAAAATATTTCCTATGGCCTCTAAAAGGTGTGATTTTTTTTACTCCTGCACCAGGGTTACTAATAATTAAGCCATGTGTCAGGTTTTATCTACAAAGTAACCACAATGTATGTTTTTAAGTATCCAAGTGACCATGTTTTTGACAGTAAGTATGTGATATTTGTGTACATACTTATTACTGAATACCTTTAGAATTATCTTGACTTAATGTATTTGTACATGCTGTCCTCTGTCCTGCTTCCTTATGTCGTGTTCTTGCTACAACTGTTTTAGAGCTATCTAATGATATTCATAGAAATTCAGCTTTTTTTTTAATGTTTTTTTTTTTTTAATCATCTAGCACAAGGACAACTACAACGAAACATTTCATACATTGACTAATCCTATTTTTTCCTTTTAGAAAAAGAAACATGTCCTGCAACTTGCCCAGTATTTGCTGTGAGAGAGCTCCTCTCTCTGGTCTTTTATGGTACTGCAGCCATGAAATACTTCACATGGAGGCAGCTTTGACACAGTGCAACAGTAACATTCAAACAGGCAGTTGGAGGAATATCATCTATATTTCCTCTCTGTCATCTGACGTAAAACTTCAAAAAAGTATGAATCTTTACAGTATTTTAAAAAACTAAAAAGAAAAGCCAGTATTGTATGTCAACAACTTTAAATCATACTGTAAATCTTCCATAATGGTATACAAAAATAATGAATTACAATATAAAACATTGAATTATTATGATTATATAATTATATATAATTATAAAATGTGTTTTCATAGGGGGATTTATAAATGTTGAAAATACCATACACTTACAAATGCTCTTATCTGCTTATAAGTACACTATAATATAAACTATGTGTTATATGTTTTCACTGTATACTGTAAGGGGCGGGCCTACGGGCATGATTTGTGACATCACAACTCAATGAAGCCAATCATGGTCCAATATTCAACTTGCACAAGTGTGTTGTAGAAACTTGAAGCCTCCAGTGTGCGAACACTAAGACTGAACTTCACAATGAGGGAGGGTTAGGGTTACATTTTTAGAAAATAAATATATTTACGTATTCAAAGACTCTGGCATTTTTAATGAGGGAGAAGTAGATGTAATTTTATGGATTTGAATGAGTTAATGATATATTTATTGTTTCTAATAGAGTATTTGTATATATCTTAATTCCAAATTTTGAAAAACTGGTGTGGTTGGTTTGTTTATGAATCACAAGCTTATTTTAATTTTTAAAAGTACAGATCTTTTAATGTAGTTTATGCATCTAGAATAATGTTCTTTACAGTCCAATATTACACACGATGGACAGGTTACTGTCAACTGCTAAAATATTAAAAGTCCACACAATATGAAGTTCATCATGCACAGACAGCTGACACAGAGACACACAGCTCATTTAAAAACCTCAACTCAACGTCACAGGATTCCATCTTTTGTCATTCTAATGAGCCAGCATTTGATGCTTTTGCCACCCTGCCAAGATCTTGATCCCATTCATACAGATAAAAACCCTGATTCATCAATGCACATGAGCTAGACTGCACATTATTGACCCCCACCTCTTGTTATACCATAGGACGCCCATATAAATAAATCATTTCTCATCCTAAATCTCACTGAGATTAGTTACTTTTTAGCCTATAAACAAACTGATTACAGATCAGAGGCAACTGGTTTCCATTCTCTCATATAAATCAATCAATCAATCAATCAATCAATCAATCAATCACAAATGTAGAACAGCTGTTTATGTAAAACACAGCCACTACACCACAGGAAACATTTATTTCCATTCAAGCGCCAGGACCAAACTGAACTAAAAATACATATATGTAAGTTAACACATGCAGTAGTACTTTTAGTTACATTTTACCTGAATCATGAACATTAATAGTTCAGAAAACTGAGCAAATATGACCAAATGATTCTGCAGTAAAATGTTTATGGAAAATATGTTTTAATTAAATGGTTATACATAACTAAATGTAATATAATGTATACTTAAATTAAGAATAGCTGCACATGAATGTAAAACACAGTTGTTTCAAATTAAATGTAATGTTATTTTGAGTCTCTTAAATTTGAAGCAAATAAATGTCAATGGTTAAAATTTACACTACATTTTGTTTTAATTTTTTTTATAATATCGTGAAACATGTTTTATTTTGTTTGCAAATATTTTATAACTAAACAATGGAACAAACAGCTCAGTGGGAGTGAAGTGGCAAATGTTGGTTTCCATTTCAAAAAATCTAAACAAAACATAAAAACACAAAAGTGGACAGTTTTGGTAATAATGTAAATAATTCAGTTTTTCTGTGTAATGTAGACTTTATGAATAGTTTTTCATCTGACGCCTACGTTTAGAAATGTGAAGACAGTAAACATTTGAACATAGTGAAGTTAGCTTGTGTAGAAAAATGTATAAAATGTTGAAAAAACTTTTTTTCTTTGACTTAGTCTTATACATTTTTATGTCATGTGATATCACTGCAGAATATATATTCAAATAGCTCAGGTTGTACTGCAAAAACTATTTAAATTTCTTTCTTGTAACATATAGTACTGATTATACAAATGTTTATATATGAAGAGTCAAGGCACCAGTAATGGGAAGAAAAATGCCTGAAAACGCCATTTGAACTCAACAACATAACGTTTTAATCTTGAACTGGACCACAGCAGGAACTTTTATAACACTATAAAAATAACATACAAACTAATTTACAGTGACAAATGACATGGAACAAGGGACAGCCACGAGAGAAAGACAATTCTCCAAAAATTAAAATCAGATATTATTATGTAACCTTGCAAGAAAAAAAAAAAAAGGATTTGCCAACTACTTACTCTTTCAAAGTACTCAATTACGTATTTCTAATGAACGTTATTCATGACATAACTATTTAGAAGCACAAACAAATTCAAACTGAAATAAAAAATATAAAGTTCAGAGAGCAATGAGCAACAAATCTGCACTAACAGATTTTCTGAGATTCAGAGCCCTTGAACAATTTAAAAAGGTTGCAAACAACTGCTGACTGTTTTGATACTTCTGGGTCAAAACCAGTGGATTTTGCAAATTTGGTGTAAGAACAATAAAAAAGTTCCCTATGTAGGTAAGCAGGCTTGAAGACAGCATGCAGAAGGAGTCCCTCTGCTTACTCAATTACACTAAAGAGACAAAGTTTCTCTGGAGGCACTCTAGCTCTAAAATGTATTTTTCTTACCCCACTTTAAAATCCTGACCTGTCAATTCTTCTGTTTTTAGTGCACTTCCATGTATTTCCAAATATAAAATGATTTCTCAAATAAAAAACTCCTGAGTAACCTCTCTACTCATCCAATCCTCATTAAATCGTACTGTTGGAAACGGCTAATTATGCAACAATCAGTGTGCTTCATATAGAATATACAAAACGTACTGTAGAAGTCATGTTGCTCTAACATCTACTGTTACAACATTACAATTCAGCAAGTCTGCAGGATACAGCTGCTTATTTGGTTGTACATTTTCAGCGCAAAAGGTTTCACACCACATTTCTTCACATCATCATATTGGAAAACTGTAGAAAATACTGTTTTTAACATGAATTAGCTGTTGACCAATCAGGGAGTCGCTGACTTGACACTGGTAACTTTTACTAATCAGTGAGCCTGATTAGTTTAGCTTAGTTTTTTCATATCCTTCCAGATAGAAATGTGGTCACTGATACACTGAGTGTGGACAGCATTGCTCCATTGTACAGTAAGATAGAAAGAGAACAAGCTGACATGGTAATAAATAAAGAAAATACATCTCTGGTATTCTCATCATGGTGTTTGTGCTTGTGGAGCTTTATGAGATTTACGCTGTTGTAACAATAAAATGAAACAAAGAAAGTTCAAGTTCAAGTGAAAATTGAGAGACGGTAGATTTGAGCTGCTTGAAAGTATTGTTTGCAGATTTTTAGTGACATTTTAATTTATGTTTTATAATTAGAAATGATGTATGGATAAGTTATGATGTCTACTAGCTAATGCAGAGTTTGATTCAATGAAAAGCATGTGTATAATTGCTAAATATTATGCGTTCTATCAAGGGCGACCACTTTAACTGTAATTCACAGTGTGCAATGTGAGTTGTTGTAATGTGGACTAAACTTCAACCAGCTGGATCAAAGCATCAGAGCTGTGAGTTTATGTAACACCTGTGAGGCTTACAAGGTGAAAGCTTACCTTGGTTGTGGAGAATTGATGGGAAACAAAATGATCACCTTAAGAAAGAGGCTATGAAATCCCCTGAGAGGCTGTCTGTGGGTTTAGCCTACATAAGCGGTTGAGAAGTGTAGAGCATGGAGGCGTCGAGTGGTTCTGTCGCTTCTGGCAGGTAGTGGTAGTCCTTGTGATGGGCGTAGCGGCGGTACTTTGACTTCAGGTGGATCCGCGAGTGTGGAAACATCTGATTCTGTGGGGAAAATATTATTATTATTTCTTAAACTGAGTAAACAGCAGTGCTTACACCAGGCTGAACACAACTTAAGTCTTCTTTCTCTACATTTTTCTGTATAAAAAGGTTACAACCTACCTTAAGGAAGGCAAAAGCTTGTTTGATGTTGCTTTGATAAAATTTAATGAGGAAAAATGTATGTGTTTAAAAGGATGTGTTTAAGTATTCTTCTTTGTATCATCTTTGTAAGGTTTTTTAGTACAGTAAACAGAGACTGAACATCATTATTTGGTAAGTTAATGAAGCTAAACTTATGCAAATCCATGCACTCTAATGTAAGGTATTTGTTATTTCAGTGCTTTCATTAGTTACCTTTCCAGGATCACGCTGCGGAGCAATGGGAGTCATTCCCTCTGTTCTCTGAGGATACGCAGAGTAAACCTGCTGCGCTGTGGACTCCACAAACTGCAAAATGAAGAGAATACAACAAAGTGAGCTCCACGACAAATCATATAACCAGCAGTGTCACAATAAAATGCACGTGCTTCTAAGTAATTTTCTATGTCAGGTAAGGGGTAAAAAAGAGAAGAGAGATTCCCACTGCGGCTGTGGTCAAACAACCATCCTACCTCTGGTATGGGGTCCAGAACAAAGCCTCCATCAGTGGGCTGGTACAGACAATCTGACGGCTGGGAGTACACGACTGGACTGGAGGGCATCTGCGGCTGGATGAGAGACACATTCACAACAGATTAACAATGTACCAAATTCTCCTGAACTTAAAAGGGAGGTAAAGCTTTATTTTACCTGGACGACATTCCATTGATACTGGTTTGGGACACACTGGAGAGGGAGTGAGGGAGAAATAGAGTATTAATTGATTTCAACCACAACAGTAAACTGCTACTCACTACTATATCCACGGGATCTGACCTGGTATTGGTGATACGCTGGTTGCTGGTAGACAGGTTGATGGGACTGAGGAAGCATCACTGGAGGAGTATGCTGCAAGCACAACAAAATCACACAATACCTGGTTAAAGATCTCGGTGCTCCCTTGACAAAAAAAAACCTTCTGCTCTGAACTGACCGGCCAGTGTTGGGTAGGAGGGTTCATGTTGGGGCAGTGGAAGTAGGCAACTCCGTTGTGGTAGGTGTAGGGATAACCTGTGGAGGTGGTCAGGTGCAGGGTCCCGCAAGACATTGGAACAGGCACGGCATGGTCGGGAGCAGCAAGAGGGACATTTTTAGCTGTGAGAAGAAAGCAGTAATACTGAATCTTTTACTGAGCCTTTCAAATTATGCTTTAGAAAATAGAACATTCAATTCAGGGTTCCTATTGTGGTCCCAATGAAAAAACATTTTCAATTACTTTTTTTGGGCAATTTCACTTAAAAGGTACTTACTTTGTCCTGAAGGTTGCCGTTTCCGGACAGCCTGACCAATGCTGAGCTTTTTGTCTTTTAAATAGATTCCATTGGCCTTTAAAAAAAACAGTCGAAGGATTAGAAACCACATTAGATGATAGGGTCTGGCAGATAAGCTACATATAAATAATGCTGTTTAGATTTATATTCATTATACGGTCATGGCCTGCTTTACTTACATCATGAAGGATTTTCAGTGCATCTTCTTCGGTCTCAAATGTAACAAAGCCATATCTGTTCAGAGAGACAGAAACGTGAATCTCAGTGGCCAAAAACAGTACAAGATTGTGACAGTGGCCAGTAACAAAGAATAGAAAAACTGGCTGTTCTGGGTTCTATTGATTGGTATTTCATTGACTACATGTTGCCAAAACACTGATCAAACCCAAAGAAGTTTTAAACACATTGAATATCATAATGTCTCCAAAGATATTAAATTTATGACGCTTATTAAGTGCAAATGGGGAAAAAAAGATGTCTAAGACTTCGATCACACAGAGCGCTTTTGTAATTGTTTTCAATGATTTCAATCATTAAAAGGGGATTTTACAGTGCTTCAGTACTGTTAAAGCAACTGTGTATGTGTATATTGAGCAAGTTTTCTCTCACATACAACAAGTGAATGATGTCAAATGTGTGAATAAAGCTTTATGTCATGGTTGCATGCACACTGTATACGTCAATTAAATTTACTCACCCTTTTGACATTCCTACGCGATCTAGCACAATTTTCACCTCTTTGACTGCACCATGCTGAGAGAAGACGTGTCGCAAGTCGCTCTCATTAACCTTTAGAGACACACACACACACATGCACACACACACATTGTTCTCACCACAAAAGTAACTGGTCGCTGATTGGATTTCAAATCAAGAGACATCTGATCTACATAAATAACATCAACATTCTCATTCTGAGACTGTAGCTCATACACATGCTCTGCTGCTCTCTAGTGTCCAAACCTGCATGTTTGTACGCTTATCAGAAATGTGAATCAATGCTCCAAGTTTTCACTTTTCACCTTGTAGTCAATCCCCCCGACAAAAATCCGATTAGGGATGACAGTGCCGAGGCGGGGGTGGAGGTGGTGGGTCGTGCTGTCACTGTTGCTGCTGCTGCTATGGTTTCCAGTAGTGGGCAAATCAGGGGTGGAGGAGCTGCTGCAGGTCTGAGATGGACAGCAGGATGTCAACTTGGGAAAAGAAAGCAACTGTAAATGCAAGGCAATGTGGTGTAGTTCTCTGCCTCTCATACGCTTTCCCACTCAAAAAATAACCCTACCAATAGACTTTATGCACAAAAAGAACAAAGAAAAGAAAAGAAAAAAGAGTGTCTTTGATGATATTATAAACACTAAGTCCTTCAGTCTTTCAAGTCACACATAGTTGATGCACCTGCAGCCAGTAGATTAAGATTACAACATCTTTCATTTTATGCACTATTTTAAACCATCCTCTTATTTCAATGGTGCAGCTTCAAATTATAGACAGTAATGTAGTTTGATGCTGACTAATCTAATAAAGCATATGAATACAAACCACCAAGAAAAACTGAATAAATCCAATGAAAATGGGGTAGTGTAATTGACTAGACACAAAATTAACTTAATAATTAATTCACTTATTCAATAAAGTGTATCTTCTCCTTTAGCTAGCATCCTTTTTTTTTTAGCTTATTTGGAGGGTAGCTTTAACAACAAAATGAATCACCGTGAATATTTTTCTGCCAAAAAAGTCCCAAACTGTTTTTGCAAAAGCTTCCTAATCATCAACCATCAATATTTAATCAGCCAAACAGCAACTTTCAAAATGAAATCTTTTAGCTTATCTAATGCTAACAGCTAGCAGGCTAAACCACTTAGCATTAGCCGCACAAGCTAACTTAAACTAGTATTTTTTTTCTTTGCGGATTTTTAGAAACTGAGGTGAGGAGTGGGAATAAATGCAGTTTATAAAGTTATAATGTATGATAAACTAATCTCACAAAGTTATAATGTATGATAAACTAATCTCACAACACAAAAAAAAACTTAACTGTGACGTTTTAATTAATGACGGAATTTAGCTGATTTGCTACCAAGAGAGTAAAAGGTATCTGGTATCTCACTCACCTTTTGGCTCTCTTCTTCCATAGCCACATTTATCTGCTCAACGTCTTCCTTTTAAAAACATTTATCCATGTCTGATTAAAAACCTCCAGCTCTGCTTCTTGCCTCTGCTCCTCAGCTCCTCCAGGCCAGAGCTGCCCCAGGCTGCCCCGCCCACCAGGGGTCAGAGGTCAGGCCAGTTTGTCCAGGGGTCTGTTCAGGGGTTTGTTCACTTTGTTCCTCATGTTTTGTGTTGTTTATTTCTCTTAATTCATGTCAGAATGACATTGATCCAGATTTTTTCCAGATTATTTTGCACAATTTTCAATATATACATGGTTTAAATATGACCACAATATGTATTCATAGTTTTTTCAGAGAATTGTTTTCTGGTCTGGGTGGGAAAAAAATTATTTTTCTGCAATTTTAATACTTTGCAAAGTTATCCAGTGGGCTGGATCAGACCCCTTGGTGGGCCATATGTTTGACACCCCTGATTTAAATACTAAAAATAACTCACACAGACCTAATAGGCTACTTGAGTATTTCCAGTTGATGCTTCTTTATACTTTTATTCCTCTACATTTCAAAGGGAATTATTGTATTTTCTACTCAAGCCCTCAAAAAGCAGTGTATACTCTGGGTCACATTTCCGATGTCTATAAGTTGTTTACAGCTCCACCAAACATGCTTTTTACCTCTAAACTTCTCAAATGGTTTCATTTAAATCAATGTTCAAATGATATTCAGCTAAATGAGATGATACAAATCCAAGAAAAATACATGTTTAAACTTAAATTGTGGCAAATGCTGTGCACACATGTATATATTTAGAAAAGAGATGGGAAATATAAGGAGCAAAGAATTCATAACTGTCTTGTGAGGAGCCAGATGTGTGCAGTATTATAAACTCCCCACACAGCGGCGCTGTTTCTCTCTGAATAAACATCATAAAGATAGTCTTTATGCTGTATGTACTGTGTATGTTTGATCATTAAATGTAAGAAATTCTAAGTATTCAAATATTCTAGTGTTTCTTTAAAGGCTTAATTTGCTTGACACATTTTTAGTGACGTCAAAGCTTTTGCAAATTGGATCTAAGTATGTATTTACAGCTTCAAACTGTTCTCCTTTTACTCAAATCAATACATTTTCTCACCCATTTTGTTGGGAAATTAAAGATGGTTATTGTAGGAATAGTCAACCCACAATTATTAACTACACCCCTTTCAAAAATCATCTTGAAATCATCTTCCTGTAAGTGACCAAATATTGTAAATTGAAAAGATTTTTTTTACCATCTAAAATATATATTTTTAGATGTAGTTCACTTATGAATATGAGATCTTCCTTCCTAACATCAGGAAAGGGTTACCTGAATTACTTTGGACTGATAATTAACAGATGAGGATTTAAGAGACATATTTCACAGGCAAGAGAAATCTCCAGGAGTTCATGTAAATCCATGTACACCAGCTGGAACTTCAACTTTTCTCCTCTCGTTCCTTAAGGAGCCACTTTGGACATTGCATACAAGACTGACAGGGCTGTAATTTCTTTATGATTGGCGACAGAGTGCTCTGAAACACTGTCATTTACATCTTTTGCCCCCCACCTCTTCCTCCTCCTCCTTCAGACCACAACAAAGCGACAGTGCAAAGTCTACAAAATGTCTCCAACTGAGACAAAGGAACCCGATTGATAGCTGGTAATACCAGTGATGAATGAAAAACATGTAACAGGGGGAACAAGATTAAAAAATGTACTATTGTGGATAAATATTTTAAAAACCTCAACAAAAAGCTCATGATGTATACAGTATCCCCCCTCCGCCTGTCTTGCACATTTCCCGTCATAGCAACCTCTTTTCTCCAAATTGTTTGTCCTCATCTTAGTAATGTGGGCCACACCATTACTTGTCATTCATTTAAAGCTTTTCTTAATTGCCGGTTAAATTTGCCAACGAGGTCTGACTGTGCAAAATGAGAAGGGCATGTTTGATAATTACAGCAATTTACCAGCTAAAAGTCCTTTTATACCCCACAAAGATGATTTAAGACACAAGCGCTGTCACGGCAACATGCCTGACTGTTTGAGTTTTTCACTTAAAAAAAAAGATTAAGCTATCAATGTGTGTCAGGGTTTTATGTTCCAGCTGTTTTAAATTCTGCTTTTTGTATTGACTCGTTTCCAGCTTGATTTCATGTTAATATTGTGTATTTCTTTTTATGTTATTATTATGTTCTTCTTTTACTTAGAGCAAAAGTGTGAAAAGCCTTTTATTTGGACATAAATCTCTGAGTTTGACTTCATGTTTCATTACAAACGTTTGTTTCCAGCCATTCATTTCGTCATCTGCCTTGTTTACCTGAAATGTCAGGATGTGAGTAATGAGGCTCTGAAGTGAGCGTTGAGCTGAGAAAGTGGACACAAGCAGGCCAAGCGGCTATGCCAAACACTCCCCCCCCCTCAAAATTAGAATTCAGGTAAATCCCAATTAGCCTCAGCGTCTTTAGAAGTTGGCAATGTTTTATGTCTCGACTGTTTAGCAAACAGCATTTATTTTGTGAAATTGGGGGTCTGGCGTTCATGTTTTTGGACTAAATGAAAAGGCAGCAGTTTCTCTCTGCTTTGAGTCTTTGTGCCAACATAGGTGAAATATAACAACACGTCCTCCAAACTTAAAGGCCCTTAAAACTTCTCAATCAACTTCTTATTGTGAGTGATGTGGGTCCGACATGAACACACAATTTTCCGCCCAAGTTTTGGTTATTTTGCTACAGAGATTTTTTATTTTTTTTTTGTACTTTTATAAGCTTTTTTCACTGGTTTGTAGTGGCTCAGCTGGAAAAAAGTTATGTCACATACTTCCATGTACCAATCAGGTTTTGGAGCATTTGGTGGGTTGCTTGGTCACTTACTTAAACTCACCTACATAGTCCTGACAAAGCAGATTAATTGATTGCTGAGTGCTAATAATAACTCTTGATTTTTTTTATTTTTGCTTATTTAGTCATTAATATTTAATGTTATTGAGAAATACTTAAGATTTGAAGCCAAGTTCTCAGGGGCTTAAATGCTATGTCGTTAGTCATTGCCTTCCAAAATGACACATAGTGTATTAGCCTTCATTTGTCACTGCTTTCTCAAATCACTACAACATGTGACTGTTATATAAGTAATTCATATGAGTATTTTCTCAACAGATATAGAATAAATCGAGGTCAAATATCAGGTCTGACACACATTTCCCACAGAGAAAAATGGCCCTTTTACCTCAGTTGGTCAGTCAGTCAGACAGTCGTGGAGACAGAGGTTGATGAAAAATGAGCCATAACAGAAGGGTTTGACTCTGGCTCTGTAATTACTCTACAAATCTCTGATTTCCCCTCCTTCATCTCTAGACTATTTATAGCTGCTGCATTCCTCTCGGAGAATAAAATGATCTCTTTGAGACAGTACAATGCCAGAAATAACAGGTTTGGACAAACATTTGCTGAGGCGTGGTGGGCCTGGCTGACCATTACTGAGTTCCACTGTGGTTTCAGTCTACTGTTTTTCCCCCTCGTCCATTTATTCATCTGTTATTCTAAATGGCAGTGGGTTTGCCGGGGGAGGTGTGGAGGGGTGGTGGCGAGCAAGATGTGATGGTTCAACAAAAGAACTTGTATAAGCCGAGATGAAATCACTTTGTAGTCGGGCAGAGCACAGCAAGGTCAGCTGTTTTCATACAAGCAGGGAGCGGGCAAAAGAAAACAGTCGTAAACACACACCTCCATGTCTGCGAATACTCAGGTGACTACAGGGCTCAGACCTCCCTCTTTGTGCTCCATTTTGTTTACGTTATAATCATGGGACTGCACTAGCAAATATGATCAACTGAGACATGTGGCCCTGAGTGTGAACATGATATGCAGTCATGCATGTGTGTCTTTGCATGCGAGTGTGTTTAGGTTATCAGGGAAAGAAGGCTTTCCTATTGACTGTGCTTCTAGTCAACTTTTGTTGGTCACGACAAAACAAAGATTATATGTAGCCTGCGTAGCATCCAGGCCTCATACCCACCTCATTCCCACCAGTAACCATACAATGCTGCATTGGGGAAATGAATAAAGCAATCATCATTTTAACTTTGCAGCAGAGGACTAGATGACCCACATCATTTATGTTAAACTCTTCTGATTATTGCATATAATCTTTGTAGGAGTTGTGCAGATTTTATACAGGATATATCTTCAGTTATTCTTGTATTCTGTATATATTGAATTATCAAACTGACTCCTTAAAATGGAAATGTAAGATAAATGCAAGAGAAATGCAATTTCCTTCCACTATATGTGTTTAATAGATATGGTTGGAAATAACAAATACACTTGAACTTGCATGAACTTGAACCTGAACTAAAACAATCTGTACTCTTTGATGATGCAAATTATTGTTGTGCTTCTAAAAAGTATCAGGAGAAAGAGGACTGACACCACTCCCAGATTTGTCTGTTAAATATGAAGCTGCAGCCAAGAGACAGTTAGCTTAGCATAAAGCCCTGCAGCCTTAAGACAACAACTTGGCATTTTGACGCTTCAGTTTTTGTATGAATGAGACTGTGTCATTATCACAAGAGTCTTGAGTCAGTCTAGCTCATGTAAAGTTATCTAGCCTACTTCTTCCATCAATGTCCAATATATACAGTTTTTTCTTCTTTTAGTTTAGATTAAGTTTATGTGCCAGTATGTATGGCAAACTGCCATCTTCTCAGTGCCCAAGAGATGGCAGTGTAGCATGGCTGAGATACAGTATGATGTCTTGTGAAGGATCTCTGTGAAACCAGGTTAAAACCTTGCAGGGCTGCAGGTCAGAGTGTGTGGTTAACTCACAGACAGAAAATATGACAGAAAATAAAGAGAGTGAGGATGATAACAGGTCTTGTTTTCCCCAGCAGACTTGTGGCAGTAGGAGAAGCACAGCTGTTATTAATAACATTAACGATGGCTCTGTGTGACAGCGAGCCGGCATGCACAATACCAGGAGCCTGAAACTGAAGTAGCTAAGTCAGCCATTGCTAATTTGATTGTTTACACCTGTGCTGCTGGGACCAACATGTCTAAGAATTAGGGAGATAATATTATGAATATTTCTCTGAGCATTCACTGATGCTCATTGCAATATTTACAACAAATTCCCAAGTTTAAGGTGGCACATTAAGCTACAATATGCTTAAAAAAATAATGCTATAATGACATTGTCTCACCTGACATTTTAATAATCAAATTCACAGATTATACTGTCTCATTCCAAGTGGTATTAAGAAAATAAAACTAATTTTCCAAAGTTGTTCTTATCAGAGAAGCACACATTTAAAAAGCAGTGAATATTAAGAAATACACTACATAATATGACTACATGCATTATTGGCATTCACGTAGACTAGACTGGAATCTATAAAAGATACGTGTCAGTCACGTTGCATCATATCTATATAACTACAATATATCGTCCCTCCTTTGGATTTCTGTTTGTTCCTTTGTGAAAATGCTTCACCACAATGGTGTTGCATTCCACAGCGACACCCGATGATTTCTCTAAATGTAGACATATTATTTAGGGTTTTTATATGCTGGGGCCCTGGCTATAGTTAGTGGGTGTGCACGCAAACTGACCTATAATAGAGTAAACACAGTCA
This sequence comes from Scomber scombrus, assembly GCF_963691925.1. Taxonomy (NCBI): domain Eukaryota; kingdom Metazoa; phylum Chordata; class Actinopteri; order Scombriformes; family Scombridae; genus Scomber; species Scomber scombrus. The sequence goes on along the minus strand of NC_084993.1, from coordinate 7,843,453 downwards.
ACTGGGCTCTGGCCAGTGAGCTAAAAATGAAGCCAACTCTCCTTGCTGTTTTCTTTTACCTCTCGTAGTTCCTTTATTGAACTTAGCAGGTACAAAACTGTGATGTCACTGCACCCACCCATCAAGTCAGGTTGTGTGACATGAAGTCAGGTTGTGTGACATGAAGTCAATCCAGCTGGAGATAATTATGTGACTCCCACTACACAAGTCATTGAATTATTTGATCTGGGAGCTTAACTGGTAACGGTTATTATCGCTATTATCAGGGGAGGGGTTCCTGATTGTTCCTTCCAAAAGGATCAGCATGTTCTATCAGTCTATCGTTACTTCCTTATTGACTATTGGCCCACAGTAGATGAGTTGATGGCAGAGGAGGAAGGATATGTTATAATGACCTAAAGCCAAACTGAAAATCATTGTTTCGCTGACCTCTTCTGATTGAAGAGTAGTTTCGAGTAGTCATAAGTCATTTTCAGACTGCTGTTGGGTCGGCCAGCAAAAAAGTAGAGCCTGGCTCAACTCAATGCAATATCTAGAAATGCAATGAATTAACCAATCAAATACATGAAATCACACATGCCTGCTAGATTACTTGATTGTGATAATATATAATATAATATTATCTGTAGTGATTTTTTGACCCAGCCATTTACTGTTTGCTTAAGTTCCACCATCTACCACCACAAAGAGTTGGGGTTTGATTCCCAGTAGTACCTCTTGCTTAACTTTGCTTTCTAAAGGATGCTAATTGATTGTACTGGCATGCGGTAAGTCAAAAGAAGGTTCTCATCCTTTCATTAGCAATAACAACTGTAGAAAAGTGGTGGAAAGTAACAGGCTGCCCGTGACACCTTGTGCCATGGAAGCAGCATATGTCTTTTTGCAGCTCTCAACAGGCCAACAGTGGAGTTAGCAGTGACAAATAGCGACTTTGGTGCAGAGACAACTGGACATTCCTAACTAGGAGAAAACACACTGTACCACAAGACGGGAACAAGATGTGTTTGGGTTTGAACACATTTTTTGGATTAGTTCAAGTCTACAATGAGGTGTTAAGTTGTTCTTTAAAGAGTTACTAAATAGGGGGATTAAAGGCAAAGCTTCATTGCCCTCTCTGGTTGAAAGTTTCTTTTTGATGGTTGTATGATACATTCTAATACAATAAGACCTAAATGAAAGTGAAAAGTGATAATGATGCATGATGTGATGATGAGCCTACAGTGATGGTTCTCGCCTCTGGAACAGATGAGGGTACCAGTACTTGTAGACTCTTAGCGACAAAACCTTTAACAATTTAATACAAAAAGAAGTGTTTTAGCTCTGCTTTCTATTTTTTTCTACATTTCTGAGTCCGTAAAAAATGGTATTACATGAGGCGTTTTGTATTGTAAAGCATATACATCCATATATATCGTCCATCCGTATATACTTACCTATATATCCTGCATAAATAAAGGTTTTATATATTGTATGTTGCTGAAATCAGGCTTAAAAGTCATTTGGGACCAAACCAGAGAATTGCCAATTGAAGCTGTACTTATTTACTAGTTTCTGCTTCATGTGACATTTTGAATAAAACATCATTCATGGGGGAGAGTGACAAAGACCGAGGGGATGACATGTCGACTCCTTCTGCTATCATTTCAGATGCGGGATCATGAATTATTTGGCAGCAGGATAACACTAGTTTTGCATTAGATTCACGGCCCAGTGCACCAGCAGATTTTCACCCGCAACACACACACACACACACACACATTTGTTGCCCTGCCCCTCCTGACACCCTGTTGTTTGTGTATGGTGAATGTAGGTCAGAAATTTGTGTATGTGTTTGTCTGTCTCTCGTCGTGGTGTGTGTGTGTGTGTGTATGTATGTGTGCTTACTGTATGTGGACGCATAGTGTGCTATAGAGGTCTCCTGACACAGCTACAAATATGAATCCACACACACACACACACACACACACACCATCCAGCGGTAGGTCAGTTTAATATTTCATTTGGCTGATGGACGGCGTCTGCTGCTCTGTGAGCCAAACAACATTACAACACACTAAGTGACTTAACTCTAATTAGAGCTGAAAATCACATTAAACCTGCTCTGTGATACAGGAAGTAGCTCACCTTTTCCCATCACTCGTTGCGGTTGGGTGTGTTTTTGAAGTGCATGGGGACCTGCCAGCTACAGTACCAAACACGTAACAATAACTAGCTGAAAATAATTACAAATCAAGAATCACAATTTTCCAGAAGTTTGGTGTATTGTGTATTTAATTCAAATGACACTATTGCTGCATCATGTTAATCCGCAGCAATGACAATAACGCTAATGATTATTCATCTTTTTTTTTTGTCCTGCTGTTTATAGAAATAAAACAAAACCTTTTGTCTGTGATCCTGCGCATGTGTGTGTGAACGTGTGTGTTTACGTGTATAATTTATGAATGATGAGGAAGTAAACAGCTTCCACTTTGGCAACATGCTTTTGCACTTTGAATGCATGTGTGTATGTGTATGTGTGCAATGCTGGTGTATCAATTAGCAGCCTGTTTATATGTTTCTTTGTTTCCTTCTTTCTTTGTTTCCTTTCATCTGGTCTGTTGGTTGTATTAAATGGAAGGTCAGGGATCATTTTATCATACTGTGTTGTAATACTGTGGTTGGGTGCTACCATGCAGCTTTCATCCCAACATCTGCCCAATTATAATCTGGACACTATGGAATCACACACATGAAGTGCTGACCAACCAAGCCTCCTCTACTTCATAGATTAATGGGATTACATTGCTTTTTTAATGTGATTTAAATTATGACTTCTAACCATGATGTTGATCCTGATTGCAGAAGAAAATATGCCGTCACATCACTACAACAAACATAAAACAATAACTGCCATTTCACTATCTGCAGCGTCAGCAACTGCTGTTTTCACAAATGAGAACAATGGAAAGTGCCAGTGGCTTCCCACAGGCAAACGGTATGCACTGATAAGCATTTAGGAGAATTTTTTTTTTCACAAGGAATCAGCAGTGAAAAACTGAGAGGTGTAGAAGAAACAAGAAAATTAACATCCATAATTCTTGTAGTGCAATAACTCACAAAGCAACAATATAGTTTCATGTCCTGCTGTGATTTCGGGGAATTTACTACAAAGTACTTCTGAAGACAATCGGAATACAATGAAAAACTTTTATGTTTATAAAAAACTTTTAAAAGTTTATGGAAAGTCTGAGCTCTAGATTGTTAAATTCCAGTAATAAAAATGTATTATTTGGCTTGATGTGTCCAAAGTTCCCTTCTCAATACAGGTTCTTCTTGACTCTTGTGATAAAGGCTGGTGATATGTCTACATTAACATAATGAGTTTGCAATAAAGTTGAGAAGAGGCTTCTTCCTAAACCTAAACTTGGTCTGATCACAGTCTCCCTATTTGGAGGAAACTATCTTGGGATGCTACTTTAAGCATCAATGTTAGAAACGTGAACTTTTAAAACCCCACCAACCATTCCCCCCCCCTGCCCCATGCGTTCCCCTGCACAGCACCATGCTTCACCCATGGCGGGAGTCAGAGATGTCCTTGTTTTCTCCTCCCTCCATCCCCGCATCCCTCGCTGTGTTTGTGCTGAACAGATGCCAGTGCTGGGTAAAGTCCTCTCCAGAGGGGCTGCCAGCAGCATATTGGTTTATAATTAATGAAATTAGGGCCGCTGTCTGCCGAGGAGGCTTCGGTCCCAGTGTAGGATAGACTGCTGCCTGCCAGGAAGATAGACGACTGGAGAGATCGAAGAGGACAGACAGAACGGGACAGACAGATGTAGCTGGATCATTGTCGATCCACTGTCGAGTTTGGGACGGTGATCCTAGAAAAAACTCGGATAACTGAGTAAAACAGTTTTGCAGTCGTTTCACAGTTTTGTGCAACTTTTTATTTGAGATCTGAAAGCTGACCAAAAAAGAGTAACATCCCAGATGAACATACAATTGCAGCTAACCAGCTCATGCTAGTCACTCCAATGCAACACATGCCTTCAGAGACAGTGGCACCCCCGTGACCCTGCATGGCCAACATGGAGACGTTACTGCTGGGCATGAGAGAGAAACATCTCCAAACTTTCAGACCAACAATGTGCTGCAATGACATCATGACAAGACATTTAATTCATTAATAAATGGTGATCTCACATAAAGCAATGTATTTATTAAAATATCTGTGTTAATCCAGCCAAATACTATATATATATATATATATATATATAAAAGAATTAACAGCATAACTAGTTGTTTCAAAAGGAAGACTCCCCATGGACTTAATACAATTAAATAGTTATGCTATACGAATACAGATGCATATTAAATATTGATACATGAATTAATAATTTGGTACGTTTTGAATTAAACATGGCATTGTTTTGTGCAGATTACTTCATTTATCAGTTGAACTCCTGAGCTACACGTCACTATATATCAGTGACCACAGTGTCTGAACAGAGCAGATGTGAGAAAACTAATAAGAAGTCTAATAAAACAGTGTAGTCAGTGTGTTCCTGTGTGTTAGCTCAGCCATATGCCTTTTTTCACAGCATGCATTTTGACTTTTCATAGAAGGAAAAGAAGGTGTCACTAATAACGTTAACGATGGCTCTGCTCTGTTCAAGTGTCCCAATAAGCCGCTGACAGTGTGACAGTGTGAAGGCCAGCACGCACAATAGCAGCAGGACCCTGAAACTGAAGCGGCTAAATGGAATTCAGCCATCATTAATTTTATTATTGACACCTGAGCTTCTCCTCCTGTGACATGTCAAAATGTCTCCCGTGAAAAAGGCCCATTATGTTTGTCCTCTAGAAATAAAATTACATAGTTGTGTGTGTGTGTGTGTGTGTGGGTTTCTGAGTTTTTTGAAGGAGTAATGCACAAGCGAGGCCGGTCTAGGAGTCATGACACACACACACACACACACACACACACACACACACACACACACACACACACACACACACACACACACACACACACACACACACACACACACACACACTCCTGTTCATGCCCACTAACCTTATTTTAGTCACTTGCGAGCTCTCCTCCCCTGGCTAATCCAGTTAAAACTGCTCAATCCAGCAGCAGCCGTTAATGCTCTCCTGCTGTGCTCTGATGCAGCCGAATCCTCTCTCCACCTGAATGTGACATGATACTGCGGCCACATCATTTAAGCACTGAGGATTTGACCTTTATCTTGCTTTTTTCTTTTGCTCTACAAAGTCAAGTTTCCAAAACTTACTCTGGATGAATTTGAATGATTTTGTTGACCTCTTGGCCTTTGCTCAGTGAAGCAGCTTAACTCAATTTCAAGAAATAAATAACTTGAAATACTCAGTTTAATGTTTTATGTGCATGAGTTTCAGATTACATTGTTTCCATTGTAGCAAAGTCAAGGCACCAGTCAAATCCATCACTTTTGGTAAGTGAGGATATAGTCGATTAAAAAGAGCATGTAGAGGAGCAGAATGAAGGTGGAAGAAAACTAAGCACCTCCTTCAACTGTTTCGGCCTTGTCTGTCTCTGATTGTGATAAGTATAACATCTCCATTTGCCTCCTTCATTGTTAAATGAATGTATCCCTATTTTCCAGAATAATATGTTGATATTGTGTCACACGCACTTATCCCTCTGTGGCTTTGATATTCTACCGCCCAGATTGTTCAAAGAGGTATTAGAAGTCAACACTCCATCTCTTCTCTCTATTGTGAAAGACAGTGAGACCCTGTTTCAGACTTACATCTGGGACAGTATTCTGAGTAGCTGTTACTCATCTTGTGGAGGCGTTGAGGTGTCAAGTGATCCCTTTGTGTGAGGTTAAACTGTAAGAGTTTGTGTCCACTGTTACAGTAGAATGATTGAGTCCTTGAAAGCATAGTCAATATTCATTTCCCATTTAACCTTTGTGTTAAAAACTTTACTTTCCGTGAGGCTCATGGGTCTGTTTGATACCCTCCACTGTTGCCTCATTGCTATCAATTATGTCACTGCTGAATATGGACAAAACAGAAATCTTGGTCATTGTCCCAGACCAAGTTTTAAAGAGTATTAGTCCATATGCCAGGCATTAAGCAGGGAATATAAACCCAAACACGATAAATCTTGGTGTTGGGTTTAATCAAAATCTGCATTTTGATCACTACATTAGGAAATTGGTTCAATCTTGTTTTTTTACAACTCAGAAATATTGCCAAAATCAGTTCAGCACTGCATAAGTAGAGCAAATCATCCATGCTTTTATCTCCTCCCGCCTGGATTACTGTTACTCCATATTTTCTTATTTAAGCGAGTCTGCGAGTGCTCGACTTCATCTAGTCCAGAACGCAGGAGCCAGGCTTTTGACAAACACTTAACAAAAGGGAGCCATTACCCCGATTCTGGCCGACTTCATTGGCTTCTTATTTGCTTCAGAATTCAGTTCAAGGTCCTCATGATCACATTCAAAGCCCTCCATAGTCTGACACCCTCTTATATTTCTATAACTAAATACTCTGCACCAACATTACTTAGATCTTCTGACCAATTGCTCTTACGTGTCCCACGGTCCAGGGCTCAAAACAAAAAGGGACTGTTCTTTTACCATTTTAGCTCCAACACTATGGAATCGCCTCCTACTCGCTGTCAGGTCAGCTGAGTTGGTACCACATTTTAATAAACTTTTACAAACCCACTTGTATAGGCAGGCGTTTTTATAAGTTTGTTTCTCTGCAATTCTTATTGGTTTTATTTGTCTTTTAATCTTGTTTTGTTTGTTTATATCACTTTTATTGCTGAGTGTCTGTTTCCGTCTTATAAATTGAATTTTTTTTACTTGCTGTTTTAATGCTGTTATGTATTTTTATTATCAACTGTGAAGCACTTTATAACTGCTGTTTTGAACAGTGTTACATAAATAAAGTTTTAACTGCCTTCCAGTTGCATGATCAGAATGGATGACGGTGGATTGAAGAGTGCATGATGGATTATGTATCAAAAAATATGTCGAATCTAAAGGATCAGGTAATTGACAATAAGGGGCAAGACACAGGTAATTCTTTTTAGTTAGTCTCACCTTTTTTTAGCTCTTTAAATTCCTGTGTGTCAAACTTATCTCTGGAGTTTATGGTAAATATAAATGTCTACACACGCGGAGGATTCAGTTAAATGTGCAGATCTGCTTCACCTTCTCTCTGACTTTGAGAGATCATGTTGATAATGCATCTTGATTGTCTCAAAACTTCACTGTTATGACATTTGTTTTCGATCACATTATAGACAGGCAGTGCGGCTGGCTGGCATTGCCGAACCACTAACTGTTGTAATTGTTAGCAGTTGCTTGGACTGGAAGTTCTGTATGGGTATGGTTAGTATTTGTTTCTTTGGATATAATATGAGCCTATGTGTATACTATATTCACCACTATGTGTGCGTATGTGCGTGTGTGTATGTGAATGTATTCATGTGTGTGCATGATCTGAGATTGTGATTACTACTCTGAAGACTTCCTTTCTCTGTTTACATCCCAGTTAAGCTTCAAACACTCGTGATTAGATAGAGGAGAGGCAGAGAAGAGGGAGGAAAGGAAGGAAGAAGGAAATAATGAAGGAAGGTGGGAGAAGAAAAATTAGGAGAGGGCAGAAAGGTCGGGTCTGGCAACGACGCTCAATCACCACACCAACCAATCATGTTGCAGTCTATCTACAGAATGGTGTTATTTTTCCAGGTATTAAATGCGGGTAAATTTAGACTCAAGTTAACAATATTAAATGAGAAAATGCAGTTTGTCTGTGCCCTCCAGACAAGTGTTTTCTGATCATTTGAATATAATTTGTCAGTGCCTTCCAAAACCAACACTGTATTTAAAAAAAGCATTTTCTAATCATCTCGATGGTTAAGATTTGGTAGGTTTATGCAGGCAGAAAACCAATTTTCATGGTAAAATACCACTAAAGGTAAGTGGAAAAATGTGTCTTTTCATCATTTGGGTGAACAAGCATTGTTATGAGTATGCTTCTAATCCTACAACTTATTCTCAATTATATTTGATTGAATTGTCTAGAAAGTATTTTCCATGACCTGGCAAAAGTACCTAAAGAGTGGAAACAACTGTGATTAGCTGGTCTGCAAGGAGAAAGCCCCCAGATTGAGAACAGCTTGCACCCCTCACCTAATAAAGGTTGCAGAATCGTGACTCAAAGTAAACTTGAAAATGAATCCAAACACACCCTGTTCTGTCTTCTGCGAGGGAGCCGGGGCACCGGTGCTGAGCTGTGGGTCCGTGGCGGCACCGTGGAGGAACAGCTGGTGTTAATTCAACCCAGTAATGCTTCAGCAGGCTGCAGTGGGAACCAGTGGAGGAGGGAAGGAGCGTGAAATCCCAGACACCTGGTGGCTATTTCTGCACAAGAGTCTGCAGCTGGTGTCGGGAGACCACAGCCACCCAGCCAGCTGTGCTTCCTCTACGACTCCACTGGCTTACACTAGAGTTAGACTGATATTAGCCTGTGTAAAGAATTCAGCTGTGTCTGTCTGGTCAGTGTCGCTCACCTTTGACCTTTTGTGAAAATAATCTCTTCTGTGTTGTTGATTGTTTACAAAATGCTCCCAACATGCAATAATTCAAATACTGATGAGATTTATGTTTAATATTAATATGTTTATGCCATTTTTAGGAGAAAATTGTACAAATTTGCAAAAACTACATAACATTGTAAAATATTATCTCCCAATTGGACTCTTCCAATAAGATGGTTTCATCACAGCCTGTGTGTTGAGAAGGTTTTTTGGAAGTTACCAAAGCTTGAAGTGGTGGAAATGGTGTGAAATCCAGAGTGGTGAAGCGAGCTCACTGTGCAATGACACAATTATTTACAGAGCGTGAATTAAGCCACTGTTGTCTTACATAACCACATATTGCCTTAATAGCTCATTGACTATCAGTAGGCCTGCTCCGTGGACAAAGCTCAGGGATGCATTAAGAGGAACAATGTTGCAATACATACACTCAAGCGAATGCTCAAGCAAAAACATATCTGTTCTGTGCTTTCACTTAGTGTTTAACTTTGGTGAACATGGGAGTCTAAATTAGCATTTTTCATGATGAACATTTTTCTGTGTCACTTTTTGATCTGACTGAGCCCTGTGAATGAGTGATATACTTTTGACAGAACTGTGTTTGGGGTGTTCGATTATGCAATTTTAATGAACAGCTGTCAAGAGATGGTCTGGTTAAGTTTGGGCAACTAATAGTGCTTAGTTAAGGTTGAAGAATCAGCATTGTAGTGATTAAATATTTAAGGAAAAACAATGTTGACCGCATGCACTGGCCTCCTTTTGTCTGCACTGTAAAATGACACTACTTTCTGCGTTATTTAGCTGCCTTTGTATGTCTTTCTTACAACATGAGCAGTTTTTCACAAGCAGGTGAAATGAGGTTCTTTCATGTGTTGTCTGCCTTTCTGCTCTTTCTACAATGGACCCTATAATACCGTCTTCTTCTTTTATCTCCTGCTCACCTCCCAGTTCAAACCACACCACATAATATGGTGCGCTGAATGCAGGCATTTCAAAGAGCTGTATGTGCGCAGAGTGCATACAATAAAAACACCAAGGGATCCAAGACACTCCCCTGTGGAACTCCACATGTTTAAATGACCTTAAACTGTTTGGAATAGGTTACTAATCTATTAAGTGTGATTAACAAGTCTACAGAAAGGAACAATGAAAAAATGAAAAGCTTCTCTCATGATGGAGCTTAAGAGAAATGTATCAGCCGTAGAGAAACCGCATGCATCAATGAGCCAACCAAAAGTAAGATGCCCATTCTTAAAGTTGTTCCAGACTGAACACTCTAATTTAGTTTTAAATTTATTTGCTGGGTGGCTTTTAAAAAAAAAATATTTACAACAAGTATAAATTTTTACTTTATAAATGGAACATAAAATTATCCGTTTCCAGACTTTTAGAAGTTAAAGCCCTATTAGTCTTTGTTTTTCATTTCCCTCTTAAAGAGATTTGCTTTGAATGTCTTTTTGTATAAAAATGTTACTGGCTCAATGTTACGCTATTTAGAGGCGTACATCAAAACCCGCCGGTCCACCACTAATTCAACAGAGCCACCATAATTAAATGTTTGTTTTTGAAGGAGATGTGATGTGGTTATTTTCTGACTCGTTTCATCTTTGGGTGTTTTAGGGGTGTTTGGGCCATCTGTGTGTGTGTGTGTGTGTGTCATGGAGTTGGGATGTTTAGCGTTTTCATTTGTAGCTGATGATAATATGTGGCACCTTAGATACTTAAGTAATAATACAGCTTAAGTTTTTTGAGATCTGATCAGTCCAAGACAAGTCGTCTGAAACATTGGAAATAAAAACAACATTTGAAAAAAAGACAGACTTTTCCTTTAAACTATATATAAAGTAACACTAAAAATATATATATATATATAAAAATGCTTAGGTTTTCCCTGTGTGTTAAAAACACACACACCCATAGCTTTGCTTAATGAGGTTGCAATGCTTCACGGTACTGTTTGTTGCATATATGGCAAAGCACACACACAGAGGTCTCTAAAACATCACACACAGACACACACCGTGCCACGTGTTGGCTTCACTGATTACCGTGTGTTGTGTTCAATGGTGTGTAAAGTGCTGCCGCTGCGAGTATTAGCCTGTTTATCAGAGTGTGTATTAACGTGCTGCAGCGCAGGGGCTGGGGGGGGGTGACACGGTGTGTGTGAGTGTGTGTGAGTGTGTGTGAGCGTGCTAACATGGGATCACAGGTGTGTTTGCGAGCTCCACAGAGAGCCTCCTACCCTCTTCCATAACCCCTACGCCCCCATCCTGAGCATCCTGGGTAATATCAGCCCATGGAGCACCTGCGTCCCTATCCCACAACAACACACACACACACACACACACCTCTAATGGCCCTTTATCAGCCTGCCATACGGCTCTAATAGCCAGCTGTGTGAGCAGAAATCCAGTGGACCGTACCAACAGCCACTGATGCAGTTGTAAAATTAGATGTGAGTAAACTATGATCTCCAATTAGTTTTCAGCACACTTCAAACAACCCGATGAACATGGAAAAACTCACACACACACCAAAAGGATATTTTGCCTTCAACACAAGTAGTTGTGTCAGTTCCCATCAGTATTCAAGTACTTTTCCTTAACTTTTCACAACTCAGCCTATGTTTTACTATTGTAAATTGACCTTTGATTAACTCTAGTTATGCCCCCCCCGAAACTCTACTAATCATATACCTCACAGGTCATAGATGTTAAGGTAAAGCTTAGAGCCATTCTTGAGGTTAGGTGATGGTTTTAAAACCTCACAAACCGCTGTTCAACAAGGTTCCTCTTAAAAACCAAACAATGTGGATTTTTCTCACTTTTTTTACACAGAGTCTGCAAATGTTCGCTGTCTTGTAGAAAAGTTGTTGACAGATGGAGATACAAACAGAAAAAAGGAGCCCCATTAGTTTGCCTTTCACACATGGCAGTTGCTAAATTGTTTCCAAATCGTTATCAGGTGCCCTGGCGGAGTGAAGACGACGTGAAGCTGCACATTGTCAGCAGGACTCGTAAATTAATGCTTCAAATGATTCCCAGGGCAAAGAGGACACTATCAGCAGCCAGTATATAACAGATATGTGGTAGTTTAATTGATTACACATTGCACTTACTTTGTATCAGTAACTTCTGTCACCAATATTAGGTTTTAGTGTACATGAAGTGTAACAGCCATATTGAGTGCATTTCTTCATACATTTCGATGTCATGCACAGTGCTCAGGAGTTTCATTATGTGTTGTACAGGAGATTTAAATAGCCTAAAACAAGTCTGTATCCCCCACCCATGTAATTGCACTGTGCATTTTGCATTTTACAGCTACTGTTTTTACATTATATGTGTGTGGTTAAGCTGGTAAGGACTTTGCATATGACAGCTGTTCTTTTTATAAAGTTTGTGGTTGGAGTTTAGGTATGTTAGGGCTAAAGATCATTCATGGAATGACAAGTATTCAGTTACATGATCAGATTTAGCTTTCCTCATATCTGTGGCTATGATGCACTTTGAGAGATTTTCTAAAAGGCAAAGAGGGCAAACTTTCCACACAAATGCTTTGAAAAATCTTTATCAGACTTTCATGTCCTGCCCACAACAGAATCAAACAACAATGGTTAAACATCAAGGTGGAACACATCAGAAACAAACCTTGTGCGCTCTATCCAGGACAGAAGACTGTCAAACTGAAATGAGACCGTAAATGCAAATAATCAACTTTCATACCCTGTTCCTTTGTGAAACAAAATAATTACACAAAAACAGTGTAGGTGACAGTGGTTACTTCCCACATATGATGACAGATTCACTTTTGCAGGTGGATTGTCAACATTTACATCAAAACTGTTGCATGTTGGATCATTTCTCCGCCAGTCTTTTTAAAAAAATGTTTTAGAAATAGTAAATATAAGAGCCATTCTTTAAAACTTAAGATGTGTAACACTGAGTTCAGACTCACTCGTCCTCTTTTTTTGTCACATTTACAAAGACATATGTCGTCATATCAAAGAAAATGATAGAAAAACTATAATTACAATAATACTTAGATTTCAGTAAATATAAAGTTAGTAATAAATACTAATGGGAGGGTATTATTGAGCTGATTTATTGTCCGTAAAGGCTTAAGTGTCTGAGTTTCACATAGACCTCAGATGGTGGAGGAACCTCCTAAAGCATCATGGGAAGGACACTGGGACAATAAATTATGTATTAATAAAACACAGAATGTAAAATTGGCTTTAGTTTGGATGGAGGTTCTAGTGTTATTGCCCTGCATGCCTTTATTTCCACAAAAGGTGAACACCCTTCTCATGAGGTACTACTGCCCAGTGTCAGCATGTTTGTACTTGGTCCCAATAAAGTTGCATCGCATCACAACAAGAGGGCACCTCTGATTTGATGGAAATTCTTTTCAGGCTGCAGCTTTCAGTGTGTTTTTATTCACGTATCTGTATCTAATTCTAATATCTGACCCTCTTTTCAGTGTGGTTTGGGAGGATTTAACTCAGCAGCTGCAGTAGGGTGAGTTTGTACCGTCGACAGTAGAGTCCAAACAGTTTGGGTTAGGGTTAGGGTTATTTGGCGTGTTCTCAGGCTGTTGTTACTGTAAATGTGGGCAAAGGCAATTCCAGGTTTGTTTGTTTAATGGCCTTCATGTCACATCTTGTGAGTCATGCTGGGAGGTCAGATGACTCAAATGTTCCACAAAAAGAGTGTATATCTCTACATAAAACCACAAAAATAAGCCCAAAAGTAGCCAAATGCATCACAAATGCAGATTTTTTGTGAAAACATGTCAAATTCAATACTGCCAGCTTACTGTAACTCCTACAGTGTAACATGCCGCACCCTGTGTTAAAGAGAAACTCCACCCAAAATCTATCTTTTGAGTATCATACACTCTAAACATAATAAACAAAAACATATATAAATAAAAAGGTGACTAAAGCTATGATGAGCCTTATTTTAGTCAGAATGGATTCCAACATTGAAGGTTTTCATGGTGGAGACAAAGCAACAAACCTCTTCAAAAAATTCTTAAATCTCTCCTGCAACATGATCTACTGTCCTCTGTCCATACATATAATCAGTATGGATATGCATCATTTTGTCAGAGTCCTGAAAAGCTAAATACACAGCTGTGTGTAACATTGTATTTAGTTGTACTTAAACCTGTTGCAGCACAGTGGATCATGCTGCAGGAGTGGTTTCAGAATGACTTTTTTTTAAAGTTACCTTTAAAGCCTGTTATTAACTATTTGGAGGGTTTTAGTGGGATTACTTCAACTCATTTTAATGCTATTTGAAATGCCTTTTCATCATATCCAGAAAACAACTTAGAAGTGGTAGTCAATATCCTAAAATACTGTCTAGAGGCAGCAACAAACCAAAAAATACTGGCATTATCTGAAGATAGCACCTTCAGATCCATTTTCAGTCAAATCTAACAAATACGTTTTCCACAGTTCTTCAGATATTAACGAGCTCTGATCATCAGCTCTGGTAAAGGTGATGATGACAATAGTGATGATAATGTGGGTGTTTATTCACATAGGGTGACACACAGGTTATCTGTGTGTGGGCTTCACAGTTTGATTGTGTCTTTTGCTTCCGTCAAATCATGTTCTCTGTTTTTGCTATCTTGTTTCTCTGTTGTTATCTCTGCTGCTCTGCAGAGTGGGGGCTGTCCAGACTGCTGTACGGGGACAGGGAGGAAGTTGCTGGTGCTGAGGCTTTCCCATCATCCCCTTCTTCCTTCTCTACCTCCATTTCCACCTCTCTCCCTCCTTCTTTGTCTCCTCCCTCTGTTCTGAACACCCCCACTGATCCTCTCCCGTCATCACTCGACTCCTCGGAGGCAGAGAGGCCCTCTTCTCCTTGGTGCTCCGCTGTGCTGACGCCTCCCTCGCTGGGACTCAGGCTCTCCTGGTCATCCTCTCCTGGGCCGGGCTCTCTGGCCTGGCTGTGATGCTTTACATTGTAGCGCTGGTTCTGGAAGAACTTGACGATGGTGTGCTTGGGCAGATCCAGCTGGGCTGACAGAGTGTGGATGGCCTCCTGGTCTGGGTAAAGCCCCACGTCACCAATGAAGCTCTGCAGGATGCCCAGCGCCTCCAGGGAAATCCGTGTCCGTGAGCGGGCTTTCTTTGGTCCTCCAAGGCCAGGGCTCATCCCACGCTGAGAACCGTCCTCTGAGCCTTGTAAGACTGGCATGGGGACAGGCTTTGGGTCCTCGTGAATCGGGGATGGGGTTGACATAGGTGGTAGGGGCTGTCTGTGGAGAACCTGTTAGAAAAATAAAATACATTTATATATGAATAATAGATTTTTGTTACTGTTTACTGCAAAGTAAGTAAAGCTCACTCTTAAACTTGGAAATGGATTGAGAAAAAAACCCGAAACGCCCCCCCCCCCTCCCCTTACTGTACTAGTTTTTTCCAGGGCTTTTATCCTCATCTCATGGTCTTTGCCCGAAATTTCCATACTCAAATTAATCTGCTGATGAAGACTATAAGATGGACTTGTGTTTAGATTTTTTTTCACTTTTTGCCAAACATTCATTATCAGTGCCAAATAATGATACCTCAGAATAATGTGAAGTGCTGTATATCTGATCAAATGTTTCCTTCCTGCTTCCTGTCCCTCTGCCCCTCCCTGCTGTCTTTGCCTCAGTCAAGATGATAACTACGTTGGATGTGATGTTTACCCAGATATTCCCACAGCACCTCTGTTTTGTACACAGTTTAAAACATACTGGTGAGGTTGGTATAAGCCTTCATTCTTCTTGGTAACAGTCTTGTTTGTTGGATATTTATAGCGATGTTTCAAAAGGAATGTGGCTTAGCTGGCTTGTCGCACAACAAACTAAATGATCAGTTGGGGCCACCATGGGGACCTAAAAAAAAATGGAATCACATTTTCCATCTGTGAACAACAAAAAACACATTCCACCTCTGTAACATTTTGCTTTGTAATTAATTCTTCAACTATCATTACTATTGTATTTTTTATTATAAACTTTTGTTGTTGTTGCACTTATTAAGAAAGTAGGAAAGAGTGCTGAACTGTTAAAAGGTTAAATGTTTTTTTTGGAGAGGTACTGTTAGTAATGACACTGATGAAGGCCACAAGCTGATATGTGCTGGTCTCATTATAAAGTTGCTCTTTAAACTACAAGGGCTGCTGGATTTGTGACATCTTTGTCACATGTTTACATCAGTGTTGTTTGCTTTGTCAGTTCATCTAGAACAAAAAAAAACAAGACATTGCTCTCAAGCAGAGAAGGTTGTGTATATGTGTTGTGTGGGTGGGCATGTGGTGTGGGAGCAGGAAAAAGAAAAATCACTCTGTTAAAATAGTTTGGAAAGCACTGGTACAGACACCTCGGAGCTGAAGATTCAACAATAGAGATGCAACAGTTCAATCGAGCATTTCGGTCACAGTCCATGTGAATTGTGTGTAATTATAATTTAGACATCAAACTCTCATCACCGCAGTAATAAGCGAACCACTCAGCTCCTCTGTCACTGTCCTTCTGCAAAGTCATTAAAAGGAAATGTAGTACAAGCGGAAGTGTGATTGACCAGCCTCCATGAACGCTGAACTCCCAAGTTCATCACACAAACAACCACACTACTAGAGCTTATTAACAGGGCGGGGTGGCCAGAACACCCAAACACAGGAATCCAACGCTATAAATCTATGCTCCATCAAAATTAAAGGACCTAAATAAAGATAATGGCAATTCCTTTTTCTCTGCTTCAATAATTACAGGGTATGTTCTGAATAATATTGAGGTTAGGCCAGACTGCTGAGCATTTTGGTTTCGGGGAGAGGGTGGGATGGAGGAGTGTTTAGCAGGAAATGTGTGGGTTGGTCATTTACCACTTCTATTTTCAATGACTTATGGGGCACAAACATGACAAAGACGAAGGCTGCTGAGAGGAGCAGGTGGTGGGATCAGACAGGCTGAGGGAGACAGAGGAAACTTTTTTTTCTCCTTCTTTCTGTACACCAAAGAATCACACGCTGGTTTTCACATTCTCTCACTTGTAAAAACACTTTGATTTGTGTCTTTTGCTTACACATGGCTGCACTGTGGTTGAGTGTGTTTGTGTATTTTTATCATAGAAGGACAAAAAAGCTAAACTTTCTGAGTATATTCTACAAGAGCACCAAACCCTGGGCGCTGGCTGCATGTCTGTACCTGCTGGTCAGGGATGTGCAGGATGGTGTGGAGCCTTTCGTTGTGCTGCTGTCTTGACTCGTCTTCATAAACCTGGTCTCGTTCGGTCTGCGGTAAGGCCAGGAACCTGCGGATGGTGGACAGGTTCTCCCACAGCGTGCGGTTCTCAGGGCTTGGGCTCTCTTTCCACCTGAGCAGCTCGCATAGCCAACCCTGGGAGAGGAGTACATTGAGGGTGACACAGTTCATCCATGAAACTGAAGGAGTTTGGCAAGAAGACTACTCCAAGTACTGAAAAATACGCTTTGTCAGCAGCGAAACGTATTAAAAGTTCTCCTGATGAAAGCCCAAAACTACTAAACATAGCTAGTTTCATTGTTCTTTTATTTACAACATAATTATTTGAGATTTTACATGAAAACAATGTTTATTTAGTTTTATAGTTGAGCAGAACATAATATAAGTTGCTTCCTGAAAGGGGAAAACAAAAAAAAGCAGAGGGAAGAAGGGGAGCATTGAGTGTCTCAGTGTGTGTGAGTGTGTGAGTGTGTGTGTGAGTGTGTGTGTGTGTGTGTGTGTGTGTGTGTGAAGATTGGATTATCTCTGCTAGGCTGACCCAGGATCTGCCACCAGCTGTTGTTTATGCACAGTCTTCAGCCTGGAAATTAATGGTAATAATATGATCATCCCTCCATCATCTTGTCTGTCTTTTCCTCCGTCTTGCATCCTTCTGTTCCTCTGCTCATCCCTCGCTCAGTTTCCTGCTTTATCATAGCAGATTTGGCATGTCTACACTCTGTCTGTATTTAGTGATAAATTAGTTGCATGATGTTTTTAAGGCATTTTAACTTGAAAACCGTCTTCTACCTCTCTCTCTACCTCTCTCTCTCTCCCTCCAGTACAACCTCTGCTTTGATCTCGCCCTCCATCACCCGCATTGTTTATCCGAGGATGGAGACATGATGGTATGCCACAGCGGGTAATCAGATATCCAACATGCCCACACACAGTCACACACCTCCCCGCTACACACTCATCAGCTCCTTCAAACATCATCAATCTCAGCTAGGAAGTGACTGTGTGTACAAGTATGTATTACAAGAGTTGCATGTGTGCAAACTTATTTTTAAAACATTGTTCAGCATGTCAGCGAGACCATAGACAACAACATGATGTTCAGTTCTTAAGGTGATGAAGGAAGTAGTTAAAAAAGAGACATTTTGGGAGAAGGTTTTATGTACAGCAGACATGGTTTCCCTTAGATGATCACTTTAATTCAGGCCATTTATTATGCCGCATCTTTTATTTAATCCTTAACTGGAAAGATGAGTATCTAGTACTTTTTTCCCCCTGGAGGCATAGTTAAATGTCCTAAAATCCCTGAATCCCTAGTACGAACTACATGTCTTTTGCACAATTTGAGATCTGGTCGGCACAACTTGAGTCAACACAGTATCTGGCTTTGTGCCTGTCAAGATAGGTTGTCTAGTTTGAGCGTTGCACAGATCTCAACCTAGTCCTGAGCAGTTCTGGACAGTTTAGATGATTTTATCGCAGTAAAGAAAGAAGTGCTTAAAGTCAAAGCACCTTGGAGACAAGTCTGAGACAGGAGATGAGCAGTATGTGATGAGAGTGCAACAGGAAACAAGGGAGGCAGCAGACACAAACAGGGTGCGGTGACTTTTTGTTTGCTCTTGTTGCATATTGTGATTATTTCGTGTTTTTTTGTGCACTTTCAGATCAACATCAACTAAAAAACATTATGTCCTTAAGGTTGCTTTAGCTCTTGTCGTGTACATTCAATCTGCGGCATCAAAAAACATCATATTTGTATGCGTTACCTCTTATCTAAAAGCAAGTTTAGGCTTGTGTGTTTTTTTGCAGCCCACCCACAGAGCAATGTGTACTTTTCATTTTCTCAACAGTGAGCTGAGATCACATTTTTGGATTTGAGTGTGTAGACATAGTCATAACAAAAACCAAGTAGTGCATCTTTAAGCTCTTAGAAATAGTTATTTCTTTTCTCACCTGACTTTTATTGGCAGCCACTTTAGCAAACAGAGCTTGGGAGACCTTTGCCCTCTTCATCTCCTGCTGGATCTCCTCATAGATCCCTGATGTGATGTTCACCAGGGAGTCCAGCTTCAGCGGCAGCTCTGCACCAGGCATGCTGCACTTAGTCTATAAAGAGCAACACACACACACACACACAAAAATTGAGACTCAATGGAGGCTTTCCTGGTAAAATAAAGTTCAGACAAACAAATAAAACTTGCACTTCGTCAGACAATTAGTTTGGCGGCTCAATTGTCTTTTTTGTCATACCTGTATGTGTCTCTGTGTGTTGGGGCTGGGGCTGGGGATGTGGTTGGTGGTGTGGTTGTGGTTGGTGTTGGTGGTCCTCTCCCTCTCCTCCTGGTAGATGCGATCTCGCTCACCCTCCTGCAGGTTGAGGAAGTTTTGCATGGCCTTCAGGTTGACCAGCAGGGACTGTGACGCCGAGCGAGGATCCTCCTCCTTACGAAGGATCTCTGACAGCAAACCCTGCAGCCACACACACACACACAAACAGAGTTAATAACATAAGAAAATAATATGTTATGGGGATCTTTGATAAACATTAAGATCATTTATTTCAGTTTACCTGTGTACGATTAAAAGCCACCCGAGCAAACACAGCCTGGGAAACGCTGGCTCTCTTCAGCTCGTTCCTGACATGCTGGTAAATGTCAGAGGAGACTTCGGCCCCTGAGCAGTTGAAGCCGGGCTCATTCGTGGCCCCGGGGCCCTTGCAGGTCCGTGGAATAGGCGGGTGGTTGAGGAACTGCTGGTTGACTCCCTGTGGGTGCTGGTGGGCGAGCAGGCGACTGACGGCCAGCTGCTGGTTGATGAGGTGGGCCATGGCGAGCTGTTGGCGCACGAGCTGAGGGGAGAGCTGGGGGGACAGGAGCCCGCTGTGGCTCAGGAGCGGTGGACCCTGGGGGCGCATTGGAGGACTGGGGTGGTGCTGGCCGGCAGGGTGAGGCAGACAATGAGGCTGGGTGGAGGTTGGGGTGTCTCCAAGGCTACTCTTGATGGGAAGAGCTCCATGGCCGCCCAGGCTGCCCAAATGGGTGGGGGAGGGTAAGAGAGAGGGAAGACGCTGGCTGAAGATGCTCAGGTCCAAATCTCTCTCCACTGTGTCAACACATGCAGGTTTGTGTTATTGTACATGTGAAGAGCTTTCATCCACTAATAATACAATAAACCAAATCTCAACATTAAAGCCTCAGTCTGTGACTGGAGTCATGGTTCATGGTCATGCAGATTGAGCCTTTATGTCACAGAACTTCAAATTTATAGTTGAGTTCCCCAGGTTTCTGAACCTTTGGGAAACAATGTGCAAGACAACCAAAATATTTCCATTTGATGTCACGGCTCCGCTTGGGTTTTATTGTTTCATTCAACATCATACAGCGTAGAGTGGAAGAATAAAAGCTATGTTCTCTCAACTCTGAAAGCAGCATAATGTCCCTGAAGATTTGAATCACATCTAAGACAGCTGACAGATCTTAGATAGTTGATATTGAGTTGAACATACAGCAGTTACTAACTGGTGTCAAACAGCTACAAAAGCTTTGCCTTTTCCAGTTCGTCTCCATGTTGGAGTCATATGCCCCAGAAACATGAGTGTATAAATGCATAACAATTCAGTAAAATCAGTTTAAAATCTAAATTTCTTGAAAATAATGTCAGCTTTACATCATTATAACACAGTGAGCAAATATCTAAACACATTTGTTAGTGAGAAAGTGTTCAGCTCTGCCATTTCGTCACTAAAGGTCCACAGCTGACCCTCAAACATGAGTACATCATTTCACTAGAATATCTGGAATATTACTACAATCTGTACCTTTTATGTCTGATTTGTCCTGCGCTGACCACATCTTCTCAATGTATTCACCTGAAAGGAAAATATCAGACCATTAAGCATATTCAGTCATCTCTATTCATCACTGATACATTCAAAATTCCCATTTACACACACCTACCAACATTTATGTAGGCTGCTATAGCATAAATGATCTAAATGAGGAAATTAGCTATGTAATTATGAGCTAAAAACAGACTTCATTCAATAAAGTCTTCCATTCAAAATGATGGATAGCTCCAGTTGTACAAGAGATGATCTCACAAGGACTACATCTTTGGTTTAGCATCACACTGAAGTCCTATTTTCACTTAGATAAGATTATCAAATAACTGAAGAACGCTCCTCTTTTTGAACTCTCTCTGTTTTCCTGGATTTTAACCGTCTCCTCACAAATCTGCTTCTGATTATGCTTCTACTGGGCTGCTTTGGGAGTCACATTTTAGGTTATTAGGGGAATAAAAGTTGAAGTGAGGTTTGGCAGGGCATCAGATTTTTACCTTCTGTGTGTGCAAGAGGAGCTCTCATTTCTGGGTTTTGGTGGTGGTGGAGAGTGTGTGTGTGTGTGTGTATGTGTGTGTGTCGGGGAGCTGCTGCTGTTTTCCATTAGGAGTTAAGAGCATTTAGTTTTGTCATGTGTATTAAGGGTGACATTAATGTGAACCATGTGTGACAGTTCCTTCCTACTGAGAGCTGTCACTGGCAGCCGTCTCATGCAGCAGATTAGACACATGCAGGCTGACACGTGTGCTCGTGCACATGCGGGGGGGCGGCCAGAAGAATGGAAAAACTTCATTAAAGAAGGATCACATTTGTAGCAACTAAAGTCACAAAAACAATGGCGGCGAGGCAGGTGAGCCGTATTAAGTCGAGTCGGTGATTAGCGGTGAGTGTCGGTTTTTAAAGAGCTCTGACAGTCTCTACCTTTAAGAGTTTTCAAAGCAACATGAGGCAAATAAAGTGTTAACAGCTGAACAGTTGATGGTTCAAGTGCAGGAGAGTCCGTCACAAAAACTGTAAAAGTTTTTAACAAGGCAGGAGAATTTAACAAGGAAAAGCACGCCACCAAACTGCATCAGTGGTGATGAAGTGACGCTCACAGATGGACCGACACTTAACTGAGGTTTACTGAACATCATATTCATACAGACTGAAAAAAAACTAAAACCACAGAAGTGATGCAACACCTGTGACAAACTGCACGCACACACGAACCCAGATTACTGTGAAAAATCAGTATAATGTGTTGACATGCATCACAATAGTGTGACTACAACAGTTTTTCATCCCTGTGTGCATGCTTTTTAAATCTATTAAATATTCTTCACTTGTTTCTAGTTGTATCTAGACAGTTTGGGGTTTAACTGCTGAGATTTAGGATATATCTGCACTTCTTTCTCCAGTGAAGGTGACTTATTTTATGGTGCTTACAGCTTTGAGAAATTACGCTGAGAACGCCCCACTTAATCGAAAGTTTTCATATGGGACTATTCTTCAGAAGGAAGTTTCACAAATGCAAGAAGAGGCAGAATAGTCAGAGACAGATTCCTCAAATTATGGGCAAATAAAACTAAAACTAAGTCAGAAAATATGTTTTCTGGTATTCAACCATTCAAGTAAATGTGGACTTATTTAGATACAGCAATGAAGGGCTAAGTATTTTTTTTACATTCAGTCTATTCCTTTCTTGGTGCTGGCATTCTCTTATAAATAACACTGAAGATCTCTGATTAATCATAACATACATAGTCATAACATCGTAATATGCCTTCTTCACTGTAGATATGTTGACTTATCATAGCAGGAAAAGCACAGGTGTTACTAATCACATCAGTGATGATTACTCTGTTCTGTTGCTTGGGAGGCAGCATGCACAATACCAGCAGTCTGAAACTAAAGCAGCTATCAGTCATCATTTATGCTAATATTGACACCTGTGCTTTTCCTGCTGTGACATTTCAAAAAGGTTTTAGCTTTCTCCATCAGAAATCTGCCTGCGTTTAACAGACTGACTTTTATATTATGTAGATATTTTCTAAAGGAGATTTGTTTTTATCTCATTGGTTCTTTTCCTGCACATGCATGCAACATTTTAACGTGTCATGGCAGGAAATATCACAGGTGGAACTAATAACATTAACGACGGCTCTGCTCCATCAGTTACAGCAATGCAATCCAGTGATTAATAATGTTATTAGTCACACCTGTGTTTGACAAGTCTAAATGTTTGATGTAAAACAGGTCAGTTCAACTTAGTTTCACTCCTCGTTTTTGTCCCCAGGTCAGACAGCTTTACTTTAACAGTCTAGGGAGGGATTGGAGAGCCAGTGCCTTGCTCAGGGGTAGTTTTTTTGGACACCTTACAGATTCCTTGAATGAAACAGAGCTTGTATGAGTTACCTTTGATGCGCTTGTACCTCTTGTACCAGCGTCCAAACTCCTGGCATTTCGAGGTGGAGACGTTGGCATAGTAGGAACTGTTTACTATTGCTGAGATCATACTCTGACAGAGAGAGACAGACAAAGGGCATGTTTTAGAAATATCATATTTGACAGGTTTCAAATGCAAAACGTAATTACCAGGAAAAAAGTGGTCATGATACTGTAGCGTTTTTCATCTTTTCATTAGCAGCTGATATTCTTTGGAAGAGGATTAGAACCACATGTCAGAAAAGAGGATTTTGCCAGAATTTGAAGAAAAGTCTGCATTACTCATGTTAATTATAAATCTCAAGAGTTCTGACTTTTCTGCACCCCGAACACTAAAAACTCCTTATGCAAACATTTTCTCCTCGGTTCATCAAAAGCTTGTGTAGTCTTGGGAGTGGCAGTGCCTTGAGACAGGCTAAAAATTAGAAATCTCAGCAGCTGACCATCATTGCTGATTTCTGAAAACTCTTCACGCCCACTCCCTTTCCCATCATGCACTATGATCACTCACACAGAGTCCAAGATGCACAAAGGCAGCTCTAAGTGAGCAGCGAAAGCTCTACATGGGAAACACTACGGATTAAAACTCACATGAGTCAGGCTGCAAACATACACCACCCACACACTTCCCCTAATCACTAATTACATCATGACTAAGTCGTGTGTATAAATCACAAGTCGAAATGACACACTCGCAGTATGCCTAATGACTGCAGGGTGTGTGTGAGCGGGATAATTGAGGTGTGCGTGTTTGCATCCTTTCCCATGGGACGGTATCAATATTTGTGTGTGTGTGTGTGTGTGTGTGTGTGTGTGTGTGTGTGTGTGTGTGTTTGTGCGAGCGAGAGAAAAAAAAAATTACAAAGTGCACTAAGTGTGTGGTGAACTGATGATGAAACCACATGTGTTTAGAGAAAATGCTTAGCAGCATTTCGGATATCAGTGTGTGTGTGTGTTTGAGTGTTTG
Organism: Scomber scombrus; assembly: GCF_963691925.1. Classification (NCBI taxonomy): domain Eukaryota; kingdom Metazoa; phylum Chordata; class Actinopteri; order Scombriformes; family Scombridae; genus Scomber; species Scomber scombrus. Next base: position 7,819,372 of record NC_084993.1, on the reverse strand, counting down.
TGTGTGTGTATGCGTGACAAACTGAATCAAATCCAGTCAAATATTTACATTGAGAGAATTAAGTTAATCTAATATCTCCTCAATCGCTTCTTGCACAAATGTTGTAAAGAAAATAATTGTTAGTGGCCAAAAAACTTGACTTTATAGATATTTTTTGTGTTGAGTTGTTTGTTGGAAATATTAAAATGTCAGGTAGCATCACAGCCTCTCTTTGGAAATATTCTGTTGTTTCACCTCCCTTTGTTTCTTCCAAGACCTTTCAGACAATGTGAGTGAATACAACAAGTGTTTGAATTGGAGACACGATGTAGCTGCTGCAGTGCCGTTGAGTATTCACCTGGGAGAGAGGACACTCTTTGGCCAGAGCGCTCTGGTTGGTCTCTCGGAGCAGCTCTTTGAGGGCGTTCCTCACCGTGGCGTGGGTCCACTGCTCTGACGGCAGCTCCTCCAGCCGTGCAAAGCTGCATGTGTGAAAGGCTTCATTATAATACACAGCATCACAGTCTTATCACTTACAGTACAGTCATTTTATATCCAATTTAATCCCTTTTAACACCTTGTTTTCCTCTGTCACTGCTCATAAAGTGTTTTTTCTTTGATTCTTTTTAAATTGTAGTTCAGGAGCAGGACCACACCTCAAACACTCCTTTTCCTGTCTTATTTCTGAAACATAAGATATCTCAGCTCTCCTGTCGTTTCTGTCAGTGCTGATACACAAGTTGGACTTGCTGCATGATTGTCCTCCTCTTGGTATTGGTAATTACTTATTACTTTTATTAATCTATACAATTACACTGCTTGTCTATGACAAACCTTAAACAGTCATTTTTACCATTTTGGGTGATTCCTTTAGGATGGAAATTCAAATTAAGCATCACCCCAAACAGGTTAATATTGCTCATAACCTCATAATTTGAACCAGATAAACCACACACACAAACACACACACACACACACACACACACACACACACACACACACACACACACACCCGGCTGACCTGTGCAATAGGATCCGCAGTGTAACCATGTGGTAAACATCCAGCAGCATGTCAGCCACTGTTGCCTCTGGAGCATCTGTCAGGCAGTGGATGGGCATCGGCTTCCACCGTCCCACTTTAATGATGCCTGGAGAACACACACACACACACATATATATAACATAGGAAGCATGCTGCTCAATGGCTGTTTGAAAGACTTGATTTGAAATGAGTTTTCACGTTGTTGTGTTTTCTTATCACTGATGTAAACCTGCTTGTGTCGTGTGACCCGTCTGTGAAGCTCTTGCAGCATCATATGGGTTCAACATTCCCCTAGTCTTCCTTAAACCATGACTGGAAGTGCAAATCTAAACAGGCCTAATCGCGTTAGGATCTGCTAAATCAAACGCAGACCCTGCCTGGCCTTGGCTTGCCAGCCTCAATTGTGTGTGTGTGTGTGTGTGTGTATGTCTTCATCACATGAGGATGGTGGTGATAGGGGCAAAAGAACAAAGGCTGTTCTCTTTGGACTCCACAGTTGATTAATTAGAGGAGAAATGTAAAATCAGCCCCAACATTAAAGACTGAAGCAGGCTGTGAATGAGAGCAGCGTTTTGATGTTGATGTGCTGAATAAACACTGTGAGGTCATTGTTCTCCTGTCTGACTCCATTTCTTCTCATAACTGGCAGTCATTGAGCGTCCTGCAGCTGCCTTTGCTTTCGAGATAATTGTTAATACTTTGACCTATCATCCTCCGTTACTGATTCATGAATTTACAGCCATACTTTAAACTTTTCCTTTGAAATGGATATTGGCAGCACTGATGGATATTTTATGATTAAACAGGAAACATAGAATTAAATCACTTTGTCACATTTACCTGGTTAGTACATAGCCTTGCTTCCATCATCTGTATATATTAAAGCCTCTAAGAAGGTGGCCTCTCATGTATGGATGATGCACCAAAGCATAAAATAAAAACTGAGGTGCGACAAATTAAACTTATTCTGCAGAGAGAAATAAAACCACTTAGTATTTTTGTGTTTCAGAGGTGCATGACCTTTGTTTTCTAGCAGCAAAATGAGGAAACGTTGCAATATGTTCATCCTTAACATCTCACAAACATATAGGGGAAGACGGTATTGTAATGTGAGCTGTTCAGCCAATTACATCACAATGACGTAATATATTAAGATATGGTCTTAAAAAATGGCACCCAGTTGCACTCCTTTAAGAAGATGTCTAATACATTTGGGACTGAAATTGTACTAGTTGCTGAAGACTGCTTGTGTTATGTCTACAAACTACATGAGAATGTGTGTGGCCTTACAGCATGTGACAGTATTTTATTGGTTTTCTAGTGTGTCTGCTCATAGCAACTAAACCATGATAAACGTTTTTTCGTGTGTTTGGACAAATCAAAGCACTTGGTTGAGGCGAGGGAATAATCATTGCCTTAGTTAAATATTTGACTCGAAGCATGAGTCAAGTGTTTACAATTACAATATTTAACAAAAATCATGCTTTTTCACTAACTTTCCTAATCAAAAGGGGCTTTAATAGCTTAAATCGAACCACACCCTGATCTCTGATGTCCAAGGCCTGCACTTTTTACATCCACCATCCACTCAGACCAATCTGTGTCCTACTTGACTTTTTCAAAAATTGTTTCCAGTGAACATAATAATCCACATAGCAATTGTGTTTCAAAATGTATTGGCCAAAACAAATTAGTAGCATATAAACATAATTTCTAGGAGACAGGGCTGCCTGTAAACTAGTTTCAAAACATCCACAGTGACTTGGAGGGCATTTGAAGCTGCTGTAAAATTCAAAAATTTAAAATAAGTTAGCTGAGATAAATTGTCCTGAGTGCAGTATGTCTCTTAAATTAAGGAATGGGCTGTTTATGGAATTGTGGTTTCTGAAAAGTGGTTTGAAAGCCTTAAAATATATAGTAAATGGTTATTTTTAAAGTGAGCAATATCAGTGAATGCTACCCAAAACACAGACTTAAGTTAAATTGAGGTTGATCCTTTTGCCCTTTCACCTAAGACCATAAGAGCAGTAACCATATACTCCAAATCAGAAATAGCTTCTTTTTAATTAGCCATAATGCAAAACTTAATTAAAGAAAAACCCCTGTGCCAGTTAAGAGTTTAAAAATACTCCTGCAAGCCAAAGTTATGCAAGATGCAATTCAATTGCAGAAGAAAATAGAAGAGACTGTATAATTTTGGTTGTGACCACACCGGGGGAAAAATGCATGACTCCAGCCAAAAAATATTTATTTGAAAAGAAAAGACTTGTTTCACTGAACAAAACCTAGCCATTTGGCAGTGGCGAGGGGGGGTCCCAGGGCGTCGGCCACTTGGTTAGAGAGCCCTGTGTGCCCTGTGTTTACGGGACACCAGGAATGTCAAACTGCCCTGCTCTGTGTGTGTGTGTTTGTGAGTGTGTGTGTGTGTGTGTGTGTGTGTAAAGGCTGTTGTTTCATGGTTGACTGGATGTTGTCTGCCCTCCTGTTTTGATCTCAGTCTTGCACCAAACCTACTCCAAATCATTCCTAGTATCCCCATCATGCTGCTAGTGGCATGGGCTGAACCACATCAAGAGATAGGAGTTAGAGAAGGCAGACAGATTTATCTTTAAAATACCTTATTGGTAAATATCTTTCTTTGGTACTGTCTGCACTTGTGTGGCTAACCCCGCCCATCTAGAAACTGGTTACGCTCTATTCAGCTGCTGCTGGAAATAATTAATTACTCATAAATTACCAAAGAAAGTCGTAAGAAACTGAAACATGCAATGTTTTCCATTAGCGTGTAATAATGGAAAAGATGTGGCACTGATGAACAAATGAGTTTGGCTTCATCAAACCTTATGAATAGTTAGTATTGTTTGAGTTTGGGTGGAGCTGAGATGGGGATGAAGAAATCAATCAATCAATTAAACAAATACCTTAAAACACAGTTCTTACTCTTAGTAAACCTTCTCTTATAATGCAGCACTGATCTCAAAGCAATTCAAACCCCTAAACCCCTGTCTGTGGTTAAAACTTTTGTATTTCTAGACAAATATTGAGGATTGTTATCCACCTTGACACAGTAAGAATATTCTTCATTTCATTATTCAGTGACCATTAAAAGGAACAGACACAAGAAAATATTAAAATCCTTAGAGATGTTCCCCATCTTCTTTGCTGACTGATGCTCATTATCAATTGGTCATGAGAAAAAGATCAAAAGTGGTTTAAAGGAATTGAAATTAATATATTTAAAGTGCAAGAACTGCTCATATGTCAGAAATGGGAGTATACACACACAACTTACCACGTGCTTGAACAGCTGAGTTGTGTGAGTATCCCAGGGCAACCAGCACTGTCTCTACAAGTTGCGTGAAGAGGACGTCCTTACGAACCAACACAAACTCAGCGTGACGGTCGCCACGCCCCTCGCAGTCGCCAGCCATGCTCATGTCTGCATGCTCCACCACGCAGTAGACTGGGATCATCAAACCTGGGAGGGAGAGAAGAGTCAGAGGAGAGGAGATGTAAACCCTGTAAGTTGCCTCCGATACCAAACAAGCAGAATTAAAATAGACTTATTACAGCTGTTCATCATGGCAGCAAGGAATCACAGTGGAGGTGTTGGTTAGTGCAGACCAATCAAAACCCTTTTCACACAAAATTAAATAGTGGGGGAATAGCATTATTTCCACATCATTTCTATAAAGCTTCCTGGGAAGAGCAATGAAGAGACAGAGTTCAACTGGTGCACTTCTAATTAATTAATCAGGAGTTAATTCCAAAACAATGCTTGTGTAACCTCGAGAGTCTTTTACTCAGTGCACAGCACGTTAAAATTTAAAGATTGTCTACAGGCAAGCACACAGTTCGACATCATTTTTGGTTTAAATGGAACTTTTCTTTCAAGGAAGTTCCTATTTTCCATGCAAGTAAAGCACGGCCTCGCCAGAAACGTTTACTGATGAGAAGATCCAGTCGTTTGATTGAGAAATTGCTGATATGAATCTCTGCATCAGTTTGGAAAATGGTTGGAAAGAGAAAAAGGTGAGATAGTCTTTTGGCAGCCCCCGTGAAGGTAGTTTGTTGTCTGTTTACATTTAGTTTGAACTGTTTCCCATCTGAATTTCTATCTGTCTAAACACTTTGCAGGATTTTTGAGTTTCTTTTTTGTCATCTATGTTTCTGCATCGTGAGCAACATCTGTGGGAAAGCATTTCCTACAGAAACTGATCCTCACAGCAACATTTTTCAACTAATTTTGTCTGTTCAGTGACGTAGTGTGACTTCACCCTCACTGCTGCAGTATAGCTCCTTGGTGGTCCCAGTAGAAGACTCTGGTTAAACTGGGCAGCTGCCAGTATGAGTGTAAGTCAGTGTAAGATTGTACAACTATATTTGTGTTTACACCACATATTAAAACCCACAAGGAATCCGACTTGTTTCCAGAGCTGCTCTTAAAGCGCTGCTGGACATAATATCTATATCATTAAGCCCTAAGGAGGAATAATGCCATAACAGTGAAACTGATCCCTGTGAGTTGGTCTAGGCTCACTATTGGGCAAGTACCGAGAGCTCATCCAAGCCTGGAACCCTTCACACCCATTTAGTCCACTGCTCTGTCCCGGAGGAACTGCTAATTAACGAGCTATCAATCCTTCTCCTTATGAAGCAGTGACAGATCAGCCAGAGCCAAACCACAGCAGCATCAGGCACGCTATCGGCCAATAACCTAACCGCTCAGTGCAAGGGTGGAGGGAGGCAACCCAGCTGAATGTCTATGTGTTTGTGTGGGAGTGTGTGTGTGTGTGTGTGTATATACTGTTGCAATGTTTGTGTGATGATGCATGATGATGTTTTCAACTGCATGAGAGAATAATGGGCATCTGTGCGTGTGTGTTTCCTGTGTAGGTATTTTGGAGTGTGCATGCTGCTCTGTAATATCAATGTAGAATGTGTGTTTATGTTTGTGTGTGTGTGCGCGCGCATGTGTGTATATGTGTGGCGACCCCACCTATAGATGATAAAAACCATTGTCATCAAAAACAAAAAAGAAAAATTCTCTGCGTCTATTCTCTGCTTGTATTTTTCTCAGTTTCATTAACTGTAAATGTAATATCTATAGGGACAAAACAAGTCACACAAATACAACAGTGATGGTCTGGGCTTGATGGACAGCTAGGAATATCAAGAAAAATCAAAGAGGTCAAATGTAATCAGCAAGTCTGCTATATGGCTTTGTTCAAGCCAAATCAAGGAATCAAGGGTAAATCAAAAGATAAATTGTATTGTCTGCTTTTTTTGTTTTTTGCAGGAAATAGCCACATGATTTATTGCACATGAAAGTGATACTGATAGAAGTGGTGAGACATTACTTAACTCAGTGTAAGTAAGCAGTATGTGTGTGTGTGTGTGTGTGTTTGTGTGTTTACACCCCACCTCCGAGCGGTCTCAGCGGTGTGCCATTCTGTCGGCTTCGTGGGGCTGCCGGGCTGCCGTTGACCTCCAGACGGTTCAACTTGCATGGCGGGGGGCAGCTGAAGGCGGGACTCTCCCCCCTCTCCTCTGGGCTGACGCTGTCCCGGAGGCTGGGGCTCTCTGTTCCCCCTCCCACACCTCCTCGCTGATCCATCTCCCTGCAAACTCCAGGAGGAGCACCCAGCACAGTGTGTGAATCTGGGAGAAAAATGGAAGAACATTCAGTTCACATCAAATGTTGTTTTACTATACCAATCAAAAGAAAACTGCCATGTCCATCACTAAAGGACAGATGTTTACATGCATATTTTACCTTTTTGTTTAAGGTTTGAGTTATATAGTATATGCAGCTCCCACACTAAATCAGTAAGCCTCTCAAATAACTAAAAAACAGTCTTCCTGCAGTGTAGCTACACACTGTACACAAAGTATATAATTTGTCATACTTTGCCAATGTTGACAGACTTTGGTCTTTCCCTCTTCAGCCAATATTAAACACATTTCTTTGTTATTTACATACAGGGAAGGCAGAGACAACCACAACAGACAGTCAGAAGCATCTGGGACGAATCACGATGGTTGACAAGTGTGTTTCACTCATAGACTAAATACAGACATGTATATTATCCTTGTTTAGACACACTGGAGTACACAACACGTTATAATGACAGGCGACAATGAACTATCCTTACTGTAGGTGAGGTATGACAATTATCAAATGTTTGCCTTATGTTGTGTTCAATGTCACACTTACATATGTTAATGTGGTCATTATTTATGCTAATGAAAACCGTATTTAGCAAACAGTTCTGAGAAATATCAACATACTGGTCTCTACATAACATACAACCATCAAGACACATTATAGAAGAAAATTCATTTTTCCTTATTAATATGCAAAGATATGCAGCAAGGTGCCTCAGTATACACTAATCAAATAATATTAACATGAGGAACCTGTGGTGCGAGTACAACGTTCCTGTCACTGAGCTACCATGACGATAGTGACAAGGATATGACTATTGTATTTATTGCTGTATAAACTGACATAAAAGAACATGAGCGGTCATAAAATATGACCTGACAGTATGACACAACACTTTATTGCATTATATTACATACATGACGTCATATACACCTTTGGCAGGACATGATACACATCATCACACAGAAGGAGAGGTGATGTCACAAGAAACTACGCAAGAAGGCTGAAAACAACTAACTAATTAACAGAGCTACCCAGTTTCTGCTTTTCTATTTTTACTTCTCCTAATATGATGGAAAATTTCAAAGAGAAAAAACAGAGGAGCAAATAAAAAGAAAAAAAAGATTAAAAAAAAAAAAAGGTTTCTTCACTGCTTTACAGTCTGATGAAAAACAGTATTTGTTCTATGTTTAAAATACAGCAAAGCCTACAAAAATACGAACAGTAAGCCCAAAATCTGCAGCATCATGCACAACTAAACAAGCTTTGGGAAAGCTGTCTGCCCTCTCTACTTTGTGTTTTTTTCCCCCTTGCCTCAGTGTGGTTTCCATTGGTATGACCGTAAAGTCGGCAGCGACACATGAGTCTCAATCCAAAAGCGACAGATGATTATAATAAAATGCACATGCAAAATTAATAGCTGCTGATAAAAAAGCGAGTCCAACACAAACAAGAAAAAAATAAAATTAACACAATATGGAGCGCAATGAGGCGCTCCCTCACTTTGCTTAAAAGAGAGAGGGAGAAAACACCAGCTGCAATCTATCTTTATGCTATTTAAATATTTGAAAATTTGCACTCAGATTCCATGTAACTGTGAAATGATGTAGCTCTGGATAAAATAAACTAGCAGGAAAATGATCCTGCAAAGTGCTCAATTTTCCTGCTTCACTTTTCTGTATTTGATATGTTTTGTCACGAATTTCCTTAATTTAAAACTCTTTTCATCTTTTATATTTATTTCACAGAGGTATCAAGATGTGTTTAGCCTAGCTTAGCACAAACAATGGAAGAAGAGGGAAACTGCTAGCATAGCTTCGTGAAAAGTGCAAGAAATATGTCTACCAACAAGCTGTCTTATCCTATTGGACATGGAAGATCCACAGTATAGACTAAAATTAATTTCTAATCTTTGACTTTAGAACAAGCAGCACAGATAAATGGTGATGCTAAGAAAACTGGATTTTCCCCAACACACTTGTCTTGAGCACCATGGAAAACACCTGGCATACTTTTTCCTGTTTTGTAATATCGACATCCAAGTCGTAATTATGACTGAGAAAGTGATGTTTCCGAAAGCTTAAATATATATCTGACTTGATGTCATTGCTGAGTAATACAGGAGTGCCTGAAAAAACAAACATCAATGCATCACGTCAGCCAAAGACTGCCGTTTGAGGTAATTAAACTCACTTTTATGGTTATATTGCTACATTATCAATGGCCCCCTTTTTTTTATAAACCTCACATGACCAACAGCAATCATAAAGCTGTCTTGAGTCATCCAATAGTGTGACGCTCACAGGTTGTAAACATGGGAAAATTTCTCATCGATGTCCATCCAGATTGTACTTCTGCAGCAAAGTCGAGGGCAGCAACAAGGAGAAGGATCCCCTTAACCAAAAACATGATCTCCACTTCTAGAAAACACGACCAATCCTGTTACTGAAAATGTAAAACAAAGCCAGAAGCAGTACTATCAGAAGTCAAACTCAGTGAATTTTACTCACCCTTGACGCACATTTAGAACTTAAGTACCAACAATTACCAGCAGCACAATTCAGTACACAAGACATTATGTTTGCAGTCATAGTCACAAAGATTGGAGTGAATGAACTGTGCTGTTTTGTGTGACTGATCCCTCAGCGGTCCTAACTCAGCTGCACCCAGGTTTTCATCCCCTACACCCAAATTAGGATTTTCTAGCTCCAATGGAAGTGATCAAGATAGTAACAAGCAGTAAATCCAAACTCAAGCCTTTAAAAAACATCCTTCGGAAACCCGTAGGAGACACTATGTCGAATGTTTTTCTACAGTATGCGATTAAAAAAGCGGTTTTATTTCTAAAAACACCACCATGTTGATCCTGCTGCTGATGCTGTCCCTCTGGGTGCAGCTGCTCAACCAATACTGCCTTTGATAATTTACCCATCAGTCCTTTATCGTAAAACAGATTTAATGATTACTGAGCATTCTCCGGTCCACCAAAACCAAAAAAAGTTCTCTAAAAAAAAAAAAATCTGCTTCCCCTAGTAGGGCTTAATTTCACTCCAGGGAGGAAAATAACTACGTGCTTAATTTCCCACACAGTCATTTTCTCATATCAACACACAGCAACAAAACAAAGACACGATCCAGATTAGTTACATTCTTTTTATTAATTTTTGCACGCAACTGATTTGGTCTAACCTCACATACTGTATCATATCATCACTGATAGAATAAACTGGATCTGTAAACTGCTCTTTTTCCTTTCTCCTTCAGTTTGTGTTCGGTCTGCTTCTAATAAACACATTTTTGTAATATTTGTGGGGGGTAATGGATTATAATTGCCCCCCCTGCCCTCCTTCATATTTTTTCCTCTAACTGGAGCAATATTTAAAGCCAATTAATGAGGAGACATAAAATGTGAAGGGGAAGGGGGGAAAAAAGAGATGGTTGTGGTGTTTGAAAGAAACACAGAGAAATGTGCAGACAGTGTAATTATGCACAACAACATGGTGCGACTTTTTTCTTTCTGGACTACAGTGTCTGATCTTTGGCGATTGAGGCTCACCAGGTACTCGCCCTGCTACACTCTGGTGCCACAAGTCAAGTATTTGTTTAGTTTGTCTCTCCATTGCAGCACCTTCAGTTTCAAATTAACTGACTGAGATTAAAGTGCTTTTAAAGGTTGTTTTAGTCCATATTGGGGGAACCGTGTAGGACAAAGGTTTCATACCTTGTTGGTTTACTACCCCTTAAAACAAATCATTGTCTACTTTCCATATAGTGCAGCAAGTAATGATTAACAATTATTTTCCTGATTGATTTGTCAACAAAATGTCAGATAGAAAAGAGGATTATAATTTCCAAGAGTCCAGCAAGATATCAGTTTGCTATCATTTGTGACAAAGAAAGGCATCAACTCTTCACATTTTAGAAGCTGTAACCAGAGAATAGTTGGTTTTATTGCTCTAAAAATGACACAATTATAAAGTACAAACAATTAAAATCAAAATAATCCCTGATTGCTAAAAACGTAATTCACAAGAAGCAAAGATTAGATGAACATGTTTATTTTTAAAGTAATATAGTGGTGTAACTAGTTATTCCTTGTCTTAATACCCTTTTTAAAAAGGTTCCAACCAGCAGGTTGGGAAGCGCTCGTGTAGGACTTGTAGCCCTTTTAGTTACTCAAGAACACTGATCTACTCCAACACAGACATGCACACAAAGTAACGCAGGAGGTTCTAGGCCAAACAGTGGAATATTCCTAACTGCGGTAAGTCACCTGACCTCAAACTAACTGATCACATGTCTCACTGATGAAGACCAGACTGAATGAGAAAAGTCTAAGCAAAAAAAGTCAAGATAGCTGCATCACAAGGGAGCATACAAAGTTATGCTGATGTCATAAAATTCCAAAAAATTGAGGTTACATATTTAATAAACGAGGATCTATGTGACAAATTGTACACTGTTCATTTGATGTAGATATAATCACCCTCAATTTGGAGCTGTAAGTCAGCACTCAACCTCATAATAATTGTTTCATTTGAAATCCAATGTGCTGCATTGTCAGTGTCCTGATACTGTGCACAGGTTTTACTCAATCAAGTTATCCAGTTTTGTTAAATTTAGTTGAATTTAGGCTACAACCTTAACATGTAAGTCTTTCTATTATCACCTGGCATCATACCTGGATGGCTGAGATGCTTCGATTTATTTCATTAAAGCTTTTAAAATAAAACTTTTCATTCTGTTGTTTTGTGTCTCTTTGAACTGAATTAAGACTTGTGTGTAATAAAGTGCTAAATAAATGAGCTCACTGTATGGTAATGCATCTTGTCTGTCAGTTGAATAGAATTAATTAATGTATTATCGTCTCATTCTGTATATTTCTTCTTCTTGACTGGACATTTAAATGTATTCATTTTCAGAGATAATTGTTTTATTTTCATGCCAAACTGTTACAGAAAATGATAAAAATCCTCTCATGTAATCTATACAGTATAAAAAAGTGTGTTGAAAAAAGGATTAAGATCTTGCTTGATATGTCAAAAGTGTCTTTCACTCACTCACAAACACAAAACCACTTCAAGTAACACATTCAGAGGATATACAGCAGGAGACCACACACTCCCAGCGCAGACTCTGCTCACTTTACTAGCACACATGGAGACCAAATGTACAGTCACACTCAGTAGCCTCCGACTGACAAATCACAGAGAAACACAAAGAAAAAACCTCCACTGGCTGCTAAACAGTGGATTCATTAAAGCGGGTCTAATTTAAAAAGGAGTCTCTCGAAAGCATCCTAATTGTATTAACTGTTAATTCTCTAAGTGGAGATATTAAAGTGGGGTTTGATGACACCTGAGTGCTCTTGAGGAGGTTTTAGTAGGTTCAAGGGGTCCTTGAGTGGGTTCAAACAAATCACACAAATATGTGGAGAGACTAATCTCAGTCTGGTCAAATGAGATCAGTTTAAAAACGGGAACAAACATCATTTTTAAATAGACGGCAGAGCCAAACTGCAGTGCTTTGTTGACATTCTTGTTCACTGTGCGTTAAAGCTGCCTCACAGTGAGCCATTACTACGCAATGAGACGCCATAAACTTGCACTAAATTGCTTAAATTAGTAGCTGATGAGCTCTTAAACAGGTAAAAACAGACATTTAATCGAATGTAACAATCGACGCGAGCAAAGAGGTAAATGTTGCATACAAAATAGTAACCAGACATCAGATTATTTAAGGCCACTATCGACAATACTTTGAGACAATTGGCATCTGTCCCATCAAGATCATCTCTATTTTGGGGATCATGCTCAGACGTATTGCAGCGTATTAAACATCATCATGTATTCTCATGCCCTCAAAACCCAGCTCATGCTCTTTTCTTAGGAAAGGTGTCAAACAGGCAATGAAGGAAAAAATGGAAAGGACGACTCCTCTATCACTCATGAGTAGTAGTTTTCTACATGTGCAAACATCTTAAACTGTTAAGTCAAGATGTAAACTTTATTGTTTCTTTCCTTTTTATTCCACTGAATTCAATTGAAAAGTCTATTTTCTGTCATTTCTGTCTCCTGCTATATAAAACAGTCACCTGTCGGACTGTGTATGAATATGTATGTGTTCCTGAAATCATCATTATGTCATACTTTTATTATCTTTATCATTAAATGTCTTAATTGATGCTAAGACAGACAGATTACAACTTATGTCAACAGCCAATACATGGTCCTATGATGTAGGTGGCAGATTTCATTAAAGTATCTGTGTAATGTGTTATTTAATTATTCATTGATCACTATCTGTAAATATACAAATATCTTTATCTTTAGGACATTCTGGTAAACTCAACATACAAATGATCACTTACTTTACAGTGGTTAAGTCTTTAGAAATGATTCTCTATACTTGTTCCTATCAGCAGCAGTTATGGAGTTATTAGCTCTACAAATAGTGTTTTCACCTGATGGGTCTCAGCAGGACAAACACAGCTGGAGCTAATAAACATTAGGCTAATAATGGGCCCATTTGATTCAGGTGTGCCAGTGAACAGCTTCTGACAATATACACCAATGAGCACTGATGAAACAGTGTGCCACTGTTAATGCACAATGACCAACCCAAATCATACGTAGGTTTACTCATTTATCATTTTATTAGGTGCAGCTGTGTTTAATGTGCAGTAACATCTGTGAGAGAAGTGTCAGTTAAACTGCAGGATATAGAAATAAATGACAACTTATCAAACGGAGCAAGGTTTTAAAGGAAGACAATAATCATTTTGAAGAATTTTTAATGTAGTTTAAAGAGAAGAAAATTGTTTGATGTCTTTTTTCTTTTTTATCAGCTTCCTGCTGGTTGCTTTAGGGTCGTGGTAAAAGTACAATAAGTAGTTTAAATTCCTAATAGTACTTACACATACATAATTATATTTTAAAGACTTATTGTATTGTTTATTTTCTATCTGTGCAGGCTTGGATAGACAGACTTTTTAACACTTACAGAAGCTTCAGACCAATAAAGTTATGATCAGTGATATTCTCTCCAATTAACAGAACAATGCATGACCATTACAGTGTATCTTTATGCTTTTAATACTTGTTGTATAGCTTTAAAATAGATGATAGAAATCTTAAGAATCCCAGAAGCAACAAATGCCACTGAAAGATCATCTGTCAAAATCTTGAATACATAAATGTTAGTTATGAAAAATGAAGTGATTTAAATGAATTGTAAAACCATAAAGCTTTATGTTTTACCTCTATCTCTTTAGTAAATAAACAATTGAATAGTTAAATATGAATCTCTTATTCACGACCAGCTCTTTTTCTTTTTCAACCGTAGTCTTTTAATTTCTCTGTTTGGAGAACTAAACAATATAAAACTTTTATTCTTTTCACAGATTTTAAAATGTCCATCAGAAAAACAAAGTGTAGCACATGTGAACATAAATAAACAGTTGTATTGATTTTTAATGACTTGTGACCTCTCGTGCCAATGCAAAGAGTGTGTAAACAAGAAAGGATGTGACATGAAGAGTTAATATTAAGCTTCCATCACATACAAGCTAACCCTAACACTAACCCTTATCTGAAAACCACATCAACAATAACTGTGTTTGTACACTGTAAAATAAATATATTAGAACTTAGTTGTGATGTATCAGCTGTCAAAAATAACCAAAACTGTATGAAATTGATTTTTTTTAAACTAACTTTTTGTAAAATGGGGTGAAATCTGGTGAAATAGTTTTTTCAAATTAAAAACAGAATAAAAATCTAGTTTAAATATCTGTAACAGTTAATGGCCATTTAGCTTTGCTTGAAATATCTACATCAAGTGTAATAATGCAACAATTGCTTTGTAATGATCATTATCTGCTTTTCTAAAGGGAAATATTCAGATTTAACATCACATCCAATGAAAAGTGACAGCTCTTTTTTTGTATCAATGCTATGAATATCTAATTTCTGTCAAATAATGACAAATGACTGTGAATGACAGTTTTTTGTGGTCACATTTGGTTATGGTTAGGTTAATGTAAAAAACATAGTGGCATACATATGTATGAATCTTCCATGAAACTAGACTGAATTAAAACTATTTAAGGAGGACTTTTTTTAAAATCAGTTTTTATATGTAGTTTTCAGTCAGTTGTTACATATCTGCAAATGAAGAAAGTTTCAAGTTTTAAGTAAATGATCACTCACTTTTTAAGATGTCACCGTGCTTGTTGGGGAATAAACTCCATCCATTGGTGAAAATGAGTGAATCCAGCGTGAGAGAATATGATTTTTCCAATGTTTTCCTTCATAAAAACAAAAAAGCCAAACGAGGAGATCGTGGAGGAGATAGAAAGACAAGGAGTGATCAGGAGAGACTGCTGCTGCTGGCTGAGTAAAGAGCAATAAAATGACACATGTAGAGAAAGAGGGAGGGAGGTAGAGAGAGAGAGAGAGAGAGAGAGAGAGAGAGAGAGAGAGAGAGAGAGAGAGAGAGAGAGAGAGAGAAGGAGGGAGGGAGGGGGTAGATAGGGTTTGGGAGGGAGACCCGGACACAGAATGACATGCATTAAAAATAGTTACATTTATTACTGTCTTTAAATAATAACCTTTATCCTTAACAGATGTAAAGCTCTGCAGGACACATTGAACACAGTAGAGGTTAGAAGAAGTTGCATGAGGATAAAATAAAGAAGTTCTTTTTTCCACAGGAGGAAGCCAAATGAATAATGTGCTCACAGATTTAGAAAAGACAATTAATTACGCAGATGCTGTGATTCAGGAGAACAAGAGGGGGAAGGAAAAGTAGAAAGAGTGTGACGTAGAAGAGAAGAAAAGTGATTTATGTCAGAAGTTCATCTCGGTAACAAAGCCATGAGTCTTAAATAGAAGAAGATACTCCAGTGCTTTCTTAAATAGTAGATTAAAGATGTGTGTGGATCGTAAATTGCACTGAAGAGATACAGAGAAACATTTTAAAAGTTGCACGTTATCAGAATATGATCTTCAGACAGCACAGAATTGAGAAACTGATTGTCTGCCCTCTACTGGTGGAAATTAATCAAAT
Organism: Scomber scombrus; assembly: GCF_963691925.1. Classification (NCBI taxonomy): domain Eukaryota; kingdom Metazoa; phylum Chordata; class Actinopteri; order Scombriformes; family Scombridae; genus Scomber; species Scomber scombrus. The sequence goes on along the minus strand of NC_084993.1, from coordinate 7,803,614 downwards.
TAAAGGATTGGAAGGGACAAAAATATGCTCCTTCCTTCGCTTGAATTAACCAAGGCCCTGACTGTAACATCTCTAACATTTCCCTCTTAATATTAACTGATTTTGGGTGTATCACCTAAAAGAATCTGGAAGCTTAAAAAGTATTTTTTTCTCCAAGGGTTTCTGGTTCCATAAATGAACTTGTAATTTATTAAGATATCAGGAGTTCTGGAGGTTCTTAAATAAAATAGAGCCTGATAAAAATGTTGTTTTCAGCTGGAATAAACTGCAGCATGATGTGAATAAACTGTAAATCACCTGATTTCTTCCATTGTCCAAACTTCTGATTGAGTAGATTATTAATCTTCAACCAGGCCTTCATTTCATATTGTTGAGTTCAAATGTAGCTATTTCTGGTGTGATGCATTTCCTGCCATCTGTGTCTTATTTTTCTGCAGTTTTGTGTTTATTGTTCTGTACACACAGAATCAATGCAAACGAATGAGGTGCTCTCAGTGGGCGTTAAATCTTATTAGTACTGTAACAGTTAAGAATTGTTTATTTCTATAAATGGCCTGAAAGACTCTCGAAGTGTAAATGAGGATTATTTAACTTGTAAAATAAATACATGCCATATTAGCATAACATAAAAAATGTGTTAAGATAACTCAAAGCTTGTTTAACACATACGATAGCTCAATATAAAAATTCATCTCTTAAATAATGGAGAAAAGAAATCACTGAAGAACTCATCCATTAAATCACGAATAAAAGTGGGATGTATAGCAAGTAGTCAAATAGAGTTCTATCCTATTTACTTTGTGTTAAAACATGTTGTATTACTTTCAGAAATGAAAAAAAAACAAAAAACAAACAGAAGATTTCGTGCCATAATTAATTGGATAATCTGGATAATTAATTGTTCTCTGTATTAATAGTTTTACACAGAGGCTCTCTGATGATTTCCAAGTAGAATAATATCTTTCTGACAGAAATGATAGCTTACTATAAAGTATTTCTGAGGTTTTAGTTATGATATTATGATATTTCTAATAGAGTAGACTGGAGAATAATGCAGAATAATGCACTTTACCAAGCTAAATCATTTTTCATTTGACTTGTTTTGATATGGGCAGTGTGACCTGTAACCTGTTCATTTTAAATTCTATGATTAAGCTTGAAACTGTGATGTGATGTCAGTCATTGAGACAATTAAACAAAAGCTCGCACTAGAGGAAAAGAAGGTTTTCCTATTTAATGTTTCCCTTTTGAGTTGGATTCAAACTGTTTAGACAACTTATAATGAGGCATTGTACAGTATGATTGTAAAGCTTCTCTTTTCATTGAGACGACCAATGCAGCTTTAATTGTCTGATTTAAAATAAACCAACTTAACCTAAATAATGGTGAGATAAAAGTTTCTGAGAATTGATTTCATACTTTCAGTCTATCCATCACTTATATGTTTGTTTGTGTGTCTTTCCAAATAGCAGGCCTGGTGTTCACCAACAGTGTGGTCAGCGTCTCATGATTTATTTTAGATGGAAGAATAGTCACCTATCATTACTACTCAGTATGTCTGCCTTCCTGTCGCTCCTCCTCTGTGGTTTGTGTGCATGTGTGTGTGTGCGTGCGTGCATGCGTACGTGCGTGTGTGCGTACTGCCAACACTTGTCTGTCCTACATCATCTTAAGTATCTTTGACAGCTCACCACAAGTCGCTCACCATGAGAAAGAGGTGTGTGTGCGTGTGTGTGTGTGTGTGATGGTATGCATTGCAATTAGAGAGTGCTTTCACAATGAAAACAAGGCAGCTCTTATTACCTGTAGCTGCAAATATTGATGTTTTGCATGGTCTCAAATGGCCTTGTGAAGCTTTATATGTTCTTACTAAAGCGTCAGTGTGGTGGAAGCCGGCAGGATGTGTGGTGGAGTACACTAGTGAACAATCACTGCTTTGATTTCAAGACCTTTGTACTGTCAAATGAGCCAAAATGATGTTAAATTACTTCAACAGATTTTTTTGTGAAACATGTTTAGTCTGTTTGTAATAAAAGTGTCACATTAACTAGATTTAACTTAACTGCTATCTCACAGAGCTACAATTAATGATTTCCCTATCAATTGATATGCACTTTACTGGGGATGTCATCAAATGTCTTGTTTTGTCCTACCAAAAATATACAACTATAATGTTAAAATATGAAAAGCAACAAATTCTGACATTCGAGGAACTTAAACCATCAAATTCCTCCTTGAAAAATGACTGAAGTGATCAAATCAATCAATATATTTTCTTCCAAATTATTCATCAACTATTTACATCAACTAGAAATCCTTCATTGCTTTAACATTTCACAGCAAACTAGAAAAACTGCACCTGTGAGCTTGTTGTCTTTTCACAGTGTTAATGGCCTCACATCACCTGTCCTTAAATCTAACCTTAAGTACAGACAGACAGACAGACAGACATATTATTTTCATTCATAAATTATTCTATTATATTATATCAAAGTATGCAGACTGTGTGTGTTGTTATTAGAAAAAAATATGTTCCTGAGACATTTTCTGTAACATTTAATTACAGCCTTATAAAGGGGATTGGTGAGGGGAGACAGATTATGAAACAACACCGATATCTAGTGGCCACGATTGGAACTGCAGCTTCAAACCATTACAAATCACCATCTGTGTCTCAGTACTGTATGCATGTTGTTACAGGCAGGATAAAGAGGCAGCATTGTTGTCCTTAATGAGGAGTGCAGTGATTGGATAATATTGCTGTCACTCTGACTGGCAGCTGTTAAATGCATTTCAAATCAGGTAGGTTCAAGTAGGTGAGTTTGTCTAAGTGCTGGGATTGATGATCAAAGATTATTGGTGCATTCGTGCATGAGAAGGCAGGATGCCAACAAATTCCCACTATGTCACAAGTTTGTGTCACAGCCCCGAAGCGGGTTAAACAACCACTACAATGTTACATTTATACAATAATCAAGATAATGTTTGGACACACGTTCTCATTTGAGTGAATTGTGAGTTGTGTGTTTACAGTTTTCTGGGTCTTTATGCAGTATAATCACCGCCTCTCTCTGGAAAACATGACTAACAATGGAACCACTGACGCAGAGTTTGGATCTCATTCTCAAGACTAAGCAAATATCTCATTTATACAGGGCTGGGCATGTATAGAAGGGAATACGGGCACAAATGGGCACACATAAACCCCCATATATGTAATATTTATATTACATAGCACACACATTCACAGCTAGATTGTAACGCTTGAAAAATTCTGCTCCTTTAAGCTTGTTCTTATACTTGGAGATAAAGGAGAAATCCCTCTGGGCTGGTACCATTTTTGGCTGCTTACTTTAGACTAAGTAAATATAATGACATAAAATTACACATTTCATATGCATAATTATCAATACAGAGAGTTTTTGATTATTAAAAGATCAGTCTTCTTGCTTTTATATGCAGGAGTATTATGCTGTCAAACAAATCAAACTGAAACTGTAAAACAAACTCTTTTATTATCAGATCTGTTTACAGCTGCTTACAACTGGTGCTCATGATCATAGTTTATAATAGTTTCAAATGTATTTACATTGTAACTCACATGCCAAACTTGAGGCGAATGTTTGTCATGCAGTAAGTTGTATGGCATGCTGGTTCTAATGTGTGGGTCCCCTCGTTCGTTCACACCGATTCACACTGGTCTTTCATCAATGTAGCTGAGCTGAGGCGTGTGCTCCCCCCACTCCATCTCCTGCAGGTCAAGGAGGGGTTCCTGGGGATGTGGGGCCATGCTGGAGGGCTGGAGGTGAGGTTGGGAAAGAGACTGTGACATGAGCTGGGACTGGAGCTGGTGGCAAGGGGGGACCTGATGATGGGAAAGCTGGGATTCGGACTGTGATTGGAGCACGAGGTGGGACCGAGGGTGGGACTGCATTTGAGGCTCACTACCAGGTCCCGATATGTCTACCAGAAGGGGAGTGATGGATGAGATGCAGCTTGATGATGGCAGAGAAATGATGGAAGAGGATGAGTATGGATGTGGTATAATGGTGTGCTCATGGGGGGAGCTGTTGAGTGACGGGGGAGCTGAACAATGAGAGGTCTGCTGAGGAGCTGAAGGATCGTAGGAGGCGAAGGTTCGGGAACACTGAAGTGGATCAAACTCTACTTCCTCTCTACTACTGCGACCTTCTAACACCTTCAGCTGAGGAGAGGATGGTTCAGGTACCAGGACGCTTGGAGAATGTTCGTCTTCTGAACAGTCCACAGGTGCATGTTGGGTAAAAAGCGGCGGGGCCGGGGAGCAGCTGTCTGAAGAGACGCTGGGAGGTGGAGTAATGGTGTTGGGTATCAGCAGCACGGAGGGGTTGTGGAAGAGAGGTTTGAGGAGGCGCGTCATTTCCTGCAGCTCCTGACTCACAGCGGTTACCTGGCGGGAGAGGACGCTCATCTGGTCCAAAGAGAGGAGTAAAAAAGAAGAGTCCTCTGAGAGTGGGCCTTATGTAAAAGTAGTCTGATATGTTTTCCCCGAAATGTAGGACTAGAAACAGAATTTCTGTGTTTCATATTGTTATTTAAGTAGATTATCTCCTCAGCATCATCAGTTAAATAATAAATGCTGCACTTCTATTGGTAGAAACCAGCACATTAGATTAACAGTGCAGAAAATGCGCTTTCATTGACCCTCTTTTTTCTCCTCTCTGAATGACACGCAAATCTCATTCAACAGTAAATTATTATGAAAAAGATAAAAACTAAATAAATGTATTACCCTGTATAGCCTAAAACATCACTAAACAGGATGACTGACAATAAAAACTGCATTCATTTGCCATAAATCTTAAAGACATTTGACCAATACTTGGATGGAAAAACCTCACCCACTACTTCATTACACCTCAAATAAAGAGTAAACAAGCTGGTTCACAACAATCATGATGGCGGGTATGAGAGAATAGAGACACAAACCACACACACATTTTTTTGGGAGTGCCACAAATTATACTCATTTTGGGAGAATGTGCACGTTAAAATTAAAGACATTTTGGGAATGCTACATTCTGCAATACCTAAGAAATGCAAAGTTATGTATCTGGGAAATATAAAGATATTATTGATCATAAGCAAGAAGAAATTGGTAAAAGTCTGAGCCCCCAACTACAGAACAATGGTTAGGAAGAGAGATTTATACTATGAAAACATGTTTGTGTACATACATGTAAGAAATTGATGATTTATGACACAGTGGAAACTGCTCATGGACTAAGTGATATATAAAATACAAGATACTGGTTTTGCTTACACCCTTCTTCAACAATGGACATTTGTAATCATGGCTCGTTTATTTTAGTTGCATGTTTATTTAGTTTCCTTTTGTCTTCTTTTGCTTTATTTTGATTGTAAAAAAAAAAAAAAGACAGACAGTGCTTTTGGTTGTATATACAAACAAAAACATTCAATAAATCTTTAAAAAAAAAGTTTATGAGTGAACTTGAACTCTAATGTATGAGTTAACTTACAATATTAGAAATATCTAATGGAATTATAATGGATCACAGACACTTTGTTGAATCTGAAGAGTATTCCCAATATCACAGTCTATGCATCAGCATGGTATTACCTGCCTTACCTCATGCTTTAGCTTAGCAACAGCCTGCATGGTGTCACCCTCATCATGGGCTCCTGTGGACAAACACAGAATGACACACATTTATACACACATGCTAAGTGACTGAGGACTTCAACAGCTGTTAAGAAGATTAGTGATTCATTACGCTATGTTTCTTTACAACTCTGCAGACTGAGGTTGATAGTGGGCGTCGTTTTTAATGGGATCTGGTCCACTGTGATACATAATACTGCATGTAATGTGTTGTGTGTCTGCGTGTGTGTAGGTGTGTGTGTTTGTGTGTGTGTTCACCTGAGGTAGGTGAAACAGGGCTGGATAGTAAAGTTGCACAGGGAGGAAAATCAAACTTCTGAGCTGAACCACTCTGGGTTTCTGTTTCAATCCCATCCACGAACCTGAGGAAAAGATAATAAGGTATTAAAAGTAACAACTCTGGTTTGTAGAGTTAGAATAAGGGAATAAAGTAATGACTTTAATCACAGATCATTTATACTGCACTGTCCCATATAGTCAAACTGAAAGATTTCCAAGAAAGGAGACACTTATAGGGAGATATTTAATTGAACATAAAATGTCTTCTTTGACAAGGAACAAAATCTGAGCAGTCTGCATATTTGCTAGTTCAAGAGTGAGAATATTGTGAGGCAATAAGGCAGAACCTCCACATGATGGCAGCAAACTGTAAAGCATTTCTACCTTATAAATCCAACGATGCCAAGCTGTAGATACTGTGCATAAGAGCAACCTATAACTAAGCTGTATGCTTTAGTACACTGAGCTGGTTCATTACACATTCAGGCAAGTACAAATGGCTTTTCCTTGTTTAAGACAACCAACAATATCCCTCATACCCCTTGTGACTTTATATTATTTATAAACACAAAGGGGACATGTTTTAATCACCACAGCAAGAAAAAAACTTTATTCATGTATTCACTGAATCCAGGATCAAGTGCAGTATATCATATTAAGTCTCTTTTTCAGTGGTATGTCAGAGGGCTGAAAAGCTGATAATAACCTAACGTACATAACCTGGCTGATTTTAACTGCTGAAATCCACACTTAAATCTACATATAGATATTTAGAATTGGCAAAGGAATTTCAAATGTTAAGTAATTCCTGCCAGTGGAGAAATAAGCAGGTTTCATCCCTTTGGGGGCATGAATGTGCTCAGCATATTCCTATTATCTTATGAGATATTGTGTACCGAAAGCTGACACGTTGGCATGTTAGAATAATGATTGAGGAAATATCCAGTATGTTAATGGTTCACCGTGCTACGGCCATTTAGTGCTAATTGAGCTCTATTACAATCTGACCATTAAATTTAGCTATTCATTATTTCTATAAGTGGCAGTTTTGCCCTAATGGGGGAGCTAAGACAAAATGTGGGGATCAAAATCATAGGGTTCATTCTCTCAGGATGCATATTTAATCAATCTGACAAGTAGCTGTTAAAATATCTTGAGAAACCAACAAACCAGCTAATGATGTAGTGTTTCAAACAGGCAAATATGTAAACATTTGTATATGTTAATAATTTACTTAAGAACTTGCTAACTTTATTTTCTGTGGTTGCATCCTTTCGTGGGTACTGATCTTTTTATATATGAACTTGTATTGTGGCATTTACTTTACCAGGACATCAAGATTATCAAAATCTCAGCCAAAACAAATATTTTTCATTTCAGCAAAGGAACATGTCTCATAGTGACCTGCATCTGCTCTCTATAAGCTTTACAAAGTTCACCCATATGTCAAATTCAGGCCCACGACTCGACTCGACTAACGCACCTGGCTGTGAGTGGATCATTACAAAGAGCACTTATGGAAATGTCATCCAGCTGTCCACAGTCAGCAGTGAGAGCATAGTATGTTCAGAAGAAGCTGCACACACCTGCATACTAATTACCCATCAGACTCTGATACAGAAATGAGACCAAAGCTGTGTCGGACTAATCTCTCCTTCATTCGTTCTTTCCCTGTTCCCTCCACACAGCATATTTTACATGCCAGTCATCTCAGGAGCAAAAGCAAAATATTGCATAGCGAGATTTTTTCTTTTTAGCAAAAATGCAGTGTAAGGTAAAGTAAGGAAGTAAGGAGCCCTCCAGGCACCTTTGGTGAAATCTGTCAAAGTCAACCATTAAAACCACTGAGCCCTTTTTTTCCAGCCAGGCAATTGGATGCTGAAAAACTAAAAAACTAAAATATACAAGACAAAAAATAAATTCTTTCTTGTGTTGTTTCTTTTCCTTTTTTTCTTTTATAATATTTGTTTGTTTCCTGTGTCTTATTTAGTTGTTGGTCTTGTGGCGCTTGTATTTTTTTCATACAGGTGTACTAGTGTGATTATCTTGCAGATAGTTGATTGCATGTGTTCCTTAAAAAGAAATCTCAAATGCTGACACAATAGTACAATTTATTCATCTGTGCAGCCTCTCACAGCCGAACCAACAATAAATGTATTCCTCCAGCCCAGAGTCTGTTGCCACCTCTCCAGGGACTCCAAGCAAATTAGCCTGTAGACGGTTTGTATTTATGATTAATGTCAAAAGTCACAAAGAATGCAAATCAGAGTCCCACTAAGGGTGCCTTGCTACCACTCAATAGACTCCTACAGTGGAGCTGACACTAAGTACTCAGTTGATAAATCAATGAATGGTTTCTTACCGAGGGCTGAGGTCGGGCTGCAGGCAGCTGAAGCTCACCACAGGGATCTGCAGGCCGGGGGACCGAGAGAGAGTGCTCGCTGGTCTGAAAGGTCTTGGCGGCAGCAGCGGAGAGCGCAGAGGGGAACGCAGGGGGGAGCGCAGACCTCGGCCCAGCCTGCTCAGGGGTGGTATCTTGGGGATAGGTGAGTGTTCCCCCTCGGACCCTGATGCCTCCTCATCTTCCTTGATGGAGGGAAGCTTTTTCATGATTCCTCCGTTGCTCTCGCAGTCAGCCTGAAGTGTGAAAGACATGGCAGGATATTTAATCATTTGTTTGGAACAAGCACAAAAAGATAGAAAGCAGCAGAGATCTGGGTCTGGGTCACAGTGGTAGCAGGCTGAGAAAAGTCTTGCCCATAGCAACTTCATCCAGCTCCAAGACAGATGGGATAGATATGTAATTCTTTCAGTGCTCCCTGTCTGCCCCGGGGTTTTCTGCCAACTGGACACAGCTGGAATACCTCCACAAGCGTCCAGCAGAGATAAGACATCCAAAACAGTACACTTGGCTATTCTGTCTGAACTCCTTATCCTGTCCCATAGGGTGAGGCCAGAAACCCAGCGAAGTTAATCCTCTTTTGGTCTTTGCCAAAAGTCTTGACCATCGGTGAGTCTTGGAGCATAGATTGACTGAGAATTTCATCCCTAAGCTCCACCTTCACCTCAACAGTCCAGTACAACATGGCTTTTACTGCAAACACTACACCAGTCAGTCTCATAATATGGCTCACCTTCACCCACAAAAAAGTCCCTAAAATGCTCCCAATTCACTCCCAGGACGAAGAGGGCAATCCATTGTTACAACCTCATACCTGGAGGTTTTACAGTAGATAGTCATAACTGCTCACAGATTAGTGTAAATCATCTAAAACTGCAGATGTCTCTTAGAATGGTGCAGTTGGGATATTGCATAGGTATTAATATATGATTAAAATACTGTTTGTCACTTGAATTCAGGTCAATGTCCTCCCAAAGTCAGTCAATGTGGTACTGACCCATTCTGAACAAACAGCAGCACTCATGTATATCAATCAGATGTGTGGTTTTGACCCAGTGCACTTATTGTCTATTTTATATTCTAAATGTTGTATTTGTCACACAGTTTTTTTCAGTTAATATATAAGATACCCACACAAATAGGAAACAATGCAATACATGTATCTATTATACTGTGATGTTAAAATGCCAATTTCACAAAGAATAGCAAAATTGATGTCCAAATATCTTTCTGACACGGTCACCACCATCTGCAATGTATTAGTTGTTTTTTTTCAGCAACGGAAGCCACCTCCATTTCCACTGTGTATTGCTTTGCAGAACACAGGCACTCAAAAATCAGATTTTGTGTATGTTTACTGTTACATTTTTCACTATTTTTGTTTTTTTCCTGTTTGAAAACACAGCAAATACCACATGCCTAGAATTAATGTGTGTAGTATGGAACTGGGACAAAGCTTGTGAATTAATGAGAGGTCAGGAAAATATGAGCCAAGCGTCACTACGCTCTCTGACCAGATGGAGGGGCTGCTGAGCCATTGAACGCATCATTGGGAGCGAATAGGTGCCATTCACAATAGCAGCAATGGCGCTGATATCCATTCAGTATATCAGCAGCGCTGCAAAGGAGTGTTCTCATTCAAAACCAGAACCATTCATTCTTGAAGCCCTTCTGGAGGTTTTCTATGAAAAATACTGATGACCTTTTCAGTCTTATCAGGTCATATCTAAACAGATTGTTCTTTTAACTAAAATGCCTACAGTCACCATGTTGCTACTGGTGGCTGATTCCTGTATTTAGAGACTGTTTTCCTGCATCTTCTTCCTCAGTGATTCTAAAGCTGATTAAAACACAGGCCAACAAATCCTATTTTCTCTCTTCCACCTTTTTTTTTTTTTTTTTTACTCTTCTTCTCCTCTTTTCCCTTGTCACCATCACCCATCCCCTTCCCCTTCTCTCCTCTACATTTGTTGTCTTTTCTGGATCACATGCCTGGCTGGTATTTTTAGATCGTAGAGGTTTAATTTTAGCAGAGGTTTGCCTGGAGGGAACCAGAGCGTGGAGGGGACTGTTTGGAATTTCAGTGTGTGTGTGAGAGAGCAGCACGTGCCACCCTTGATATGCCACAGTAAGGGCATCAGACAATTATGTGAGTGTGTTTATGGGTGTATAAATGCAGAAATATATATATATGTTTGCATGTGAGGGATGCTGCATTTTTATTGTGGTAACTTTACCTGTGTGTGTCTGTGTGTGCGTTATGCATATGGACGACAATGCATGCAGAATGTTATTTTATGTGTGTGAACATGTGTGTGTTTGAGCCTGAAGTTCCTTCTGTGTCATTGTCATGCTGTGTGATGGTATGTTTGGTGTGAGAGTCTGAGGCTACATATGTAAATGTCTGCAGAAAGTCTAAGTGTCTGTGTGTGTGTGTCTGTGTGTATGTGTGTTTGTGTGTGTGTGTGCTGTCTGTGTGTCGGCACGTGAATGCAAATACCAGCGTAGTGCTTCCTCTTACTTCCCCCTGCAGCTTCCTTCCATCCTGATGTTTTCTCGTCTCGTCTCCATCTGGTTGTTGCTCTATATTTATCCACCCAGGGATGACCCCTCCCCTCCCCCACACATCTGACAGCAATATTTTTAGTTCCACGTCGACTATACATGAACATATGTGTGTGTGTGTGTGTGTGTTTGTGAGAGAGGAAGGTGGAGTTATATTTCTCTAGTGCTGTCAAGAATCAGCTGCATAATTGCTTGCAATCATTACAGATGAGAATCAAAGTTTAGTTCAATTTATTTTTACATAAAGCAAAACTATGTTGATTTTATACCATATGCATCATAATTTAAGGGGCTTTCGAATCTATATTAAACACTTTTTTTCGTCTTTGTGAATTATTTATTTTCTCTGCTGCACTTTCCTTGTTGAAGTTGAAGTTATTTATATCTGCACTTACACTGTCAAGTGAATTAAAGTAATGTGGGACAATTTCTGCAATTGACACTTCAGTAGTATATTTTGTTTATGGAGCCAATACATTATATCTGCACCCAATACCATTCTCAAATCCCCAAAGTCTTTTCTAATCAAATCAGAAAACAGAATGCAATTATTACACTCAGAGAAGGAATGGAAAATGGAAACGTATCCTTGTGCCAAACTGTCATAGATTATGTTAATTTCCTAATGTGGGACAGTTCAGGCTGAAACAGGGAAGCTTATTGGGAAGCTGAAAATCACCTTACAATGAAAACTCTAGTCAAATATTTACTGTTTTACTGGATTTCTTTCCGTCATAAAACTTTTGAATTGCTTCTGTGCTTGAGAGAGAAAGTTTATTTTCCAATATAGTTTAATTTTTTGGGGAGGAACCATGCTCATTTGCTTTTTTGCTGAGAGTGTGATGAAAAGATAGACACCACTCTCACATTTGTCCATCAAGTAAAATTGAATGACTTTCCCGCAATCACATTGTGGTTTCGACTCATTAACGTGTGCGTGCGCTAACTCATGTCACACATCACAAACTCGTGCCAGAAAAACACAAGTCAATCTAGTATTGTTTAGATATTTGTCATGCTGATATAATATCCCGTCCCTTGGTATTTCTTATGGATCTCTGCTCTAATTAACAAGCTTACTCACAGTGAAAATGTGACTTAGTTATTTCCAGTATAATGCTGGTTATTCATGTGTAGGCTACGCAACAGCTGAGATCCATCTGTAAATCCCTGGCATCTGAATCGTCCATGTTTAGCTCATGTCTTTATCTGTTGGCTGCATCTCAAGCAGAAGCCGTGGCTTCCTCCTCACTCCCAGCCCAGATGGCTAATCCTTTTTCAAGTGGAAAGCCATCACTCCAGCATTGCGTAAAATGTTGGGCGGAGGAGGTCACTGCACAGCTGAGACTAATCTAAAAAACAGAAGGACTATACTTGTGGTCTTTATACCAGACTTTTTCTTAAAGGCATTTAGAACATGAGATGATTCATCTTGAATATACTTCTAATAGCATTTATGATAATTATAACAAACTGGAACATTTTGTTTACCAGAAACATAAAGGTCTAGACACCAGTTACGAATACATGAATATGAATCAAATTTTAATATTGTTCCAAGTGCATTCAAATAGAGGTGATATGCTACTTAAATACACATCACCTGGACCTAATGTGCTTGAAAACAGAGGAAGTAACTACTTGTTACAAAACCTTATTATCTATCTATAAAATTGATTGTTAACGGCACGTTAACTTCTCAGAATTTAATTAGTGCCCTCTCCACTAATGTGTTTTGAAAGGGACACCTCTGCCTGCACTATCAGGTCAGGCCACAGACAATAACTGACTTTTATGTGCATTATTTTCAAATGAGCACATTGATGCAGCATCCTCATCACCATCCCTAATTATTATTCACAGTCGGAAGGATAATCAGCTCTGTAATCAGGATTATCTCTGTTGGTTTAACACCTGTAAAAGAACCTAAAGATGTGTCATGAATCACAGCTTTCTCAGCGATTAAAAAACATGAGACCGTTTTTAAGACATAAAAAGCTCATTGACAAGAAGACAGGTAGCCTTCCCCAATTGACTGCATGTTCTGCAAGTTCCTAGCAGTTGGAAAATAGTGAAAGGCGGATAGAGGTGTAAAGACAAATAAGATCACCTTAGTTTGTATACAAATGAAATTGGTGAAATGTTGGCTCTAACATGCTCTTAATTAATTAAACTGTTGTTTGTTGCTATTTGTTTCTTGGTATCGGCTTGTGAGTTGATTGCAGGCAGCCAACGTGGGTGAGTTAAAGCACTTAAGGTGGTGTGTCAGCGGTAATTTGTATCGGACTGTCGTGATGAGGAGGGGGCTGAACCTGAAGACAAATCTCTCAATTCACCGGTCGATGAACGTTCCAACTCTCAGCTATAGACCAGAAGAATTAGATCACAGATACAGGCAATGAAAAATGTGTCTTATTTCATAGGTTGGCTGGGCTCATTTTTTGAGGTAGGGTGGAGAAGATAGCATGCCCCCTGGATGATTTTTTAGAGATGGAGACCCAGGGGCAGACACAGAACACGCTGGAGGGATAGTATATCCCATCTGGCTGGAGAACATCTTGACATCCTGCTAGTTTGTGGCTAGGGAGAAGAACATCTGGACTACTCTGCTTACCCTGCTGACGTTTCCCATTACATGCCAGAAAATGCTGATTTATTGATTTTTGGCAACAATAATTTCAATTAATAGTTTTTGTTGACTTACATTGTTTAAAAAACAATATAGCTTCAATCATCACATGGTTTTAATAGTGTTGGTAAAGTATGAATCATCACTGTACCTCCATGGTGTGTCCTTCCCGGAGGTTATATGTCAGATCGTGCTGGATCTCAGTGATGAACTTCTGGGCGTAGTCAGAATACAGGCAGAGCACCTCACGCAGACCTTTGAGGCTGATGTACTGCAGGTCACAGTACGTCAGTGCCTTCACACAGGCGTTGGTTTTAATCACTTCCTCTTGTGTCAGATAGTCAGAACCAATCAGGTCGCCTCGACCTGGAAAGGGGAGACCGAAGCGAAATTACATGGATTGTATTGACTTTAATGGAACATATTTTTTTCTCAGCCAGAGTAATTTGTTTTTCCGAACTTAATGGGACCTTAAAGAGCTAGTGTAGTATAAATCAGCTTTATAATAGTGTATCCAAGTCACACTGCATTATACCCATTGTATAGCATGGACTATACTGGCTTCAGTGGATTTACAAGCTTATATATGAGCTATATAGCATTCTAAGACATTAATTTCATGTTGCATGTCTTGGTGTTTCCTTAAAAGTACCCTGCATAGTTTTTGACCATTAATAGTGCTATAGAGCAATGGGTTTTATGTGCAAGTCCCAATTGTGTTTGGTTCCCTCTAACACACAAGGAAGCTACTGTATAAACACGCTATTCTGATCTCTGATGATACATTTACAGTGAAGAGGAAGACCAATATTTTTCACATCAGCCTACCAGGGAGTGCATTATTGTGCTTATACAATGGCTACACAGAAAATAAACCAAAAAGAAAAAAGTGAACATATTAATCTTTGACTGAAGTGGTTACTCTCTTTGATTATCCAGTTTCTTAATTTATTAGTATTATGTTGTTATGTTCACTGTAAACCTAAAGTAGCTAGGCTACAATGCACGAGACATGCCAACATAAGAGATAATACGTAATGAGGGGTTACTGAACATAACAGAGGTTAATTAGCTTCCATTATAAGAACAGACTGTTCCCCTTAAAGAGCACAATTCCCCAAAGCATGAATATGCTTACAGTTGAAATACTGGCAAATGGCCATAGTGTAAATTATTATGTATAATTATATATATATATATATATATATATATATATATATATATATATATATATATATATATATATATATATATATATATATATATATATATATATATATATATATATATATATATATATATATATATATATATATATATTAATTATGGTATATGTTATCATAAATTATTAAAATAACGCTAAAGCAGAGAGGTTGAAATGAAGAGTAGACTATTTCATATTAGTGTTATAGTCTAGACTTTGGGATACAGATGGACCTGTAGATTACAAAAGATGGTTTGGATTTCTGAGTTTTCCTCTCTGTACCCCACTACCTTCTCCAAAGCTGCAAATCCAAAGTGGCAATGCCAAAACAATTTGAGTGTGTGTGCAGGTACTGTAGGAAACCCTAAACAAATAAAAATAAAATGTGTGTGCACTGTGTGTTTCGTTTTGCACAGGAGAGAAAACTAGACTGTTAGGATGTCTATCAGAGAGATATGTGAATGTGTGCAGCTTTGTTTCTAAGAGAACAACAATAACACTAAGACACACAGCAGGGAGAAGAGGAGCCTCTATGTGTGTGTTTCCCAGTGTTCTGTATCCACATGCATGTGCATACACACTAGGTCCAACATGCAAATGTGTTTACTTTCCTCTGTAGGCTGCAGTCATTTCATTATTTACACCAGTACGATCATTAATATGAAAAACAGTGTTGCCAATTTGCTCCCTCCGCTTTAAATGATCCTGCGCTGATTCATGTGCTGTTTGTGAGTCTATTTGTGTTTCTCTATTCTGTTTCATCCATGTTACGCAGAATGGGAGGAGTGTCTGTGTTGTAGGACACAGCTCTGGAGAGGTTCTTATTCTGGAAGAGGACACTGAGGAAGATCTGCTTCTCACTGCTCTATCAGCTCACCTATTGTATTCGTGTACAATGAAAAAGGGTGTTTTATGCATTAGGTACTGTAATATTGATGGTGGAGATATGGGGCTGGAGGGGTGGATGTTGTTATTTCTCAGTCTTGAGTCATGTTTTTTATTTATTCTGTTGTTTTCTTTCCTTGTTTGATCACCATGTCCACATATTTCTGATAGAAACCCCCCCCCCCTCTTTTTTATTATTAGTATGAAAAAACAACATCACACAAAATGGTAACTTAAAGCTGCATTCATCAGCATGCCTATAGGTGTAATCTGAAAGATGTGGCTTGATGTGCCAAACACACAGTTATCCCCCTCCCTGAACTCATCAATTGCCCTCTTTGTTTTGGTTTTTGGGCCCACAGCTCTTCTTACATCCACCTCATTTCTAGACAGAGCAGGCAGCTGTTTCCAGTGGGAAAGTTTTGATAAATTCATAGTATGTACGATGCATGTCCAGCCCCAAACAGCAGACAGACAAAGATAGCGACTAGCTGGTGAACATAGGGGAGAATTTACTTAAGCAGCTAAAGAGATACGTTTCTCAAGAGTTAGTGAAAACCAGAGGTAAAAGGAGAGAGAACTTAGTCTTATATTCATCAGGTGGTCAGAAATGAATGCCAATAACAGCAACAGTTTGCAGGCATTTTAACAATAACAACTTTATAAGCTAATATGTCATTGTCGTGTTTATAGCTTGTTCCACTGCCTCTAAGTGGCCAAAAAAAAATTCAATTAACACTGCTTATGGATTTCCTGTAGAGCTTCAGGCCGCTCCCCAAACTGTTCCATCAATTCCTGGGTCACACTCCATCTTTCATCTGATGGGGTGTGAATTGTTTGTCCTCAGGGGACAGTTTAATATGGGGATGATTGCAGTTTATATCAGCACCAGGTCGTTCTTCTTCATTGTGTTCCTCTTCATAAAGGATGTCTGGCTAATATTAAATGTTGAATGTCTAATAACTTCCTCGATGGTAAAAGTCCTTCCTCTGCTTCTGCACTCAGTGCTGTTTTCTTTCTGAAGCTGTATGAACTTCATGACTTATTTCTGGAGTGGCTGTGGCACAGGTTGCCCTTCCTCTGCTCCATCTTCTTCCTGCTGCACTCGGTCGTCAACGCTGGTTTCTGAGTCACTTTGCTGCCGGAATCTAGGAGGGCTTCTATGGTTTGGAGTCCAAGACAGAGAAGCCCGTCTAGATTCAGGTAGCAAAATGACTCATGCTCATTCAGACTGCAGGCACAAACAGTAGTCTCGACTCAAACCCCCAAACTTTATTTATCAATAGTTGGCTCCATTTGGAATCATAGGCCACTTTCGAGGTCTCTAACCCTGCTTTTGGAAAGTCACTCAAAAGCAAGAACAAGTGAGGATCGATGAACAGACTGGTGCTTTCCATGGTGCTGAACCACAGCAGTGTTGGCTGTTTGGCATTTATTGTATCACATAATATTACTTTTTTATGGTCTAATATTTACATTTCAAATGTCAGTGTATCAGCATTAACTAAAATATATGTATATCATATTATCACTTTTAGAAACTAAAATGTTAAATTAAAAAAAAAATTTGGTTGGTTTTAGAGAGCAGCTATTGCTTATTTTATTATTCATATATTTCCCCATAATGGAAATCCTACATTTCTCATGTTATGAATTGTAATGAACATGATGATGAAGTATTAACACATATTTTGCGACAAAATATCAGTTGAACTCTTTTGTTCTTTACCCAGAATGGCTAGCACAGTGTTGTCCTTCAGCACCTCCATGGATCCGCAGCATACAAAGTAGATGGCCTGGAGAGCGTCGCCCTGGCGGATGAGGAACTCCCCCGGAGCACAGAAGGAGGTCTTGATGATGAGGGAGAGGGAGCGCAGACAACCCCTGCTGGCCGATTCAAAAAGAGGCAGCTCCAGAAGCTCTTTATTCAGGTGCATGGCAATGTCGGCCCTCAGCTCATCCGGGAAGTCCTTCAGCAGCTGTGGAGGGGACAAGAATGAAATATATTAACTCGGCAGTGAAACAAAGGCACAAAGAAGAACAATTGGACTTTTATGGCTGCAAACTACAGATAAATCCCTATCTGTCTTTTAGCTTTAGCGGATTTAAGAAGCTTTATTCCCTTTTATGTCACCATTTGAAAGTGATTGTGTGGGAATGTGATGATAAGATATACAATAAGTATTTTACCTTTCCACATTGTCACAACCAACTGATAAAGTCCCTGAAGTACTTTTTACAAGTTTTAAGATTAAGATTCTATCTTTGTACATTTACTCACATTATACTCATGAAGGCAAATTAACTATATGAGGTTAACTGTAGCAAGAGGAAAAATCTTTAGGAAAGATTATGAGCGTGCAGCATTACCGTCTGTCCACCATTATCTCTTTAAAAAAGGATTATCTACATTTGGAGCCATGGTAAAACACACCAAGAGTGAGTTTAGTGTCTATGAGACCATTAATCCTTTAAATTAAGATAGCTGCCCCACAGCGATTGAACCCAAAACAAAACCCAAATCCTCTCAATGACTTTGAGCCATTTCAGTCTGCCTGGAGGGCAAGTCGCCGGATTTGCACTTTCAATTTTAGAAGCCAATCCAGTCGATGCCATTGTAACTGCCAAGGTCAATCCAAGCCACAGATGTCATACACCAATCTCAGAAATTTAAAGTTTAACATTTTCATCAATGTTAAACATTATTGCACAGTAACTGAGGGAAACAATTCAAACTGTCTTATCAAATTTTCTTCATTTTTGTAACCAGGGAACACTGACTAAGCTTTGAATTCATGTCAAGTGGCAATTTTAATGGTGCAGTGAGTCCCTCTTACCTCACTGACGTCAATACCATTGTTGACAGACCAGGTCGTCTGGAAACACTCCATCATGCGTTGCTCAAGGGCTTTCGGTAGCCGGTGCACTCGGATGAAATCCTTCAGATCCTTTGTGCGGGTTTGGTAGAGGGAACGTCGTGAGTACATGCGCTGGATGATGGCAGTCACATTACCAAACACCACAGCATGCATTAATGCTGCAGAGGAGACAGAGAAAGAGATGAGAGAATAGAAATGCTTTATTTTTGGAGGAAAGGTTCTGGTGAGATTGAAACAGTATTGTGCAGCAAATTACATGTAGTTATCACTTTCTTTGACAATGAGTGAACAGTTTGTAACATAACTTGACCTCGCCTGTCTTTCACGGTTGCCTATAACAGCATGTGGACTTATTTCGAAGTGTAAAACTCGGTTTTTGTGCAAGGATCCAGAGGATGTGACATTTATGCACACTCCCGAGTGGCTTGCCTCTCTCCAGTGCCAAAAGGGTGCAACAGTAGTTAATGTTAGCTTACAAATGGAGTCCTCTAGTATCAACAAACGACTGGTACCCACCATAACACAGAGTCAGGTAAGCTTACATTCCTCCAAAGCATGTGAAATGTATTGTGATAATGTGGTTTTAGCTGGCTATGGTTTAGCACACCTCCAATCAGCATGGTGCAGATGGAGAAGATCTTCTCGGAGTCCGTGTTGGCTGAAACATTTCCAAAGCCCACACTGGTCAGACTGCTCAGAGCGAAGTACAGTGATGTCACGTAGGAGCTACGGACAGATGGACCGCCACTCAGCGTCGTCCCCGAGCCGTTTGGCGTCCTAGCTCTGGTCCTGCTGCCGTTCCATTGACCTGAGCCAAACAAACCCGCTCCATTCAGGGGCTCCAACCCTGAGCTGTTCCACTGGCTGTAATTGGTCAGTCCTGCTGTCACAGTGCCTTGAGGTGAATCAGAAACACCCAACAGGGAGGTCAGTGGTGCCAGGAAGTACGGCGTTCCCAAGCGTTTGGCAAGTTCATGGAGCCAGCCTGGTGGGGGAAGAGGGGCGGACAAGAGGAGTTTGTCAGTTTAATGAGAAAGCATCCATGCTTGTTGGATGACCTTTACTGGAAAGCTTCATTAGCCATGGTAACAAGGCTGGAAGGGCAGAGTAATTATTTCAATGCTGGCGTTTGTCTTACAGGTCAGACACTGCACGCTAGCATTTCTGATAATGTCATCTTACACAAGGTGCAAATTTGACTACATTTGTCTACCAGTCTGTGTTATTCTAAAGACATTAAAATGTACCGTTATGCAATAATAGGATGTAAACTGTAAGCTGAAGGTTTGGTTGAAGGGTCAAAGTATTCTCATGAACTTCAAAGGTTTTGGTATTCACACAGTTAGGTTATTTTGTGAAATGCTAAATAATAAAATGATTGCATTTATAAGGCACTTGTCAAGCTGAGGGCATCCACCCATGCACACACTCACACACTAACTTAACTTCGGTGGAGCTGCCATAATCAGTGGCAAATTTGGGGTTCAGTGACTTTTGTGGATACCTTTTCTGTATATTAATCAACCCTTTTCATCCCTCATTCCTGCTCTGTTGTCTCTTACTGTCTCACTCCACTTTGCTGATTTAAATCACTTTAACACGCCGACACCACATGCACCTCACAGTATTGTTGTTGTTACCGGTGAGCACAGTAGGAGGGGAGACAGATCGCCATAATTAGAAGTATTTTCTAAGTAAAAAGGACACACGCACACTTCACGCTGAGCATATATATTCATCCTCTGCTCTGGATTGGTAAGAAAGATTCACACAATCTTTGTTTTAGTGTCTATCTTTGGTGTTGAGCACTTAGTGTTGTGGTGTTTTTGTAGGCCACTTCCCAGAGGCCACACTTAAAACACTTTTCATCTAATTTTCTGTTAAAGAAGTATGGGCTTGTGAAAGCCCTTATTTTTAGCCACACTAGCGGAATGGCTCAGATTGCCATGAAATATTCCACAGACAGTCATGGTCCCCTGAGAATGAATCCTACTGACTTTAGTGACATGACTTAACTATCTTAACACATTTCAGACATAATCTGCCTTCATATTAAAAATGCTATGCTTGCATTTGAGGTAAACACCACAATCCTAACATTAACCAAAGTGTTTTAAGCCACATCATCTTCAACATAGTTTATTTTCCTGATATTTAACTGCACTGCCTGCAGGAGATTAGTGAGTCATGGGGTTTAAGGTTTGTCAATTTAATGAGCAAAAGCTTAATAGACTGGGTTTACTGTAATTTTGTGAAAGCACAGTGAGGGCTTATTAAAATAATTAACTCCTACTTTCACTTTGGAAAACTGCATATTTAATGTTATCTCATTGCATAAAAATGCACCATTAGAGTATTTTAGCGTAACAATACCGCCCCTTAGTTTTTATCATCAAATAAAACCACCTAAATCCTCCCATGAAGTTGCAACACATACACAGTGACACTTACCTACGTCCCAGGAGACAGGGCTATTACTTTCAATCTCACTACGTCCAATGTAGTACCAGACGCAAGCCATCCAGTGGGCCAGCAGGGCGAAGGTGGACATGAGCAGGGTGAGAACCACAGCGCTGTACTGGGAGTAACGATCCAGCTTCTGTAGGAGGCGCAAGAGGCGCAGCAGGCGCACCGTCTTCAGAAGGTGAACCCCAAAGTTCTGTGGAAGAAGAGAAGAAGACTTTTGAGGGACACATTTTACACAAAATATGAAAAGGTGCAGCTCACTGGGATGGGATTAGTTACTCCAGAGTTGGCAGGCTATTTCCTGTGACCTGAATAAGAGATTGATCAGGCTTAATCATTTAAATGTTTCCCATCAAGAGCACAGGCAAGGTTTATAATTAGAAATTACCCATGCACACTGAGAATTTTAATCAGTTACTTTGATAGTGAGCTATGATGCCAGGGGACCTGCTCAACAGTTGCATTCACGGTGCAGGAAAACACTCAAAACCCCAAGTGGCTTTGAAGACCTTGAACCTCAGATGGGATAAAAAATAAAGAAAAAGCACCCTAGTAGTTATTCTAATTTCAGTTGTTGCTTTTACCAGTTAAGATATTTATAGGACATCACTTGCTACAATCTTCCAGGACTGCATCGTCCCTTTATTGATTTTCTTCCTAACACCTGTGCACTTCAGATGCAATTCCCTTCTTATTTTACTGCCCCATAATTGGCCCATTAATTGAAGTCACTCTTACTTCAATACAGCTGTGGATAAATTACACCACACTCAGACTGGATTTAAAGGGCCAGCGTATAGGATTTAGAGGCATGTAGTGGTGAGGCTGCAAGTTACAACCAACTTAATACCCCCCCCACCCCCACCCACACCCGCACTCATTCTAATCTAAGAAACCAAAATGGTGATTATACACTAATTTAGACATACTATCATATTTAATTACTGTCAAGTCTGTTCTGCTAGCTGCCACTAAATTATAACTCTGCTTTACTCCAGTTAAGTGTGTGCTCCAAATATAATGCTGTGAAGCGGTCTGCTTCATGTTAAACCAATTACACCAACATGCAGCAACATAACACAAAAGAAAGATGTATGATTTTCAGTTATGATCCACCCTCTATACAGTTTTGCTGAAATTGTATTATAATATTGCCCAACATTTTCCTCCTTATTATAGCAATTGAATCAATTTTTGACCCTCCAGCTTCATTTCCCTCCCTCTATAGCACAGAGATTCAGTATCTACTTCACCTACTTAACAGCTAGCAGGCTCTGCACACAACATCATCTGGCTAATACATGCCTTCTATGTGCAATTTGTCTTCAGCATATTCATTTATCAGCTTGATTACCAGTTACTTAATGATGACTTTCTTCTCGAAGCTCAAACCTTCAATTCTCCCTTAAAGCGACTATAGCAAACAGTGAGAGCAGAAAAAGGATTCAAAGAAAATATCGGGTGAAAGTTTTCCCTTTTACAAATAAAAAACAAGGTTTCGTTTGCTCCTTATTTCCTTTGCCCTGGCTTTGTAGCATTAACAGATATCTGTGTATGTGCATGTGTGGTGTGTTGTGCCTTGGCGTGCTCAATATACATTTGCAGCCTCTTTCGTGGTCTTGTTTAATCAATGGTGAGTGAGAGTCGAACAGTAGGAGAGTGCTATTGATAAAAGACTGAAGTCTATTATAGCTGGCAGCAGCTGTGGAGCCTGCACATATGCTTCTCACATACAGTACACACATATACACAACTGTGCAAAGACACACATAAATCACACATACAGACACACAGAAGTACAAGCACCACATGTACAATTAATGGACTTTCCCCACTCTCAAGTATACACAAATGAACACAGGTTATATAACAAACTAAAAGCTTCGTTGTATAGCTGTGTATGTGAGGACAGTGTGTGTGTGTGTGTGTGTGTGTGTGTGTGTGTGTGTGTGTGTGTGTGTGTGCGTGTGTGTGTGTGTGTGTGTGTGTGTGTGTGTGTGTGTGTGTGTGTGTGTGTGTGTGTGTCTGTCTGTCTGTGTGTGTGTGTGTCTGTGAGACTCACCACACTGATATTGAAGGCATAGAGCAGGTCAAAGGGTAAGGCTGCGATGAGATCCACAAACAGCCAGGATGTGACGTAATGGATGCAGATGGAGCTGGAGTCATACACGACCTGACCAGACGTGCTCACGTAGGTGGTTCGAAAGTTAAGCACAATATCTGGGCACATAACACACAGCGCACATCAGCATCAGTGGTGGCTTGCATGCTGTTTAACTGTGCCGGTGCTTGAATTTTTAAGCGTAACTGACTCTCCGTGCATCTGTGCCAACATGCATCCTGCATAATTATAGTCAGTTTGGTGGTAATGGAAAAATATTTCAATAGAATATGCTCACTTGCTTTCGTGACAACTATTAAAGGGGATATATATTTCTATTCTGGGGCTTTCCTGGAATATATTTGCATGATTTACAGTTAAAAAAACTCTTTATTTATCTTATACTGGCCCTTTATGTAGCTCCTCAGTTCAGCCTCTGTCTGAAACAGGCTGTTTTAATTCATGTCTCTTTTGCCCGCCTCCTGATGAGCCCACTCTGTTCTAATTGGTTAGCACTTAGGATCATGTAGACAGACCAGCTGGACCAGGCCAGCTGTTTCTCCCTGTTTCCAGTCTTTATGATCAGTTAAGCTAACTGTTTCATATTTACCATACAGATGTGAGAGTGGTGTCAATCCTTTCATATTTCAAGTCTTAGGAAAAGAAAGCAAATAAAACGTATTAACCAAAACTGCTTCTTTAAACCAGCCTTACCTATAATAAATAATATCTCCACCAAGATATCGCTGACGCTGGGGGGGTTTCGTGCTCCTGAGCCGCCGTCCTCTCGTACCTCCGCCGCAGTGAAGCAGACATTATAGGGTACAGTGACGGCAACGTAGAAGGTGGCTAACAAGATCAGCCAATCCCAGCCGGCCTTGAACGCACCGTAGTGGAGAAGGATGAAACGGGACCTCTGGACATCTGCCACTTTGTACTCAGGGACCGGGTTAGCATTGGCTCCGAGAACATTCTTGTTTTGGTGTATAGAAACACACTCAGACACATTACTTATCAATGAAAGGACAGTGCATACAGTAATACATCTCAGATAAAATAAGATTAGAAAGTGCATGTGGACTTCAAATTGGAGTGAATATTTAGAACAGAAGATACTAGACAAAAGTCAAAGCATGTCTCACATTGTTGATCTTGAGCTTGCTCTTGGTCTTGTCCTGTTTCTGTAGATGTCCAGACAGCTGGTAGAGGACTGCCCGGCTGCGGCGGCGCTCCATGTTGAAGCCTCGAGGTCGGCTGACCTGATGGACCTCCAGACCGGTTTCCTCATCTGAAAACAACGACACTAAACTAAATAGACATGCAGAAATTTGGTAGAAACTTTACAAATCTGTGGTTCCTAAGCTCGTGTCCAGAGGCGGTGCAAAATGACAGAAGGAATATTTTTTTCTTATTGGTTTAATGGTTCCAATTTACCCTCCAAGCAACAATGTCAATACTTTTTAAATGTTGTACACAAGTCTGTAACAGACAAAGCGGGCTCTAGTATCTAATCTTACTAGTGCATGTTTATGGTCACTTTTTTGATTTTGACCTTAAATCATAATCCAGATTTAAAAGCCGATTTAATAAAGTGCACAACTTTTGAGGTTATGAAGGCATTACAGTAGGTTGTTGAAGCCATGCTGTATACTGTATTTGTTCCTGCTGACTGCCCTGGTGAGTCATGGCAACATATCAAAGGTCTTACAGCATGCGTTGTGTAATGTATAATGCTTCAAAACCTCTAAACTCATCATATTATTGGAAATTAATTGACAAAATCTTCTGCTGAAAGCAAACATTCATCACTGAAACCTCAACTCACCTTGATGTACAACCTTCTGATGTACTCATTCATAATTTAGATATACACAGGGGAGATGTTTGCTCAGCATTTTATCACAACTTGACCTTCCCAGAAAAGCAAACAAAATTGAATAGAAAAACATACATAATATATAATAATCTATCTCTTTCACTTATTGAAACGTGAGACTGCTGCAGAAAAAATTGACATTATGTATCTACACTACATGTACATGTTGTGGTTAAGGACACTACAGTGTTATGAACGATGCTTATATTCAAACAGTAAATGAATTGTAACAGGAAGTTTTTTAAGGGCATGTCAGTATAGAGATTGCAGAGTCAGCAGTGATGTCTCAGAGGGGGGTGGGGGTGGGGGGGGACGAGTTTGCCTCTGTGACTTAATCCCCAAAAGGATGAATTGTAAATGTAGTTATTTTGAACAGTGGTTTTGGTACTGACCTTATTTATCTTACCTAACCGTCCCAAAGATTAACAAGCAGTCCGCTGGCAGCTGAGCATTTTCATACTGAGCTTCACTACTGTGGAATAATTTACCACGCTCAATCAGATATGCAAAAACCACTTAGGCCTTTAAATGAAGACTAAAGCCCAACCTAGAGTTAAATAATTAAAGCCTGCAAAATCTGTACTTTCTTTAGTACTGGTTTCTGTTTTGTCTTGAATGTTTATTTTTATTTTATTTATTGTATTGTACTGTGTCATATGTTTAATCTGTAATGTGTACAACCTTCTTGTAAAGTGTACTAAAGTTTCTTTGATTTACACTTTAAATACAGATATTTATTTAATTTCTTTACCCCATAATATAAAACCTAAATGACTTTTATTAAGAGAAGCCTCACCAAAATATAATAATGTGGACTATAAATGCCTTTTTTTTGTGCCTAAAACACAATTGTGCTTGTATGCTTGTCATGCACAATTTTGTTCTCCCAAACCCCTTCCTCAATATTACTACCAGCAGCAATATCATGTCTGCTGGTGCTGTAGATTTGTGACCCAGCTGCAAAGCCTTGATTGGATCATTTCATGTGAATTACCGTAAAATTGAACCATGCCTCACTCTCTTTCTTTTTTTCTTTTATCATTTTCTCACCAGCGTCAGATTCATTGCTGTGGTCTTGGTCCTTATTTTCTGTGATGTCCTTATGGGAGACCAGGAACAGAACCACCTCACTCTTCTCATTCTTTATGGGCACGATATCCAACAGACACCAGAACTTTGAACCTGTCCAAACAAAACAGATGAGAATATTCCAGCCTGAAGAGACATCCTCCCTGCATACTACAAACATGTCAGGTTGACTGAAACATAGTGTATCTTGACAGCATAAAACATGATTAAATCAGACAATACCCTCCAGCCTTCCAGTCTTACCACACTTCTTGTACAGGATGATCTCAGTTTTGAACTCGCGACGTTCATCCAGAGTTTTCTGCATCTGTGAGGTGAGGCGGTCACTGGTCTCGCTGCCATACAGGAAGTGACACATGCAGCTCTTCTGCATCAGCTCGCCACGGGCAAAGCCGGTCAGCTCACAGAAGCCATCGGAGCAGTAGACTATGGGATAGAGGGACTGGACCTGGGCATTCCCCAGGACAAAGTTACTGTCTGGGGGGAGGTAAGTTGGGATGGTAATAAAGGGAATGGCACCAGAGACAAAAACAAAGAAACAGAATGGGGATCATTTAACTTGTGGCTCTGCAATAAAAATCAATTAGACCTGCAACAAGTTATTATTTTCGTTATCAAGTCATCTGTCGATTGTTTTCTCAATTAATTGGTTTAATCTTCAAAACATCAGAAAATACTGAAAAATCCATTGTCTTTGATTTGCCTAATACAGAAAAACAGAAAATTGATCGACCAGATTTTTTACTTATAAAAAAACCCAAACTCAAATAGATTATAAATAGCTGCCAATTAATTTCCTGTCATGAATCAGAAGATTACTTGACTAATCATTGCAGCTCTAAAATCAACAATTACATTCTGCCCATGTTTCTCTCAGGGGCCACATGTTAGTTGATGTTTAAGGGTCATTAGCATGTTTAGCAGGTAAGGCATGAGGCTTTGGTCATGTGTTGAAGTATAGGAGGAATTCAACTTTTGATCTGATGAATTCAGGAATTGACCAATTATCTGCGTGGAACATAAATATATCAAATTTCAAGGAAATGATCCATTCAATAGAACATCTGCAGACACATCTTTATTACCACATCCTGTTTTCATATTTAAAAAAAAACAACTAATAATATCATCAATATTTCTAGTAGTAACAAACCATAAAATTGAAAATTGGTCACAGATACAGTAACAAAGGACAATGTTCTTCTCAGTAGAGATACAAAATTGATATTATCTAACAACCAGTGTAACTAAATGTGAATAAATAATACAGGGACTCACATAGATTTTCTAAATGCTTAGATAGACTACCACCATAATAGAAAATGCAGGAAATGATTTCATCATCATCTCTTGCCAGGTTAATGTGTTCTAATATGAATACAAAGCTGGAGTCGTGGCAGATGACTTTGTTTTGATTGCATGCAACAACTAAAACTGCAATGAGACATGTACGCAGGCACTTTGTTTGAGTTGTTTTATTACACCTCCACGCACATCTACGCTACATGCTTTACTCAACAGTGCGGTCATCACCTACAATTTCCCTAAGATGTCATGTTGATTCAAAGAAAAACACGATTAAAATTTTATGCATAGCTCCTTTCTTTTGCAGCATTCGCTCTCGCTCCGTATTCGCTTCTGCATTCAGAGAAGGCTGCGGAGTAATTCTGCTCACTTTGAAGAGTTCTCCGCCGGGAGAATTTAACGTGCCTGCTGCTTTTCAATGAACTTCATATCATTTCCCTTTCTTCATTGCACGCCATTGTTCTCTTGAAATAATCTTTTCCTTTTCTTCTTTCACCCCATGCATCTTCTCCACCTCTCTCTGCCTCTTTGCCCTCTGTGATGTTTTATTCCTTAACAGATTTTTAAGAAAAATACAAAAAAGAAAACACACTTGTTTAAAATTTGGCTAAACAAATAAACTTTTTGTAGAGCTTTGACTTGTTAGAGTTAGATTACAAAGGCAGCATAGACGCTTCTTAATATTCACAGCCTTGGGCAATACTTAACATTGCTCACAGTTATTTTACTGTGCAGAACAGAAACAAAAGAAACCTGTGGCATACTGTATATCAGTGGGTTCCTTTGGGATATTCCCTTTCAGAATCACTTAACCCTTCCTATATTCTCATATTACCAATTGTGACATATGTGTGGACATGAAGATTGATGTAATATGATACATTTATGACTCCTACATTATAAACAGGCTGGCCAGCTATGACAGGCACTCTTCTTTAAAGAGCCACTCAGTATATTTGGGGTTTCTGCAGAGTTTTAGTGTCCTGTGGTGTCTAAGATGTCTCTTGAATGGTTCTTTTACCCTCATAAGAGTGAAATCAGCTCATGTAAAACCCCCTATGTGTATAATTCTCATGCAGTTATAGTGTCTTTTAAATTCTGAAGGCATATGTCTCTGTTGAGAAAATGAGACCAGTCTGATGCACCTTTTGTAATGCAAAGTGTCTTTTTATGCAACCGCTGAAGGGTAACAAACATGGAAATATTCAAATTCTACACATATATAATGGCTTTAATAATCTTTACTATATGCACACTATTATATTAATGTTAACCAACGACTGCATGCTGTTTAACGTATTTTAATCTGCCTCCAAAATCAGATATTAGTTGAACAATTTAAAGGATCATTCTGGTTTATTGCAACTTACTTTTGCAGCCAGATTATCGAAACCACTTTATTTGGAGGCAAAACTGAAAGGTTTGAAGTGCAAGTCAAACCAGGGAGTCTGGCTCAGATTTCAGCAGCTAACTTGGTGAATACATTGTTAACATGAGCAGCACTGCAGAGGCACAAAATGAGCAATTTAAAACGAGAGAAAACTGAAAATGGAGAGAAATAATAGGATTCATGTATGGATTGACTGACAATATTCCAATCTATTCATGGATATGGAGTACAAAATACAAAAGAAAAATGTGCATGTGAGAATATGTAAGTCGATAGCCGGGCTGTGATATAAGAAGGGTCTCTGACTAATGGTTTGACGGCTTGAGTTATGGGGACAATCTACTCAATTCATTACGAAGCTGAGTTAGGTATGATAGGTGACTCGCACAGCCAAGACATTTATTCCACTGAGATCATTTAATTCCATACATAAATGAATCTGGAGGACCGGAGCACTCTCTTTGAAGAATGTGAGCAATATAGGACAAGAGAGAAGGCGAGTAAATGATTGAATGAGACGGAGAGAGATAGATGAATTAGTAGACACACACAGAGAGAGTGAGATTGCATGGAAATGAACTGGGAACAATGAAATTTAATAATTCATGTGTTAATAAAGCATGTCCAATGTAAACGCTCTTGCCAAACCTCATTGTAGCACCACTCAGACAAAAACTACAAACTGCCTTTCAGTGCAGGAGGCACATGGGAAGTAATGCATTTCCTCTGAGGCAGCGCAAGTTACAAATCACAGCGAGAACAACTGCGAAAAATTAAGTCCTCCAACACATGTTTGAAAAGATGCATTTGCTCATTAAAGCTCGAGAGGAATTTCTTGTTAACACACTTTCATACTTACAGATCGCATTTATACCACTCACAATGTTTCTGTGAGGCAGAAATGATCTCATTGGTAGACATAAATCTCTGTGGGTGTGGTTTAATTGCCACAGTGTTTTTTTAAGCGCGAGTTGGCATCATTGCAAATTTCAGCAGCAAAGAAGAAGTCCTTAAAAACATACAAAAATAACTTCTTCTTCTTCTTCTTCTTCTTCTTCTTCTTCTTCTTCTTCT
This sequence comes from Scomber scombrus, assembly GCF_963691925.1. Classification (NCBI taxonomy): domain Eukaryota; kingdom Metazoa; phylum Chordata; class Actinopteri; order Scombriformes; family Scombridae; genus Scomber; species Scomber scombrus. The sequence continues at coordinate 7,773,809 of NC_084993.1, read as the reverse complement.
TCTTCTTCTTCTTCTTCTTCTTCTTCTTCTTCTTCTTCTTCTTCTTCTTCTTCTTCTTCTTCTTCTTCTTCTTCTTCTTCTTCTTCTTCTTATTATTATTATTATCATTAAATCATTATCATGTCTGTCCTTTAGATATAAAACATTAGATATAGGCTACAACCAGCAGTCTGGAAGCAGGTGAGAGGAAACAGCTTTACTGAATGCCACAAAACATAATCCAATAATACTATAACTGAAGTGGTTTTATGGAGGAAGTTATGGTGTGGACTATTTCTTGGCAGTGACTTTCCAACATGATGACAATACACTCCAGGAAGTTACTGGAGTAATAGTCTGGCACTTAACCAATAAAACCTTTAAAAGTAATTGAGGAAGCTAATTCACATATTGAGAAATTGTGATTGTAATAAAAAATAATAATGAATAATTCATTCTCATTGTATAGTTTTAAAGAACATTGAGGATGTATTTAAGTTTGGTCAATATGTGTGTCTGCTTGACTAGTGTGTCACTTTTACCCAAACTTGTAATTTTTCCTTTTCCACATGTACATGCATTGTGCAAATGGATTTTAAAAGACAAAGGCATATCCAGTGATACATGCATGTATGTATGTGAGAACTGTGTCCCCACTGATCAAAATAAAACAAAATAATGAAGTAAATACCACTTTAAAAGTCTCAACTGTCTGTCAGAGGCAGCTGTTTTTTTCCTGCTCAGCTACCTATCCAAATGTGCAGACACAGGAACAACACACCACCGTGGGACTCGAGATGCAACAAGTGTGAAGCTGCGTTGCTCACACCAAGCCAAAAGGATTTGTACTGACAACAGCAGCGGCAGTGTCACATCTTTTGATGTCAGTTGCACCAGGTGTGCTAAAAAGATGTAGAAATGGCCGTAATAACATCTGATCATTCAGACTGCTCGGCGAGGCAGCGCAGGGAGTCCGAGATTTTGAACACCAGATTGATGCAGCCGGCAAATTTGAAGAGTGTGACAGCATAAAATAGGATTTGATGAATCATTTCTCCTAGAAAAACATGGCCTTGTACTTTTGAAATGATTAACTGGTAAAAAATGAAAAAAGAAAAAGAGGAATATATTAATATTTAAGAGAGAGCAGTGAGCCCATTTCGGAAAATAGCGTACACGAGGTAAAAGTAGTAGCTTTTACTGGGCTTCTTACATCAGAGCTTTTAATATTAAAGAGAAGCAACCATTTTCTTGATTTTCTTGAACACACAGAACTATTGTCACCACACAGAATCAGACTTCTGGAGGTAGGTCGTTGATTTTGGGTGATAGGGCCTGCCTTACATTCGGTAAGGATGCCACTTCATTCTGACGCTGTTGGGATAAGGGTGAAGTCATGGCTCTGTGCAGGCCAGTCAAGTTCTTCCACAGCAAAGCAGGAAACCATTTCTTTATGACACAGAGTCACTCTCATGTTGAAACATCATTAAGATAACCTCAAAATCCTAATGAATTGTCATTTCGTTTCACTTCATTGTTCAGTCTATAGTGTTCAGGGATGCTTATTTCCTCAATAAATCGTTTGGTATGAGATGTCAGAAAATGTTGAAATGTTGAAAAATGTTGACAGTTGACAGTGACATCCTCAAATGTCTTGTTATGTACTGAGCAACGGTCAACAAACCAGATATATTCTGTTTACAATCAAAGAGGAAAGAAACCAGAAAATATTCACATTTGAGAAGCTGGAACCAGTTTGGCATTTTTCTTTTTTTTTCTCCTTAGTGTTAATAGTGATCAAAAACTTCACCTCTACCATTTTTCATGAAGAAATATGAAGATTTAAGAGTTGTTATTCACAGTAAATCTCATCCACACTTTTAGCCATATTTGTGGAAAATGCTGTCACTATTTTTCATTGATGTAGCTATTTCTCTGGCTTTGGAAGACTGGATTGGCTTGGATGTTTTCCCACCATAGAAAAAAGTCAAAAAAGGGCCTTCCACAAAAACCTGACACACAGTGGAAGCATACTATTGTATAAAATATGTAGCATTAAGAGGTTTCCTTAATGGTCACAAAGGGGACCATGAAAATCAGCCCAAGTAGTAAAAGCATAATATAATACAAGTATAAGGACTGGTCCACAAATTGTACTTTAGCTTTACTTATAGTTGTATTGATGGATAGGTACATTATGTAGAGCAAATATATAAGTACAGTACAGTACAAGTACAATGCAACTATAAAACTGAGTATGTCTGTATAACAGCAGCACAGACTCTTATCAGAGAGCTGTGTGGACATGATGCAGTAGCAAGAGCCTCCTACAAGGCTTAAACCATATCTTTGCAATTGGATTTGTGATGGTATCTGCCTCCATGTGCAAGTTTAATAGTGTTCATTATATGAATGTAATGGTCAGCTTAATACTTCCACGACCATTTCCCCACAAAAAAATGATCTGGTTTCAGAGAAACAGTTCCTGTGCTCCCTTCATTTTCTTTCTACTCTGGCCTTTTGCTGTGATCCTATTTTCTCTTGGTGTATTCAATTTCTGAACATTCCCCAGGCACAAGGCAGGCCTGTCACATTCACACTACAACCCAGGTGTAATAACACACGAGCAGAACTACAAAACCACTCAGACTCAGCCTCTGAGCGGCTTAGGAGAACCCTGATAAACCTTGGTACTGATAACACTCACAACGACAGCCCGCCACAATACATTCACCACCACAGGCAATGTAAGCCCAACACACATGCACATACAAGTTTGCTTATGGCACTTTTTAAGGGAGCTGAATTGACTTGCACTCATTCCCAGGATGTTTATACCCTAAATTGGACCATAATTGAATAAAGTATCTAAATAAGGTATTTTAAACTGTATGCTTGCCAAAATTCTCCCTTTACCTTAAAAATAGTGATATATTTCTTAGAAAGTTGATGTGATATCAAATGGCAGTGCAAGTTTGCAGGCCAGATCGGTTGTATATGGTTCTCCATAAATAAACCATGCCAAAGCTGCTGCTGGCAAACAATAAGAGATGGACTCTGACAAACAGATGATTCCTGTATGAAGGATTATGTGTTGCACCAGCTCTCTGAAGTGTGTCCTAAACCTTAACTGAAAACACGAAACTTTGCAGCTCGCGGCTCTTTGCCAGCTCTCCCCTGATAAAACCCCAAACATCTGTCACTCTCAAGTCACTGCTTTGTCCCATTTGTTTACTTTGGACACTTTTTATTTCTTATAGAAGCGTGACAATGTGTCCCAGTCCAACCAAAAGTGCTGTATGACCCCCAGTAAGTAAAGAAGCAGCCAGGACACAAACCATCAATATAAACACATTATATACTGCATTTATATGTTTTCTGCTGGCATGCATTTTCATATGATAAAGTTCTGACTATCTGAGATTTTTTTGATTGATATTTTTAATGAGTGATTTATGATTTAGCTCATTTTGCAAGCAAAAAAATTATCTTTTTACAGGCTTAACAATCAGTTAATTAAAACTCAGTACATTAACGTGATAAAATATGGTTCCAGCACTGGTTACGTATCACCCAGATGTTTTATTGATGCGTGAATAAGAGGATCATGTTTTGAATTGAGCTAGTTTTTACATTTGTGTCCCCAGATGGCTAGTTACGGTTTGCAAGACGCCTTGGAATTTAACACTGTATTACATGGAAATATGCATATATTTAAAATGTTTTTAATGAGAATCAGATATGCCCAAAAGGAGAGATCACCATAACATGACATGCAGGCATCAAGTCTCAGCAGTTTAATTACATGAAAATGCTGCCACCACCTCTAATATTTAAAAGGTGATTCATTAAACTCAGTGACCTCTGTACTTATATATTTATGTATGGATTGAGATATCACTGGAGGAAAAAAAGGCATCTAGCTTTCTACCGCAAAGTTAAAAAAAAAAAAAAAAAGGAAAAAAAAGAAGGAAATTCCCTGGAGTCTCCCTAGTTATCATGCTGCATTAATTTTGTATGGTGTAGATGGAGGATCCCAGCTTCTGACCTGAATATACTGTTGTGCTCAGCTGGTTTTTAAAACTTAATATCATTCACAATGGACACCTGCAACAAAAACAACGTTGAACAATGTTTGCAGCTCATGTTTTATTATATTCTTATTCCTAATATTTAATTCATAGTTCATTTTGGAACAAACTAACGCAAGTTTTGTTCATTATGAAACTTTAGAGGAGTGTTTCAAATTTGGGCGGATTTAGTGGCAAAAGTGAATCATTATGTTCATAAGTATGTTTTCATTTGTGTATAATTACCACAAACTGAGAATCATTGTATTTTTGTCAGCTTAGAATGAGCCCTTTATATCCACATAGGAAGCAGATCCTCTTCCCAAGTAGGTCTATTTACTCGCAGTATCTACATGACACACCAATGTTACTTCAACACCTTATTGGTAAGTATTAGCAGTGAGATGGTTATGGTTATGGTTAAGGGTCAGGAGGGTGTGTTGTGTAGCATGCTGCGTGGGTGTATCACGCAGTAAAGTGGGCGTGTCATGTAATAAATGTGTAAGTAAGGTGTCTGGTGTGTCATGTAGTTGATGGACCCTTCTCCTTCCTCTTCCATGGAGCCCACCTGCTGCATTGCAATGTTTCTACAGTTGCACAGAACAACGAGCAATGTGCAACCTCACCACTAGATGCCACTAAATCCTAAGCTCTGCTCCTTTAAGAGCTGTCCTTGGTGCTCCAGAGTGGACGTTTTGTCTTTATGTTTTTTTCTGGTATTTCTGTAAGTCATTAGTGTGATGGTTTCAGATGGCATCACAAGTCTCTCCCAGTCTATTTTGTTTGGTGTGTTTTGGCTCATGGATGCCTTGTCTAAACTGAAACAAAGACTCTTTTCGACCCCTCAGCGTTCACACTTTCTTGGCAGCACCCCTTAGACAGCTATCTAGAGTTATACAGTTATTTGGTTAGAGAAGCCCCTCATTAAAATTCCCCTACTGTGTACTGTTACTGCAGGCCTGCCAGAGGTCAGCAGCAAGAGCATAATCATGAAGAAAAGAGCTCAATGTGAGTGTCACTCCAGACTTTATTTTCATTCTCTTGGTTGTCCAACTGTGAGAAACTGCTGCTTTCCAGATGTCACCATTCATCTCTTTATACCAGCAAAAGTTTCATTCACTGAAGTTAGTTTAGATTATGGATAACAACACTTTACAACAGACAAACAGGCATAATGCTAACACTCTAACTGATGAATGAGCAATTGATGTTAATATATGTATATATGTCATGTATTCATATTTATAAGGGTTTAATACTTTCTGTCATTTTTTCAACACTGGAATCTTTGGGCAACACTTTGTTTTTACAGTTCCTTAAGTTACTTTACTGGGAGTAATTTGCATGTATTTAATGGTTCATTCTACAGAAAGAGTGGTGCAACTTGCTAATGAAATATTAGATTTTTTTTTAAATGCAGTTGGTTTAGCTGATATTACATATTTTTAATGATTCTGTAACAGACAAATATTTTAGTTTTCAGTGTGTGTCAAACATTTTAGCCTAATAGATTCTAATGAGCGAATTCCCCAGAAACTACCAAATTACATAACCCTTTGAAGAAAGTGTTCCAGCTGCACAGATTATTACAATTATTGTAAAAACAAGTCCTGGAACATCTTGCTGTTTTAAAAATTTAACCCAAACATAATGCTGCTGTGATCTGTGTCCTCTTGGAGAAGGAAACATATCTTTAAATGCATGAAATGTCATTAGGATGTCGGGCTCTACCAAGGCTTGCCACCAAATCTGTTTTTTATTCCACTGGACTGACTCTGCAGGCTCAGCTGAGGAGTGGACACTGTCCCATATTTTGAATTGGAGCAGGGATATTGTTGTGCTATAGTACTGGAGGCGTTGGATCTGTGACACAGGATGAGCAGGAGGAGAAGAACTCTCCAACTCTTGATGAAGTGGGTGAAATCCCTGCTCGACCAAGAGAGTCCTGTGTGTCTAATGCATCTCCATGATCCAGCCTCATGCAGCTGCTTTGTAGTGATCAGATTCGGGGGAAGTGCAATCTGTTCCACTCTGGTATTAAAACTGATTGCTGTTGACACAAAATGAAAATATCTAATTGAATTAAAGCTCTGTCATGAAATTTGCCTTCAGGGGTCATACAGAAAACATAAAGATGCCGCTAAATATTATTACACACTGATGACTGATTACTCCACAGCACCCTCTCATTATTTAGCATTTTGGAGTAAATGCCACAGTCCAAATATGGTTTAAACTGAATGTGCAGCTTTGTGTCAGAAAATACACAGATCCTGTTTGTTGATTTATCCCTCACACACCCTGCTGCCTGTTAGTTTGCACCTTCAGGACTGTGTTATGTAACTGTTAAGCTACAGTTTGCATATTGATTAACTGTCATTTCTGCATGTGTTTACTGTGATTTGCGATGCTTTTTGAGTGAAAACAGGTAAATAATAAATATAGTGTAGGTTGGGTAAGAGTCTGTTTAACTGTGACAGTCCTGTTAAATAATGTGCTCTGACTGCCTTCTGTTTCTTCCACTCCTGAGAATTGTGTGTTACTGTGATGACTCTAATTAAAAGTGAATCTCTGAGTTCTTAAAAGGAACTCAGGTGTCATTCGTGTATTTTGATGGATTAATCTGTGTTGCCTTTAGCTGATGTAACAGTTTGAAATGTTTCGTTCCTCTCGGGATAGTTTTAAATGGTAAAGAATATGCCATTCCCGAACAGCACTGTCAGGAATGAGCAAACGGGGCAACTGAAAACTCCGAACTTCCTTTGTGTCAACTGGTTTATGTGAATTTAATTGGAATTTTGTGTAGGAAACCATTAAAGCATGCAATATCAGCTTACGATAAGGGGCTTAATGTGGGTCCTTGTCCCAAAAACTACAAGTGCCTTTTTAAATTGGGTTTAATCTAATTACCACATAGTAAATCTGGGGCCAGGTAGTATCCCAGCACATCAAAACTGTTAACGGTGCAAAGAGGGGGGGGCCTGCAGCAGATTTTTCTCTACCCTGGGTCTCGTTAGCAGGTTAATCCGGCCATGACAAGTGAAGTATGAGCGTGCAGTAAAGGCTACAGGGTATTGAATCCGCAAAAAATCAATTTGAAATGGAGCCTTCATTAATTGATTGACGATTCCCTGTTGCATAAAGTTGGTGACCCCTGCCATTGCTTTTGAATGGTAATGAATAGGCTGAGCATTAATGAACACATGCAAATTAACAAGGTCCCAATGCCCTGCAGCTCAAAATATTACCACCATACAGTCAGGAAACCACATATTTGCATTAGAAAATTAATACCATGAAATTGTTTTCATTGGTTTTTGCAGTCTGTTGCCATTGGATGTGGTTTAAGCATTTTGCAACCAACTTTAATGTAAAAAAAAAACCCAAATCTAAATAAATCTAACTCCATCATCTCAATGTGTGTGCATACAGTGGCACAAGTATGTCATTTACTTTTGCATCAGGCTCTGTTCATCTTTTAAATGCATGGGAGCTCAGGTTGGCGCCTCATGAATCCTTAATGTGTTAAACATTGTTTGTGCTTTCATTCATCATAATTCATTCATCAGTCGAAGTATCAGCGCCACCCATTGCCTGCAAATGTTTTCAGGTGTCCTCAGTCTCTCTGGAGGAGGACTTTGCATTTTGTTAGATTAGTTCAAATAATGCTCTATTTCATCAAAGAGTCTAACGAGTAAATAAAAACATTTAAAAACATCCATTGCGCAGCTTAAATTTAAAGATAATTCACAGATAACAACTGCACTCACGGGTCCCATCGAAACGAGTGGCGATGGTATCCAAGAAGGTGTTCTGTGGCGCGATCAGACCCCGCATCACCGGCATCCGAGACCGGGTGGAGCCGCGTCTCTCCCGGCGCTCCGAGCCATGGTTCTCGGAGGCGGTTGTCACGAAGCCCGGCAGGAACTTGGACGTGGCCCCTGGCGCCCCCCCTAACCCCTGGAGGAGGGCGCCAAGCCGAGATACCCGGGACTCCACGGTCCAAAACTGACCAACGACCACCGAGCAGGTGATCCAGGCTAAGAGGAGGAGAGAGGAGCTGCTGGAGGCTGGAGGGGAGAGGATAGAGGGATGGAGGGATGGAGGAACCGCGGAGAGGATGGTCACATTTACGCACGAATGTGCTGCAATGCAATCCCTCTTTCCTCCTCCCCTTCCCTCTCTCTTTCTCTCTTCCCCTCTTGCACAAACACTTTTTTTTCTCTCTTAACACTCTCCCCTTTCAGCAGTGTAGGCAAACCACGTTTGTTTTCCCCAATGGTTCTTCCTTTTTTCGCCCTTTCCCTCTGCGCCAGTGCTTTCTCTCCTCTCTGTCTCTTTGAAATCTATCTTCACCTCTCACCCTTTGATGTTCTGATGAATGCCTGTTTAAAGGGGGGCAAATGAAAGTGTTATATTGTCTTTTATTTCGGGTTTTGCTCATGAATTCATATATCTCCAGCACTGCCTGCCATGTTTCACACGTGAAGCTGGAAAATGTGTCAGTCAAAGAACAAAATGAATAATATACAATCAGAATGTACTAAAGATGAAAACATCACTCTTTGTGGAATTATGATTCGCATTGTGATAAATATCATGTCACACATATAATGTTATATTCCACATGTGCCTATGGTAATTTCTCACATGTGAAATGATGGCTCACATGGGGGAAATCCACATGTCAAATGCATATACTGTGCAAAATGCTATTTAGCATTGCTGATAGTAAAGTGGCCTCAATCAAGCTTCTCTAACAATGCATTTCCTCTTATTATTCATTTCCCCACATCTGTGAATAGAGCCACACAATTCTGAAAGGTTTATATTTATTATTTATATTATTTTTTATTATTTATTTATAATTTGATATGTGTAAAATTGCCAGCTATATGTCCTGTAGAGACTATAGTGATCAACATCCCAGGGTTCAGTTGTCTTTGAGAAATCGCTCTTCTCTTTTGATTGAAAGGAAATGAAATTGAAATATAAATACAATTTTGACACATTGATGATGACATTATGCGGACTGCAGACCGAACTACACATTTATTTTCTGATTTAGTGTTATACTTAAAAACATTCAGAACCTATAGGTTTTAAAAGTCTATGTTCAAGGATTTTTATTCTGCAAGTGTACCTTTGGGTGTCACCTCAAATTATCCTGCATTTACTGTTTTGGTCGGAACAGGAAAGCTTGATGTTGGATATTTTCACACTTAGTTGCACTAACTTTGCCTCAAGTTTCCCAAAGGTCTTGTTAGGCTATTGCTTGCTGTGGAAAGAAAGTAGCCTATACCCTTTCTTCACTATATTTCTTAAGGCGACTGTTGTACTTTGCCCTCCACTACATTTAAATTAAAACAGTACTTAACCTGCACATCAAGGTTTACATACAAAACATGATCGTTCGATAGAAGTACCCAAAAGAATACAAAGCAGGAACATTAAAATGATTCATTAATAATAATTCAGTAAAAGGCTGTTCTGCTGCCTATACAGTACTTTAATGTGGATACTTTAAGTACAACATGTTGCTGATAAAAGTGCAAGTATTAGCAGTACTAGAGTTGTTTACACTGAATTGCATCATTTTACTAAACTAACATTTTTCAATAATAATAACTATAACAATTTCAGTTTTATTGAGCTATTTTCTGTACTGACCTCTGGTTTACATGAGATTTAACATTATTGTCACCAGAATCACTGTTGGTAGTTGTGTTTAAGTTAGTAAGTAGGAACAAAGTGTAGTTAATTCATTCAAGCCTGTGTTACAGAATATCACTGTACAGTTTGCAGAATGTACTGAAAGCCCAGAGAGCTTGTGTCTGCAGATAAAACTAAGCTAAGTTAAGCCGTCTACGCCTGCCATTGTCTGGAATTGCTGCACAGACAAAGGAAAGATGCAGAAGTTGCTGGTGCACAAAGACATGTGCAGATAAGAAGAACAAGAAAAAGAAGAAGAAGGAGAAGAAGAAGAAGAAGAAGAAGAAGAAGAAGAAGAAGAAGAAGAAGAAGAAGAAGAAGAAGAAGAAGAAGAAGAAGAAGAAGAAGAAGAAGAAGAAGAAGAAGAAGAAGAAGAAGAAGAAGAGGTGAACTCCTCATTAAACTGCTGCAGCAGAATGGTGTCAATCAAATAAGGAATTGGAAGATGGCGGGAGGAGGCTGATGGAGGTGGAAATGTCCAGTTTTCTCAGGAGAAATCAGTTCCAAGTAGGTTTAAATAATATCAGCGTATTTATCCAATCCAATTATGATCCTGATGTAAAAAAAAAAATACACCATGATCTCCTGTCTACCATCAAAGTTTAGGCTGCTTTAGGAGTAAGGAAACAGTACCATCTACAGGTTATAATGCGCAAATAAAAATATGTAAACATGAAGGGCTATAAAGGTAACGAAAACACAACTATTCTTATTCTATATACTAATAATAACATACTCATGAATGTTATATTGTATTTCTACCAAGTTAGTTTCACTAGAAGCCACTAAATTCTACACACTGCACCTTTAAAATACTATATTGGTGTAGTATGTGAACATATGCGTCATAAATATTCATGTCAGATCATCACAGGTCTTAATATTAGTCTAGTGTTTACTTTTATCATTTTCAGTACTAAAAAAGTGTTACCTTCCATAATTTACCATAACGAAGACTGCTTTCAAGACAAAGTGTTCAATTTATCAGGCATCCAGCCATAAGATCAGTGTAGCAGTTCAAACTGTAACAAAGGATGCAGAGCAATGTATGAAAAGATCAAATTTGGCAAGAACTCACTGGAGGAAGCTGAGAGAGCGCTGTAAGGAGGACGAGAGATGAATAACATGAACAGAAAATTGTGAAAATCGTGAAGTAACTGTCAGTTTCTGTAGGAGGTGGATTAATCAGAGTGGTCACTGACTTTGTTTCCAGCCTCAGAGGAAAACTCCACAAAATCTGAGATTAGATGAGCATTTGGCAGCTTCCTCAAACAGCTGCTGCAGCTCATAAACTAAATAACACCAGGAGCCAAATAATTACCAGTGCAGACATCAGCCCCATACTGTAAATAACACATTATCCTGGAGACAGACTTTATACTGAATAGATGGATTTGACTGTTGATAAGTATATAATAATAACGAGTGAGAAATCTTTGTATCGAGTGCTGATGTTGGAATAAATCAAATATCTTGTGTAATGAATTGGTGATGCTTTGTGATTATACTGGACTTTTTGCAAGGCACTATACTGTTCAATATGACACATGCTGCAGTAAAACATTATGATGCTCTAGGTATTAAATATGAGGAGCTTTATCACAATAGTTTGGTGTGAACTGTTTGCTCACCTCCAATCTAATCAGCATTCCTCTGTCATTACTAGTTTTTGATATTACTGCTGAATTTTCAGGGAGCGCATAATGTTTTGGCAGATGTTATTTCTTCCATCTGTTCAGCATTACACAGCACAGACCACGACCACTGCTTGTCTTTTTGATCAGATTACAAAATTGTCACAAGTAGAGCAGAACAGGTGGACCTAAAAGCATGAAACGACATGCAAACAGGATCAAAAGAAACTGTGACACAGGTACTGGCAAAATAAGCAGGTGACTCAACAAAGACTGAACTGAAAAATGGGACTTGGATACTTACTGAACTAACGAGGAGATGAGGTGCAGGTGGGGAGAACACAGAGCGGGGGCAGGGCTAACGAGGCTTCATGCAGGGCAGGTGTGTAGAAGGGCAGAGGAAACAGCAGGCTGGGGAGGAGCACAGGAACACTAAAAAACCCCACGAACACAATCTTCCTCATGATAAACAGACATGCACAGAAGCGCCACAGAATACACAAGCAACACTACAACCTCTCTTATCCATACTAAACAGAAAGAACGTCTTAATAATTTAGGCTGAGTAAAAGCTGCGTGAGTACATGCTAGAATAAAAACAAAGACGGACTAATTAATTTTTTTATTTTATTTATTTTTTATTTATCCTTTATTTAACCAGGCGAAGTCCCATTGAGATATTAAAATCTCTTTTACAAAGGAAACCTGGGGCAACAAATAGACATGTTACACAGAAACATTGATGACAAGACTGATAAGAACAAAAATAACATGGAAGAAAGACATGATGACAAGACAGGCCAACAGAAAAAAAAAAAAAAAAAATTAATGAAGGCAACTGATGTAATATCCCACACAGGCCAGTCCAAACAAACAAGGGGAAAAGTCTGAGGCGGACTTGTGGAGAGGACTGTATCAGAATCATGACGAGACTAAAAAACAGTCTTTGAACTAACTTGTGAAATTTGTTCTTAACAACCCTGACATTTTATGTGGAAAATGTAATGTTTCAGTACTTTGACCAGCACAAATGAAAAACTGTTCATCTTAGGTTGGAAAATGTTTTACTGGTCATACTTCAAAATCTGAGCACTTTAAACATAAATGGTGGCATGACTAGAAAGTGAGACCGCATTTGACCCTTTAAAGCACTGTAGTGATTCAGTACGAGTCTACTATTGGCCATAACTCATCTAAATCAACCTTAAATTTTAAGCTTCATAGTGGAATGTCGGGAAAAGTTTTATAACATTGTCACAAAATATATTCATACATCAGTCCATACATATACTTAACACAATCTATTTTGTCTAAATGAAAGTGTGCTTTCATTATGAGGTGATTATGTTGAAATACTCAGTTATAAATCAAGACAAGTGCAAATTAGTGCTTTAGAACTAATAACAGCCTGAATTAATGAGCCTACAGTATTTTCACATCCCTAAAACTCATTATGACATTTATAAGAAATGGCCTATTCTGTCCACCTTCTAGTCATAAGCTGGAGTTTCTACTGGTAAAAGCAAGATTTTCCGACTCAACTTTTTAGCAATGCTAGTGATGTGACTCTAGTCGTGGTGATGTCAGTCCACCACTTTACTCCATACTGACATGTCTTAATAAATATTAGATGGATTTAATTGAAATCTCAGGCTGAATAAAACATTTTCATTTAGCTCCATCATCATGTGTCAATGTCCAATATGACCAGACAAAAACTAATGACATCCAAATGAATCCCAGCTCTATTTTTGTGTGTGCTATTTACTAGATATATATCATGCTAACGTGCTAAAGTAGGTTTGGTGGTAAACAGTATTGTGGCGACCCCTGCTGTTTTGTGGTCAGCAGTGCTCTTATGATTCACCTCACTGTTAGATTTGGTCCACAGGTGTGTCATCAGTGCTTACTGGATCACCTGTGTGCCCAGTACTAACTCTCTCTCTCTTTACTCACACGTCACAACATTCACACACTATCTCCACTTCCATGCGCTCCCTACACTACTTACCCTACTGATCTCCACACTAAGTATTCTTTTACAGTTTTTTATTCAATGGTGTTAGGGTGAAGGCAGAGCTCTCAGAGACTCATCTAAAATCTCCAAACTAAAATAAAGTGAGTTATTTTCTGTATGCAATGTGATTATGGGTCCTCTAGGTCCACCAGAACTTTTAGGTTGGTCCTGAGCTGAGATTTCTTTGGCTATTTCACTAACAAAGACCACGCCAACTGAGATATGAGTTTAAGTATTTATTGTGTGAATTAGAAAAAGGGTTGAGGGATAGGGAAGGAAGGATGGGGGGTGAGGGTTGAGGGGTAGGGATGGGGGGTGAGGGTAGGTGGGTAGGGATGAGGGGATAAGGGTCAAAAGGGATGAAGGTCGAAAGGTCGAAGAGGTGGGATGGGGGGTGAGGGTCGGTTGGATGTATTGGGGTTAGGGTCGAGGGGTCGTAGGGTATGAAGGGAGAAGTGAGGGTCGTGGGGATGGGGGAAGGGATGGGATGTAGGGGAGGGGGAGAATAAAAGAATAGAGGTTTAGGATGTAGTGTGGGTGCGAGTTGGAGCCGGGTGCCAGGTTGATGAGGAGGCGCAGGATGCTGTTCCCGTCTCCTAGGTGAGTGTAGGAAGGGAACCGGGGAAGGATGAGACTCTGGGTGGGGGAGCTGTCTCTGCGTCTGGTCCGTGGTGCAGATCCCCAGTTCCTGTAATAAAACAGAATGAGAGAACATTAGAAAGAGGGTGAGGGGGGAGGGGTATTCGGAGTGAGACGAAGGGGGATAGAGCTGATAGGGTGTGACTTAAGTACTGCTTGAGAGGAAATTGAGAGGGTATGAGGCGTGGTCTCTGTTCCTGAACTTTGTTATAAAACTCCATTTATTGTTGATGGCGCTTTTTTGTTTGTAATTAGATGAACTGACCCTTTAAAGCATCTTTTTGCAGTGCATGTACATCACCAACAGATGTCAGTGCAGGATCAGTCACAGCTTTATCATCTAAAGCCTGATGTAATGCAGTGAAGCCAGAATGAAAACAACGTTTACACCTGATAAAGGAGCATTTCCTCATTATTTAAGACACATTTCTTTGTAATTTATTTGAACATATCACCGATTAAATTCCTAATACCGCGTTTTCCAAACACAAATAAGAGCTATTACAGCATTTAGTAAGGGTTTTTTTGGTGGGAAACAATGGTCAAAGTGTAAAAACATCATTTGTCGTATTTGTTTTATACTGCAGCAGATTAGCCTTTACAAGTGCAATGTAGAAACAGAAGAAATCGAATTGACGAATATGGTTTATGCATGTTTATATTAGTGGATATAAGGTGTTGAACTGTCGGACAGCTATATTTATAAGCCAATAAAGTTTTAAAGGTTACAGAGGAAATTGACACATGCAAAATTGATAAACTATTAAATTATAATGAATAAAAGGGGGAAACTACAGCATTGCCTCTGCAGCTGATATATGTCTGAATATTTTCCACGAAATATTGAATCATTTATAGCCTACTGAGAACCGTCTTATAATTCTTCTTGACATATTTCTCAGTTTATAATGGAACAAGCTATATTTTCACGTGAAATTTTTGTATATAAATATCCCAGCTGCGGGACATTCCTGTGCGCTCAAAACTCCTACACGTCCGACAGCCGTGAACGCAGCATCATGCAGCTTGTGCGCTGCTGAGTCTCCGAGGCTGACAGCATGACACACAAGCTGGGCATTCCGCCACCAGCACGCCCGCTGTTATCTGCTATCTGTCTTTAAGCACTTCAAAAGCCAGATAAACCCCGCCACAGAGAGCTGCGTTAAAGCCCAAACCAAGTGAACCTGCACGCGCGCTGCTGGATGAACATCTGGAGCGCGTCTCCGCCTCTATCCCATCCTTCCGAGCGCTCGCCCCCGCTGAGGATGCGTACGATGATGGGACGGTCTCGCGCCCTGCTCCCCATCTTTCTCCCTCACTGAAGCTGAAGATTAACTCCAAACACAACAATGGGGGGGATTTGACGGGTAACAGCCTGTTCTCCATTTTATTAGAATTTAACACGTCGTGTTTTGGTTTATTCCCGGTGAAAATGGCGACGGGAGCTGGCTGGCAGCCTCCGTACATCTCCTCGACAAGCAGCACCACCAAATATACCCAATCTCCAACATCCAGCATGTTTTACGACGCGGGTTTAACGCTGGAATACACGAAAGATCTGCATTTGAAGATGAGCAAGAAGATTGCACAGCTGACCAAGGTGAGTGTGTGCGTGAATGAATGAATGGCGCAGATGAAGTGATTAAATTATTTGGAGCAGGTTGGGATGTAGATGGAGTAGTACCGTGGAGAGGGGTCGATGTGGGATGTCATTTGTAAACGTGCTGCTGTGAGAGGAAGTGGTGTTATTTTATTGTATCTTATACATTAAGTGCCGTGCAGGGCAGCAGGTGTGATGCTTAAGTTACATGTGTTTATATTTAGGAGCAGGTTTGATTATATTTAACTGCTCTGCATCCTTTAAGGGTTCATAGGTCAACATTAAATACCCATGAAAGGTTTGTGCAGTTATTTATTCATTAATTTACTTATTCATGTGCTTTCATACAAGTCTTACCTAGAAAGAGTTTCCCCTGTGATCCAACTGCTGTCCTCTGCCTGCAAAAAAAACAACTGACAACAAGACTGTATTTCATGAGTGATTACACTGATAGCTGAGAGCTTGCCAAATGCCCAGAGGACTGTGCTGCTGTGCATTTACCCTCTGCCACATCACTGTGTAACCTGTGCATGTTTCCTCTGCCATCTCTGACTGCCATTGCCACCCAAGGGACGAGGGGAAGTTATGTAATCTTGGAGGGATGCAGGGGTTTTGGCAGAGCTGCTTCTTTTGTAGTCCACCTGAATCCAGTGTAGCGATACTATGTCGCTCTGTAGTGGAGGATTTAAGGTGGCAGCTACATTTGCAGCATCGAGGCTTTTGTCTGAGAGGAAAGGAGGATACAGTGCAAGGCAATTTGTACAACCATGCTTTGTGTAGAGAGGACAGAAGATTTTACATAACAGGCATGGTGATTCTATCCCAGTACAGAATTAGAGTACAGTAGGAGTAAGATAACCTGAACAAACATGCACAGCATTGCAAATAGATGGGCAATGGGCTATCCAGGATTATAATACAGTGGCTCCAGTGGTTAATAATTAAATTTGCAGTGGTGGAGAGATAGTCTGGATAATGAGAATTGGAATTAACGTCCACAAACAATAGATTTAACACTTAACGCTTACTGGAAGGCAGTGTTTTCTAAATGGAGTCTGTATATTCACTCTAAATAGTGTGTCATGGTGTTCATACGACTGTCTGTCTGTCATAGACAACCTGTTCAGGGTGTTTCTTGGCCAATTCATGCTTAGAAAGGTGGTGTTTTCTTTTTCATATCCTAGACAACAGCATATTTCAAGGGTTTTGAGCTGTTATATGTAAATAATCAGCAGATAAATCAATTATAAAAAATAATTTTACAGTGAAATAAATCCGTGGTTTAGAAGAGGCAATTAAAAAAGGATTTCTGAGGTCATTTCAAGAATTCAAGTGTATTTTATTGCATTTCTGCTCCAGCTTCTGTAAAAGCAAAGCAAAGCTTCTCCATGTTCCGCATCCAGATGTCTTTTCAAAAAATTTAATGTGTTATGGCAGATTTATGCGTCTGTGTTTTGCCATTGTGTGTGTATCTGCAGGCTCCAGCTATCTGTTTACCAGCCATGCTCAATGTGGCGCATGTTACTCTTTCATGCAAACAGTTTCATTTCAAATGAGTGATTCAGACATCGCTGCAATGCTATTCTTGTGTTTTGGGTTACGACTCTCTAAAGCTGTTGTGCGTGTGTCATTCATTCTGCATTCAATCTGGTTGATAGCTACAACTCTGTGTTTACAGCGCCGCGTGTGAGCACTTTTTGCAACTTAACTTGAACTTGTTTGTTGAGGCAGTGCTTGCTTTAGTAATGTTCCTGCAGCAGGCAGAAAGTAGGACATTTTCCAGCTGTTGTACACAGGAGAATCTTGTTTTGTTCAAAGGAAACACAAAGAAGGACATCCCACTTTACCTTGTAACATCAGCAAAGGAGATAAATAAATCCCAAATCCTTCAAAAGATAAAAAATAAAAAATAATAATTTGCTTCCTGCAAGCAACAGAGGAAATAATGAGGAGTAGGAATATATGGTGCAGAATGGCCGGCTCTGCTCTCATGTAATCTGTGTCGGGGTTTGCAGCTGCAGAGATTTAAATGAGACATCCTGGGTTTTGCCTTTCATGCCATTACATCATTTTGAGGAGTTGATACAGTGCCACATACTGTAGATACCACCAAGCATATTTTAAAATGCATTGCTTTTTCATAAACACACACCTGGGAAGGCTTGAATAGCTGTAATCAACATCTCAGCTATTTTACACTCACCAGGTGGAACTATTGTTTGTTGAAGTAGGACGCATCAGATGCAAA
This sequence comes from Scomber scombrus, assembly GCF_963691925.1. Classification (NCBI taxonomy): domain Eukaryota; kingdom Metazoa; phylum Chordata; class Actinopteri; order Scombriformes; family Scombridae; genus Scomber; species Scomber scombrus. The sequence goes on along the minus strand of NC_084993.1, from coordinate 7,755,910 downwards.
ATAAGGAAGGGCTGAAATTTAAAATCATGGCCTTTGTGTGGTTATGGTTCAAATGCAGGATGCACTGATTATGTATTATAGTGACATCTGTGGCTTCATAGCTGGACTGAACGTTGCATTTAAGAAGGAAAGAAGGCTAGTATTTTTATGCTTCACATAAAAACAAAAACATTACAGTAACAGACCCTTGAGGTATCCCATATTTGACTGTAGCAATGACATACCGTTGTTAATGGACACACAGAACTCAGTGTTTAACCCAACATTGCATCAGTCTGTCTACTAAATGCTGATCCATCGTGTTAAAAGCTGCACTCAAATCAAGCAGTAGCAGAACGGAGGGCATGCCAGCATTGCCGGTCATTAAAAGGTCATTTGTGACTTTAAGGACAGTCTGTGTGCTGGGATGCTGACAGAAACCAGCTAAATAATTTTCAAAATGAAGTTTTTGTGTGAAAATTTTACAATGGAAAACAAAATTAACAAAATTCTGCACTACAATTTGAAAATCTTAAACTATCAAACTAACTGGTAACCAAGTCGAGTAATTGATGAGTAGGCAGAAAATGAATCATCAGCTATTTTGATCCAATCTTTTTTAAGTCATTTTTAAGAATAATGTTCAAATTCTTAGTTTTTTAGTTTCTCAAATGTTTACATTTTTTGCTTTATTCAGTCTCAAACCTAACCCTGGAAATCCCTCTGCTGTAAGCATTGGTTGAGGTTAAAAATGCATGCTTGGATACTCGTCCACACAAGTTCACACAAGTCAGTTCCCAAATCATTCTGGATGAGCAGGAACGCTCATGGGTTTTGGAACTGGGGCAGCACTTACACAGTGGCTGACGAGGTTTCACGAGTCCACGATGTCACAACTACACGCAAGAGGATAGAGGAAGAGTCATACAGTCCTGGGTGCAACATACTGCAGATTTGGGAAACTCCAGTTCTTCTTACGGTTAGGTTTTCCATTTCTACTCTTTTCTGAATATCACAGAACCCACTACGTATATTTCCTTTATCAGAGAGACTCATTGTGTCCTTGCACTTGCCTGCTGTGTTTGTGATGAGTTGTAGTGATGCTCAGGGAGGAGAGTGTGCACAATGCAGACTGAGTGTCCTTGGATCCTCAGAGCAGCACAAAGACAAAAGAAGTAACAGATGCAAAGAGCTGTCACACCAGGACCGGGAGGACAAACTAAATGCACTGTGTGCTTCAGCTAATTGGATACAGAGGCTGTGCTGCCACTTCCTGGTGCGTCTGATGGCGGAAAACAGTGGACTAAAAGCTCAAACGTCGAGGGATCCTGTTAAGACTACAGCACCTAGGAGAATAAGGCTCTCGTTAATCCTTTAATTAGTGAATATGATGGTAATCCTCTGAAAATGATGAGAGCAAAGCAACAAAATCATTCTTTGGAAGTGTTGTTTGAGCAAAATGCTGCAGTTGTTCTACTGCAGACGTTAATGACCTTTTATTCTGCGGTTCAATCAATAGCGATCTAGTGTGGAAAATGTCCTTTAGCCCCAGAATCATCCCTCCTGGGTGCCCTATTGTCAGCCGTGCCATCGTTCCTCATTCAGTCTACACAGAGCAGCTCCATACCTATTTGACTTCTTAGTGATAGACTAGCCAGAGTGTACATCTGCTTCATAATTGGCCTTTTGATAACAGCATGCTATTGAGCAGTCATCCGTCCGCCTCTATAATGGTAGATACAGTGCAGTTTGATTGATTACACATGTAGAATTGATCAGTTCCTCGCTAGCTGGAGAGACCTCAAGCTGAATTGACTCTAATGATACATTTTAACGAGATTCATCTGAGTCTAAACTTCTTTTCAGTCTGACAGAAATAAAACGATCCAGTCAGAATCTGTGTAATGGTTTTTTAAAATGTTTATATTCTAAGCAAGAAAGGCGTAAATTTAAACATTATTTAATCAAGTTTAAAGAATTTGCCTCATTTTAGTGACCAGAGTTGCCTCATATCATAACTCATGGATGCCCATTTTTTAATATTCTGTATGTAATTAGTTTCTCTGCATCAGTTCTGCTTGGGATTATCCTTGTCCATCTGAAAGGAGTTAAATAGAATAAAACATCACATTCAATGTAAATGTGTTGAAGTGCCGAGAAAAGACTCCGCTGCATTACTTTGCATAAGAAGATGGGGTAATTATGCCAACATGCATTTTTATCACCTGTTTTAAATTAAGCTAATTAAAACTTACATATCTGCACAATGGCTCAACATTGGAAAAAAAAGAATCCATACAGTAAATTACATTTCAGGTCTCTGTTCACATTCCCTCTTGCCTTAACAATAAAATCAATCATTAAAATAGAGGTTACTTGTCAGTTAAGCATTTATACACATGATCAATACTGTCATTTCTCTGGTTTGGACAGTTTATGTGTGTCTATTCTAAGCGTGAAAACAAGCAGCTCATGAAATCATATGTTTCTGAGGTAGCACATATTGGCTGTTTTCACTCACCTCCTGCCTGTAAAGAGGTCAGCAGCAACAGGGACTGTGGGTCCCAGAGGGGATTCATGATGGGAGGAAAAAAAAGAAACATAGTGGGAGATGTTCTACTGCTGGTTTTACAGCATTAAAGGACTGACTGTGACTCCTGTAGCTGCAGGCTGTTATGCTGCCTTTGGGCCTGGTTTGATTGGAGCCTCAGGCCTGAAAACTTGGCTGTGAAACCTCCAACAGAGACGGAGAGAAGGAGGGTTTTTAATGTCACTCCTATCCAGGGACGGACTTATGCATTCTCTGCTTCACTTTCATGAGTTTGCTCACTGGGGGATGTGCTCAGTAGGTTGAAGTTCAGAATCTCAGCCTCTTTTCACAGCTTCTCGTCATTCTTGTCGCAGGTATGAAATGACAAAGCACTGACTAAATATATCATACCGGCAAGGTTTATTTTCTTTATTCAATTATCTCAGGAGAAAATCTGAAAATAGCAACAAACTGATTATTACAGTTTCCCAAAGCCTTAGGTGATGTCTTCAAATTGCTAATGTTGTCCAGCCAACAGCTAAAAACCAAAATATGTTCAGTTGAGCTGCAAATGCACAAGTTAGAGAAAGTTCAACGATTTTCTTTCATTAATCATTTAATCAATACCGTCGTTCTCACATTAACCCCTAGGTCTGTAGATTTCAGCTCACAAATTAAAAGCCCACAATTCAAAAAGTGCCAAGCCATGTTAGGGGTTGTAATCTATTAGATTTAAATGAATTTATCAGTCCGAGCCTGCAATATTATTTGATCAGTGTATAAATAACATGTTTTCTTCACTGACTTTCTTTTCCAGCTGACATTATTTATGGAAAACCAGCTTTTGTGTTAGACTGGAGACACAAATAATGTTCCGAGGTATCTTTATTCCTGGGAGATGGAGAGACAGCGAAGAAAAGAGAGAGGAGAGGAGAAGAAGACAAAAGGGAGAGAGATGAAAAGGATGAAAGCAAAGGAAGAGGAGAGGGAGATGAAAGCAGCAGGCTCACCAGCGTCAGTAAAATAATCATGTATAATTGAAGGAACAGTTCCATGGCTGGCTTGCTGCTGGGAATCAGAAGCTCACACTCTAGCTGAACAGAAGGCAACAATCTACCTTTCTGTGACTTCTTTCACTACCAGCTGAAACATGCTGTAGTGGTACAGTAATACTAGTGATGGAGTAAATAAAAACATCCAGGAAGCGATTTGAAGGAGCAAAAATGTTTTAGCAGTTTGATGAAAGCAAGTTTGATGCTAAATACTGTCAGGCAGAGTCATAGATATTAAGGTTAACACATCAGCTGACTCCAAATACACTCTGTCAACTCTACTGTATGCATGCAGATAGTTTGAGACATCTATCTAGATTTCTGCCTCTTTACCAATACATTTCACTTAAAGTGAATATTGTTTGTTTAGCTTAAAGCACTGAAAGATTACATTTACAACATCTCATCCCAGAAACTCCACATACTCTGGATAATCCACAGAACATGCTGTCAACAGTGAAGCTGAGAGGCTATTAATTTAATTAAAAGTACTGGAAAGAATCTTACAATTGCAGTTTATATACTTAATAACTGCCTGGTTAAACTACAGATGTGTAGTACAGGCAGAGTTGGTTGTAAGTAGTATTATTACTTGGATTTTGATCTAAGTGGTATTTAAATCGAAAGTTGTAATTATGTGAGAGTGCCATTATTCCTTACAGAGGATAATAATCATGTATACACCCATTACGTTTGTTGTGTGTAAACTTTTCACCTCACCTGTTAGGGGGATTTAATGTTGGTGCTTCGCTGGTTCTGACGCCAGCGGGGCTTCGATTCAGCTGACCATGACTGAATATTAGCTGCTCACTGGAGGCCTCAATTTGCTGAAGCTTAAATTTTTTATTTTTATTTTTTTTAAATCTCCTGAATTTACAGGACCTGCATATTATTTACCTCCAGCGCTTATAAAACCTACTTAGGTTTCTGGGGGAGAGAGAGCATGACTGACAAGATGTTACACACTTAGGCTTGTGTGTGGCGAGTACCACAGCCAGCAGAGGGCTTTTGGGTGACCATATTTGAGGGCCATGTAGGATTTAAAGGTATTTTTGTCCAAGTGTAGACAGACGAAAAACAGCTTTTTTATGGTGCGTTTTCCTCTCTATAATTTCTGTTTAATGTGTGCTTTCTGTTTTAATCTCCATCCTCTTTGTTGGTCTTGGATCTGTTTGGTAGTTTAACTTAAATCAAGCACAGTTTTCCTCAGCTTTGGGGAAGAAAAATGGCTGACAAACAGTTCAGAGAGACAGAAAACACTTCCAAATAAGGAGGTGAATATATTTTAGAGCAGCCGCAGTGAAATAACAACTCTTGTCTGCGAATAAGGCCGTCTTTAATCAGACTGCGAGACTTATTTCTCTCTGTTTTCTGATGTTATTGCTATTGATCGCTTTGTCGCACCCTGAATGCAGAACTGAGCTTTAATGCAGAACTATTGATCTGATATTGAATCAGTTAATAAAAGCTTTCTCTCCTTTATTCTCATTCTGTCGTCCCATTCTCTTCCCGTCTCCAGGTAATTTATGCTCTCAACACCAAGAACGACGAACATGAAGAGGAAATCGAGTCTCTGAAAGATGCCCATGAGGATGAGGTACGGACACCACAAAGCACCAGACATCACTGTAGAGTGTCATTGAGCTGATAACGTGGTTAACACAAAATTCAAAAGGACGATCCCAGCAGCAGACAGTCTCGCTGTCATGGGAATGAGAGTATGTTTTAGCATTGAAATGCTGTTATTTCTTTCATTTCAGTGGAGAATTTTGGAGGTTTTATCTGTTGAGTATTTTAGGTTGCTGCAGTGGGAGTGAGAGGAGAGTCAGAGATCCACTGGCACGATGCAATTTTAGCGTCGGCTCACCATATTTTAGCTGTCTGCCCCCAACCTGCAGGAAGAGTGTTAACACCTCACTGTGCAGACCTCTCCAAAATCACACATACCACTTCAACTTATCTGCCTCAGTTGTCATCTTGATTATGGCATTAAGGTAGAGATTAATTAATGTCTTTCCAGTGTCTGTCATCTGTAACACTTTGTGGGTGTGAAGCCCTCCCCTTTCTGCTGATTAACTCATTTGACAGCAGCAGGTACTGATGGCTGCCTAATTAAAGGAAAGAACGACATCAAGTGTGTTGATTCCCTTTTACACTATGTGAATTTTGGGCTGGAAGTGAGAAAAATGTGTTAAAATCTTTAGTCGTCAATTCAAAACAGCGTTCCTAGATTGCACTGTGAGACACGTGCACCAGTGACCGATGCGGAGAAAACACACTCGTTCTAAGTGAGCTAAGTATTTACACACAGCTCTAAAATTCTCCATACATCCAGCACAATCATACAATGTGAAGCCCTTCATATTGATATTGTCCAGTCTGACACAGATTGCAACCAAGATTTTAATCATAGGCATCTCTAACAATGTGACATGCAATTAACTTGACGCAAGTGTAGTTATCGCAGAGTCTTTAATGAGGCATCTCTCCACCACAAGTGTCCACAACAGCTTCAGACAGTAATGAACACCATTATTAGTCCAAAAGATATTCCCTCATTTAGAGTTTTATGTAACTCCAAAACCGCCCATAGCTGTTTAATGAGATTTGGTGACTGTGAATCATCCAGTGACACCTCATAACCTGCTCGACAACATCTGCTTTCATTGATTCTCTGATCATTTATTCAGCTTTTTGCTTGAATTTGCCACCCGTATGTAGAGTAGGTGCTCCATCTGCAGTCTTTAATCTGAGTGAAACACATTATCAAAGTGTGATTATGACTCATATTGGTTGTTACCTTGAATAAATCTTGTTAAAACACCACCGAGCAGCTGCAAAAAAAGAGAAAAAAGTGTACAAGAAGCTCAGAGGAGCAGCATATTTGATTCCCGTATGAGAATATTAGTTGTTTGATTAGTCATGATTGTTTCTAGCCAACAAATGGTTTCAAAACACAGTTATCAGTGTCCATGTTCCACACGATTTTAATTTATTCTACTGTGGATTTTCTGGACTGGTTTCACAGATGTATAATAAATCTGGCTCCAGATCAAAAACAATGATCTCCAATGAGAGACTCGGTTTATTTAAGAACAAGACCCTAAGCCTTCGGGTTTGGATGTTGTTAATTTCTTTCTTACTGCTTTCAGAGAGAAGCTCTAGTGTACTGTGGTCTGAGTTGTTGATTTAATTAGTGTTGCTTTCAAGTGTCAAATTTTCAAAGTGGGAATTTTTTCTCCCCTGCCAAGCAGCTTTTCTTAGAGGCAGCAGCGTAGCACTTTATTTATTTACACATTTTACCCTTAAGTGCTTATTTTCACCTACACTCTCTGTGGGTTTGCAGAGATTCTTTACATGTTATAATGGAATAAAAGTCATACTGTGAGTTCTTCATGTCACTTTATAGTGTATTGTATATACTGACTATATGCATCATCCCAGGCGTCATTTATGAGACCGAGTTTTGAGTTTCTTCCACAGCTTTCAAGATGTTGACTGTTTTTGTTTTCCTCGCTTCTCAGGTCCAACACATTGTGACAGAAACCAGAGACAAAATCATGCAGTACAAGAGTAAAATGGCGGACGAAGCTGACCTGAGGCGGCGGCTGGCCAGTCTGGAGGAATCTGTCGAACTCCACGAACACATGAAGAGACAGGTCACTCACTGCTGCTGGGCACCAAAGGGAATTCATTCAGCTTGGTTGTGTTTAGCGTGGCTTAGTTTAATCCATTTCTTTTTCAATGTCATTCTCTTCACGTCATATTGTGTGTAGTAGTCCTGCAGTAGCCTTTGATGAATTATTTAAATCTGAGTTGAGCTGCATGGTATCCAATAACCATTTGTGTAATGTATTGCGGTTATAATGTAAAATAATGTAATGCGGCTGCTCTAATGTTTTGCTTCTCGCAGGCTCTAGCAGAGTTTGAGATGTACAGACAGAGAATGGAGGATTCGCAGCTCTGCACCGAGGCCCAGCACACACAGAGAGTGGTTTCAATGAGCAGAGAGGTACGACTTTACACACACACATACACAAACCACACACACAAATAATCACGTCCTGGTAAAAGACTATGTTATACTATTTCGTGCTGGGAAGATGAAGATGCAGTGTCAGTTGCAAGCTGCAAAAAACATTAAAAAAGACATTAAAAAAGAAACGATTGCTCATGAAATATTGTCGACTATACTCAGTTCTGACTTATACTTGAACCATATAAGTCATGCTACACTATGAAGTACTAGTATGCAACACTTTTAAGGTAACACTAAACATAAAGTATATACTAGTTGTTTCACTAGAAGTCCACCAGCTTTACATTTACATTAAACATTTACAGCTTATCTGAAGTGACTTACAAGCATGGCAAGACAAGTATTAGTGGACGGTGACTCAAAACAGACATGGTGCAAATATTCAATTAAAGTAATGCAAGTGTGACACTTTGCCTAATATACAGAATATCACTGCAGCTCCACAAACATACACCACTTTTTTCAGTTAATTAAATAAACATCAATAACTTTGACATAAATGCTAACTGGCATATACAGTAGCTAGTGTTAATGGTTAGACTACAGTCGCCTTATGTAATGTTATAGCACAAGCTGTCAGTTTTACACAGTAGCAGCTGGTGAATCGTAAGTGGAGTACTGTTTTCATGTGGCACACAGCAGGAACATACGCATAATAGACCCATAATAGCCAGCCGCTGCACATGTAGGTGAGTTGTATTGAGAGTTGTATGTACCAGTGGTGTTAACATTAAATACACCAGTAGAACAAGAGCAAAATTCAAAGTGGCATAACACTAAGAATCCAGGATTGCAGAGTTAAGTGATATTTGCCATTGAAACATTAATTACGAGCTGTTTATGCAGTGTCATGCAGCATGTTGATAAGAATCTGTAAATGCTTGTGGTGAGTGGTATCTGCCACTAGAACAGGAAGTGGCAACCATCAGCGAGTTTGGACCTCTGTGCTGCTGGATTCCTCTGTTTGTATGACCCTTGCTTCCAGGATTACAGGTTCACATGTAAATGAAGTTGGCACACAATCACGTAAATTGATGGAGAAAGCGGTAGGTTGCATTTAAACATTGCTTGCAAGGCTGAGTGGAGGTGTTGCATTTTGAGTAGCTATAAAGTAAGCCAGTGATTGGTCGCAGACATTATAGTAAGTCACAATTAAACCATATATAATGTAAAGAAATGTAAGAAATACTGATTTAATATAATCCAATAGAACTGCATATATCATATTATGTCAGATCATGTCATATACCATCTCATGCCATCGTATGACACAATATCATACACGCCTGCTTTTGTGGAGTCTGACGGCAGAAGGCATAAATGAACACTTGAAGTGTATTTCGATGTGATGAGCTTGTGGCGGAACGAGCTCAGTTCATCATCAGTTCATCTATGTTTGGATTGGTCTTCAATATGTTAGCGTTGGTCTTGTCCCTCTTGTCTTCCCTTTTTTTGCCACTGCCTCCAGACTGTCCAGCTCCAGCTTGACCCAAAGAGGCAGCTCTTGCTCATCAGCTGGCTTCTGATGACATCACATTACATGTTACATTTTTATATATTTTTTCAACCTCATGTGCGTCTGATCGTTTGATGTAACGCTGCTGCATTTTAACAAGTGGAGGAGTTGAGAAGCTACGAGCATTTGTTTTGGCACTGAGAGAAATCCCAAATAAGTATACTGACAATATAGAATAAAATATATTGCATTTTCTGAATAGATGCTGTGGGCATTCAGCTTGGCACTGGTTGAGACTGGGTTGGCAATTACACATAAAATGATTCAAACAGAATAGAATATTTCCCGTGGTTTCAATAGGTGGAGGAGATGCGTCGGGATTTTGAGGAGAAGCTGCGGGCATTCACCCACACTCAGGCCCAGTTTGAGGCGGATAAGCGGCGAGCGCTGGAAGATCTGAGGACCACCCACCGCCAGGAGGTGGAGGAACTCCTCACGAACCAGCAGAACCAGAGCGCCACCTCCACCGAAGACCAGGAGAAACTGGCCGAGCTGCATAGACAAGAGGTGGGCTAAGAGTGGGAGATAGATGTGTCTTCTGGAAGGCAAAAATATCTGGATTGAAGCATTTTATCTTTGGATTTTGTGGAGAGTTTATGCAGCAAGTTACTTGACTGGGTAATTGCTGTACTAGAGGCTTATTAAGTGTTTATTTAAGGTTGTGTTGTTGGTGTAGTCGGCTTATGAGTATAATATAAACCTGCAGTGGTTATAATCTGGTTGTTGACCTTTGTTGCATGTCATCCCTTTCTTTTATTCCCATTTTTCCTTTCGTATCAACTTTCCAATTTAGAAGATTAACCAAAGACTACTCTAAAAATGTGTTTATTGGGACCATATACAGTGTTAAGAATAAATGTTACCATTTGACAAAGTTAGTTTATAGTTAATATTCATCTGCAGTCCAGATGGCAGTTTAATTCCAAAATATTCTGAGTGTATTCTGGCAGCCTTTGGGCAATATGACTAACATTCAAATCTGGGAGACAAAACCAAAACACTTACTTACTTTTTTATCCTTCTATAATTGTAGGTGGAGGCACTGATGGAGAGGGTGGAGGAGCTAACGAAGGATAAAGTCCGTCTGGTGGAAGAGTACGAGGCGAAGCTGGGGAAAGCTCAGGAGTATTATGAGAGGGAGCTGGAGGCCATGAGGAGAACGCACCAGCTCACCACTGAGAATCTGCTGGCCTGGAAAAGGACTGAGGTGAATTCATTACATAGACACACATAACAGATAACAGCTGTCTCTGTAAAAGGAATACTGCGCTGTTTTACAACCTGACCTTTCCTAATTATCTATACAAAACACTTCCCAATCAATTAAACGATATTTGTTTCACCTTTCATACAAGAAAGTGTTTTATAGATGACTGAGCAGCCGATAGTAGACAGAACCAATGCAAACAAATTAATAATGCACATGAGAAATTTAAAAAATATGTGATAAAACCAATAAAAAATAGCCAACATCTGTTTACTTTCACATTTAGCAGCAAAAGTAGTAATTAGCATTCATTTAGAGTTGTGCACCTTATTAATATAAGTCCAATAGCTGCTAAATGTTTCACCATGATTACCAGCTAGTTGCTTAGGTAGTCTCTCTGCCGTTTAGTGCTGGACAGATAACATAGAGTAGGTGTATCAGAGTTTTTTTTGACGCCTGCTCCCTGGGATGTGTTCACGTCTCAGACTGAATGATCTACCTCTCCTCGTGTTAAGGTTGAACTTCGTAAGGAGTTCCAGGCTCAGGAAGCGGCGCTCCAGCGCTCGCTGTCCAAGCTGAGGAGTGAGCTTCAGAAAGCTCAGGAGGAGGCCCGGGAGAACCGAGACAAGACCAACAGACTGCAGACGTCACTGGCCAACGCAGAGGGAACCATCAAGGTTTGTGTGAAGATGAAACATTGCTAAAGCACGATAGCTTTTGCTGCTTACACTGCACTGGCCCATTTTCTCTTATATTTGCTGAACAGTTCTCAGACAAAAAAAACACAAATGCTATGAGAGTCTTCTTTTAGTTACATTTGTGTAGGAAAGTGGGTTGAATTGGATGTAAAAACAGTTGCTGAAAACTAAGACAAAAGTAAATGCCTCAGGGCAAAAAAGATTTTCAAGAATCTCAAAATGCTGGGAAATCTAATGTGGTGTGCACTGATGGTCCTGTAGGCAAATCTGTGGAGCAGGAATTACTTGCTTTATGGGACTCGAGGCTGCAGTGGGAAAGATATGACTTGGTTTTAAAATACTGAATGCTGCATTGCTGTGGTGTAATTGTATGTTTCTGTGTGTGCTGCAGAATCTGCACAAGCAGCTGGAAGAAGCCATCCAGGACGGAGAGATCTGGGTGATGCAGCTGAAAGACACTGAGTATGAACTGGAGGGCAGCAGAGAAAGAGTTCAACAACAGGCAACTGAAATCCTCCATAAAGCCAGTGAGATGTGCTTCTACATATATCGTGCACAGTTGTTTTAAAGGAAAACATCTTATTCTCATGTTTGTGCCCATTTGAATCATTGGTCTTTATAACATTTTAGTCACATTTTTCATCATTTCTTTGTAAGTGTGTAAGTCCAACAGTGCTATCCTATGGTTATGCAGGCATGGCATTTGCTTTCTCTGGTGACATGTGTCAGAAGTAACAAAACAGGAAATAATGTCATGTTGCAAATCACAGGTTGGATGTTGCAAATTTGGCCCCAGACAAACACATCTCTATAAAACTCCTTCAACTTGGAGCTTTTATGCCACAAATAATCAAATCTGACAATCTGACAAAAATCCTGACTGATTTGTTTGAAAAGAAATTGAATTCAGTTTGAAAGCTCTGGATTAAACCTTTAATAATTCAACATTTGACATGGAAACTCTCTTTTGACTTTGTTCTCTCTTTGGAACATCTGCTCTCTTTCTGCACATCAAAGATAAACATTATTTTACCCGTCCTCTATCAGTTTTACGAGCAGCGGGATGTTCTCAGGATAATGAGAAAGCTCAGAAAGCTGCAGTCTAGGTTGATGAAACCGTTGCCTCAGCAGAAACACAACAGTAATGTCAAATTCTCTACCCAGCGTTGTCAGATTTAAAGGCGTACCTGTGGAGTTCAGTGAGTTGATCGCTGAAGTTTTGTTGATGGACTGTTTCCAGGTCAGATTGGCTCCCTGCAGGCCACCCAGATGTCCCACGAGGCGACCATCAGGAACCTGGACCTGGAGCAGAACCGGCTGAAGGAGAAGATCTGCAGGCTTGAGGAGGAGAGGGAGGGTCTTCTCAACCAGAGCCAGACCTCCAATGAGCAGCACAGACAACAAGTGCTCAAACTAGAACAGGTGATTTGAACCCTTTCATTGATCCCAGTCCAATCTGACGGGAAACACAGGCCGTGAATCATAAAGCTAACCGCTAATCTTATCCTCAGTCTCTGCGTGAGGAGCACCAGGGGTATGAGAAGGAGCTGTCCAGGTTGAGGGAACACTATGAGGAGGAAACGCATCGCTTCAAGGAGGCGCAGGTCATGGCGCTGGAAGAAATGGAGGACAAGCATCGGTCCATGAGAGAGGAGGCCCAACAGGAGAAAGAGGAGGAGAAGAAACTCCTTATGATGGTGAGTGCACTGTTGGCATTGAGTGTTTAGCTGTGTGTGTTCAGGTTTATGTGGAGAAGACACAAATTAAGTATTTATTCTTTGATATAGAAATGAGTCACAAAACAATATTAGATCAAGGTTCTTTTTCTAGTTTTTTGCTGTTTTCAACTTTCAATATTGACGCTACCTACAGTATAGATACTAATAAAGAAACTATTTTTAAATACATAGATTACCATCAAACCAGGACATATTTATGTAATGAATCATGTCATGTAACAAAAAATATATTTACCTGTTTTATTTTATCTGTGTTTTAAAATGGTGTATATACATAAGATCCACAGATTGGTTTGAATGAATTATGTAGAAGTGACAACATAATTTATTAGTTTCTCTACAGTATGTTACCATATGGCTGAATTTTACATTTACATACTGCTGTCAGTGCATCAAACCAGCTGTCAGAAAACTGGAGCTCAGCTAGAATGTTGCTCTCTTGTGGTTTGACTGTTTTAATATATTTGGACATCATTTCACATGAACCGAGGAAAAACAGCTCTGGAGTTATTTCTCTTGACTATTTATTGTTTGTTTACCCTAAAAAATATGTATTATCTCCACTAGCCTTATTTATGATTCTTTCAGTTATAAAACATGCAAATGGCCACAGCAGTTTCCATATAAAAACAGTAATTACAACATGCACAGCTGCCACTCTGGAGTGTTGCTCTCGAGCTTTTCTGTGCAGCAATTAATTATTTTCTTCAGAGCAAATGGCTTCAGTCGTTTAAGAAATGTGTATCTCTAAGAAGTGAGCCGCCCACTCCACGAGCTGCACACGTTTGATAATTAGGTCAACATTAAGACTAAGATGTGAAAACAACATCACTGTCTCGCTGTATTTCCCTCCGTGTCCCTCATTCTGACATTGGCTTCGTTCTTTTTTTCTTTCATCCACCAGTTTTTCCTTTTTTCACTCTTCATCCTCTCTGAGTTCAAAGGGGCCGCATGAAGAGAATACAAATGTCCATATTGTCGCAGGAGCAACACAACGGATCAAATTACACAGGTTGAATTAATTTAACCCGATTCATTTATTGACCACAACAACATAACATTAAGAACAGCAAATGGTCTGAAGCAGCTAGGACTACTTTTCTGTTTATTACCAGCCTCTATTTATTCTGACATCTCTCTGTAATTAAATAAGCAAAAGAAGCAGTTGAAACTAGACAGTGTGGCAAAAAGGAGAGCTTCTTCAACCATGTTAAAAATATGATTTTAAATTTTTCATTGCTCTCTTCCACACAGACGGATATATTAATATATTTTTCATTAACTTCATATTAATCATGTAATAATACATGTATTTCACCCACACAAATGAGGGCATCATCATGCACTGCACAGCTAACCAGTTCAATTCAGTTAAAACATGTGAAAGCTGTCAATCAAACGCTGGTGTGGACTGAGAGAGGCTGAGTCTCACCTAAAAAAGTCTCCAATTCATCTCCCACCACAGGATTTTCTTATAGTAGATGTGTCTATTGGTCGTAAGTTTCGATACCTTTTCTCATTAAAATGGCAGCATAAAATAGTTGAAATAGCTAAACGATATGAGATTACTCATAAATGTGTCATCACTTATGAGATATGACGTCTCATTACAGTCTCCACTGGTGAGCACACACATTAAGAAGCGCTGAATGACAGTCGGTCTGTCACTCTCAACGAATTAGATTTCCCCCATGTGAGTCTGTGTAGCGCTGATGATGTAGGATGACGTCACCAAAACTGTCAATCAATCAGTTAGATTTCCTATCAGTATGGATGACCTCATTTTTGCAGCTTATGGCTCATTTGTTAAAAGTCAAATGTGAACATGAAACAGACAACAACTAAAAGACAGCAAGCATCTTTTTTTCTGGATTAAACTTAATCCCACATGGTGATGGATGGCTCTAAAGAGAGGTAGCCATCACCTGATTGGTCAGTCATTTTATGTCCTTTTAGGATGGCAGGCAAGGGGGAGCGCTTGTTTTTCTCCTATGTGCAGCCCTTACAGTACATTTACCCCATTTATTCTCGCTCATGTGGCTCCACCTGCATCCGGTGAATTTAGGGGAAGAAAATCATTCATACTGAAGCTTGTTGACATCCAGTTAAAGCGAATTATCTTACAGGCACAAAGACATCATTATATATAACTACCATAGAGGAACTCACAGCACCTTGTCTCAAAAAACCTTTAAAATTTCAGCTTTTTAAAAAAAGAAGACATATTTTATGCTTCTTAAATGATTACACACTTCTGAGTTTTAAACTATTGTGAACTCCATGTTCTCTCTCTGCCTCTTCCCATATCTCTGCTCTTTCATAACGCCCCTTCCCCCCCCCCCCCCACCCATCCTCGTGAGCTCATACTTCCAATGCTGTTTGAAGCTGACTGCTAATTGGTTGATTTTCATTGACATTAAATTTTGCCTCCGAGCAGGGTGAGAGCGTTGCGCGAGCATGTGGGCGTGTGTTTATAGATTCCCTGAAAGAAAAGGGAGCGATGGAGAGAGAAATGATGAAAAAGAGGGAAATATTACGTAAGCCGGAGCTGCGCTGTGCCTCGTCGTCTTTAGATTAATGTATGTTTTTATTTGGAGTGAAATTAAAGGGGAATCCGGGAAGACAGAGTGCGTGAAACAAGGAGGAAGAGGGTGGAGATGTAGAAAGGAGACACAAGTGGTCAATTTTACAACAGCAGAATCAATCTTCATCTTTCCTTTAACTTTCAACTTTTATCTGCCAGAAAGATATTAATGAGTCTCCAAACTGAAGCAATACAATCTCTAATCTGCCTGCAGCTGGGTGCTCTGCTGTGGACGTAGATTCCTGTTCACTGTCTTTAGCTGTGGAAGAGCTATTTTCAGTCTAGTGGCATACCGATCTGCAGGTCTTGATGTCGGTAATAGGATGCTAACATCATTGTCAACAGTATAGATTTTCTTATTGAATGCAGCAGCAGGCAAACACCACCTGTCATACACACTAAACTGAATTTGATCATCTTTGATCCCACAGGGGAAACAAAAGTACAACCAGAAATGTGTAAGGACTCACAGGATGTAAACTCCAACTGAAACTGTGTTTAAATCATCGATTTTATGCCATTTTTTAAGCCATCCATCCATCCATCTTCTACCGCTTATCCGGGGTCATTTTTTAGCATTTTTTCTAACTATTTCCAGTGTTTTAATTAATGAATAAACTGAAGTTGGAAACCTGGAAGCAGCATGATAAAGGTGAAGCTAAGTGGGTTATAAGAAAGAAGATGTGGATTACTGGCTGGCTCCCATGTGGATTAGATAAAGATGGGCGGTTGCTTTATAGTTTGTTCACATCTTATGGGATGGAAGCAGGAGATTGGAAAGATTCCCATGGTGACAACGGCTCAGGATGGCGATTAAGGAATGTAATTTACTCACTGAGCCAATATTTATCTAGTGGGCAATATAGATTAAATCTATTATTGCAGTGCATAGATATTTTTTATGGCCATATCAATATAATTATGATACAGTGAAGTAATTATAAATAAGATAACCAGATGACAGTTTTTGTCTCATTCGGTTCATTCAAAGTGTGATTTTCTGTTATAGTCATACTGTTATGATGTCAGATGTTAAACATGGTCAAAGCCTTAAAGAGACAGCAGCTAAAATGGCCTGTTTCAGACAGAGGCTGAACGGAGGGGCTGCATAAAGAGCTATTATAAGTATATATCTACTGTAAATCATGCAAAGATATTCCCATCAGTCCCCAGGTGTAAATATAGACCTGGAAATATGCATACATACATACAATATGTCCATACATCATGCTGCAATGATCAGATAGATCCAGACACATTAACAGTATGGACATATTTCTGTATATATTATCATATTTTCCAAGCCTGCCCGCATTGATCTAAGGTTGCATGACAATCAGAGTTGATGAAATACTGTTCAGATTCCGCATTTGCTAGGAAAGCAAAGTAAAATAAATTTAACAAAGAATGAGCTCCAGAAATCTGTCTCTAATACGGTAGTGCTGTGTATCCAGAAGTATTATAATAAACCACTATTTTAATACAAACAGAGCACAAAACATATCTGGTATAAATATCAGTGGTAGGAATGGATAACAGACGGAATATGACAGAATAGATGAAAAAGAGGGAATTTTATAAGAGGAATTCATAGTGGCCCAGAGAGGATTTGGTGCTGTGGTTTGAAGGATTATAGGAACGGGTTGGTTTGACGAGATGGCCTTTTAAGTTTCTATGACAACTCATGTGTCCGTCCTTCATTCAGTAGCCTTGCTCTCACTCTCAACAACTGCCACAACATCATATTAAAGCACAAATGGGATTTACAGTGGCTTGTTAGCTCTCCTCTTTTTGTAGAGATTATACTTGTAGGGTATTTTAGTAGGAATGCTGCAGAAACAGGGGTAAATATAGACTATATTTCAACCAGAGGTGCACTCATAATTTGTGATAATGATTGTATTTAAATTAAAAGCTCTTTGTAGACATCTCTTGTTTTATGGATAGTCCCAACACTAATGAACTTTCCTCCTCCTCTTCTTCTTTCTTGTCTCCAGAAAATGAGTCAGGAGTTTGAGATAAAGCGTCTTTCGTTAGAGGAGCAGAGAGACCGACTTCAGCAGCAACTGGACAACTTGAAAGAGGAGCTCTCGGCCAAAGTCAACATGGCCAACCAGGAGGTACGAAAAGATCAATCTCAAGAGGGTACGAAAGTGACCGCTCTCATTTCCTATGATGGCATGATGATAACCCCTGTGGTGATCTTTCCAGGTGTCCCACCTCCAGGAGCTGGTGAGGGAGGGGGAGCAGAATATGGGTTCGGCTCAGACACAGATCAACTGTCTGAAGGACACTCAGGAGAAGCTCAAGATTGAACTAGACGCAACTAGAGCCCGAGTCCGAGAGACAAGCAACCTGCTGACGGACCTACAGGTGAGGAATAAAACCAAAAAGCATGAGTCAGGACTGATGAACTAAACAAGTGTTTTCTCAGATGTTGGGATCTAGACTTTAGTATTTTTTTTTATAGTGCATATTAAGGTGAGATTCCTCCTATAAGCCTGTAAGGGTTTTCTGAACTTGCCTCTTTTTTCCTGTTGTGTTTTCTGCTGCTTTGTTTTACAGCGCAAATAAATAAATAAATAGCCAGAGCTTTAATATAATTCCTCTAATATGTATATTTTTTCAGTTTCCTGCCAGCGTGATAAGCAAATTGCAATGTTCAGTGTTTATCTTGTTACGAGCCTGTTTCATGTTTGTTGTCTAGCCTTTAACAGAGGCTGAGAAACTAATAACCTGCTGACTCGCACAGACACTAAGAACAATTGTACAGGAAAAAGAACAAGGGGAATTGTAACTGTGTTGACATTTTCATATATTAAGAGTCTTTTGTTGAATCTCATAGGGAGGATTTTTACCCAGGTTGTCTCCAGCGCTCCTTATGCAACAAACTGTTTACCACACACTGTAGTTTGATCCTCATAGAGTAAAATTGAATTGAATTGAACTGAACAGAGTACGTTTTCACCCACTGCATCTGACTACATCGCACATTTTATCAATCCAAGTGTTGTAAGAGTAAGATCCAAATCTGATTGTATCTGTCTTGGGTATTTTTTTGGCTACATGCAAATTAGGGTAAGCTCCACCCCAGCCCAGTTGATGGCTGTAATACCCTGAATGTGCTAGCAAAACCTAAAAATGCACTAGCAGTTCAAACATAAACTGACACATCCACATAAATTACGGCAGCGTATTGCTGCCACGCCAGGAAAAAAAAAACGGATCAGTATCATGTTATGACGTGAAACGTTTAGCTTTCCCGCTGAAACAACAGCGGCGCTATCGATTGTTCTGAAACAACAGTGGCGCTATCCATTGTTCTGAAACAACAAACAGCGCTATCCATTGTTCTGAAACATCAGCGGCGCTATCCATTGTTCTGAAACATCAGCGGCGCTATCCATTGTTCTGAAACAACAGCGGCGCTATCCATTGTTCTGAAACAACAAACAGCGTTATCCATTGTTCTGAAACAACAGCGGCGCTATCCATTGTTCTGAAACAACAAACAGCGCTATCCATTGTTCTGAAACAACAAACAGCGCTATCCATTGTTCTGAAACATCAGCGGCGCTATCCATTGTTCTGAAACAACAGCGGCGCTATCCATTGTTCTGAAACAACAGCGGCGCTATCCATTGTTCTGAAACAACAAACAGCGCTATCCATTGTTCTGAAACAACAGCGGCGCTATCCATTGTTCTGAAACATCAGCGGCGCTATCCATTGTTCTGAAAAATCAGCGGCGCTATCCATTGTTCTGAAACAACAGCGGCGCTATCCATTGTTCTGAAACAACAGCGGCGCTATCCATTGTTCTGAAACAACAAACAGCGCTATCCATTGTTCTGAAACAACAGCGGCGCTATCCATTGTTCTGAAACATCAGCGGCGCTATCCATTGTTCTGAAACAACAGCGGCGCTATCCATTGTTCTGAAACATCAGCGGCGCTATCCATTGTTCTGAAAAATCAGCGGCGCTATCCATTGTTCTGAAACATCAGCGGCGCTATCCATTGTTCTGAAACAACAGCGGCGCTATCCATTGTTCTGAAACATCAGCGGCGCTATCCATTGTTCTGAAACAACAAACAGCGCTATCCATTGTTCTGAAACATCAGCGGCGCTATCCATTGTTCTGAAACATCAGCGGCGCTATCCATTGTTCTGAAACAACAAACAGCGCTATCCATTGTTCTGAAACAT
Organism: Scomber scombrus; assembly: GCF_963691925.1. Classification (NCBI taxonomy): domain Eukaryota; kingdom Metazoa; phylum Chordata; class Actinopteri; order Scombriformes; family Scombridae; genus Scomber; species Scomber scombrus. The sequence goes on along the minus strand of NC_084993.1, from coordinate 7,736,356 downwards.
CAGCGGCGCTATCCATTGTTCTGAAACAACAAACAGCGCTATCCATTGTTCTGAAACATCAGCGGCGCTATCCATTGTTCTGAAACAACAAACAGCGCTATCCATTGTTCTGAAACATCAGCGGCGCTATCCATTGTTCTGAAACAACAGCGGCGCTATCCATTGTTCTGAAAAAACAAACAGCGCTATCCATTGTTCTGAAACAACATACAGCGCTATCCATTGTTCTGAAACATCAGCGGCGCTATCCATTGTTCTGAAACATCAGCGGCGCTATCCATTGTTCTGAAACAACAAACAGCGCTATCCATTGTTCTGAAACAACAGCGGCGCTATCCATTGTTCTGAAATAACAAACAGCGCTATCCATTGTTCTGAAACAACAAACAGCGCTATCCATTGTTCTGAAACAACAGCGGCGCTATCCATTGTTCTGAAACAACATACAGCGCTATCCATTGTTCTGAAACATCAGCGGCGCTATCCATTGTTCTGAAACAACAAACAGCGCTATCCATTGTTCTGAAACAACAAACAGCGCTATCCATTGTTCTGAAACAACAGCGGCGCTATCCATTGTTCTGAAACAACATACAGCGCTATCCATTGTTCTGAAACATCAGCGGCGCTATCCATTGTTCTGAAACATCAGCGGCGCTATCCATTGTTCTGAAACAACAAACAGCGCTATCCATTGTTCTGAAACAACAAACAGCGCTATCCATTGTTCTGAAACAACAGCGGCGCTATCCATTGTTCTGAAACAACAGCTAAGCGATAGTCACATGTAGTTCGGCCAATAATTTGGTTGTTTAAAAACAACCAAAAAAATTTGCTAAATTGTTATTTTTCTATAGATATATAAATCTTAAACAGTAGGGGGAAAAATACAACTGACGGGTTAGGGGCCCCTTGTGGCGCAGGCCCGGGCAAACTAAGTACAGCCTACAAAAATAGGTGTTCCCCGAAACCCGACCGGCACATGCCGGCTTTGTTGGTACATATTTTAGCTAGCCTAAATCATGGTGAGATTGTCACTGAATCACCATCACAATGCTGCAGAAGCATAAAGATGATTTTGACGTTTTGCTTTGACACAAATTAAAAGAGAAAGGCTGTAAACAACAATCCGTGTTTTGGGCCTTGGTGATGCCTGTTCACTGCAAAAGCCCAAGTGCCAGTTCACAACCTGATTAACCGGGGTCCACCTCCGCCTGAGACCAATTTATCACAATATAACGTGAAACGTTTCATGTTATAACAATATAAATTATAATGTTATAACGTGAAAAGTTTTATGTTATAACAATATAAATTATAACGTTATAACGTGAAAAGTTTTATGTTATAAAAAGAAACTATCACGTTATAACGTGATACTGATCCGTTTGTTTTTTTTTCTGGAATGGCAGCAATACGCTTCTGTACATGAATGACTCACATACATGAATAATGAGCAAGACGTTAGTGTTTCTCTCTTCTTCACATGGCTCTCATTCATGCTCAATCACCACTCCAACTGGTCAAAGATTAGATAAATGCTAAAAGAGCTTGTTGCACTGACTGTGTGATAAGAGCTTTTTTTTTCATTTTAGTTTAATTTGATTATCGCAAGGGGACAGAGCAGACCACTATTAACATAGTCACACTTGGGAGGAGAGAAGATTAATTATGTGTTTTGGAGAGACGGATGCATTGAAATCTTTTTTAACATTTGGCTTGAATGCGTCTCATACTACATCAGGATGTAGTTTGTGCACTCTTAATTCAATCTGTCTCTCATGCTTCTTAGATGTAAATGGAGAATATGTATAATCTAAGAGTGTTTTAATTAGGATGTAAGGCTCTTGCATAAACATATCATTCAAGAAGCTGGGTAGCTGATTGTGCAACCAGTCATTTGTTTTGTCTTCTGTCAGATACAGTGATGTGATGTCAGTTGGTCAAGTTTGCTGATGGTTTTGCAGAAAATAGAGGCGTAACTCAAGCTACATTTTAGGGATGACAGAAGAGAAAGAAGGAGAAGGAGTGAGAAAGATTGGGGAAGGGGGAAATGAGAGAGGGGAAATACATTTTTGAAAAGAGGGAATCAGGAAATGAGTGTCAATTGAGAAATGAGTGCAGGACTGGAGGCCAGCTGTGAGATAATGATGATGAGGCTATTATGAGTTGAGTGGCCCTGTGCTTGAAAAGAACCCTGCTGGTAGGAGGAAAGAGGGGAGAGAGAAAGTATGAGGGTGATAGAGAATATGGTGTGTGAGAGAGATTGTAATTACCAATACTATTATTAATAAGATAAGTCTTTTAGTAAGGAGCTTCCTAACACATCCAATAAGAGCAATGTGCACAAAGATGGAGCTGTGAGAAAAATATGAATGAGTGAAACATGAAAAACTGTGAATAAACAATAACACACAGAAAGCGCAGCGGTAAGACAGACAGGACAGAGAGACTGAATAACGATCGACAATACGATGAAATTGCAGAGTGGTGCTCTTCGCTTTCCCACCAGAGCCCGGCTGCTATATAAAGAAGGGGATTTGGACTGTAAAAAAGGCTAACACAGGATTGTATCTTGTATTCACACTGAGCTTATTGCAGGGTAGACACTAGCGCTAAGCCAGCCGAGCTGTGCTTCACAGTGAATTTAGACCAGCTTTTGTCTAACGTGATATGAACCCTCGAGTAGCTCGTCACTTTCATAGAAGTACAGTAAAAAGAACCCAAAATGTTTCAAAACGGGTCAGTTTATAGTAATGTGTCTCTGAAATAGCGTAATCCGACACTGATAGTTAGATTTCTATGCCACATTCATTTACAGTGTACTATACTTACTATTAGGCAATGATGGAAAGTAATCAAGTGCTGAAATTTTGATTATATTAGTACAATTTCTGTGAGTTTGGATTTAGCCTCTTGAATAATTCTCCTGTAAAGTACAGTAAACAGTATACAGAGCTGACCTTATGAGGTTAGTTTCTGCCTACAAACAAGCGTGTTAGAAATGATCAGTAGCTGTGGCATTATAAATAGATGCGTAGGTGGGCGTTATGACTCATCCAGCCGTCGGCTATTGTACAGTAATGCTGAATCTGGTGAGAGATACTTTAAGGACATTTCATTGCTTTAAATAGCTTTGCATTGTTGTTGTTGTTGTTTTTTCCTACTGTCCAAGAAAACAGCAATTCAGCAGCTCTTCATAACATAACCGAAACTTTTTTTACCCCGAATTATAACAGATTTTCAAGTACATATTAAACTTTGAGTCCTTTATTCTAACAAAGAAAATAATTAAATAATCTCATGATTTCAAACCATTATGTTATACTATCTGATCAGAATTTGACACTTCACTATCATATTCTTGATATATTATGTGTGAGATCAGTGGACTCTGATAGACCATGAAGTATGTAAAACTGTTCTGAGATAATATTGAGACATTAAAGTACTGAGCATAAAAACCGATATGTGATATGTTGAGATAATTTCAGATTAGAGTCAAATCTTGTCATAACAACTGTAAAAAATCTTGAGCAACAGAAAGAAGTCAAATTCTGGAGGATATGTGAAATTAAAGTGTAAAAAGTGAATTTAGTCAGGTCCTGGTAGTTTCCTGTTTAAAATGTGTGCCACGTTACTGCAATGACGCACTTCAATTCCAGCGGACCTTGAATGCATCTCTCAATCTCTCTCTCCCCTTCATTTCCCATCAAATCTCTCCAGCGTTGCTATAATAAATATATAAAATGCCTCATAAAATATAAAGAAAAGCCTGTCACTGTATGGGCCTGAGTGGTATTATGTGTGGTAACAGCTCAGTAAAACAGGATTTTGTCTAATATGCACAATTCTTAGACATAACAAGTACAAAACACCTTTTTGTGTTCGTAGGAGGAGATCGAGACCCAGAAACAGCAGCATGAGGCCAGAGTGATGTCCATCAGAACAGAAGAGAAACAGAAGATGGACAAGATGGCAGACGACTTGGACCAGAAATGGAGAGACGCACTGCGGTAACAAAACACAAAACAAAAGAAAACTCATTTTCTGCCTTCATTTGTCTCTCTTTTAGCCTGTCAGTCTCATTCTCTTTGCATTTGTTTTATCGCCGTCATCTCGCCTTCCTCTCCTCCACAATCACACTTGTAATTGGCACAACAAGTTGACTTGTTTTGCCAAAGAATTCATGGATATTAATGAGAATGAAAAGTAAACAAACACAATCCGAAGCATAGAGGCATACAATATTTATAGACATCCTTTTGCAGGACAAATGAAATATAATACTTTTTTTCTCTGCTTCTCTCTGTAGTGAAGAAGTGCGCTTGTTAAAGGAGGAGCTGACAGAGGAGTATGAAGCAGACAAACAGGCAGCGCTGACTCAGCTCTCCCAGCAGAAAGAACTGGAGTTGATGGCTGCGAGGGAAGGCTGGCAGAGGAAGGTGGAAGACCTGCTGGAACAGGTAGAGACACATACAGTAAGGGTGGCAACTATACTGGTTTTAAAAAGTCTTAAAGGTACCAAATGTCTGTTTATAATGTTGCATGTTTAATAAAGTCTAAGTCAAGCCTGAGATCTCTCCACTAGATGAAACATAACATATCTGCCTCTGAGTTATTGTTAATTATCAGCTTATACTGTATCTCAACCATGCAAATGATAACTTTATCACCAAATAATCAACTTCATGTTTTCAAGTACAGTCATTTCCTTCAATTACAAATTCAGCAGATCTCGACAAGAAAAACATCAAGCCGTGCTGCCACAAGCTATTTTATCTCGTCTTTTGTTGAACTGATTGAAACCGCACTGTAAATTAATATGGAAATGTCTTTCAGAAACGAATTATATTATGAGTCAGCTCAAGGCAATGAGGTCAGAAATATTAGGAAGTATTTGCAGCAGCTTGAATGTTAGATAAGTGAATGTTTTCTCTTTTTTTCAGTTTCAAGTCTGTTTCTGACATCTTGGTCGCATGAAACCAACAGAGAGTTCAACTAAGTTATACTCTTTTACAGTTAATCATCACTAATAAATGGGGCATTAGTGAAGGTAGTGTTATGAAGACACAGCCTGGTTTAAGCCCTCTAATTGCTATCCTCATGTTAACCAATAAAGCATTAAGAATTGGGACATCGGTTTGTGCCAGAACCAGAAAAAAACAGCGACAGAGAATTGGGAAAAATGGCAACACAGTCTAATTATCAGATGAATCAATACACTGTGGCCTTACAGTCACAACAGCAAAAGGTATTAGCTGAGGTTAGGTGCTGAATTCAGATAAAGACACTGATCTATGCAGATGTCTGGTTACATGTAGTCTGTTTGATGTTTCATATTTTCTAAATCCTGCTGCTTGGCTCCAAAAAGTCACAGTGTGAAATATGGATCACATGCACGTCATGCTGCAACCAGCACACCTTGCTACACACGCTCAATTATTCACCTCACACACATGTGGCACTGGCAGACGCACAATCCGCCGCATGCAGATACAATTTAACCATTTTACTGATCAACAGTTAAAACTGGAATTTGAACCACAAAATGTCCAATGTAAATCAAGGATAACAAGGATGAGTGTAGCTGAAAGCAGCTGTTCCCTAGCTTCAGTAAATACTATAGGGTCACACTCGAGGCTGACCTTCACCTCCTGCCCCCACCCACTTTGGGAACCGCTTAGATTGACAGCTCCACTCAATGTTGAAGCCTGGAAACAGAACTACAGCAAAAATAATGTGCGTCCAAGAAGACAGATAATCTCACAGGCTTTGTTCCCTCTCACTGTGTCTCTGTGAATGTGATTAACAGTGAAGCCATAAAAAAGAAACAAAAAAACTACTTTACCTGCTTTACTATTCACATAATTCCCACAACAGTAAATCAGCCAGGGAAGAGCAAAGGATTTTACTTCTCTTGCTGTGCTATTTTAGTCCGATTTCACCGTTCTTCACCAACAGCAATGCAGAACACCTTCTGTTTTTAATTAGTTTTTCCCAAAGCCATATCCCTCAGCCATGTGATCCTCATATACATATGTATGCTGTACATGCACATACATAATAACTTTATACCCACACACACACAGTAGAAAGAGTTATTTCTTTCCTTTGCTCTGAAACACACTTTTCCTTATAGCAACAATTAATAGAGAATTTTCCTAATGAGAATAAAAATGGAAATGAGCAGAGCTGATCCGGTCAGAGTTTAAGCTCTGCGAGAGAGAGAGAGAGAGAGAGAGAGAAAGAGAGAGAGAGAGAGAGAGAGAGAGAGAGAACCATTTGACGCCAGGCTGAAAGCTCAGACGCTTGTCTACTTATACTCATGTAGCCGTCCGCACTGAGCATACTGCCTCTGGGTATTTCAGAGCTCAGCTGAGTCACATCTGAAATGTCAAAGAGGCTCGTCCTGATTTTGCCAAGACGCCGGTGGTCTCAGATAAACATTTTCTGACAAGCTGAAGCCAACAACCACCGATGCCAGCTTGGCAAATTTTTGAACGCCCCCCCCCCTCTCCTTTCCTCCTCCCCATCAACAAATATGTGATGAAAGTAACTCACAACACTGCTTTTACGCACAAAGGTAAAGGAGCAGTCTGAATTTGTAAGATATTTTCTCCACACAAGATGCACATTATCAGTTTCAACTTAATTAACCAAATCCTCAATTTTTTATGCCTCTACAGCTTTCCTACCATACTAATATTTACTTCTGAGAAATCTTAAGTTTCCTAAGTTGAATGTGTCCTGAGGAAAAGCTTTTATATGTGTTACCTCTGCCATGGATTACTGCCCTGCATGCTGTGATAGGCTCCTAAACAGCTCATGTGCTAAGACAATACCATTTTTGAAGCACGGAAACAGAAACTAAGACTTATAACAATAATTCCAAAATACTGAGCGTTATCTAAATCTGCCACATTAGGTTCGGGAACAGTGTAAATATGAGTCATCGTACAAAATGTTACGTTTTACACTGATCAGGCGAAGTGGTTGAAAATAAACATCAAACAATGTCACAGACCAAATACCTAAGGAGCTTACAGTGTGTGTGTGTGTGTGTGTGTGTGTGTGTGTGTGTGTGTGTGTGTGTGTGTGTGTGTGTGTGTGTGTGTGTGTGTGTGTGTGTGTGTGTGTGTGTGTGCGCGCGCGCGCGTGCGTGCGTGCGTGCGTGCGTGTGTTGTCACATCAAAGGGTTTTGGTGAATTGTGCTTTTTCTTTAATATCAGTTGCATAAAGACACAGCCCTCTGTGAACTCTCAATATGTAATTTACATGTACATGTGCCAGATCACTTGAAGGATAAATATGTCAAAGCTTCATTATTGGTATATTTATGCATACATACTATGGTATGCAGTAATTTCAATATATGGATGGCCCCATTTTAGCACACATGCATGTAAGTAAATGTATACATTTATATTTTATAGTGGACTTTGTTTGTTATAAGATACGATACCACTATACCTAGAATTAATTCAATTTAGGAAAACACAACCACATTATATCAAACTTCATTCAAACTCTTAGGACAGTAAATACTTTAAGGATATATCAAGATGTTAAACATATTATATAAAGCATATAAAGTAAGAAAGAGAGACATGTTCTCACCTACATATGTTATGCAAATATAGAACGTAAGTATATATTGATTGCATATATAACAAAAAGTGCCTATAATAACATCTAATAATAACTATAAGAGGCAGTGTGCAAGATATGAGTTGAGAGGATTAGTTGATTAGCTGATTAATCAATCAGCAGAAAATTTATTGACAACTATTTTGATAAATGAGCAATAGTTAAAGCATTTTGGAAGAACACCAGCAGCTCTTATCATGGCTGCACCTTATGCAGACACATACCAAACCTTAACACTGGGGTACATTCAAACTTACAGTATAAATATTTATGTGCATACAGTATGTTCAAACATAGAAGCACGTATACATAATAGATGATTTTTTGGAATGGACAGCAGCCATTCTGCTAGTGTAGCTTTAGTGTAGCTGAAAATGCACATCACACTTCTTTCATCAATTCTTTCATCATTACAGTAACAGAGTCATGTCATACTTGGTTTCTCTTTTAAACAGAAACACAGTTTTCATTAAGTGAGTGTATGATAGGTGCACCAGAGGAAATTACAAGTTGAAAACAATGAGAAGAACTCCTGCACACCATCTGGCTCACTGCTGAAATATTTATTAGATTACAACATTTCTGTCTGTCTGAACTTCAACAGGTATGTATGGGCAGCATCACAACACGTCCATACTATATATATACAGATGTAAAAGCTACCTCAATCATCCTATCAGAGGACTACAGAGACTAGTATGTCTGATGAACACCTTGATCTTACTCAATGTGCAGGAGTTCTTCTTATTGTTGTTAATTAATTGTTTCTTTACTGCTTCTACCGTTAATACAACTCAACACTTTCTGTGCAGATCTTCCTTATTAAAAGCCTTGCAGCAGCTTAAATGACATAATACCTCTCTTTAGAGCTAAGCCATACATGTGAAACATATGCAGCAACTTTCACTGCAAGTAACAATGATCAAAATGCAAAGTAGAAGCAATTTACAATAATTAGTGAATGTAAACTGTATATATGTTGTTGTTTTTTAAAAGATAAACTTGAAGTCACAGTTTGGTATGACACAGTTATGATGTTATGTTAACAGGACAAAATCCAAGTGTTAGCTAAAGTTAGGACTGTTGAGTTTGTCAGTAGGAGGTCAAACTAAGCATTATCTAGATTTAATGGCCAAGGCATGGAAACCACATGTGCTGTTTTAAATGATTTACTTGACATGAAATTTCTAACTGAGTGAAGTGTCTGTGTCGTCGTTATCTATAATTACTTTTTTTTTTTCATTAAGATGTTTTCATTACAAGGATCCAGCCTCAGGCTTGTATTTTCTGTTTGTGCGTGACAGTGTGCATGAGTGTGTGTTTAATTAAAACACTGGGGGTTTGACACACACTGGCTATTTTAGGTATTTCTACCTCATTAATATTTTGCAGCATGTCCTTTAATGAATCTGTAAATATAAGACTGATTAATTGCAACAGACAGTTAGGGGACACAGGAAGGGAGGATATATTGTACCATACATGTCATCTGTCTGTCTTTTTAAATCCATATCCAGTGTAGGACCCCATGAACTTCATCCCTGCCCTGCTCCTCATCCTCTCTTTTTAAATCCATCTTACCTTACATTTTCCTAACGTAGTACTCCTGCAGCACTAAATCCTGCCGGGGATTTAACCGCCGGAGCTTGAGGAAGAGTGGCTTGTGGAGGACCAGAGCCGTCTGTCTGAGAGAGTTCTGCCATTCACAGTCTCTTAGGCCTCTAATAGTTCCCATATCTCCTCGAAACAAAACTGTTTTGTGTGCTGTGATGGGGCTTATGCTAGTTGGCTTCGTGCTATTTGGCTGTGTGTGTTGACACTTTCTGTCTGACAAGCTGTCAGCTCACTGAGATAAGCAGGGAGATCTCTCAACTCCAGCACAGGGTTTGGCTCATATCCATATGTCGATATCGCTGTCAGTGAGTGCTTGAGACTATCTCTTTACATTTTAAACAATATTTTGGCACAAATAAGAAAAACAATTCTCTGAAACATGTATTATTTAGGAGGGAATAGCAATGATGTTCTGTGTCTCAGTGTTGACCTAATTAAATGTGTGCATTCAGTTGAGTGAATTGCTCATTTACTGGAGAAACATATTTCTTAAACAACTGAGGCCACATGCTCTATGGGGGAAATGAAATGTGATGTTGCTACACAGAAACTAAGTCACAGTTTCTGTCATGTGTCACACAAGTGCTGACATTTCATTTCTGATTTTACTGTTGTTTGCACTATAGATTCTCACACTGCCACACTTTATTCTTAATAGCCTATTTTCCATTTCATATAGTGGGTGAAGCAGAATAATAGGATACATTTTTGTCCCCACCAAGGATAAAAATAACTCAGCAGAGGCAGTGATATATAGACCATTGCACCCTACTTGCATGTATATTTCTTTACATTCTGATACAACACCAATACTTATATCTGGCCCTTGTCCTTGTTTCTCTCTTTTCCTTTTTCTCCTCTTTGTCCAGATCTCATTATTGAAACAGTCTCTGGAGCTGCAGTTGTCTCAGTCGCAGTCAGCTCTCCAGCAGCTGCAGTCTCAGTTCAACCAGGAGAGAGAGCTGCTGAGCCAACAGCTGAAAGGTAAGCTGACATCTGCCTGTATCACACTGAGACAGAGGAAACAGCAGCTTTTAACTCCACTCTCCAAATCGCAGCCAATCTGTTGACTCACTTATGTCAACATGCTTAGGGATTTGTAAAGTGGAAGAGGTTGTTACTAGGAACCAGACATGACAGTTGGAGCATTTGTGTGACTTGGATGGGTCTGAATCTACACAAAACATGAGGAAAGTCAACTGTATGAAACATCCAGTCACAAAGCTTTGAAACACATTGATACATTTAGCCATTTGAGGTCAGTTCACCTTCAGATTCTGGTTCAATTTTGGATTAATCGGGCAGCTATAGATCACATTTTTGTTCCAAAGGACTGCTTTGATTGACATACCCACATACGGCTCCATGTACTCAATGAGAGGTGCGTGTGACTGATGGAAAAACGTAGGGGTGGTATGAAACAATAATGCGTCACTTGTGTTTTAGGTGTATTTGTGTCTAAAAAGTGTAAGGGAAGTTATATGACATGTTCCCACCGTATTTCAAGTGTACATTCAAAGATCAGACTGTTGTGCTTGTACTATACCAGTCAAAAATACAGATACATAACAAAAATGAAAGAAACATGAAATAAAATGTTATGCCGTGCATCAAAGTTGTCTTGTCAAGTTCTCTTCTGTCATTGTTCGCAGTATGTTTCATGTCACAGTGTGAGTGAAGCAGACTGTCATGTCTCGCGTCTTGTCAAACAGAATGGAAACTGTGTGCTTTTGAAGACGCAGCGACGTTTCGCAGTGTGTATCTTTACAGCGCTGTCTGTTCGTGTGTGTGTGTGTTTGTTTCCAGAGATGCAGAGAGAACATCAGAGGAGAGAGCATCGATTACAGGAGGCACACTGCTGCGCCCTGAGCACCATGGAGGAGGCCAGACAACACCAGATCAGGGTAGAGCACACACACACACACACACACACACACACACACACACACACACACACACACACACACACACACACACACACACACACACATCAATCATACTTGCATGCAGGGATTTGGGATTTGTCATGTTTACTGTGTGTACGCTACACAGTAAACTCTTTAAGGCTGCACTATGTTGATACAAAAGTGTTTTTGCAGTACAGTGGTGCAGATATCTCTATTTAGGCATAACTAAAAGATAAAAGAAACTAACAACCAAAACCAAACTTGGTGGAAGCCAGAGGAGAGCGGGCACCAGCTGACTCTCCCTGATGACCCAACTCTTCCCACCAGGATCCTGCAGATAGAGGACGGGGAGTCTGCACAGAGAGGATCATCACACTGTGTTCACATTACCTTCTTTTTTCTCTGTAGCAGTCTACTACAATGCACCTTACTGAGCAAAAGTTGTAAAAATGGTGTTTCTGGTGGAGGATGGGATCCTCATTATGAGCTCTGATAAATGGAGGATTTTCTCTGTCATGTAACCTGATTTGTTGTCTGGGGATTCTCTAATGCACAACATTATCCTGAAGTAATTCCCTTCCCGAGAGGAAATTATAGCCTTTTACAGTTTGGAAAGTGCGGTCGTCACTTTTGCAATTTGGAGGGTTCTTTTTTCTTTTCTAAATCAATTTATTCTAAAGCACACAAATTATTTCTCCGAGTGTGTGTAGAAGAGAAATAAACCACAGTATTAGTTGCAACTTTCTAAGCGATGAACAAACAAAAAAGGGAGGACACAAATGATCCTTATTCCTGCTGCCGAGTTAATTGCAGGTAAAAGATTCATAAAGCAATCAAATCAGCTGAGAAAGTCCTAGCATTGTTAAACAATTCATTAAGTTCATCTACTTTCATTCCCCTCATTTCCCTGTTAAATGATATTGAAAACGAGCCAGGATGGTAATGGCTTATTGGAGAGTTTATGGTTGAAGCTCTCTTATAATTACATTGCATGAATAAGATTTTTACTGCCTCACTGAACACAATGATACTGTGTCTGTGAGGAGATGTTGTTTCATTTACTGCTGATTGAAGTCATATATCAAATAAAATACCTCTGTGGAAATCAGAATGTTCAATAGATCATGAAATACCCTAAAATTAGGAATGGCTTTGCTGATGAACCCAGAATTTTGCTAATTTGACTAGTAAGCCAATTATCCTAAAAGAGTGAAAGAAGTTTTTTCTCCCACATTTCACCATTAAATGTGCACTATACATCTGAATTGTCTGATAAATGCAATGTTTTTCAATCAGAGCATCCTCAAAGTCACATACCAAGGGTGTTTTTAAACTACTCACTGCATCACTGTGTTTTTTGTTTTATTAAGCATTTTTTCACATTGCATAACTGTCCTTATCTTGTCCTCCTCTGTCCTCTCCCAGGCCCTGGAGGAGCGTCTTAAACAGGAGCAGAGGGAGGAGGTTCATGCCTTGAAAGAAGCCCACAGGAGGACCTTCGATATCTTGAGACAGCAGTCAGACCAGGAGCTGCAGACGCTGAGATTTGAACTGGAGGACGAGGGGAAAGCAAAGCTGGGTAAATAATAATAAACACACATACACCTGCATAGGTCTTTGTTTCCTGGTTTCTATCCGAGATAACAACCTCTCTCTCCCTGTGGCACGGTTTTATACAGCAGCAATGACTTTCCTGCCCACAGTGAAGATGTTTCTACCCACTGTGATGAATTTTCTGCCTGCTGGGTTGATGTTTATGTCTGTAGAGATGTAGTCTCTAGGCACCTGTTTCGTCTCTATTCTCCATCTCCATCTAAATGGGGGTTAGTCAACAGATTGCATTCAAAAAAGAAGCTTATTCACATCTCACATCCAGGCAATTAACTAATAAGCAATAAGCAGCTCCCGCAAGGCTTCCTCCCTCTCTTTTACAAGATATAAAGGTTATCTGTGTTAAACAGGGTCAAATTTAAAAAAAAGATTCCTGGGTTTAGTTTCACTGATAATCCTCTGTGATCTGTGAACAGACAATAACTTTTTGTTGAAATATCTTACATGAGCAGTCTGATATTAAGCTGATCTTGAGACAGAGATGTTATCAGTTAAAATGAAGACATTTCAAAGGGGACTGAGATAACCACAAAACACCAAAGCCCTACTCTTGGTGGGGAAGGATTTGCTAAGAACAAAGAGGATCCCAACCTGAGATCACAGGGAATCCTCCTGACACCTGGCTATAGAGCTAGATGAGCTGAAATTCATATTATGTAATAACAATAGTTTTCTGATATATGATACCATGATAACACTTGTACACATTTGTTATGATGTTTCTACCCTCAGGTGATGCTCTTACTTCTGATATTCCCTCACTTTAATGCCACTGTCTCTGTCTGGCAGCCTCCCTCCGTGCAGAGCTGAACCACCTCCATGCTGCAGCTATAGAACATCTAAAGCAGATCCACCTTAAAGACAACACTGCCGTCAAACGGGAGCTAGAGAAAGCGATGGAGCACAGCCACCAGCAGGTAACTGTGATAATTGTTCTCCAACTTCTTTTTCTTTACCTCTTTTTTATTTATTCTCCTCTTCTTTCTGTGCATTTGTGATTAACTTACATTTTCAGTCCTCTAACAGCCTTCTAACTAACAACTTATTATTCTCTGTTGTGTTTTTCTCTGTTAATGCGTAAATCATCCAGGAACAAGAGCTACTGGTCCGTATCTCCGACCTGGAGTCAGAGGTGTGTTCCCGTAGCAACCGCATCACCGATCTGGACCATGAGATCCACTCTTTGAATGAGACCATTGACACTCTGACCAGAGAGCTGGAGTTGAAGGGCAAAGAGGTGCTGCGGGTCCGCAGTGAAGCTAACCATCAGATAAGGTAGTACTCACTATCCTCAAATACCCCCCTCTACTTTCAAAAGTGGATGTGAGAATGAGCTATATATTATATGTGAAACATGTATTGTTTTATCTTCTTTATATCATTAGGGGATGCAAAATTAAACCATGACTCAACAGTAACTGACCCAGTTTGCAGATGACTAATCCTGCACTCATGTTAAATGGGAATAACTATCTGAACAGCTTATGATTAAATGCAGCAATTTTCATGCATTGAAACTCATTTGTGCCAAGACTTAGTTTCTGTACAGTTTCCAAACAACTTTGTGACCTTTAATTCACATGATTTACACCAAATTACAGTAAGTACAGAAGAGTCATCTTGAGAGTAATAATCATTTGATCATAGATGCACTTGCAATAAACACATTTTTAAAAAGAGTGTCAAAATCAAAGCAGCAGCGGTCAGGATATCCTGTTTTTTAGTCTCTACTATTGGTCAAAAATGGTGGATCCTACATTTCCCATAATGCAGCTCTATGGTAACTTTTATTAGATTGTCTCTGTAAGGTAAACACCCACGCACCATAAACTCCACACCTCGAACACAGACTATGATTGTTGTCTACAAGCCCAAACTGAGATAAGGGTATCAGGGTTATTTCCTCAATTTAAAAAGCTCCTTGAGAGCCACACAACACATTACACAACTGTTTTCACAGGCTGAAAAGTGCTTCCCATGACACAAACTGACCTAGATATGTAAAAATTAGTGGAGTGCCCCTTTAATGCCCTGTTTTTTATGGTGTGTATGCAGCAAAATCCCTGGGAAAGTTCTCAATACTGGCTAGCAAATATGTTGTATTGAAAAGAGTGGGAAAACACAGTCACTTAAAGATAATAACACAACAAAACATTTGTTGTTGTCACTTGTGCAATACTAATATGTATTAGCTAATCATGCAATCTCTAGCATCCTGTGCTCTTAACCATGTTTGTTGTGATTGTGGTCATGCTTATCCGCAAGCAAATATCAACAGTATTTTTTCTAAAGGGAACTTGGATGCATCACACTTTTTGTTACTTCCTTCCACTTAGATTGCAGACGGATAAATCAAGACTCCGGCTTTAACACAGTCAGTTCTCTACAGTACATCAGCTCTGGTCTTTGGGCCCCAGCTGAGTTCAGTTTGCAGCTGCACAATCTCTTGCTTCCAAACCAGGAAATGAAGTGTGTGTGTGTGTGTGTGTGTGTGTGTGTGTGTGTGTGTGTGTGTGTGTGTGTGTGTGTGTGTGTGTGTGTGTGTGTGTGTGTGTGTGTGTGTGTGTGTGTGTGTGTGTGTGTGTGTGTGTGTGTGTGTGTGAGCAATATCCACAATGAGCTTTTTATGCAGTAAAAGTGATTACTCTCTGTGGGTAAAGTAAGGCACCACCGCCATGGTTACTAGTTATATTCCTGCTGTAATTGCTGCTAGTTTGAAATTGATGCATTCAGCACATGTTACATGTTAGGTTATTTTATCTTTGGATTTATTTATGAGTTTTGTCTATCTCTGCTGCAGGGCCCATGAACAAGACTTGGCAAAGAGACGTGAAAGAGACATGGGGGAGCTGAGTATGTCCCATCATAGAGAAACGCAAATCATGCTGGCTGACTTCAACAAAGCCCAGGAGGTGCTCAAAGACAAGATATCTGCTTTACAAATACTGTAAGTCAAATAAATGTGTCTTTAAGTTTCTTATGTTGTTCTTTTGGGCTTTCTTAGAGCCTCTTATAGTTTCCCTGCTTTTGCTGGCAGTAGCATTTCTTTCTCATTCATAAGACACTTTGTAATTTTGTATTAAACCTTCCTTCCGTTCTACTTTGCTTGCTCCTTCATGTGTCACGTCTATGTGTCCAGGTTGGAGGGGACAGAAGAGAAATTAAGGAACAGAGAAAGCCGACCAGAAGACCTGCAGATCATAGCAGAGCTTAGAGAGATGGTCACCGAAAGAGAGGCTCTGGTCAAGAAGCTGGTGGTGAGTAGATGTGACAGCTTCATGGTGGAGAAGGTGTAAGATTAGTTAATTAATATTGGATTTTATTTAGATTGTGGTTTTGATGGTGATTTTGCAGCCATCTTGCAACCTTTGTTTTGATACCACTGTAGAGAGGGACATATCTTCACTGCCAGAAATTCCTGATATCGCTGTCTCAGAATAACAATTAGGAGAGAGATGAAACAGTGAAGGTTTTTTCTAACTCCGTTGCTTAAGATTACTGTCTGAATGATAGTATGTAAATGCAGCATTATGCACACACATACTCTAACCTCCGTGACTAACAAAAACTGGCGGTCCACCCCTACTAAAACAACAGAACTAATAAACTAAAGATAAACACAAACTAATGTGGCTGGTTGGTAGAAGGAGGAGATGGGAAATGCCCCTCTGCCCCCGCACCGCTGCCATCCTGAGAGGTCTTATAGTTTGGGTCCTGCTGAGCCAGCCATCAGTGCGCTGCAGCCATACCCACAGTCAACCAATCACCCTCCGGCTCTGGCACACACTCATTTGTATATGGAACAGCTTGGTTAAAAATTTGGCTGAGCCTACTCTGTCAATACAGTCCTCCATCCTAGGGAGAGGAAACGAGTCAGGTTCGGTGATGGCATTAACTTTCTTGTAATCATTACAGAAACAGGGGTGTTGTCGGAGTTTGGGACTAAAACACAGGGAGAGCCAATCCACCGCCAGCCTGGAAACCAGTCCCCCAATCGGTGCGCAGCAGCCAATCCTGCAATCAACCAATCATCCCCTGGCCCTCATTTGCATATGGGACAACAAAAAAAGAACCTTTAAAACTAATTACGACTACAGTCATAACAGTCAGCAAGAGGACATTTTCTTTTTAATTATAACACATGTATTTTGATATCATGGTGACTTCCAGATATGTTTATATATTCCAACAGCACAGTTTCACTTATAAACACTTACATCCATTAAACTACTAACTGCATAAAATAACAACCTCACACTTTGCAGTACACAGAAAAAAAACATCTTTCCAGGTGACATGATTACACAAAGTGCTCTCATCCAAGAGCGACTGCTTCCTGCTCCTCACTCACTCACTGGCCTCATGAAGCCCTTCAGTGCGTTTGCTACATAACTCAGCAGATAACTGGATTACATTGCAAGAGTGCCTCAAGTAGTTTGTTTGGGTGTTGTGATTCTTTTCCACACTGTAAAAACAATTTGCAGCCATATTTTAAGCATGCACAGGGTGAGAGTTTGAAACATCTTGTCCTTTTTTTATAGGACGACAAGAAGTTCTACCAGTTAGAGTTGGTCAACAGAGAGACTGGCTTCAGCAAGGTCTTCAATTCCAGTGCCAATGTAGGTGTCATCAACCCACTAATCAAGGTGAGTGTTGTCGTACTCAAAATCCCTGTGAGGTGAGTGTGAGAGGGATGGATGTTTAGGGTCCTTTGGGTGTTTGTGAGGTCACCATCATCTTTGAGTTGGCTTCCACACCACAAGCCTCAGATAAGTGAAATCACAAGATCCGTGAGAAAAATGTGTGTTCTCAACATCATAGATACCACAGTACATCCCCTTGGGTTTGTTGTGTGTGTGACTGAGTGTTATAATTTGACTCTGTCCCAAACACCACACTTCTAGCTCACAGTGCATGCACAGGATTGGTTGTGCGCACACTTCAGTTGTTAAAACACACTCCATATAAAAGTTTTAAGGTCAAATGATGTCTAACCACACACACACACACATACACACACAGTGTCGTAGGTCATTTTTGGGGACATTACATAGACTTACATTAATTTCCTGGAGACTTATCCTAACCCTAACTATATCCACTGACCCCAAAATCTGCTTTTTTCTAATTGAGGACACAGCTTTTATCCCCACTTGGACAAACCGTCCCCAATTAACTGGTCTTAAGTCTGACATTTGTCCCTGAAAGTAGCCTATGACAGACCACACACATGTTGCCAAATGTTGGGTCATGTAGGTAAGACTAAACCCACAAAGGATATTTTAATTTAAAAAACAGAATCTACCTCTAATCAATAACCATTTTACTTCAAAGAAAAACGTGACACAACCTCATTGGTACTCTCTGAAGCACCAAACACACACACACACACACACACACACACACACACACACACACACACACATACACATAATAATAACATAAGTAATAAGGGTAGCTGGCATATAGCTTTATATTTGTCTGTATTGTATTGAAATTGATCTATAACAGAGGAACCAGAACAGTTCAAACATAAACTGAAACTGCACCAACTTAAACATCATCTACCACTATACACAGTACTGTTAGGTTGTTTTTTATATAATTTATAATGTTATAGTTTATGGAACTACAAAGCACAAGATCATCCCATTCTTCCTACAAATCTGCCGCGTGTGAGATCATTACACACTCTTTCACGTCAATGTCACAAAGACCGATCTCTGTATACAAAGCTGCTCATCATCCTCATTCTTCTGTGTACACATCTGTCATATGTAGTGTTTCAAGCCTGGAGTCATTCAGAAACAATAATGCTTGATTTGAGCATGGTCCCCTCCTCTTGCTCCTCCTCCTCTTCATGTCTGTATTGCTCACTGTGGGTTGTCTTGATTACATTTGAGTTCACGATTCTCTCACTTACAAGCCACTACATGTAGGATAAAAAAATGTCTAACTTTAGTGAATCCAGCAAAAGAAACCCCTCCTCTTAGAGATCCACTCTGGGGACAATTAGAAGTTTTAGGCTAATTTCTGCACTTATTTATTTTCCACTATTCAGTTTTTTTTTTTTTGCAACATCCTTCTACAGAATTCATCTGCATTTTGTCATCAGTTCCTGTAATTCTTGAACGCATTGTGCAACTGCAGCCAAATACAGATGAACTGTGCACATACCCTGTGCAGTTCTGCAAAATCACTAAATCTTTTGCCTCGAAATGGTTCAATAGCAACAGGAAGAAATCTACGCAATCCTTACATAGTGTTCATATTCTGACTCCTCACATTATCCCCTCAAAATACTTAACATCTGAAATACTATGTTTTCATTTATAACAGCTTTTTTCTTTATAAATAAAGGTCAAATTTAACCTTCTAATGTACAAGAATCGGTATCAGCTGCCAAACATTTACAAAATATTTCCATTTTTGTATATTCTGGGTCACTTTAGGACAAGTCACAATATTTCAAGCTAATATGGTGGTGTGTAGGGTGCCAGTCTGAGTGACTTTAAAAGTACAATTGATCCTCAGATCATTTGTTTGTACATAAAAGTCTTCTTTGTCAGACAGAGTTGTTATTTTTACCGTAAACTCTTAATGATGAAGTGCAACTTTATAACCCAATTGCCCCGTTTAGCTGTTTTTAGATAGAGCATTAGAGCTCTTGTCTTGCAGTGTTGGTCAGGCAGTAGGACCTCTGCTTTTTTGCTATTTATTATGATTTCCATTGTTAACATCTGCTAAATATCTCAATACACAGTTGATGAAGAGAGAATTTGCTAAAAAAGTGCATTCCTGTAATACAGAATCATCCTCCCCCAACCCTGCCTTTCTATGTTTGTCCATAGTTAAAAACAGGCAGCCAATCAGGTCACCGCTTCACCAGCTTTCCTAGCCAGTCAGCTCTCCGATTCGTCAGCCCTCCCACCGCGAGTCATGAAGGAGAGGAAGAGGAGGGACGGGAGGTGGAGGAGGTAGGACCAGGAGGCCGCTTTGTGCCTCCTCACTCCCCCCTCCAGAGGTCCCTCCCCCGGCTTAAGAAATCCCTACCACTGTTCAGCCCTCTTCCTTCTCCTCTTCCTCTACCTCACCATCCTCCTCCTCCTCCTCTTCCTTCTTCTCCTCATCCTCCACATCATCCCTTGCCGAGCCTTGCTCTTCCTCATGCTCGTCATCCCCAGGAACCTCAGGTGCAGCATCAGGGCCTTCAAAGCTTTAGGAGGTGAGAACTAATGTGACTGCTGCCTTCAGTCCACATACACTTTACATAATTCAAAGGAGTAAACTTGACCCCAGCCATGTTTGCTGCCCTCACTGTCTTTATCTCTCACCTCACTTTTTGCTTTTCCTCCCGTCTTTCCTCACCCGTCTCCCCCAAACCTGAAGGAGGGCTTTTTAAAGGCAGGTATTGACCTTTTTCATGAAAACCTTAAATATTGTAGCTTTAATGTCCTCAACTTCTGTGTATACTTGTCCTGAGGTCTTAGTTACATTTTGCATAGATTTTACAGCCACATCCAATTTATCATGTTGTCTATGTAATCACTGGAGCCACTATAAAACCAGACTCACTCTACAATAAGCATCTTATCATCAACCAAAACTGTCTCCAGGGGTTTCAGTGGAGAGTTTTACTTTACTTTTAATACTGCTATGAAAACCAATCATGAACAACTGCCACCACCTGAAGAAGATACTCTTTACAGTGTGTTGCATATATTACCAAAACATAGCTTCTACTGTAAAATGTATCTCCTCAATAATTATTTTTTATCTTTTAATGGCACACAAACTTCCCATTTAGACTTGGGAACTGATGCTGTATTGCATGGGAATGAACGTCATTTAAGCTCCAACATGCATGACACTAGTCTGATCAATATGTAGAGAGAAAAGAAGCACAACATCTGCATAACAGAAAGGACAAGTCTAGTAGCAGTAGTCTGTCTTTTTTTTTTTTTTTTGCCTTCGAGATAAAGTGTGACTGAAAAAAGTGATTCAACACCACTGCTGGAGCCTTTTTCCCAGAGCTGCTAATAAATGCGACCATGCTTTGATGTACGCAGACTGTTAGATGTACTAAGGGTGGTTACCTTTGCTTTTCAAAAGGCACAGCATGTGTTCTTATATCCCTGTAGAGTAAGAGCCAACTTTGACTCTTCTTTATCAGTTGCATGACTTGGACTTAAGCCAGGCTTCAAGTCGCAAACTTTGCATAATTAACTCAACAAAATCAAATAAGACTTTAACACCAGTTGGACTTGAGTTGTGTTTGGTTGTGAGATGCAAATGCAGTTGGAAGTGTTTAGACATACTGAGCTTAGAAAATGGATTTGAAATAGAGCCATGTGTATGTGTGTGTGTGTGTGTGTGTGTGTGTGTGTGTGTGTGTGATGTTTACTTGGATGCACCCACACATTGTTAGCACTCTGGGGAAAAGTTTCGCTTCAAGTTCAACTCTAACTTGTAGCTGTTTTTCCTTTACTTTGTAGTTTCTTCTGTTTCATCTTTTTGCCATGTTTTAGTGTAAGACAAAACTATATTCCAGTAGATGATTTAAAGGCTGAAATTGTTCTGTGACTCTTTGAATTTTAATGCAGGCTGTAGCCAATATTTTGTATCACACAACGCTGCAGTCTAGCCATTAGTCCTGGGTCAACAGAGAAAAATAATGAGGATATAATCCATTTTTGATTCATTATGCCTCACCATCACATTTTCCCATTTTCCAATCATAGCAATACCACAGACAGAATTTTCTTTGAAATATACAGCAAGTGCTCACTGTCATCTCTATCTGCTTTTTGCTGCTTGTAAAAGAAGTCAACCCTGAAACATCGCACTCACAAATCAGTCTCAATGGGACTCGAGTGAAGCAACGAAAAGACATTACTGATTTAAAAGCAATTCAGCAACTCAAAATTGCAAATTGATAATGTGAAACGTGTGAGATAACAGTGTTGTGCTTTTATACTCTACTCTACTACTAAAAAAAGGGCAGTGAACACACAGTATACGAGGAGATAAAGGAGTTCTGCTGGCTGATTATGAAAACACTGGGAGTCATGCCGCTGGAGAGCGCAAGCTGTAAATCAGCTGAATGAAGGAATTGTTTAAAATCCGAGTGTTTGTTCAGAAATACTGATTTCAAGAGGAGAAACACTTTGTTAGTTGCTTTTTGGTTCAGTTTTTTGTGTTATTTTCAATTCAGGTTCAAGTTTTCTATCTGTTTTTGTCCGTTCCAATCTTTAAAGCACAGCACATCTTGCATTATTTATTAATAATTTAACTTATTTTTATGTTTGTACAAATGTATATATTAGTATGCTGTTTTTTTCAGTGCTACACTGGATGGCACTTTATGTTTAAATTACAGTAATCTTGTTATATCCAACCACCCACACATACCTTCACATATACCCTCACAATTCACCATCTTTTGAGCAAAGTGCAGGCAGTCTGAGGGGATCCGGCATGTAGAACCCCCTGAAAACAACAAATATATATATGTGTATATGTATCTGTCCTGTAACGCTTGTTTGGCATGTACTGCCTTGAGCACAGTCTGTTTCCCTGATTACACTTTGACACTGGTACTACCCACAATCACGATATACAAGTTCTTTGTTATCTTTTTTTCTGAAAAAAAAACGTGTATCTGATTGTACATAGTGTCTGTATGTCTGTTCATATGTGGCACAGCATCTATATGTGTTTCCCTCAGAGTCATTTTAACAGATGTTTTGTTTTTCTTCCCTCTCAGCCTTCCTGAGGCAAACGCCAGAACACCGTCAGACCCGAGGGGGACGGAGACACGACAAAGCAGAGAATATGTAGAAAAAGAAGAGGAGCTGTACGCTCAGTACTTCTCTTTCTGACTGGCAAAAAATACCCCAATTCTGTCAAAAAATCAAGTAATGGGACAGAGAGCTAAAGTTGGACAGCGATCAAACTGCAGGTTTTGAAAGCAATTTGGGTGACTTATATTTCAAACGTGCATTTCTAATCACCACACTCCCAACAGTCATGTGCAGAAATGGGACTTTAATGTGATTGCAACCTTAGGGCTACATGGTGAGCATTGTACGAATCTTGATTTGTCAGTGCGTCATCATGAAAGTGTGCATAGTGTATGGCATGGTAAAAGTTCATTTGCCTCTTCATTCCACTATATTTTTTTATCATCTACAGTTCTGAAATACATTCATTCTGTATGAGCTCTAACGCTAGCCATTGAAGTTGTTAGAAATCCTGTGAAGTACTGTCTTTCACAGTGCTTTTAAAGCAGTGTTAAAACATTATATTTCAACCTCAGTCTGAAGTTTAAATTCAGAGTGAGAATACTCCCAATAGAGATTTCAGATGTTAGTCTGTCTAATTGCAGAATACAAGGATAAATAAGCTTATTACAACTTGAGTCTTACTTGCTTTGACCATCATTCCTCTCAATATAAACAACAGTGTTCCCATTGCTTAATCAGGCAGGCAGTTTAATGACAAAACAGTCCAACTTATTTGGGAGAGTAAATGAAGAGGAACGGTAAAATGATTACCCAAACCCTTGTTGTCAACATTCATCGCATTTTAAAGACTCCCTGATTGAACTGTGACCTGTACTGCACGCACAGTTTTCCTGTTCAATGAGGCCGTTAGTAGCAACATTTTGGGTGTGCTTACTGTCAATTTTACCACCAAATAAAAAGCTATTACAGACAATGTGGTTGAACTAGATTAAACTGGGAAAGTAACTTGGTTTCTTGCCTCATCTGACTTGGCAGTGTCCCCATGATCCCAGATCTTAGCATTGTTATTATAGATTATCAATAGAACCACAAAAAGATGCAAGTTGGAGAGACTAAGCATTATCCTTTAGTCAGAAAGTCTACTGTGTCTTAATACTCCCAAACTTCCTTGACATAAGATCACAGCAACATTTTTTAACTCACACATCACAAACTGCTATGTTCAACGAGTGTACTGTAAATGTGTTGAAGAAAAGTTGACATACTGTAGATTAAGAGCTCCACATAAGATGAGTTTCTCTTTCTTTATACATCATCATGTGTCTTACAAGTCGTAATCTGACTGGAAGTGCTACAAAGTGACTTTTGCCTTGATACTCGCCTTTAGTCTTTCATCCTGAGGGCTCATCTGCAGTACCAATAATGTATTCAGGAAAAAAAAGGATAGACCTAGCTGTTGATTCTGGTTGGGTTTTGGCCTCTACAGTACAATAAACTACAGTACAGATCACCACAATAACGACACCAGCAACAAAAAGAAGAACGACTTTAGCTTGCTGTCCCAATGCTTTGACTGTGTACATACAGTATACGTTTGAAAGTCATTTTCAAATCTCTGAGCTAGCTGAGGGGCGCTTGATTTATTATTCCAGACGCCTCAACAGTCTCAGGAGGGGAACCATCAAGACAAACTGAATCAAGCACCCCTCATATTTTTATTATTCCAGTATTTATAATGTAACAAGCTACTGTTTTTCTACGGTCTGTTTGTGATGCCGGTGGACCGGAGACATGTAGAGAAAGAGTTCTGTCAGTGGCATGTAGACGTTCATTGACTCCTAGGAACTTTTTTTAATGCCAAGGAGTGTTTAGTCAACGCTTCACACTTTATTTCATTACGAGCTACCTGTAGGAGTTCATGTCGGTATCTGAACTCTTTTGCTAAGTGTCTCTGCGTGTGGGGCAGACCATAGAGCATGTGAAAACAGAAACACTATCATAATGCTGCTGTCACTCACTTGAAATCCTCATATCTCCAGTTTTTGGTGTACTGTCCATTTTTTTAACTAAGTCCATTCAGTAACCTGTACAGTTTCCAAACTGCATGGTTGTCATCAGCCTGAAAGAGGCTCTGTTTCTTTCTTATTGAAACGTGGATAGAGGGACATGAGGTTTGAGAGTTTGATTCCTCTCACACTGACACTGACATTCAACACCGCAAACACATTCAGATGCACTTCAGCATGAATGGATGCTCGTCTTCTGAATCAACTGAGGCCCCAAATGGTTCAGGAAGTGTTTATACTCTGCTCATGGGTTATATTAAACAATCCAATCAAACCACAAAGAATTTAATCAACACCTCTCTGACAAAGTCTTAAAAAATATTGAACACCTCTGCGCTCTTGTATTGGATTGCATTAGACTGTTAAGCCCTGTAGATATTTCATAATATCACATTTTAAGTGGTATATCATACTCAATACTTACTAAAAGTCTTCATTTTTACATTTGGGTGCAATTTTCTTATTTTGGAACCAAAACAATGTGCATTTTTCTTTCATCTTTGCCTTTCTTACCCAGAATCTCATGAGAAAACTGATTACTTTTTCACTACATAGAAACGCCAGAAAGGGCCTCACAAAAAATTATACTAAAGTATATTATAGTCTTTTGATATCTATGAACTACAAAGATGGAGGATAAGGGATGCAAGAGGAAATATATATGTTTAAAGAATTCTTAACATTTTGGGAAATACACTTATTTCCTTTCTTACTGAGAGTTAAATGAGAAGTTTGATACAGCTCTCATGTTGGACAGTGAATGGGAAACTACAGCCAGCAGCCAGTCAGCTTACCTTAGCATCAATCTTCACTTCCTGGCAAGAAAGTGAATGAGCTTATTTCTGAAAATGTGGGAAGGGAAATAAATCTGATATCTGAGGGAAGAAATAAGATGTGAATACTTAGGAAACGGATGAGAAACAGGATGAAGAAGATCTTTTCTAATGTTACCTGACTTTTTGCATTGGACAGTTTTGTGACTATTTTATGTTTCCTTTTAAGTACTGGGGTGTCTACTTGTGTTCTGTTTGCCTTGTGTGCCTGAGGAAAGTCTGAAAGCTGTGTAGATGTTTTTTTATTTATATTTAATTGTCCTTCCAACACTGAGTCCCTTTTTTTCAGAGGATAGAAAGAAGCTAACATCTTCCTGTGATTTCAGTCTTTATACTACGCTAACCTATCTCTACACTGGACTGAACAGAAGTGAAACTGATATCAATCTTCTTATTTGACTCTGGGTAAAAATGAAAATCCATCATGTTTCTCAAAATGAACCAAACTGTTTTGTCAAAGCAAAGAGTGAAACACTTCCTTAAACCAGGAGCAGACATATGTGTGTCATGGGAAAGACAGTAAATACTTCTTAATTGGTTGAACTCTCTCTAAAAAATAACTAAATTAACAATTTTCATCTGTAGATTTATGAAAGTACACAGAAAGGTCCTAACACCTGTTCCTTATGACATGAATACAACATCTAGTGATTGATGATTCAGTTACTGTTTACTGGCTGTCATCAGTGCCAATACAATATATTTGATGGTTTACTTGTAAATATTTAACCTTTAATGTAAAAAACAAAAAAATCCCAGCAAGGAAAATGGACCAATAAATACAGATGACGGTATCCTCTCTGGGATCGAAGCCCTGACACTGAACCACAGCTAGTTGGTTCCTGATTGCACACTGTGAAGATTAGATTTATTCAACTTTGTTAAATATTGACATTTTAGCTTAGACATCTGCAACAGACAATGCAAATGTCTTTTGTTTCTTTTTATTTATTTCTTAATAATAGATTTTCTCTCACAATCACATCCAATTTTACTGCTACTTTTATTTCCCCCTTCGTATTATTTCTACAATCTCGTATTATCTTTTGAAGACTTGATGCTGTTTGGGACAAAAGATCCGACACGAGCGTGAAACTGTTTTCCAAGCACATCCCGAGGGACTGCCCTTTCCAGTAGTGATATTTAAAGGACCATTCCAATGTTTTTGCACATGTGAAATCAATGTAATGCAAAACTTTCTATTGTGTTTTAGAGTTTTTAATGTATTTTCTACCATACAGACAGCAACGGCTAGTTGTGACTTGTGATAGATAATCCATTATTGGGAACAGTATGTCTTTTTTTATTTTATTCAAGATTATATTCAACTCAGTTTTGAAAGCAATAAAAGCATGAATGATATTCACTGTGATGGATTTTCAAACTGAGGAGACTTTAAAGTTTCTGTTAGCTAGCTGTAATGTAAAACATCCATTCTTGACCAAAATTAATTTAGTTGGCGTTCTGGAGCTTTCAGTTGTATCACATGATCTTTGTTTGTAGATGCATTTTCCCCAGTTGTCATGGTTATTTGTTCTGAGCACTTTAAGGCACTTTTTGTCCATGTTGGCATTCAAAATTTATTTTTTTATCTTGGAAACAAAACAGCAGTTGAGAAATACAAGCTTACTGCAAGGTCCATTTAGTAGCTGTTCTGGCGCATTTTTCATCATCATATTACATGATCTTCTCCAGCTGTTGAAGTTTAATCATTTGATTACAGCCCAACAACTGGGCAAACTCCATCTGCTAAGGAAGATCATGAGATAGGAGAGAAAGCTTGAAAACAGCTATTAAAAGCACTTTATTGTGAGAAAGTTTCAGTAAAGGGATGAATAAACATGTAAAAACACTGATATGGTCCTTTAAGTTGAGTTGTGTTTACTTGTTTGAAATGGCAAAAGTGAAGAATATTTATTTATTTATCTGTTTATTTTTATTACGTCTTCCTGTATTTGTTTTTGTCAAAAAGTTTATTGTTGTGTAATTTATGTATTTGCACAGAGCTTACTTGTAGATTGATTTGATGTATTTGTTTATCTGTCCCACATCTGACCAGAGTGTTGTTTTAAAGGAGAATATCACTCAATTAAAGAATTGTCTGCCTCTTGTGGCCATTTTCTGAACTGCAGCTTGAGACACTTGAGCATTTACTTCATCGCAGGGTTTTCAATCTGCAGCTATAATGTTTGTAGTCAATAATGTTTATGATAACTTTGAAACTGTTTTGGATTGGCCTCGGTGATGTCCACTGTTATTTAAGTGACATAAGTTTAGTTAACCTCATAGATATCACATATAAGGAAATGTATGTACCCCTTAAGCCCTTGCTTTAGCGTTCTGGCTTGGCAAGAGACCTTCACCATTACAGTCATCCTAAAGCAATTAGACTTTTTAAATTGAGTGATATTTTCCTTTCATGTCTCAGCAGAATGTGGCATTGCCATCACATGACAGTTGTCTACCGTTACCCCAAGGTTCATGAAAGTCATTTCAAAATGTATACATGAACAGAGGCTCATGGGAATATCAACTGATGTTTCAAACTGACAGAGGAAACTTATGGAGTTTTTTTTTTCCAACACTGTCATCAGCTGACCATCAGTGAACCATAGAAACTGCAGCTCATAAAACATTCAATGTCTTTTTAGTTTTTTGATGTTGGGATATACAGACCAGGGCTCAGGTCATTTCACTTTCAACTCAGTTTTTCCCAAACTGGAGAGAAATGTAAAGATAAGTTGGGCTGTACCCATCTATTTTGATAAATAAACTGGACATGTGTCGCTGATAAGCATGCTGCAGCTTGTATTGTGAACTGAGTTGAAAGTGGATTGATATCACCCTTGTGACTTATCATTTAATGATGTCTGTCTTGCCATTTTTGAGGTAAATATATAACAATTATAACAATAACAATATTTATTTATATTTATATAATTTCTGTTGTATGTTATGGAACAGTAAAATTATGATTGTGAGATTTTGCCAACTGTTGTCCTCTTTTTAGTGTGTGTGGGTGCGTGTGTGTGTGTGTGTGTGTCTATCATAGGCGACTTTTGGGGACAAATTTCAGATTTAAGACCAGTTCATTGGGAATAACTTGAACAAACCCATATCCCCAAAAGTGATCAAGGACAACATGCTTGTGTGCGAGCGTGTGTGTGTGTGAGAGAGAAAGAGGAACATCCTAAACCTCCATTGTTAAAAGCAGTCACAGTTTAATAATACATTTGAATGATGGTCATAATCATTATATGATTTGCATTTATACAATTTGGGAATTTAATGTTTTGGGATCCATTAGACATTTATCACAGAGTTGGTGCCAATGTTAACTGACAAGGGAAGATAAGAAGCAAATATAAAGCTTTTTAGTTACTAACTTAAATTACTGACCTTGCATTTTTATTGATTTATGTACTCAGAGAGTCATGTGTGTGGCATTTGTCTCTTCTGAGCCTCCATACAATACATTTAACATCTAATCTATTTGTAAAAGGTATCACTTATACGTTTTTGTTCATCTAAATGTTTCAACTTCAAAATGAACCTTTCTAAGACTTCTTTCACCTGTATTGGAAAAATCTGATACAGAAAAGAGGACAAATACACCTGGATCCCATCCTATCAGCATCATATATTGGCTGGTTGCTAGGTAAAAATATGTCAGAGCTCTGTGATTGGTGGGCCAATAATTCTTAGAAATGAACCAATCACATTTCACCTCCAAGATTGCAAAAGTAACCAAATAGTCACAGTAAAGGGCTGCTACAAGCCAAGAAACTGGGGATATTGTCGACAACATTATTTTTATGACTGAACTAAACTAAGAAATATGTTGAACTGGTGAAGAATGGGAGATTTTTGACTTCTGAGTTCTGAAGAGTTTGTGGTCTTTGTTGTCTCTTCTCCCATCAAGCCGCACAGGTGAGTCAGTTGTCTTAATTGAAGCATTTCATTGGTCTCCTGGTTAATGGTGATAGTTTTATGGTGTGTTTCTTTATAGATTTAAATATTCTGTCATCATTAAGACTGGCTAAGCTCCTGTATGGCTGAATTGTCAAATGTTCAGATTGTTTGTTGTTGTTTTTCTTCTGATACATTTTAATTAGTATAGTAAAGGTACAAGCCACTGACTATCAGTGGTTTCCCAAAAATGCATAATAAAGATGTGCAATAACAGAAATGATTCTTCAACATCTACATCACGAGAAAACAGTTTATTTTATTTTATGCATGGACATGCAGTGTATTTGGTGTTCCACAGTTTAAAAGTCACGTGGTACAAATTTCCAAACATACATGGAGAGGACAAAACAATTTCTCTCAATAACTCATAATCCAATGTTTGTTTGTTTTTACAGTGAAGGTATTAAAATGTGCAGCATTGGACATTTTTTGGCTGGCAAATTGTATTTTCTAAAGTTTTGTAATAATAATATTAATAATTATTATTGTGGGCTTGAAATTCCCTTTTCAAAACATGACTACAGTTTATTTTGTACACCATTGTTCATAAACCCAAAAAATGTCAGCATTAGTCAAAACATACATGGCTTAGACAGAAAAGGTCATTAAGTGATATCACACCATGCAAAGTAAGCTTTCCTTCACAAATGATAAACTGCATGTATTGTACACAGTATATGTCAGGCTTATATCTGTGGTGTGTGTTTGAAGCTCTCTATTTTCACTTAACGCTCTAAACAGATGTATTTTTACCCCTGAACCTCAAAGTAAAGCAAAAACAGTCCATACTTTACATCATTATAAGGCTGAAATGTTTATGTATAACTTCAGAAACACCTGCAAGGAAGCTGCCTAAAAGTTGAATATGCACTTTATAGACCTATAGTACTTAGAATGATCTCCAAGTGTTTTTTTTATCAAGTAATATGTTTTTATAAAAAGCAAGAATAAGTCCAAGGAACACTGAGTGTAACACAAGATGATTGGCTTCACAGGTTGTCACATGATCAACTAGCTTGACAGTAATTAGATCAAAATATGTCCTATTCTCATAAATTACACATTGTAGATTAAACAGATGGGTCCAATTTGACTTTCCAATTCCCTGTTCCCTTAAGTAGTTTTAAATAGTTGGAAAGTTTGCCCACTCAGAATTCACATTTCAGCTTTTTATTCTAATGATATCCTCAATGTTACTCAACATGGAAATCTGTTTGTCATCTGCATAATGTAACAATCCCATAGGTTTATATTATGGCCATCGGTTCTCATTGTTTTAGCTTTGTTTCAATTATGTTTTATGTGTTCAGTTTGACATGGCAGATGACTCTGAATACTACAACACCCATGAGCTTTGATTACCGTTGCTATGGAGAAACTGAATCTGAGATGTATTGATTTCTAAATACTTTCTTGTTGCAGTTGTGACCAAAACACTACATTATAGTTACTGAATTAATCCATAATTTACCCATAAATGTAAGTTTAAGCTGCAGATTGTATTATCAGTTTTTTTTTTAAATAGTGTAATCTTTAGCTTCCATCCACAGAAAGCGATTCACATCACGTCATATGAGGAAGTGTATACTAATAGAAATAAAATCTTTTCCAACATGTTTTGCTTTCTGCTGCGTGGGGTGGGGATACAGGAAGCAGCGTGGCTCATGGGAAATGGAAGTTAAACAACAGTGACGTGTTTATTTCAGTGTTGTACACATTGCACCTATCATTGCTAAAGCAGCGGACATTGTCCTACAGTATGTCTTGAATGGAGGAAGCCAGTGTCATTTGTACATCACCTTAAATCATTGTAAAGTAAGCAGGGTGTTAATCTGAATGAGCAGCTGGCAGATATACATACATACATACATACAGTATCAGTGAAGTTTAAACTGTTGAAGATGGGTCACTTTCGATCATTCCCTTGGGAAAGAGGGGGGCAGGGGAGCTTCGTCCAAAGTACAGCCGAGTCTCTGCTGCTCTCAGCTGCTCAGCAGGACGATGATGTAAATGAGCAGCAGGCAGATGAGGATGAGGGTGAAGTTGACGAAGAGCTCTTGCAGGTTCCTCTTGGCTTGAGGATTCACTTCGATCATGGACGCCCGGCGGACGGCCGACTTGGCCATGTGCTGAACGCGCTCCATGGTGACAGTGGAGTGGTTAGATTTTGATTGGTTTGGTTAGGAGAGGAGACTGTTCAGGCAGGCTGCTTGGCCTGTTTGGACTGAGTGGAGCTGGACTGAGCTGCTCAGGCAGATTTGAGGAGGTGAAATCTGGGATTCAAACTGCAGCTGGTTGTGTGGAAATGAGCTCAGGTCAGGTGTTTGAGGCAGCCTGGCCTGGAGTGGACTGCTTCTCTTCTCTTTTCTTTAATTCTCTCTGCTGGTGATAAAGAGAGAGAGAAAAACAAGGGCAGTAAGAAAAAGTTGTTAAAGAAATAGTCTGCAGTGTTTCACACATGAGCACCCTCCTCTGAGTAATGTCTCTTGGTTGTGATCTTGTGACTCTCCTGTATCAATTACATGGTGTGATGATAAGAAAGCTGCTCAGAGGCGCCAGCTGAGGTCTGATGACATGTTAAGCCAGACTGTAGTAGAAGTGGCAACAACACAAATGTCAAGATAACAACGTGAATGAGAAAATGCATGTCAACAGAAAAACTGAATTATGAGAAGACATTTTGAAGTGACTGGCCAGTAAATCTATAAATTACATCATATAAAGCAAGCCTATTTTAGAGTATAGTTGAACACTACTACAGCTAGAGGTGATTATCGACTTTAAAAGGTACTCTAAAAATAGGACACGTTGAAACAAGTCATGAACTGAATGTTTTACTGAATGTGAGATTAAAAAACTAGCTGGTAAAAAAAAACAAAAAAACAAAACGTGGTCAGAAATACTAAATAAGCTTCACAATCTGGCTGCAGGCTTTCTCCTCCACACTAAATCCCATTTGTCATCTGTTCTGGGACTTTCCTGAGATTAGAGTCACTGTGACAAGGTGACCGTGTTTGTATTTGCATTAGTGGCTCTCACAAACGGTCGACATCTTACCACTTGTACACGAGCTCTGCCAAGTTCTTTGCTATTTTTAACAAGATTAAAAGTCCCGCTAGCGAGCCCTGCTGGCCGCAGAGTTCATAACACACTTCAAAACAAAAGGAGCGAACAATGAACAGACAGCTTTGGATTCCTAAAGGCTGATGTTAGGGTAGTAATCCAGGCATTAGATATCCTGTGTGCAAAGCAGGCATGTCGTCCCGAGGGTTGCACTAAAGCAAAGTGTCTTTTAAAGGTGCTTATGATCTTAAAATTGCACTTTCTAACTATGGATCCTTCATTTTTCTTTGTTGGGGAGGGTGGGATCAGTACAGATAACAGGAGTCATTTTGGCTTTTGATGCCTTTTGCAGGCTTTTCAACACGTCTATATTTATCATTTCACTTTTGTTACTTCCACCCTTAATCTGTCTCTGAGTCACCCATTATCACTTGACATTTTAACACCTTTACACACTCACACACACGCACTTTCTCATGACTCATGGGATAACCCTATAAGAGCGTCAGTCTGCTCTTAGACCTCTGATTTCTGACCTTACTGAAGTGTCTGCTCTGATAGGAGATGTTTTTTTTGGGGGGGGGGGGGCTTTGATTTCCAAGCCCTTGAAACCTGCACAACCCCTATGCATGTACTATGCACTAAAATATTATGTAGTTTCAAGTAGTGGCTCACCTTAAATGACCTGTATTTAGAGACTTGGTTGTGTTTGAATTTGAAAAATAGCTTTAGCAAAGACACACAGAATAAACCAGACAAACAGAGTCCCATTTAAGGACTGTTTGCTGTGAATCAAAGTGTCTTCTGTTGACTTTTCAAAATACAATACTCTACTGCTACATGATAAAATTAGTCTGCTACAGGCTAGCAAATTAGATTTGTGGTGCCAACCATATGTTTGGCACCTTCAGCTTCATTTAAGTTTAACTGTTCACAATCATCTTTGAAAGTTACTAAAAGCAAAACAAAACAATAAGAAGTTGAGGAAACACAACAAAAACTTAACTATGTATGATATGAAATGTGTCGCTCATAGAGACAAACTCACAGAGAATTATCACCACACTATACTGTTTTCTTCAGCTGCACGGCACATTATCTTTTAGCTCATTGTCTACTGTTTTAGTCCTGCCTCACATTTCTCATCAACATCAGCAGGTACATTTTCAACGAGTAAGCTCTGATGAGTAGGCAACTGTTCGATATGAAGTTCATATCACTGTTGTGTATTCAGTTTGTTCCACAGACGCTCCAAAAAATCAATTAAATGCAAATTTTATTGAACTTTTCTTTAAACCTCTACCAAAGAGAGAGGAAGCAATATTAAATTCTGAAATCAGTAACTTTTAAAATCTAGTCTTGTGCAGTCAGATATTTTCCTGGATCCATCCTCTAGTGTCCATTAGAGGAACTGCAACTGAAGGCAGTGACTTCAATTCCCCTGAGATTTTTTCAGAGCAGCTCACAACAGACTTAAAACAATAAATATCCACAATCCTTGGCACACTGTGAGGCTCCTAAGGCGCTCTGGGTCCCTGAATCATTCAACATCACAAGTTTGTTCTTCCATTCAGTAAGCGACATCAGATTTTTGTCCTGGCGGTAGTTTGACCTTAGGGTTAAATTGGGATCATCTTGTGTGTGGGCCTCTACAGTTAAGCTCAACACTGACACTGTGTGACTGACAACAAGTGAGTGACTGGTGTTCCACGTTATCCTCCACTCATGTGCACAAATTAGGGTCCACATTATTGTGAGTGCTGACTGTCAAACATTTGATGCTGGAAGAGAGACAGCTGTTCATTTTTGTGACCAGTGTGCAAGCAATCCTCATTTCCACATTAGGAAAATGAGTGAAAAATTAAATGTTGACAGTAAATACACCTGAGTTTAGCTCTGTCTAATGACATTGAGAAGTTTGTGAGTCTATGACACACATAGCACACATATCTCCTGCCAAATTTAGCCCCTGCTTCAAAGATCAAATTTTCTTCATTTTCAACAAGCTATTAAAGTTCATTTCATCTGGCTCCAACACAGCTGGTGCTGTCAGCGGTGTGCGGTGATTGGTTAAACAATGTTATGTAATTAACATAAAAGCATGCAACTGGACAACAACTGCAGGAGTCAGAGAGGCTGGTGAAGAGCTTCAATCTCACTGTGTCAGATGAAAGACAATGTCCCTGTTGGCATGTTAATTAACCACTCAGTTAAAACTGAGGTTGTAAAATCACCCTGCACAACTTTATTCTAGGTGGACTTTTCCTAATGTGACCCTGAATATACAAAAATGGAAACACATTGCGTCATATTTTTGTTGTGTGTGTGCAGCTGATACACATTTTTGTAGAGGCAAATTTGACGGGTTTTTTAAAATTCAAAATCACCATTCAAAAAATGTTGTATTCTTCATAATCTATCAAATGTTCTCCTGGGCCACAATATAATGGTTGTGAATGCTTTCCCTCCATAAATCAACAGGATTCACCTTTTATTAAAGATTAATCAAATATTTATTAATGACTGAATTTATGAATGAAATCAGAATATGAACAGTACGTAAGGGTTTAAGCTGCTTCTGCAGCTTAAAGCTTCTTCTTTTCTTGTTCTGTGTTTGGTCATTTCGGGGGAAGAGGAACTCCACAACAAGCTGAACTCACAACAATGACATATTTTCTGTTTACAATATATTACTCTATCCTACTTTATCTTAGTTAATAAGAAAACAGACAATATTAGTTGTAGTTGTATCTTTAAGTATTAACAGTTTTTTAACAGTATTTTGCATTGTATTTACTTTTTCCTTTATGTCATAGTCATTCACTGGTAATTTACTTTAATTTAATGGAGCAGTACTCCTTGTTTGTTTTTGTGTGACACTTGTAAACATGTGTGTAAATCATGTGTTTCAATGGTTGTTACTGTTGAAGAATGGATAACTCTTCTTTTGAAATGACAGTGTTGTGCTTTATTTAGAACACAATCAGATATTGTTAGTCGTTGTAGCCGAGAGCTGAATCTCTCCAGTGTGACCAACACTCTGGATGTGATGTATCTTGTTCTCTGAACACGGTGGATTGGGTGGACTCAAAGATCTGGAACCAGGCAAGGTTGGATATGAAGGTTACTTGGAACAAAAGTGTTTTTTAGTTTTAGTTCAAAAGTAAAAAAAACATTAAAAAAACAGCATTACATTTGCAGAACTCCCTCTCTGTGTGTGTGTGTGTGTGTGTGTGTGTGTGTCTGTGTTTGTGTGTGTGTGTGTGTGTGTGTGTGTGTGTGTGTGTGTGTGTGTGTGTGTGTGTGTGTGTGTGTGTGTGTGTGTGTGTGTGTGTCTGTGTGTGTGTGTGTGCGTGTGTGTGTGCGTGTGTGTGTTATGGAGACTTTTGGATGCCAGTCATTCCACGGGTGTGAGTTTTATCAGTGTTTGTCAGCACCACTCGCTGTTGTCGAGAGCTGCAGATGAAGCCACACACACACACACACACACACACACACACACACACACACACACACACACACACACACACACACACACACACAAACAGACATACAGGTACACATAAACACATACATTCCCATGCTCCCATGTGAATTCACCACTTAGTATTCAACTCATTTGTATTATGGAATATTAACAACTGAGGTAACGCATTCATTACTGACACTGAAGAAGACAAATAGATTTTTTAGAGCTAAATGGCTACAGCATATCTTGACACATCCTCTTAGAAATGATTGGGAAGCAAAGTATGACAGCTGTTGAGAAGTAAAATGTAGGTTACACAGAAGACATGGGTTTGCTGATGTTGACCTATTATTCTAAGTGGGGCATGGTCAGTGTCACCCACCCACTGGTAACAGCTGTTGGATGCCAGTACTTTTAATTAATTATACATTAAATATCTCAAAGCTTGCATTCCAAACTAAAACCTAAAGACGTACATCATTTCTGCCAAAAAAAACACATTTTACTTGCTATAAAAACAGTATGAGAGCATTCAAAATTCATTTGTAAGGTTAAAAACATTCTCAGTGAATGTTGGTTATCATATTTATGGTACAATCATGGCGATATCAATCCAGTAGTACATTTCAGGTAAACCTACAGTAAGACCTGAGGTGTAACAATATAACCTTCAGTGCCATAACAGGTTGTTTATGATCTCAGAAATAGTCTGTCTAATGTAGCTGTGGTAGTCATAATCTGACAGTTTCAAAGAAGAGATATTTCTGTGACTACTGTTTGTTCCAAGACTGGAGATCAAGGTGATAAGTATCTTTATATAATAGTTTGTGCTTACTTTGATGATGGTCCAAACAGATTTGTTAAATGACCATGTGGGATTAGTCTTAACATAGTATTTTTGTAAACTACACCAAGAACATAAAAGAGGGAAACGATCCCATTGAGTTCGTTAAAATAATAATGACTACTTAAAAATAGTTGTTGAAAATGTTCCAGATGTTGCTTGTTTGCTCATTTGTGTATTGTACATTTTTACATATACATTACTCCTTATTATATTGTAATCATATTAATGATTTTTTATTAGACGTAGCTATGTGGATATTTCTCTTTGAAAGGTCATCTAAAAGGTCAGGGTTGAAGAACTTCTTAAAACGCATTTAGATGACCACAGGACACTAAAGCTCAAACATTTAACCCATTTTCTTAACTTTAGCTTTCCATACAACCAATATCATCAACTCTATAAAACAAACTACATCATATCTATTATAGCAGACATGTAAGACACAAAACTAAATGCCAATATCAGCAAACTCATTATTATAAGCTGAAACTATGAAATCAGTATTTAGACTGGGTCAGTTTGTCTCCTCTGTGTACAGAAATAAAAGCATGCGGTTTTAGATTGGTATGTAAGAAGTGGGGATGAGTGTTTATCTCTCTAGGAGATTCAGTCCAGTTTCCATTCCCCCCTCTTGCTCCTCTGTTCAGAGCTTTGTTTACTGTATGTGAACAACAACTTTTTATAAGAGGCAGTAATACACACAGTGCTTCTCTGTATCCTCACATAAAATAAAGCCTCCTCTTATTCTCACCGTGCTGTTTCAGAGTCCCCAACTAACTTCCTTATTAGTTCAATAACTGAGTAACTGCAGTAAAACCTCATGAAGCCTTTAGGGGCTCAAAAAGAAATCTGCGTCATTGAATCCAATAGAAATAATAATGCTTAATGTATTGTAATGGCTCTTTATCAGATTTATGATTCATACTAAGAAAAGTTGTCTCATCATCTGCAGTATTACAGTTAAATGAAAATGTAAAAAAAAAACAGCTGTAGAGGATGCTGGTTCTTACCTTGTAGATGAGAACAGAGCTGGTTGGGGTTTGAGAGAGAAATGTTAGATATGCAACGCTCTGCAAGGCTGTTAACATAATGTGAGAGAGAGAGAGAGAGAGAGAGAGAGAGAGAGAGAGAGAGAGAGAGAGAGAGAGAGAGAGAGAGAGAGAGAGAGAGAGAGAGAGAGAGAGAGAGAGAGAGAGAGAGAGAGAGAGAGAGAGAGAGAGAGAGAGAGAGAGAGAGAGAGAGAGAGAGAGAGAGAGTGAGGCAGGACATCCCAGAAAAGATTTTAAGAGAGTGGGGATACCAAGGTTGCACCAGCTCTGGTGAATTATACATTCAGAAACCCACAGGTTAGAATTCAGCAGTTTAGATTGAAAGTGTTTAAAAGTTTTTAAATATGGTTCCCATAATAAATCTGAATGCACTTGAAATTATGTATACTGGTTAAATTGAAGAAAATTAACATACTGTTCACAATAATATTAATTGTTACATGTTTGTAATATTAAGAGTTTATTTTAAGAGTTTTAGCATAGTGGCCAAAATTGGAATTGTATGTCATGTGACCTAAAAAACGTCCCACACACAACTACAGAGAGCCCATGAAACCAAAACATCCACAATCTGCTTTAAAAGTAAAAATAACCTTATTTAAGATCAGTTTAACATTTTTTATATAGCAGAGATTAAAGCTAAACGTTGGAAAGAAGCTTTGGTCGGTAGTTTTCAAATTTTCAAAGAAAGCATTAAGTCTTGTATGTGATACTTATTTCTCTCATATTATGAGAGATGATCAATTTTTTAGAGACCAATGCAGGAAACCCTTAATGTGAGCATGGAGTTACAGAGGTTACGATAGCATGCAGGTGACATTTTTTTTAAATAGCTGGAAATGTAAAGATTTTTTGTGCATTTCCAAGTCATGTCAATTGTATATGTATAGCCGAATGTTACAAATTTGTCTCAAGGTTTTTTACAGTCTGTACAGCAATACAACATCCATCTATCCTTGGTGAACGTCTTTGGTAAACATCCTCAATGGAACAGATAGGTCACGATGTTTGGATGGATACATCAATGAAGTGTCATCTGGGAACAGACAACACATCACCGCCGTTTGGCCAACAATAAAACATCAAGGCTGGACCGCTCTATTGTCATCATTATCCGACAGGCTGATAGACACTTGGCAAAAGCGTTGTGCCTGTGAACAGCTGGTCGTACCTCTAAATATAATGTTTGGCCATGACCACAACAATGAGGCCTCTGGGAATTGATCATTTCTAAGTTTGTCTGATCGTCGTATCACTGTAACTGACACTATTTCACCCATCTATCCAAAAACCTTTTTTTTTTCCTTTTGCTGATGTTGGAGAATAAATAATTGATTTTCTGAATGAATAACTGTCACATCTATGAATATTAAGGTTTTCAAATTCAGATTCAAACATGTACAATACATTAAATATCTGAAATATGATTTTACGTCATACTCCTACTGACATGCTATGAATATTGGTTATGACAACATGTTTTGGAGATAAACAAGTTCTGTGGTTTTGGCAAAGTGTGTGTGTATGTGTTTGCATGTGTGTGAAGTCCTGGACAGCATCCTCCACTTGGGAGAAATCAAAAGAGACAACGACTTCAAAAAAAATCCGGAAAAAGTAAAAATAACCCCCCTGTAGTGGCCCAGAAAGCACTGCATCTGCCTTATAAGGAGAATCTGCATGTAAACAGGTTGTCAGTCAGAGACTCATGTACTGGGCAGTCCGCTTTGTTGTTATTGCCGTGGAAACACATCTCAGACAGTCTTTGAGTACACGGACAAGCAAATGTTTCTATCATCGTATTTTATGACAACTGTATTTCTCCAAAGATAAGATGAAAGTTTGATCCTCCCTTTGGGAAAGCTGGGCTGCTCCAGCATGAGGTAAATATGTATTGAAGATGACAAACTGTTCCACTGTTCCAACATGTGCAGTGTGAATTAAAAGTAATGAAAATGGGCTGTTAGAAGGTGCGGAAAATAAGCTGTCAAAGACGCAGAGACAAAGAAAGATTTAGGTCAGTACAATAATCAAACATGCCAAAACTGAATCAAAACCCTGTAATCTGATGCTTTATTTATGACATTTTAGTTTCTAAAAGTTGCTCTTTAAAGGCACAATACTGGCACAGAAAGTAAAATTTTGTACTGCTACTCATACTTAACTTTGGCCTTTAAAACACTAAATTTAGGTTTTGTCCCAGAAGTTGTAAAATAGTCTTTTCAAAAACAGGAGTTGATGCAATGATATAAAAGATGCAGCACAGTATCAAAAAAATGTAATAGACGGTTTCAAAGGTCATGGTTTTCCAAAGGGATGAAGGTTTTAGCAAAGGTTTCTTTGTTTGCTTTTTTAAAAGGTAAAATTCTTCTCCACGTGTGACTCTGAAAGCTTTTCTTCCTTGGTAGCTTTAAGAAGTCAGAACTGTGAGATGTTAAATGACGGTCTGAATGATGGTCTCTGTTGTATGTTTTTACATATATAGGATGACCTGTTACATGGTTGTAACATTTTAGTACCATAATGAGGCCTATAGAATAAGACAACTCTAAAATATCCAACAATAGTCTGAGATACAATTAAATCAATAATAATATTAATAAGACAGGTTGTTTTGTGTGGAAAAAGACATGTTTTTAGAAGTGAAGATGCCTCTGATTCTACAAGCCTCAGGTGTTTAAGGATGGGGAAAGGGGAAATTAATTAGCAATTGTCCCTCCCTCATTATCACCAGCCCTTGGGGAGCCTGTTGGGCAGCCAACAAATCAATGTGGCTGTACTGTGTGGCCTCCAGCTAAGAAAGTACCGGTATTACTTTAGATGAAACTTCCCAGGAAGGTTAAAAAAAATCTGTTGGCAATGTCCAGCTATGTAGTCTTTTTCAGCTGCTGTTAAATATCTGCGGGACTACAAGTGTCTCATCAGATTTAATAACATCTTCTTCCTCATCTGCACAAGCACTCTGCTTTTATTTCCAGCAGAATAATACTAATAATAATAATAGAAACTGTTTCACCAAAAAATACTTTTCTCTGGGGTTTTTTTTTTGGGGGGGGGGGGTTTGTCTCAGGAGCAGTTCAGCTCTGCAGCCTTACATGGTGAAATGCCAGACCGCTCCAACCTAAAACCAGAAAGAGAGGAAGATGCAGAGCGAGAGAGAAACAACTTGACTGATACAGAAAACCGCAGCAGGCCAGAGAAAACAGACAGTCGGAGATGAGAGCGAGGTAAGAACAGAAAACCTACATGAAAAGCAAAAACTTCACTTTCAACTGACATATGACATTTTTGACTTCCCCTGACCACATTCCCATGAAACAAACCCCAGAGGATTACTCACTTGCACCAAAGAAACATTTAATCTACTAAACACATTGCTGTTATATTTACTGAAGACACTCATGCTCTCCAGAGGATGAACACTGTCCATTTTGAACTCTCCTTCAGCATTCCCCCTAGTGCCATCCTCATGCCAAAAGCATCCAAACTAATGCTCCCAAGGGACAGTTTTTCACGACCCCAGAATGAACTTTTTTCTATTGAATGATGAATACACTTGCTACTTTTAGCCTTTGACAACACTCGTGGTCTTGTCTTTGAATATGCAGTCAGGTGTGCAAGATTACAATGCATCAGTCTCATCACATCATCAGCAGATTTAGCCTGATAAACAGATAGGATTGCTGTTTTGTTTCTCCAATCCAAATCTCCAAATGGTCAGTTGTTTCTACACACATCGGTTATGTAGATGACGGTTTAGAGAGGAACAAACCACTGTAGGATTAAGTTAACTTCATTCATATAGCACCTTTCAAAACCAGAGTTGTAAGGTGCTGTACAATACAAACAATTGAACATTTTAAAAATAGAAAGTTAGAGTTAGAAGAAATAACAATATAAAAACAATGGAGCTGTACAGAGAGCAAACAGAAGTCAACAGCAATGGGGGGAACATTTTGAAGAGGAACCATAGAGCGTGTCAGTGCTGCTGCTTTTTTCTACTCTGATGTCAATATTACCAAAATGATAAAATAATATAGTAAGTTTTGTTCTCAAGGAAGGAAAGTTTAGCATTGGTTGGGGGATGATTCAGTCACCCCAGTGGATATATTTTATAATCCTCAAAGTACAAACAAAGGACGCTGGCAAGTATCCAAACAATGCCTACTTGTGTCATAGCTGTTTGTCTACATATGTTATGAACAGCAGTTAGCTCTTGTTCCTGATAATACAGCCTGCATTTCAAACTGCGCACAGATGTTTGGTCGGACATGGGCAGAAGTTTAAATTTACGACAATCGGAACCTCACGGGAAAGTCAAATTTGAGCTGGAATCTTGCAAGGGAGTAAATGTTCAGGAAAACTGTACATTATGAATGTGTTATAATAGTGAACATGAATCAGGAATGTTTGACAGTACGTATCAGCAGTTACGAGACAGAAGGAAGTGCTGAGAGTGTTCTCCTCCTTCTTTTTCATCCTATATGTAAACTAAAATTGAGTATTAATTGATTATATTACAACTGACACCAGCGTTCGTTCGTTCATGGCTGTGTTGATATAATTCTCTTAATGATGTACACTGCATGTAACACATGGGAAAGAGAAAGATGGATAGAGGATGAGAGAGAGGGAGAGAAAGGGCATTTTATGGGTGAAAAAGGATGGAGGGAGGGTTTACCCCATCAGCTGTGTTTACTCTGGAAGACTTACTGCTGCTGTTGGCAGCCTCACACACATTCTCTCCCCTCTCTTTCTCTCTCACTCTGTTCTCCAGATATAGCCAGCTATGTGGAGAAGCCTACGACTAGCTTTTCTCCAGAGGCCTCGGTCCAAGAGCAGGATTTGTCTGATATGGGCTTTTGAAGCCCACAACCAACCAAGTCCTCTGAAACCCACTCTAATTATATTAAAGTATTTCTGAAAAGAATTTGATAAAGATTTGATTTAAAAAAAATTAGATTTAGAAACTCAGATGGGTCAAAGGTTCCTTTAGAAAGCACTGGACATGATTTATTGTACAATGTAGAGCTTTAACGGTAGTGGGGCTAAATGTTCCTCCTGCAACTAAAATACAGTATATTATTCTTCATCAGGATAACCATGTTGAGCCTTAAATCTAAATATGATACACAAAGCTCTGGTTTTTGCTCTGTAAAACAAATAATTAATATATAATTGAGCAGACTGACAAAAAATCCCCTGATGT
The DNA here is from genome assembly GCF_963691925.1 of Scomber scombrus. Lineage (NCBI taxonomy): Eukaryota > Metazoa > Chordata > Actinopteri > Scombriformes > Scombridae > Scomber > Scomber scombrus. Next base: position 7,693,323 of record NC_084993.1, on the reverse strand, counting down.
GTCTGACACAGCGACAGCTGCATCAGTATGCACGCTAACACACTGAACCTAATGTGATTACAGGAGTACTGCAATTGAAACTCAGATCACATACACCTTAATCTGGTTATCTAATTTTAATGAGTAATTTGGATGTCGGCAATTGAGACGTGGAGAATTAATCATTATAAATCAGCCTGAGGTGTGTGTGTGTGTGTGTGTGTGTGTGTGTGTGTGTGTGTGTGTGTGTGTGTGTGTGTGTGTGTGTGTGTGTGTGTGTGTGTGTGTGTGTGTGTGTGTGTGTGTGTGTGTGTGTGTGTGTGTGTGTGTGTGTGTGTGTGTCTTGAGGGGCGGAGGACACATCATGCTGTCAGTTTAACATTTTTTGAGACACTTTCTTTATTTGTATCCAGTTGATTACTCCAGGTTGTTCCACAGCAGCAGCAGAAATACAACCTGAGTGATGTGAAGGAAGTGACTGACAGAGTTTACAGCCTGTAGGGGAGCAGACACATGTCACTCTGACTGATCTACATCTTACACACACACACATAGAGATATGGGTTGATGCTTCAAAGGCTCTTTGGTTTGCGTAGAGGCTCTGTGTGCAGCTATAATGACTCAACCAACCCTCTAATGTATTACTGTATATATAAGGAATCTCAGAGGGTTGTTTCATAGTTGCTTCTTCTATGAATTACATCCTTATGCAACTATTAGCATTTATTTTGCTTAATTTTATTCTCAATTTTAGCATTTTTGTTTTCATGAAGATAAATTATCTTGTGAGAAAGCTGTTTTTATGAGGTCAAGATAAAATCCTAAGGCCCTGACCATATTATTCATCCTTAAAGCTTTCTTTAATTTGTCCGCTTACAAATTAAAAGCTAACTTCATAAGCAGCAAAACACCAGTATAGAGCCTTTAGCAGTGTATGGTGGCTAATGTTAACTAAAGTAAACAAACCTGAGGTGGATATTGCTGTACAACTAACTTTATAGAGTCACTTAAATGTCTCTTCACTTATGCTACACTTTTAAACTGCATTTCTCTGCTCACCTTACCCTGCCCCTACATTTCTTCACATTACAGCCAGCAGGCAAATGAATATGGCTTGTTGGGCATTTTTACATTACCAGGAAAATTTGGATCACATTACCCACTTTCTACTGTGAATAGGCTTCCATGTACTTCCTCATGCTTGTAGAGCAAAAGCCAAAAGGGGAAGCTGCTCATCAAAACATTTAACCACTGTGCCACTGGCGGTCAAAATCTCCACATGGTGTCTTTTTATATCCTGCACACTTGGTGTTCTGCTGCCGAAAGCATTGATTTGATATTGATTTAAGATTTAAAGAGTTCTTGACAATTTCAGACACATTTGAAGCAGTTCATATTTATTGAATGGTTCTTTATTTCTTATCTTAATCGTTAATATTGCCTTTTTTAGGCTGTAGGCTAACATGGTGGTTTGAGAAGTCGCACCATACATCCTGGAGACATCCATCCCATAACTCTTTGCATCCAGCCTGCTGAGGTGTCTTCAAGCAAGACGCTGAACTGCTCCTAGCCGCTCTGCTCTGTTCTGCTCAGAAAGTGATAAAGAGTTTTCTCCCCCTAAAGGATCAAAAACTTCACAGAAAACCAAAGAAATTATCCCCAGTTACTGATCACTGCAGCTGCAAGTGCTCCCAATGTAAAATAACACAATCCAAAACCAGTCAGCTAAAATAAACGCTTCAAATCCAGAGCAGCCATCCTCTGTCATTCTGGTCTAATATCAAAAGTGCAGCACACCCAGTCTGATGCATCCACCTGTCACATCTCAAAGCCAGCACACCTCATCTGTCTGACGAAGATAAATCAAACACACCCAACGTACTAAATATGAAACACAAGAAACCCAACATGCAAAATAGTTGGCATCCTTCCGTCAGTTCAAATCCAACACACCTGATGTTAAAAATAACGTGACTCAAATGACTTTCTGACTCTACTGATGTACCACAATAGCCAAAAAGAAACCACAGCACGCTACTGTTGTGACACTAATCCAGTGGATTTAATCCCGGCATGTGCATCATATGTATTCAGTAAAACCACATTAAACAAACACAGCAGGCGTCCTGAAACAAAACCACACAAATCCGCTGCACCTGATGGGTGTCATCCCCTGTCACATCTCCAGAGTAATCACTCAAATCCTTTGTCTCACAAAGGACGGCATTCCCCAGAGATACCCAGCAGCAATCACTCAAATTCGGAATGCCTCGGGACACTCAGCCGCTAAAAATAACACAAATTCAGCTCATTGGATTTTTGGATATCCTTGTCATTGTTCTGAAAATAGAAAGCCAAATCAACTGAGGCCTATCTACCGTGAGATCAGAGACATGTTGCTGCATGTTGCTACAGTCGCTATATGTCTCAGTTGTGGTTTTGTAAACAATACTTTCACTCCATAATGATTAGGTTACTGAATATGAAGCTATTTGAGATCTGTTTTCAGTTTTTGGGCCATGTACTGAAAAAACAAATAGACTGGTTTGGGACCGGAGTGCATAATAACAAAACAAAAGTGAAAGCAGCAGTGAAACATTTCTCTTTTATTCTTCATCAGTCTCTCTGTTCATCCTCCTACAAACACAGATGATTGTCTCGAAACTCATCTCTTAATATCTGTTACTGTTAATTAGTGTTACTGTTGGTGTGTTTGTTTACAATATTATACAGAGAGTGAGAGTGAAACTGCAACTGCCAGGTTCCAAGAAGAAATGAAACCTCATTCAAGATCACATTGACTTTTTTAACAATAAAAAAAGGCAAAAATAAAACTTTGGAACATAATTTTACTCAACAATATAATACTATGTTGTTGGTTTACTGCTTATATCTAGAAAAAATAGGGTGAACATTTTTTTTTTTTTATTCAGTTTGAGTGGTTTTTGAAAAATTGATGATAGATATGTACTTTAGGCACTCTAAAGTAGCTCAAAAGGAAATAATTTATTACTAGCCTTTACTTATTCTGGCATATCATTGGTTTAAGGCGGCATAGTGGATCAAGGCTTTGTACTGTCACCTTCCCTCCATTCAAAGACATGCTGTCTGGTTAACTGGCAACTCTAATTTAGCCAGGGATGAGAATGGTAGTTTGTCGATATTTGTCAGCCCTGTGATAGACTTACAATCTATACAGGCTGTACTGTGTCTCTTGCTCAGTGTGAGATGGGAGAATCTACATCCCCCCCAAAACCCTGCAGGGGATAGAAAGGTACAGATAAGATGGAATGAAAATGATTCCAAGAGGGAAAAATAATGGATTTTCAAATTGGTTGCCTCAGTATATCAATATATCCTAAATACATTTGAGCATTACTGAATAGAGTATCAGTGAAGAGTTACTTTGTTTCTGCTGTGAAGTCCAGCAAGGATTACAAAAGGAACGTTGCAGATAGTACAAGCTACTAAATGCATAACTGAATGTGCTTATCACTGGCCGTCATTAGAGCACAGTGGGCATTCTTTCCATTGATACAATATTGGATCATCGCACAAGTGAGTCTATAAAAAGATTCTCTATTCACAAAGGCCGCTTCAAGAGTACAACAGGCTGTACTGAACTGATCTCTGCTGGGAGTCCTGCAAAAGCATGTACTGTGCAGTGTTTCTGCTGAATGACTGAAGCTAAGCAGGTGTGGCTTTGGCTACTTGTACATGGATGGAAGACCTCCTGGGAAAACTGAGTTGCTGCTGGAAGTGGTATTGTTGGGCCAGAAGGGGAAAGTCTATCCTCTGGGCCTAATAAATCCCAAATGCCCCATTGCAGTGATGGGGACAGTGTGATGTAGGAGATCCTGCAAAGGGTAGTGGGTTCCCTGGTGTCCTGGGAAAGAAAAAAAGAAAAAAAATCTGGCCACGTTATCATCCCCCACTCTAACTGACTCAAAGATTCCCTCCTTTTCCTCTTTGAGCTGATGTGTGGTGAGCATTTTGGTGCAAAATGGCTGCCATGCATTGTCCAGGTAGATGCTACACACTGGCGGTGGTTGAAGTGAGTTTCTACCTTGTCACTGTGAAGTGTATCAAGATCAAGCACTATATACATGTAATCCATGATTATTATTATTAGTATTATCATTAAAAACAATTCAGGATCATTTAAGTGTAGCAGTGCAGGTCAATAACAGCCACCTATAGTTTGATGGAAACCCTGAAACAGCTCTATTAGCACTATAAAAATGTGCTTTTTAAAAATTCAAACTTCACTGTTTTTGTCTTTAGTAGAACAAGAACATATTTTTATTTTTCAGGTATGACATGCAGCTGAGATCATTGGACTGACTCAGACCGGTGATATTGCAATAGCATGATCAGTATCTTAAACCCCCTATGCCACCAGGACACCCTTTAACTATAGACCTTTCCACTTATTGCAAGTTATTTGAATTGTAAAAAAGCTGAGCTCACTGAAATATGCTGACATGGTTTTAGCCATGAGTCTAACGTCCCCTAAATTTAATTATATTGAGTATAGAAATACTGGAATAAGCTGATAAAACACCCAACCAGTTTTTAATTGTAGCACATAATCTCCCCCAGTTCCCTAATATCCACCAATTCCAAGAAAACATGGAGGTTGTGACCTCAGTGTCATGGTGATGTCAGGGCTCTCCTGAAATATTATAGCTGATGTTTTTTTGGGTTTGTTTGCATTTGCAGAAGGGTGGGAAGACATTTTCAACACTTAAGTTGCCTCATTGTGGTGGGGGTCTTTTTTTGCAGAACTCAGCAAATGATGCTTCTTAGAAACAGTTTATAAACACATCCACAATACTTGAGTTGAAGTTCCCCAGAAAGATTACGTTTTTCTATTTCTGTTACTCATGAGTCTTACAGATTAGTTACATGGTCTTCTTTCTGAAATTAAAACAATGTCAGGAAAGAACGTCAGCAGCCTGTAGTGCTTCAGTATCTGGCTAAAGTACTTAAGCAGATGTTTGAATGCTCTCTTGTTGAAGGACAGTCACCATGCTCATCACTCTCAACTGATCCAAGTGCGAGAAACATTTGGTTTGACGCAGTCTTGTTGAACTATCTGATTGGCCACAGTTATTTAAAACATTTTGATATGATGTTGAAGTCATCTGAAGGGCACTGATTGGCTGCTGAGGTTAACACGGGCAATAGTGATTGGATGCTCAGGGTATCTAAAGGGCTTGTGTGGTGGCTTTTGCTTGATGTTGGACCAGAGCAGTGGAAAAATAACTGCTCTATTTATAAAGGCCCATTTAACAGAACAGGGTCATCTGTGTCCCTCACAGGAACACAAACAGTCAGCCTGTCCTGCTGCTACCATGAAATTCACTCTATCACAAGATCAGATCTGGACTCATTACTACCTGTTTTCTCCCCTCTGCATACTGTCATATGAAGCAGAGTTGCCATAAATCAAATTTTAAAAAGTCTTACATCTCTCTTTATGAAATTATCCACAAGTTTATAGAATTGATGTACATAAACCAAGCTGTGCTGCTTTCATCTAAACCCCTGTGCTTTATCTATATCACAACTTGTGTGGAAATTTAAAAAAAAAAGAATATTAAGCTCGACAATGATGAATTACGTGGCCCTGATCTAAAAGTTTTCATATGCTGTAATGCTCCAAAATTGTAAACATCATCTTATTTGTTTTTCTACAAAGCAAAAGCAAAAAAAAGGATTATTATGAATTCTTTATCTCGAAAATATGAGTTTGTGTGTCATAATCATTTTTATGATATATAATGCTGATTTATAGAAAGTATATGAGGTTTCCAGAAATACAAGAAAATATAAGTAAATGCAGTAGTGTTTCTATTTCTGACAGTTACTACAGTACAGCTGTAGATAAATACTGGGAAAACTGGGAAACATAGGGAAGCAAATATAAATGACTTTGTAAACTTACAGCGTATCTAAATGTTTACTTGTTGTAGAAGTGTATCTTTAAGTTTTCGAGCATTTAAAGGTATAATCTGTTATCAAAATACTAAAACTAGAAACCTCATGGTCTCAATCACATGACTGAAACAACCAAAAATGATGACATGTGTATGACAGCTGTTTGAACATAAGACACAATATTAGTCAGTTAAAGGTCCTTTTCATTTGTAATGTCTGTTAATGCAAACTATTCCATTATGTGTCATTTATATGATCCAAAAATGACTCAATACTCAGCATTACTTACACATTGGTGCCTGATTGTATACGCTGATGTTTCATATAACACTATATTAGTAATAGTGGATGGCTGTATGCCAGCGATGCCTCTAACTACATGCACTTGTAATGAAGGGTGCCCTCCTGTGGACAACTGCAGTGAAAAGTAATAGCAAATATTGTCATGGTTCTTTGTGTTGTCAGTGTAAATGTAAGGCAGTGCTGTTTACAGTGGTTTGTGTGTGTGTGGTAAAGAAGAATGTTTTTCATTGTATTGTGTACATGTGTACAATGTGTGTGATTGAAGGCTCCTGTGAGGCATCTCTTTGGGCACAGAGGCCTCTTTCTTCTGCAGACAGCCCTCTAACTTTAGCAGGATATTATATGACCTGGCCCAGATCAAGGGCCCAAGTCATATACTCTTTGATTGTTCCATTTCTCATTTTGACGGCTTGGCAAGTAACAATCGGTCAGCAGGTCACAATGAACTGTGGGTTGTTTGTATCAACTAGTGTGAGGGAAAAATGATAACTTTGCGGAAAATGGACAGTGTAATGGGCTGTAACCTAAAGCCTAGTGAGGAAGCCAAGAGGGAAAAAAGGAAGAGAAAGAAGCGGCTGCAATAAAAACAATTTTTTTTAAATCAGTAAGAGGCTTTCAACGCTCGAGTTTGAGTTTGTGAAGGAGCTGGACTTTTAGCATCTGATTTCTGACTTTGCAAAGGAAAACACAACAAAGATGAACTTTCACATATGCATACAAACAAACAGCCACACCCAACAGACAAGTCAAGGGTACTCAAAATGAAAGTGAAAGAGAATAAGCCTGTTAGAGAGGATGTAAAACCTAATAGAGACCAACAGTGAGGAATTGCCTATATTAGTGTAACCTGTACCTATAGTAATGTGTTTAATTACACATGAGAAGTGTCCAGTTTATCATTTCTCTTCAAAGATAAACTTGCAATTAGGATTCTGACTATATAGTCTTAGAGAGCACAGGATAGTTAACACATGGGACCAACTGTTACTAATGAGTAGTATGATTCAAAGCACCAAACCTGGGAACAGGAAAAGCAAGTCCTACTGTTCTCACAGATCCAGAGTTACAGTTCCTCTCAAGGCTCATGATTCACCTCAACCACACTCACAATTCTGTCTCTGCTCACCTCTATGGTGCAAATTTGACACTGCGCTCTCTCAAATGTTGGCTTTCAGATCGTTGCTCAAAGTGTGCTCATTCAGTTTGTTGTTGTCATTGATCGTGACTACAATGTGCTAAAAACAAACCCAGATGCTGCCTTATAGATGTGTGAAAGGGAAGGAAGATTAGTTATTTTTTATGTTTCGAGAGCCTGATGTTTCTTATATCCTTTTAGTCACAGCTTTATTGTCCCAAAAACTATTAAAAACACATCTATGAAGCACATTGTTGCACTAATCCTTCATACACCTTGCTGTTGCTGTACAGTAAATCCTCATCAGAGCAGCAAATATGTATTCATCCACTGCTGAAAGTAGTCCCCAACAAATGCATTTGTTTGTTCTTGAGGAGCATTTTCTAGAGTACAAGACTACAGACTACAGTGAAAAAAAAAAACCCTATATTTAAAAATGGATGTCTTTAGTTGGTCCTGGTGATGTCACAGTGAGTCATTTGGGTTACGTTGGGTCAAGGCATCAAAACACATTTATAAGAAAAAGACTAAGTTTGAAAAGAAAGTGGGCATTTACCAAGAATATTTACTGCAGACTTCCCTGAAGACATGATAGTGAGGAATGAAGAGTCTGAAGCTTATGAAAACTAGACAACAACAGGGACAACACATGGATGAACACAACTTGTTCCTACTTGTTTTACTTTCTATTTCATTGTCAGATGTTTGTGTTGTCATCTCCAAGAATCTACATCTAAAAAATACAGCCAGCCTTGCGAAAGACATTGTTTCTTCAATTTGCGATTGCACAACAGCGATGCACATTTCAGAGAAAACTAGGACATGACACTGTCTTGAACGTCATTTCTAGGTGACTTACATTTTGGCACAACATCTGCCACTTTTACAGTTAGAGTTAGAGGGAGAAGGTGTGTGTGTGTGTGGGGATGCTGGTGTTCTGACATTGCGCCCTGTCAACCCCTTCAAGGTACAGTAAGATATTTAATCTTCTTCATGGGTGATATTTGGTCCTTTCTGATCCTGTAAATGCAGGTATATTTTAAAAAAAAAATTGTACAGCCCATCAATTCCGAACTTGTTTACGCTTCAAAAATGTCACCTGGTTTGGATGCTGTTTTATAGCATGTTAATTTTATTTATTTATGTATTTTATTTTATTTCTTTCATGTGCATGTCCTTGCTTTGGCTACATTTGTCAGATTGTAGTTTTAAATGAGAAAACTTTTAACTTTTCTTAAATTAATATTGTGGAACATTTCTAAAGCTCCCAGAAAAGACCATTTTAAACTCAAGAGTGCTCAAGTCTTCACAGACATGAAAAGTTTATGTGTTTTAAAACTGTAAAATCTTTCCTAAAATGTCTTTATAAAATGGTATAAACTCATGATAGATCAGTCAGATGAACAAAATGTAACATTTAAGCAATTTACTTTCTTTTCTTGTGATATTTTTGTGGCTTTAAGAGGAACTTAGGGCTTGAATTCAGACTACAAAACTGCACCTTTTTCCTAGGTGATTTGCAAGACTATAAATGTTCATCTGTTTTCAATCGTAACAAACTAATAAAAATTGTATTTTCAAGTCAAAATCCTGTTAAGATTATGGTTTCTTATGAATCACTCAGCATGAAGATCAGACAAGGCCGGAAACTTTCAAACTGACAACTTTTGCTTAGAGGCATAAAAGGTAATGCTCACTTAAAAACACAAAACGTTTGGTGTTTGTATTGTTTGTATTTTGATTCACTTTTTACGTGAGGTCAAATGTTGTATTTTTAGTTACAGAATTAGTAAAAGTAGAATAAGAAGCACACTTCTCTGTGTTTGTTCTAAATATGACACTTGCTTTGCTCGCTTTGTACTTGACAATGAAAGTGGAGGGCCTCCTGGATCACTTCCTTTAGAAACCATAAAGATATACATGTGTGTGCGTGTGTGTGTGTTCGGTGACACACATGCACACACACAAAGATGGTGACGTAGCTGCTCTGACAGGAAATAAACCTGATAATGGAAAGCGGCTGTTCTTCTTTTTAGCTAGATACAATGAGGATGATGATGAAGATGGCTGCTGTCGCCCTGCTCATGCTCCTGCTCTGCGGCTTTGTCGTCACAGGTACTGAATAATTAAACTCTTCACTCTCACTAATTTGTAGTGTATTCAGATATGAAGAATTTGACTTCAAAATTTCACTTCACTCAGAACCAGCAAAGTATAAATCTGAATAAATGATATTCTTGTGTCCTCTATTAGCCTCAGATACCAAATTTGCTGATTCTTAATTTAAAATACTTCCTACTTCAATAACTCATCACTCTAAGCTGTTTTCAAATGTTTTACTCCCGCTTTTTAGTTGTGCTACAGTTTCAGATGAGCAGAATGAAGTTTTTTAACATGTTTAAACCCAAATATTTGTTGTCTTGTTGCTTTTCTAAAAAAACAATATATTAATTCCAATCATTTCATAATGCATGTATGTATTTTCCCTTATTTTGGCTTCTTTATTTACATTTATTTTAGTACTGTGTCAAAATCAGATTGCAATTTCAATTCGTGGAAAATCTGAAATGCATTTAAAATCTAAAAAACTGCCTTTTTTTTTGCAATGATGCAAAATGTAAAAGTATGTGAGTAGTAAATGAGATAAAAACAGGAGAGAACAATTCATTTTGACTATTTTATTACTGAATTTGCTACTGAAGGTGCCCTTAAATCACCTAAAATAACTACAATATGAAACGATTAGAGTGAGATCATATGTGTGTGTGTAGAATGATTGTTGGTGACTGTGAGTTTAAATCTATGCCAGAAATATGTCAGAATCAGCTAAAGCAATGTTACCTACACTGCTTTGGCTTTACTTTGGTCAGAAGTGAGGTTACAGAGGATAAACAGGAAATGCTACAGTGCAGTTGACCTAAATATATTTGAGAAAAGGTTACATAAAATTAGAGCAACATTATCCATATTTGGGACAGTTATATAGTTAGTGATAATACAGTTTGTTGTTAAATACAAAACACAGAGAGCAGAAATTAATAAAATACAATTTTTTTCACAATTCACAATTGAATCAGCAGGTTATCACTTTATTACTTTTTTTGCATTCTTATATGCTCAAATGAATAAATTGTAAAAAAGTACAACTAGCAAAAAGCTGTCTTATGTGTTTAAGACAAACTGTTGAATCGCTTCAGACTTGTAAATGTCAACGGTGGTATTTTGCCAGCTTCCTGGATGAGTCGAAGCTATAAATGTGTGAAGCTGTGGTAACTACGTGAACCCCTCACACATTCATTGGCTTCCTGGAATTACTGCTCAGTGGGTATAACGTGTAAAAGCCTCGTCATTTCATGATCAAGAAGTTTACAGTTTATGTATCCTTTTTTTTCAATGCATTTTAAACTGTAAAATTCTTGATCATGAATCAATCAAGTGGATATCTGCCATACTTACAGTCTTTTTACACATCAAATTCATTCTTTGTGTTTCCCTGTTGAGCTGCAGTGGTAGTATAGTAACAAAAAGACTTTGGCACTAAAAAGACTGTAACATTGAAGATATCTACTTGATTTGACTCATTTGGATGGCTGAAACTTCATATTAGTTTCACAATTTTTCACAAAAGGAAGCTTGTGGATTTTGTCCCCCTATTGTAAGTGTATTATGAAGGGATCTTCTAATGGTCAGTATGAACAGGAGGAATGATTACAGCAAGAATAACCCACCTATCCTTTAAAGACTGGACTCTGAGATGAAATGATTCAAGTAGTTGTAACAACAAAACAGACTATGATATCTTGAGCAACGTAATAGTTAAAAATAGGCTTAAAAATCTTAATGTGAGCAGGTTGAAGTGGAAAACTTAAATGACTCAGGTTCTGTTGAAGTATGAAGCAGTTGCTTGTTTTAGATATCATGGATTGCATAATTTCAACAAACCAGTCTGAACTGCCTTTCAAGTTGTCACGACTGGAAAAATAACGATGTCTAGTACTGTAGCTAACTTTTCTATATCGGGTTTTGATGGTTTGATACACTGCTATATGTGATCTTCAGATGTGGTATGTCAAAGGATGAAGTAATGCTAGTAATAGTACCAGTACCAGCTATAGTTATACAGCAGTAAAGATCCCTAAAAACACCACCTTTGGTTAAATGGAACAAATTTAAGGAAAAAGCCTCATAAACATACAGTAACTTAGGTGTTTCACAGAAACAGGATGTAGCATCTTTTCTGAGAAGTCTGGTTTACACAGTGAATCATGCTGAAGTTTGCTGATCATTGCATTATTGCAAACTCGTCAGTATTAGAATCATCATAGCAATACAATTAGTTAAAAAATAAAAAAAACATATTTCCTAACAAAAGAAAATTACAATCTACTATATTGGTGAAAATCGATGTTCACTTGCAAGGTGGTGGTTATAGACGTACAGGGGCTTGGAGTTCGTATCCTGTGGTGGTGCATAAATATAGAAAAAAGTTATCACATCCTGTCTCATGTCACTTTTCTTTTTTTAACCAAGGCAAACTTTAATCAGGTCCTTTGAGTTGCTTGAACATAATACAAGTAAAATAGTACAACAGTAAAATATAGATAATGGATATTATATAAGTGAAATAACAGTAAAGCTTTAAAACAACATTCATTAGGGATTAAATCTGAACTCCAGGCAGAATTGCATTTAGTCATATATAATTTTAGGGGACGGTTTTGTGTATAGTCTTTGTGAAATAAGTGTCTACGTGCTCTCAGTTGCTAAGTGGCAGTTTAATTAGCACATTTAACTCACAAATACATGTGTGGTTGACTGCTGTCACTGCAAACCATGCTGCATCTCTTCTGTGGGAGAATTTATGATTGTGGCAACTGCACTGACATTGATTTATTTCAGTCGGACATTTTGCTCATATAAATGTTGGTCTTACAAAACCTGTGGGAAGTTGAGCAGGGGGGATAAAATGATGCATGGAAGTATCCTTTTATAGCACTAACACGTCCTGATTGCACTTTAGCACTGAAGTTTCCCACTAGCAGTCACATTTTTGTTAGTGCCACTGAGGTGAAGACGTTACCCTATATAGCATACTGACTCAAATAAGTGTCCAACCACCAATATATATATATATATATATATATATTATTATCATATGGGAAACTTTGAATGTTCAGCCCTTATCAGATGATGACTAACCATTCATTTCCTGTGGGTTACCTTCACAGATAATGAAACTCTATCAAAGCAAATCAAAGAAACAAGCTCTAAAAAATAAGTTTAGTCTCAAATCAGCAGCAAACACTAACATAATCTTCACCTCAGTGCATTGAAAACAAAGGTTAAAAGTTAAGGCAGACTCAGTTCATGTGGGGGTGTGTTTTGCTGTGCATGCACTCAGCAAGCTGTGGTCTGACAACAGGATATAATACATCACCCATCCTCAGTGCGCTCAGGCTTTGCGACACAGTGAAATGGTCTGTGCAGGACGGCTGCGGAGCAGACTGTCAGTTTCAGATTTCGCGTGTGAACGTTGCAAACAGACACAGCACAGTGCAAGCATGTTAGAAAAAGTCTGTGCATAAACGGTTATTTACAGACTCTGATCTATCAATTCTTTCTCTAGAAAGTGTGTTCATTTAGTATCACTGAGTCCTTATGATGAGGATGAATAAATCCCTATTAGTAACTGCAATCAAAAGTCAATTTATTCTGATAAAAGTGCATATTTTCATCAACATTATGCTGTAATCATGACATTCAATTATAAATATATGTAGTGTCTATATGTTGAAGACTACACTAGAGGACACTAGACATTTTTATGCTCCTTTTGAAAACACCAACATAAGTAGTGCTAAAACTCCATGCATAAGATTATCCCTGCATCTATTCTGCATATGATTTTTGATAAATGTGATTGTTCAGGACATTCATAACTCACTACTGAGTTTGCTGAATGCCATCTAACTTTCCTTTTTATTTCTTTACCTTCCTCTCTGTTCCAGAGCCAGAGTGTGACGAAACTGTTGCTGTAGGCCAAGACTTTACTGTGCCCTTTGACCACCAACTGAAAGACACAGAGAGCTTGCAATGGAAACATGGGGATAGAGTAATCTTTCGTCAAAATACAAAAGGAATACATGCTGGGAAGGCGGATGATATTGATAAAAAAGGATCCCTTAAACTGACACATCTTCAGAAAGGAAAAGCAGGGAAATACACTGCAGAGGTTAACGATGCCATTGGAAGAGCAGTAACAACTACGAAGCCCTTCAATTTATGTGTAATAGGTAGGTAACAACAAATTATGAGTATATATTACCTCTGTTTATTCAAGAAAAATCTTGGCCTAAAAAAGATGGTAAAGTAATGAACTCTCCATTACTGTGTGTCCCTTTTTATGTCTTCCCTGCATCATAAAATATAAATGTCTGGATTCCCTTAAAAACTATGTAACCTCATCTGTTGAATAAGTTCACATTGATATTAATGTGAAATCCTAAGAGTGTGTTGTGATGCATTATCATCACAAGATGTTTTTATATCTTGTTTGTTGAGATACTAATAATTACAGTGTTTTTACAATGCATTATTCTACTCTGATCAGAGCGTGTCCCGGAGCCTTCATTGGGGTTTACATGTTCCGAAGACTTTGTCATATTCACCTGCAAAGTCAAGGTGAGAACAACTGTACACGTTTTAAATTGAGTATTGTCCAAGTTATTCATCATAAAGAAGTATTTGTAGAATCTGTAAAGTATTCACATACAGATGCTGTTGCATAAGTAAAGTTTGGATTTCTGAATCTGCTTAGAAATAATCCTGCTTTATTTTTAGCCATTTTAGGCTGCTGTAAACAACCATTATCAGATATAATAAATTATAATAAAGAGGTATAAATATTCTCTTTTAAATGTAATGTGTCTTTTTTTGGTCATAGCATTAGTTGATTATTCACTTTGGGAAAGGATAACACTCCTGGTACACTTTTTAACATTTTTTTGAGACTTGCTACAGTAGTTGCCCTGGAGACTTATTTTGTTAGTTTCTTCATTTTGTTTTATTTATTTATTTATTTTTTATCAAACTGGTATTTCCCAGGTTGACAATAAGCTTTAAGAACTTTATTTTTTGTCATGTAATTTAACGTTTGACACCTCTGAACTGCATACGGACTTGACATAACTAGGAAATACTTGTAATTTCCCGTTTATCAATGCATATTTTGAACATTAGTAATTAGTTAGTGAATTGTAATAGTTGGATTAGAGAAAAACAAAGTATCCTCACTGGATATTTAAACTTTCCAACTACTTAGCTCAGCCCAAATATGTCTTAAGTTCAGAGTTTCTCAATTTGAAATTGTCTAAGGTGTTTGCTCTGACTGTACTTGAATGTCTTTGTACAGTATTCCTATGATAACCCTCTAATCCATCCATATTTAGATTACCCAGGACCAACAAAAGGATATCAAATATTCATGGCTTATGGAAAAGCAGCTGATGAAAGAGAGCACTAACATTCTGAAAAAAAACCCTGAAGAGGTTAAAGGTTCAGTCCGATGCAATGTTTACAATGAGGCCATGTCTTTGACCAGTAAACCTGTTATACATGACTGTAAGCCCAGTGAGTATCATCCAATATTTACTATATGAATACATTTCTGTGGAAACACAATAACTTTGTGAAATAATCGCATCAATCAAATGTTTCGAAAACAACATTTTGTTTTTAGAAAAATGAAATTTGTATATTCAAACCTAGTTCTTTCACACAATATTTGCACAGTTCATATACAAAGTCTGAGTTACTGTATTAAGATATTATCTGTCTCACTGAAGTAGTTCTTTATCAGTAAAGTCTTTTTATTCATTTTCTTCCCTAAAGAATTATTTGGCCTTGATTTCTGGCTTATGGTGGCGATCCTGGCTGGTGGAGGAGGTAAATCTTAATAACCCTTTTTAACTTTTATATATCTCCTCTCACAGCATACGTATGTGGTTACACTGAAAAAAAATAATGAAGAAGTCATTCTTATCGTTCCTTCTCATCAGGACTTGTTCTGGTGCTCATTATCACCGTCATTGTTTGCTGCTGCCGGGCCGGACGGAAAAAAAGCATGAGAGTTAAAGGTAATGTTGGATTCAAATCAAAAGTATTTCTTGGTAACATTCACAAGTTCATAAATAGATGAAAAGATAAATCTTGCGGTACTTTTTATTACGAGGTTCATGCAGATAAACTCAGATAATCTGTGTCATGAGGACTGTGTAGGTGTGGATGGATTAGGTTTGATTGTCGGTGTCCAAATAGCCCAACAACTGATTGGTGCACAAAAAATAAATATTAAAATAACATTTGATTGGTGGAGCTGACTCGGAAGTTCAGTTTCTATATGCCTGTATACTATTTGGCCCCTGGGTTTCTGTTTGTTCATTGGATCAAACACTGATTAATTCAAGATTGTACAACATCTAAGCAGAACATCAGCTGCCATACCTGACTAAGAGATGTATCTGAGATCAGAAACAATGGTGGTCTCCAATATTAAAGACTTCAAATGTGTGGTTAATAACAACAATCACACATAAACCATGTGAGCTCTAGCATGACCGCAAACCACCCTATCCACCCTGAAGCTCAGAGTATTTCTGTCTGCAACCACAATTTTAGAAGACAAGTTTCAAATAACGAGTAAACTTATATGTATACAAATATAAATGTTCATTTGAGGAGCTAAGTTTGACAAAGAAATGTACTTTGGTTTTATTTTCTTCTCAAAATAATAAAGATAAAGGCAACTCGTGCTCATTTTCTTCCTCAACAGACGAGGAGGAGCTTCGTTTGGGGTGGTCCAAACCTGAACATCATCATCATCATCATGGTCATGGTCAACATGATCATCCTCCCGGTCATAATCACACTCATCATCACCATCAGCAGCCAGCCGGGCATACCGGTCCTCGTCAACCTCGCTCCAAACAGCATCGTGAGCCGCGTGGAAAACTCCCCGAGCCGCCAAACGGCCAACCTCAGCCCAGCCCGAGAAGACCTGCACAGGTAGGAGATTAGTACATCCGCTCCTGTACAGGTGACGTCAGGATAAACACTTCACCCTCCACTACATCTCAACAGATCTCAGCTCAGCCTTGTTTCTCCCTTCTCTTCAGGCCCCCAGACCAGTCAATAACATGGATGACGAGCATCCTCCTCCTCTGCCTCAGCCCAGGAAGAAAGCTCCCAAAACGCCAAGAGTGTGACACCATGTGAGTGTTGAAGTTTAGAGAAGAAAAACAGTCCTCCTTTTTTCATGCGTGCACCGGCTGTTTCATGTCTCTCCTTCATCCTTCTCTACTGAAGAAGATTCATTCTTCCAAATTCATACAGGGGGAGCAAAGAGACTCCTTCTGTTGCTTGATGTTATGGATTCATGGGATGGTGAACATCATTTGGTACAAACTAACTTTTACTTTTTTTATTACACTGTTTATTCAAACTAAAAATACAAATTAAAAGATGCTTGTGAAAACCAGGGCTGGGTATGGGTAAGGTATTGACCGAAATAAATTGATTCCAAGTAGTATAGAAATGTCTCCCATCAAACGATACCTGTAATCCATCCTTTTTGCACCCAGAGCTAGAAAATGTAATTTTTTGTATGGACGTACTCACAGCCAATCAACGCAAGAGTTGTTCATAAATATTAATCATTTGCAGACTTTCAAAATGCATTTGTGTAAAAATCAAATCATTTAGATGTGGAAGAGTGGTCTCTTCACATGATGGGTATGGAATGAAGTACTCAGTTGGTATCGGTATCACTTTGAGGGTACCTGGACTGGTACTGGTATCGTCATTTTTAAAATGAAAACTGATGTCAAGATTTCCGTTTTATGATGTTAGAAGAAACTTTTTTTATCGGTGTATCTAACCACGATGTCAGGATTACAATGTATATTTTTTCCTCTTTCTTTTTTTTTTTGTTCTGTACTCCTCAGGGCTTTTCTTGTACATTTGTAAAAAACAACAAAAAAGAAACATCACACCCTCTAATCTCATTACAGTATTGTGTTTAATATTGAAAGAACTAAAACTAATGAGCAAACTTCAACAGATGACAATTAAAGATATACTATGAAAAATAATCCCTTTCAATCATCACTTAACTAACTAAATATTAGAGCTGGATAGATAACTGAAAATGGAGCACATTCAGTCTTCTAAGAATTGCTGGGCTGGCACACACGCCAAAAAAAGTGAATTTTAAATTGATCTTGTTTGTAGTTTGAAGTGTCTGGCCAACACTTTTACACAAGTCCCTTTTACAATGGTGGTGTGTTTATTTGTGATTCAGAACATAACCACTGTGAAAAGCAGAAATAACTTTATTTATCATATTCCCAGCTTTGCTCTCACCAGTGCTGCTCGCTATTTTCAATCACTGCTGTTCTCACTCTTCTTCATGCTCTGGCTCTCAAGTTGAGCTGGGGAGGAGGGGCAGCTTTAAATACTGTGTTCTCACAAACCCCAACCAGCAAATCCTGCATAGTATATCTTTACAAAATACTTTCAGAACAGAATATGGGTGCTGTTACAAAATCAAAGAGTGTGCATTTAGTGATGCGAACTTCAAAAAATTTGTTTCATGTTTGATTTCTTTTTTTTGCCGACTGTTTGCTTTCCTGACAAGCTGCAGAAAATAATGTGATTTATAATGTTTCATTCACCGAGCAGCCTTTTAATTTACATTTCACAAATATACAAACTATTATCAGATGTACATTTGAACACAGTTGTCTTTTTTTGTGTATTTATCTAAAGTAAATGGATCACATAGCAACAGGTCCATTTCCTTCACTGTACAAACTATCAATGAATCAATCAAGTTTATTTGTCACATATAGTCATACAAAGTACTATCACAGTGCTCTGAAATCTACATGTAATTTATGCTTTAGGGGATTCATTATCATAACTGCTTTTATAATTGCTTTTACCTTTTGTATTACTGTAAAACCACTGTACCAAAGCATTTATATTATGTACATTATGTGTTCAATGTGAAAAGTGTATGCAGGGATGTTTTTGAATAAATGATATAAATGATGGTATGACATGTTTTTCCAGATAAATGTGAGTGAAGGAAATGAACGTTTGAACCTACATCAGTTTCACCTCGGTTATGCAGAGCAATGCAGGCAAAGTGTGTCTGTGCGTGTGTGTGTCCTTGTGTGTGTGTGCGTGTGTGTGCAAGAGAGAGAGAGAGAGAGGGAGAGGAGAGGGAGGGGAGAGGGAGAGGGAGAGAGAGGAGAGAGAGGAGAGAGAGAGAGAGAGAGAGAGAGAGAGAGAGAGAGAGAGAGAGGAGAGAGAGAGAGAGAGAGAGAGAGAGAGAGAGAGAGAGAGAGAGAGAGAGAGAGAGAGAGAGAGAGAGAGAGAGAGAGAGAGCGAGAGACAGAATCATATATCCTCTTCCTCTTCGTGCTGAAAATGTGTTAGTGGTTTTGAGTGTTTTGGCTATACTACTGCTGAGTGCAAGATTTTTATCGAAACGTACGTGTGTGTGTGTGTGTGTGTGTGTGTGTGTGTGTGTGTGTGTGTGTGTGTGTGTGTGTGTGTGTGTGTGTGTGTGTGTGTGTGTGTGTGTGTGTACTGGAGGTTTTCCTGTACATGGAGCATAAGACAATAGAAAAGTGTAATTTTTGCTGTTACTCGGAAGTGATCTTGTATCTTCTATGTAATTACATTCTGCTTTTCTGCTTGTACTTAATTTACACCCACACATCATCCACATTGTGCTTCTATTCATTTGTTTTCACATTTATTTTAGTATGATGTTGTCATAGTCTCTGATAACACTCTGTGAACAGTTGTTTGAAATGTTGATCCAGAAGCTTAACTTTAATTGCATGCAACATGAAAAATACTGAACACGGTGATAAAGCCATTATTTATTTCATGTTATTCATTTTTATAAGTAACCATGTGTGAGATATTAAACTAAATGGTTTGCATTGCAAACCCTCTTCTTGTTCCTACAGTTTGTGTTAAGTTTGACACTAAAAAAACTGTTTTTCACATTCATCTTGTTTAAAATTTCTCTGACTATAAGTGGTGGGCCTATGAGTATAATTTGTGCCATTACTAGTTGGGGGAAGCCCAATTGTGGTTTAGTGAGCAACATACACAAGTGTGATGTGGAAACTTCACACTTGCACCCTCCTGCGCACAAACACTGAGACTGGACTTGTCAGTGAAGCAGGAAACATGAGTAGATGCCATTGTATTATTTTATAGTGGTAATAATTATATAGTGGAATAAAAAAAAGTTAGACACACATTATTGTCCCCAGGCAGGCTTATTTTTATGCCTTAATACATGCCCTGGAAGGGATCTTTTAATAATTGTATAAGGCCTGAAAGACTAAAACCTCTTGTTTTGCCTTGCATGTAAGTCACTTTGGATAAAAGCATCTGCCAAATAAAAAAAAAGGCAAATGGTCTAGTATTTGACAGACCTATAAAGGTTATTAGTGCAAATTCATTTACAAAATGCAATGCAATTTTGTGTAGAAGGACTGCTTTTCCATCAATCATCTCTCAAATTTATCTTAAGGCCCATTTGGAGGGACTAACCCCCCAGGTTGGGAACCTCTGGCTAGTTCAGCGTATTTAGAGAAAGAAAGGGTATGGAATTAGATTTAGTTCGGCCTCTAGCCCCCACGACCCTGCACAGGATCAGTGAGTCTGGAAAATGAATAGGTGGATGTTTTTAAAAGGGAAGATACATTGTTTAGAATAGAAACATCCATATTACTACAGAACTTTCTGTAGTGGCCCATAGCGACCACTAGATGGTGACCTATCATCATATTAAAAATTGGTGTAGCAGTTAAGGCTCAGTCATGCATTTTTTAGTACTGAAGGGGAAGTTTATCTGAGCTCATTGAAAAGGTAATTGTGGTCCAGTGTGCAACTTAAATTTTCTATATGAGATTCTCATCAGCTCAATCTGTTAAATGAAGATACTCCAGTCCAGAGTGAAGGTTTTATACATTTATACAGTACTGCTCGAATCTATTTTAGGTGTTTTAGCCCCATGCAGCCAGAAGATGGCACTATAGCTCCATGTTTTCAACACCAGGCCACTATGTTGACTCTTAATGTCAGATTAGTCCAAACTGAAGTGCAGTTCAGGTATTAATGTTAAAAGGCTCATATCTACTGTGTTGCTACTATGAAATAATGAAAGCAGGCTTCTTCTTTTTTTCTGTTGATTTCATTACAGTTTTCTGACTTTATACTTTATCATCTGCCTGAAGTTTTGTAATTTTTGATGCTGCTTTCTTACTTTAAACTTTTGGATACAAGATATATCAAGTTCTGATGAAGGTTATCTGTCATCACGTAAAATGTGTCATATATCTGAAGCGGCTGACAGTGACCGATTTAAAATAAAAGGGTGTTAGTCCATTAAAACCAGATCCGGTGCCAAGAATTCGTGACCTGGTTAATGACTGATAGGGTAGTATGGCGGTAAGATAAGATTTATATATGTGTGTCTGTGTGTCAGTTTGAACAGATGTTGTGTGAGGAACAGATGCTACCGTGTTGAAAGACCACATACAGTTGCGGACTACACACATTGGCTTCATTCCTCTCTGCCACACTCACATTTTAAAAATAGGAGACTCACATGTATCACAGCAGATGACACCTTTGACCCCAAGGTTATAAAGCCAAACTTCTCACCTCCTCTCAACCTCCTCCTCCTCTCTCTCTTTTTCGCATTGCCTGCAGAGTGACTGGCTGAGTGGTGAACTTTGCCCTGCCCAGTGGGTCTGTGTAAATAAATACACAGCATGGGTCTGGCCAGGAGACTGTTGGTAACTGACAACAGGAATCTGTCAACCATGTTTAAAAGGGCAGCCTGTGGGGAAAAGGAAAATTTGAGAGATATGGTCATTGTAATACTATTGTAGCCCAGTTTTTACAACTTAAGTTTTGAAATGAAAGATATATTGTTTTGTGTGCCGAAAAAAATCAAAATATTCAGCTTTTACAGTGTAGTTGTGCAATTTGTACAGTAATCTCTGGTTTATATAATCACACAAAATCTAAAATATTGTTATGACCCTACTGGGAACGTGTCCAAAGTTAGTACGTGTAAATTATTTATTTTAAGTGTAAACCCTAAATCTTTCATCTCTTCTTCTTAAGTAAATGTAAATATTAGTATTATGAGTGATGTAGTGGTTTGGTCCCTCTGACATATATATTATTATATATGACATCATTAGATTATTAATAGTGAAGCATCAGTGTTAGAGCAGCATGTTACTGTTGTAGCTGCTAGAGGTGGAGCTAGTTTACTACTTTATACTACTATACACAATTAGCAAGTTTAGTCCAGTGGTTTCTCACCTAGGGGTCACCAGAATAATGGGAGAGGAAAGAAGAAAAAACAAAGTACTGATTTCTACGTTTTTGGACTTTTTCTTTAATCTTTGATTTTTGGTGAAATATTGGATCATTTGAACATTTATTGAAATTAAACCATGTGAGAAGTTTAGAGGGGGAAAAAATCACTATTTGGTGGAATTGTTAACAATTCATAGACATCTAAAATGTGACCCTGACTACACACTGCCTTTTGTAAGACGTCAAAAGACAAAAAGGTTGGAAACCACTGGTTTCATATTTAACAATGTGTTGTATTTTAAAAGGTTGTTATATTATCCATTGTGTCAAAAATCTTCATCTGAGAAGTAGCTACTCTCTAATAAATGTAGTGGAGTAGAAAATACAATA
This sequence comes from Scomber scombrus, assembly GCF_963691925.1. NCBI lineage: Eukaryota > Metazoa > Chordata > Actinopteri > Scombriformes > Scombridae > Scomber > Scomber scombrus. The sequence continues at coordinate 7,671,152 of NC_084993.1, read as the reverse complement.
TTTAGCTCTGAAATGTAGTTAAGAAAGTATAAAGTAGGATCAAGTTAAAATACTAAAGTAGCCAACAGGAAGTACTTGAAAATAGTACTAGTAGCTACTCTGAATGTACTTCCCACTACTGTCAAATATTAAAAGACATTCAGACAGTATTGTCAAGCAGTAGTAACTTGAACTCTATGAGGGAGGAATCCATCATATAAGAGCTGGACTTCACTGCCAGGACAACTTCTGTCATGTAGCTGATTAAAAAGATATATCACTCACCACCAGTTAAACCCTGTGACACTGTATGAATGCTGTGGGAACCTCTCTCTCTCCACCTGGGACCTCCCTGTTTCCCTCCACTCCTCCTCCAGACCGTCACCTAACTTCCGGCCACTCTCTCTCTCCCTCTCTCTCTCTCTCTCTCTCTCTCAGCCACTCTCCCCCCGCTCCTTCTCTATCTATCTATCTGTCTATCTATCTAGCCAGCCTTCATTCCTGCACACACGTACAAACCGGTTCAGTGTCAGTGTGTAAGAAGCATGTAAAGGCACCCCGTCGGGACACTGATTTACTGGATTTTATAGGAGTCGCGGTGTGCATCCGTTTTGGGTTGCGGCTCCGCCCGGTGTGCGGTGCACCAGGCTCACTGACTGCACAGAGTTTTATTGGATTTGCCCGACAGGCAGCGGCGGGAGAGGAGCAGTCTTACCCCACACATAGGACAAAGGAAACGGGGGAAAATTTTAGGAAAAACACACGAGTGGAAGAAGAGAGGATTGAAGATGGATAACTGTCTCATCACACTCGTTTTCAGTGTTTTAATGATAGGTAAGAAACGCTTCTTTGCTTGACTGTCTATAGCTAATTAACTCCGATACTTGCCCTCGTCCTTCAGCAACGACCAAACTCCGTTTGGAAAACTGTCAATTTAACATCAACTTGTTTGTTGGAAAAGTAAATACCCTTCAAGGGATTTATAAGCGCATATTCTGTATCATTATTGTCCGCTGATCAATTCGGCATACAACTTCTCTGTAAAGCATCACTTAATATCAATACATATTAAAACCTTTTCACTTGGTTCACACGGCCAGCTCAAGCCATCCGCATCGTGTTTGATACTAAGTTCATGCGTGCAACAAGCGAACACACTTAAAAAAGTTTAAATTTAAGTGAAGCAAAAGTATTATTTGGTATATTGGACAATGCCGTATTGAAGAGTGAATCCCCATTATTAGAAAAAGGGATAAACCATATTCCCAGATGTGTCTGCGTGTAACGACAAGTAATGGCACCTCAAATTGACAGATTGTTAAACGGAGTTTGGCATGATAGTCTTTCCCTGTTAGGGGCGAACTGCCTATATCAGTAAGCCTTTGGGAATGTTTCCATTTTAACTGTGCCACCATTTAAAAATCTCCATACCCTATTGTTTTTTGCTAATGGTCTCAATTAATTTCATTCGATGGCTAATTATTCACCTATATTAAGGTAAATTAAAGGGAAAGCATCCTTTCTCCCATTCAATTAAAACAGAAGAACAGCCAGTATATGTAACAGTTCTGCCTCAGGGAGAAGAAATCCAGAGATGAATTTATACTCATAGACTGGATGTGTTCCCTCCCATCAGTCCACTGTGATTAGCCAAGAACATTGTACTTCCATTTAGACCAATTAGCCAACATGAGGTGACCAGCTTTGACAAGGTCCCATTAGCCTGCTGAGAAGCCCAACCAGGGTGGTCACCATGATCAGCCTTATTATTTGCATTGTATCCATAGCAGTCAAGCTAGGCTGACTAATTATCAGACTAAACGACAGTACTTAGTCATAAGTCTGGTTTACAGAACAGGGTTTGTTTCCTGGCCTTGTCTCTACCTCAGGGCCAAACAAGGCCAAACAGGGCTTACCATTGCAGAAGTTGCCATATGTTTTGGGCATAACAGTGAATGTCATTGGGGCTCTCCTGTTTGAGAGAGGGGGCCACTTGGCTTAAATTAGTGCAGTGTAAGATGATCAAATGTCAGTGTGCGTTTCTGTAGGTGCACATTTATTCTGACGCTGCAGAAGGGAAAGTGGTCACAGGACAAATAACTTACCTTAACATGGTCTGTTATGAACTGTCATGCTTGAGCTAAATTCAAACACTCACCGCAGACAGTCTTATAGGACATACAGACGCCGCGCTGACATATCACGGCCTCAATGACATTAAGCTCCCAAGAGGACAAAGTCTTTTGGTTTAGGTTTAGACTTCTCCTTTCATGTAAACACCAGACTTTCACTTTCCTTTCTTTTAACGTCCTGTAACTCATTTACATTTAAAAATTCAGCAGTATTCTAAATGAATATTAACATAAACCCCAAAATGTATTTACTGTCAGCTGATGCCTGACATTAGCATGGCCTGTGCAGTTTTGGCACTTGGAACACATGATGAGAACATAAAAGCACATTTACTATTAAGCTTTGAATTCATTATGCAGTCTGCCTCTATCATGCAGAAGTCTTGCATCCCCAATTTTGGCACTTATGTTCGAGAAATATTTAATGAACCTTTTCATAAAAGAGTATGACTCACTGGAAATCAATGCGATTCTATCTCTCATCAAATTGAAAGAGGGCGTTTGCAGCCTGATTTTGCAATCTCAAATTTGAGGCAGGAACAGAAATAGTCTAGACTATCAATCATAACATAATCCAAACAGATTATATATGAGGGCTTAATTATCAGGTAAGAGTTCATCTTTAAATGACCTGAACTGTTGCCTCTGATTGTATGAACCAGGCTCTTGAAAGCTTTTGCTGGTTCTACTTTACTTATTGGGATGTTTCGACACATATTGTAGTCATAGAGTCTAGTCTAGTTTTAGTGATGCCACATTTAAATCTACACCAATTGAAAAAGAATTGCTAACTATTTTCATTATTGATTAATTTATCACATATTTTCAATTCATTGACGTTGACGTCCATTTGAGAAGCTGGAATAAGAGAATTTGGATTATCTTTTAAGAAAAGATGACTTTATTAACTGATTATGATCATAATATCTGGTGAGTCATTTAATAGTTGGCGGCTAATCGACTAATCATTGCAGCTCTAATGCCTGAACACTTCCAAGGCCAAACGATGGACAACATTTCAATCCAAGTCAGATCTTTTGTCAGGTCAGAATGTTTCAACAGCAGATGATCTAACTTAATGTCGATTTTGACTTTGCAGTCAGTGTGCGGGCGTTTCTCTTTTTCCACTGGTGCTATTTTTTAATAGCCTTTCACCTGAATGGCACCCGTTCACATTTAAATTTACATCCTGGAATTGATTTTACAGCTCATTACCATCTCGGCAGCCGCTGAAACCAGGAAATTCAAATTTGGGGAAAAAAGGGAGGAAATTAGGGTGAAGTTGTAATGGTAGAGAGACGTGGCAATCACCATGGTTAAATCTAATAGGCTCAGAGATCTGTCAATCAAGCAAATATGGTCAAAACATATCTATTTTGGTCTTTAATGGAACAATATCTTTCAATCCTGTGAGCATGACAAGAATTTAGGAATTGGCTGAGATCCAAACGCCTTGGAGTCCAAATCCAGCTGGCAGGTGTCAGAACAGGTGTGCAGGCAAGACAGGAAGGAACCACGTCCCCCTCTGTGGCTTCAGCAGGCGCTCCAGATATGACTGTGCCTATGCATGCCACAGTGACGTAAAAATGTCACAGTCTGCTATTTTTTTTAACTTGATTAGAACACTTTCTGGGTGTCTTCAGGCTCCACTGGCTGCGCAGACAGACGGGCTTGAAATTGAGTTTGAAAACCATAAATCTCAGCACCTGGCCAAGCAACTTTGAGTCGCTCATTTTAGTGATGAATGGCCCTATACCCCTCTCTCTCTCTCACACACACACACACACACACACACACACACACACACACACACACACAAACACACACACACACACACACACACACACACACACACACACACACACACACACACACACACACAGAGGCATACTGTATATTATGATCTTTTTTTTTAGTATTGCAGAGCAGACATCTTATTGCAGAGCTTTTTTTGCATTTGCATGATGTCAGGATCATTTGCATTTACCACATACATCTAAAAACTAGCTTAAGGAAATTATGTGAGTTTTGAATGTTGACAACGTTTTGTTACTCATCAACTTAGTGGCGCAGAGACCCTTGCAGATTTTTTTTCCGGGTTGTGAACCAGCCCTCTGACAATCTTCATAGTGGATTTTCCTGAGTTGAATCCCTCAGTTTATTTTAGCTTGAGGTACAGCGACAAAGCCACAGTGTGCTTGAGGTCATTAATTGTGGCTTCTAACAACATCAATTTATTTGTTGAATGTTACAGTAACATGATAGCTGTCACTCTCCTAAGGGACACACGCGTCAGCCATCTGTCAGCTTGTGGTTTACAGTATCTGATGAGAAGTTGAAGATTATATAAACTCTTTACCACTTCTCCTGACAGAAATGGTAAACAAAAACTCAAAAATACAGTAGGCTGGTTTATGCAGTACTTTCTTTATTGTGACTGGTTACTTACTGAAGCAGAAAAAGCTGCAGAAAAAAAACCTCTCGCTCAGCAGGCTCAGAGGTAGCAGGCTCACACACATAACACCAGGCCGACTGCCAAGAATTCAAGTATTGATGGCAATATAAGCACAGGCCTTGTTTATAAAGTACTTTTTTGTACCAAAGCTGATCCAGTAACAGTTTTTTGTTTATCGGGCTTAACAAAAATGTGTTTTTAATTTGTAATACATTACTGTTGAAATCAGGTGATATTTGACCCATTCTAACCATTTTTTCATTCATACAAGTCTGATCGTGTGACTGCTGACAGTCTTTGCTGTGCTACAGTGAACTATGGCCTCATGTCACCTTACATAAAAAGGATCCTGATTGTAGAGAGCTGTAAAAGTTTTACATAGGGGTAAAACAGAGCATTGGATGAGTAATCGTCTGTATTGGGAGTCACCCAGAGTTAAGGTTAAGTTATTATCAGGAGAGAGAGAGAGTTGGACCGATGCAGCCTGTATTATCGTTACTGATGGCCTGAGCTATAAAAGTAAAACCAGTGTTGTAAGAGACCACAGTCTTCTTGCAATAAAAATACAGCTGCATGATGACTTTTTAGTTGATTGACGGTAAGTAACAGCATGACCGCAACAATCTCTATAATCAAATCATTGTTTCAGTCACTTTTTAAGAAAAGTTGCACATATTTGCTGTTTGCAGAATCTTAAATGCGAGGATTTGAAGCTTTAGTGAATATATTTGGATCTTGGGATGTCGATCAGTAAAAGCAAGACATTTGACATTTGAAATCAAGGTTTATAACAATTTATAACCAGCATTATTCAGTATTTTCTGGCTTTTTTAATATTCAAAACAAATAATTGAGAAATAATCATGTTTAATTGCAACCCTACACAAAACGAGATCTCAATGTCTCAACACAAGCAACTATAGTAGTACACAAATGTCCAAATGATTTAAATATGAGCAAGCCTCTGATGCCAACTGTCAGTACTTGACAGGATTCAGTATTCGGTGCAGCGGTAAGTTTTCTGCTCACACCAAAAAATGTACTGAAGCTCAATACTTGGCCCAACTTTCAGTGTATTATTTCCTCTGCGGTGAACATTGCATCGCGTAACATGCCAAGAAACAGCTTTTTCATTGCCTTTTTAACATATGAACCCAGCAGCACTTTACCTTTAGCGCTGAGTGCAGACGTCAGGTGGATTGTGGAGGCTTGGAGCCACTTTCACCAACCAGGAAGCAAGGTGTCAGTGAACAAGCGACTCTACTGAGCTGTCAGACTCTGCTGTGTTGCTACATGCTTCATTCAGCTGGAATGTCAGTTTTTCGACTTCAGCATTCACTTTGACCGAGCAAGGAATGCAAACTAGATGATTTGATGAGATAAAACGAACCTTGCAATGAAATAACACGGCAATAAGATTACACTGGAAACGAAATTAGGGCGTAGAAACTTTTATATGCAGCATAAATCTCTCTCTCTCTCTGTCTGTTACTCTTTGTTTCTACTTTTTAGGGAATCTTTTAAATCTGCTGTAGTGCTGACATAAGTAGTGGTTGCCAAATAAAATGATGTGGGCATGAATGTGTATTTGTGTAAGCAGGAATACACGTACGTGGAGAGTGCAATGCAAGTTTTGGCACAATCAGCTTCGTCATCAATACTGTTCAGCTCAACACAAGTTACGACAAGCCCTTTGTGAGAGTGTTGGTTTCTGCTTAAGATGTTGTAAGAGGCCTTTTTGTCCACACTTTAGATGTTTTTTTTTTTCCTTCTTTCTTATAGTGGCTTTTTTGTGATTTTTGTGTTATCCTTATGGGGTTATAATGTTGGATGTCTGTAATAAAGGTGGTCAAAGTTCCAAAACGTAGGTAAAAATGCTTCCTACAAGTCAAAATCCAGGGTTTCGACCGACTCTGAATCTGTCGTTAGTGATGTTGTAATGCTCTTCTGCGTCGTCGTGATGATGTCAGATTGTTCGCACATGCCCACAAAAATCTGTCCGTTGCGTAATCTTTGTTTGATAAGATTTTTCCACGTGTTGTTTAAGATCTGATGTCGGCTCAAACATGTTGAGAAGTTTCCATTCAGAACAGAACAGGCTCCTTGGGAGGGGGGACCTTAAAGAGACAGGAGCTAAAACGGCTTGTTTCAGACAGAAGCTGAACTGAGTGGCTGCATAAAGAGCCAGTATAAGATAAATAAGGATTTTTTTTTGGACTGTAAATTATGCAAATATATTCCAGTAGAGCCCCAGAATATAAATATAGACCTGGAAATGTGCATGATACGTCCCCTTTAAGATTGAGATCAATAGTCTGTGTGAGATTTGTCAACTTTATCTTTTGTCTTTCAATGTAATAAACTTGGTCAATGAAGCACCTGCAGCCTGCTGCTATGATACTGCTTTAATACTGTTATTAGTCATCAAGCTTTCTGCGAGGAAGCATACACAAAAAATGTTTTCCCCAGCCAGTATATCTGAATACAACCTATTCATTCAGTGGTTCTATTTTTATGGGACTGGTATGCTCTTCCTCATATAGATGGGGATGTAATCATAGCATAGAGCATTGATTTGTGAAGCTCCTCTGTCTTCAGAATAAAGATTTCTGCTTTTTGAAGTGTCAGCTGGACACTAAGATGAACCGCCCACCCAGTTTCAGCACATGGTTGTTTCTGGAGAAATATTGATTGTAAAGTCACAACAACTCAAAACTGTACCAACTTTCTTTTTGCTTATATTTTTAAAATGTTCTCTCCGTCTCTGAAGGTGGGTGCTTGGCCCGGGTGGTGACAGTGTCTTCTGGTCCACTGATCCGGGTGGAGGGTCAGCCGGTGTCCATCAGATGTGATGTCAGTGAATACATGGGACCTCGTGAGCAGGTAGGTCATTTTGATTGATATGTTCATATCACACCTGGGTGCACGTAGTCTTTGTGATGCATATTTCTGAAGTTTTGCATTGTTTGTTACCATCAGAAATTTAAGTTGTGGACAAGATAGAAATATGATGGAGATACAAGATGAGTTGTGGCCAATTTCCGCCAAATTCCCCTTGTTGAATTTCTCTTCTGTACCTCCAATCTTGTTTTTATATCCCAGAGTTCCCTGCAATCCAAGTTTTTATTAAGTGTCATATGAATAAGAGTGTGGCATGTTTTAATATCCGGACCATGGAGGTATCTTCACTGTCATAGAAATCTGTCAACATTTTTAAGACTTTTGAGTTTAACTTGAGGGTTTCACACCTTATAATGCTGTAAAAAAGAAATGTTCATCCTCTGAAGAATTCTTGGTCATTAGATTTACATATTGTGGTTGTTTTGGTCAGATTGTAGCTCAAAACTTAGGGGAGTCAACAAAAACATTTACATTAATCCTCAGAGGACAATGAATATACAAACAGTATACAAAACATGACCATCTTTACCATCCTGTTCTGTCCCACAGGATTTTGAGTGGGAGATGTCCAGGGATGCAAAGGCGCAGAGAATAAAGATCATTTCCACCTTTGACTCCGGCTACTCTCACGCATCGCTGAGCAAGCGCGTCGCGTCCGGCGACATCTCTGTGGTGCGGCTCAAAGACAACGAGGTGGAGCTGAAGATAGCGGAGGTGAAGTCGGTGGATGCCGGCTTCTTCTATTGCCAAACGCCGAGCACTGACTCCGTCATCAGTGGCAACTACGAGGCTCAGGTCCAGCTCATTGGTACGTACATGTGTGTGTGTGTGTGTGTTGTCAAGACCCCAGGAAGTGCACCAGACTTTGAAGCCAATTTGACATTTTGGCCAAACTGTGTAATTACAACTTCTGAATCTGACAGGGGCCCAAAAAGCAATTTTCCCACACACCATCATAAGAAAAGGAGTGGTTGTAAAAACGAGGATACATTTTTTTTCTTTTGTTTTGATTAGTGTCACTACCATTTAGTCTGATAACCTATACAAAGTGTAGAAGGGCTGCACGATTTAATTATTGTTAATGTAAGTTAGCAGAAGTTTCTGGTGCTCATGCGGTTGGGAGACGGGTTTAAAGGAAACACTAGTACAATACAACACGGAAGATCATGTGGAAGCTGTGTGGAGGATGAGGGTCAATTTATACCCGGAAATTGAACTTTTTTGTCTTCATGCACCACTGGGCAAATTTCATAGGAATGAACAGGGCCCCGCCTCTAATGCTGTATCCAGTTCTCTTAATACAGCCATGGTGTGTGTGTGTGTGTGTGTGTGTGTGTGTGTGTGTGTGTGTGTGTGTGTGTGTGTGTGTGTGTGTGTGTGTGTGTGTGTGTGTGTGTGTGTGTGTGTGTGTGTGTGTGTGTGTGTGTGTGTGTGTGTGTGTGTGTGTGTGTGTGTGTGTGTGTGTGTGTGTGTGTGTGTGTTAGAAGCTACGTTGGTTCATTTAACAGCTATCCCCACGACTTACTAATGCTCTACTGATCATGTACATATCCGGCTACACACATACACACTCCTGCTGGTTTCAGTTACCGGCTAATAATTTGGCTTTCGCTCAGACACACAACACGCCACGCACCCCTCAACACACTGGTGGAGGGGAGCAGATGTCAGGTGGGAGTACTTGGCTCGTGTCAAATGAGGGCTAGAGAGACAGAAAGTTGGGGAGAGAAACACAAAGGCTGAGAGAAGTATATAAATACCATCTCATGGGATGTAATGAAGGCACTCCAGAGGGAAACATGTTAAATTACATGTACATTTAGTGTTGGACACTGGATAATGAGTGGAATCATTGTTGACTAAGTTAGCCAACAGTTAGAAAAACAGGGATTTGTTTGCTCACCAAGATGTGGGAGGTGAAAAAGAAATGCATTTAAACACCTTAAAAAGCCAGTTCCTTATAGAAACATACATTATATAGCATCTTTATATTTCATGAACAGTGCTTATGATATTTGAATCTGTTGTCGCTGGATTTTATTAAAATAAATAGACATCACATATATTATCAACTTTTTAAAATACATCCACAGTGGAAATGCTTTATTTCTCAGATTTTTGTGCATCTTTTTTAAAATGCAGAATAAAAGCATAAATTAGACTCTAACAACACATGAAGTATTTAGTTTGACAGTGCTATTTATCATTTTGGTAGGGTTTTGCTTACTTGGGTTCATCAGTCATTATTTCGACTTAAAAAAAAAAAAAAAAGATTCAGTGCAGACCAATGAAACATGATTTGCAGCCAAAACCCAGAGGATGATTTCTGTAAAGGTATCCAGCCAGCAATTATCTAGGAAGTGCAGACATCAGCCTTTTTTTTTCTTTCTATTTTTTTTAGTCCAGCTCAAGTTTTGGAAAGAAATCGAAGCAGTGATAGTAACAAATGTTTGGTTTGCTCTTGCCAACTAAAGCAACATAATACTCATTAAGACAATTGAAGAAAACCCTTACAGTTTCTCTACGAGCATCCATTGTACTGTAGTTATGTAATCATCCCTCTTGAATTCACTGTTGATTTTGTGGTATTTTAGAACAAAAATCCCACGACTATGAGAGCTAAGCACCAACAATTGATCCAAGATCAGACACATAAGGAAATGATTACTTCTTTACTGTGTTGTTGTAGGAAATATGCACCACTGAGTTTTAAAGAAACTGTCTGAACTTTAGGGAAATATGCTCAGTTACCACCTTAACCAGTTTGAGGTAATAATATCTACTTTATTTCCATAACAGGAGTCAGCAGACCTTAATGTTAACTGAACATGCAGCATTTGAATAAAGCTTTTATCCTCCATCATGTCAAATAATCATCATATTATTCTTTTCGGCATTACATTTTACATCAAATTGGGAGCCATAATGGGAGCAGCTATTGAATCATGATAATATTACCCCCCCAAAAAAAAAAAAAACAGAACCTGTTCTACAAGCCTTGAACTGCTTGAACAAATCATGCATTTACAAGTCAAACGAGTGGAGATAACGTACCACCATGCCTACAACCTCTCTACTGATATGAGATCAGATACTGCAGTCTAACGTCGTACCATTTATACATTTGTTTAGCCTTACGTGTGTGGTTGGTTTCAGGTTACAACAATACTGGTTAGGTTAAAGAAAGATTTTGGCTCATGTTGATAAGAAACAGAATCTGTGCAGCATTTGTCCTCGTACACTGGTAATATCTATCCTGCATGCATGCTCTGATAAGCATTTCAGCACAACAGAGAAGTATTACATTTCAACTTCCTGCTCTACAAAATGGGTACATAGTATTCTCAGTTCTCATTAAAGAAACCGGAATCGGAGACTTGAAACCAATTATCGATTTATCAAAGTTGTTGCCGCTTTCTGACGATCAACCAATCGATTAATTGAGGAGTTGTTGCAGCTCTAATCTGCAAAGCTTGCTGTGGCCTCTTTTAATTCAGTCTATTTTCTGACAGAGGCAACGAGAGAAACCCGCGTTAGCATTTTCCTTTGAGTTTAATTGGGTTTCTCGCTCGCAGTTATCCAGTTAGTAATTAAACACATATTTTGGAGACTGTATTGGTCTAAATCCACTGTTAGCCCAACTGCACACGATGTTTAGATAATGATGATTCCTTGTTTTTTTTTATGAATACAGTATGAGGTGTATTTCAGAAACATTTTAGGTCGTGAAACCCAAAATGTGAGAGCTGAAGTCACAAAAAAGCATTGTCTGACAGCAGGTTAGTTGGCTCTATGATGCATGTTCAGCTGCTCTCTACTTCCCAGCACGACTCCCCAGACACCTTGTTAAACTTAGACCTGAATTAACTAGGCAGCACTGTTTATGTGCGAGAGAGCTAGTGTCGTGTGCATGTAGAGCATTAGTGAGTAGTGTGTTTTGTAGTGTTTGAAACAGAGAGTGTGTGTGTGTGTGTGTGTGTGTGTGTGTGTGTGTGTGTGTGTGTGTGTGTGTGTGTGTGTGTGTGTGTGTGTGTGTGTGTTACAGTCGTTCGTTAACAAAGACGATGAGTTAGATTTGTTGCTGGGGGGGCTCCACCAGTGGAAATTTGTGCACCATATTCATCAGTACACACACACATGCACTGTTCTTGCAATTATTATTATTAATTAGTAGATTCCAACTTGTTATTGGTGTCCAGTGATGTGCTTTTTATAGCCACGCTTTATATTTATTTTTCACCTTCTCAGCTTTATACCTCCTGCACTCCTGCAATCAGCTCAAGCCGAATTCAAGATCGTTTTTTTTTTCTTATTATCATGATGTCTTCTTCATTTTTTCCTGCTCATCCATGGTTACAGTGCAAACAGGAACTGTTAGTAGCTAATGCAGCATGACCTTTCAAGATGCAACATTAGCCAAAATGTAAAGCCTAAAGAAAACTGCATACTAATGACCGTTTTGTTAAATATTTTTGATTAGTTTTTATAGAAAATAGAGATAAGTTCCTTCTTTAGTTTTTGGTTCCTGCCCCTAGCTATAAAATTCAGCTACAGTGACGCTATCGTATCCAAATAGAGGGAACTTTAGCTTTGTTTGGCACAGTTTGGCGTATTCATTTTTGTCTGGGCCAGAAGAGATTGGCTCCCTGACGCCATGTACAGTCTTTGTGTTGGAACATTCCAATTTTTCATCCCTGTTGTTTAGCAGGGTGAAGGGAACTGCATTCCAAACTGTTTTTTTTATGCCAAATAGAAGTGAGAAAAAGAAAATCAACAGGAGTGAGACATTTTAGTTTTTCATTCAGCAGTATCCATACATTTTTTGATATTACTAAGTGCTCAGATGGTCCACTCAACATGGTTCAGATCATCCTGGAACACTGACTATATTCTCTATATCATCATACCATGATAACTGTGCTGTGTTGAATAAAAACTGAGCTGGAACATGTACAGTAATTGCGTTTATATCATACCTGCTAAGACACGTGGTGACTATGCCAAAAACCTGAAAGATGAACAAACAGGTTGGTGTAGCACCTCCGACAGTGTGACTGAGCCAACTGTGAGAACCATCCCTCACTGGTGTTTCTTTCCTTTATAATCTTGGAACACACTGCAGGATCTTTTCTGTCTCCACACCTTGCGCCTTCTTCTGAGCCACAGCCAGGAACTTCCATTTTTCTGCTTCCTCGGCCAGATTTTTCAAGGCCTCCCTCATTTTCGTGCCCCTGACTTTTCTGTTGGAAAACGGAGCTGCTGGTTTCAATCAACCCTCAGATGATAAAAGGAGCCAATGTTGAGAGAAAGTGCTGGTAAACATGGATGAAGTGGGGATTAATTATGTGTTATTTCCTAAAGAATTTCAGCAAGTTTCCAACTAAATGTGACCTGGGGGCTCACAGGTCACATTCCACCGCTGCTATAAAACCAGGCGGGTCAAAGTTTAGTTTAGTTTAGTTTAGAAGTCAAGATGTTTTGAGATCTCCCAGTCAGTCCATGTAAAGATATCATGACTGTCAGACTGCTTATTCTCTTGTTGATGTTGATTTATTTGCTGCTGATTTATTCATGGGGAAATCACATCTTAATAATTAAAGATGCTTGTGTATATGAACGGATGTTTCGCCGTCAGCTCATCAGACAAACCACTCTGATGAAGATGCTGCTGCGTGCATCAAACATTAGCCATTTTCCTTTGAACAACACTTCTGAGCAGCCTGGACACAATTATCCAGGCTTTTTTTTTCCCTTCTCCGTTGTATTTATCACCTGAAAGCTGAGATGAACAGTGCTTTCTTTCTAAACGCCTAAATGTCCCGCGTTCCCCACAGGACATGAATGTGGCATTAATGTAATTCCCATACTGCACAGCTACGTACTGTCCTCATTCCCAACCATCTGTCGCTTCTTGGATTCATCTGTAAAACCACTAGAGTTGGCTTCCAAAAAGGATTAATCACCTTTTTTATGTAAAGCATTTTTGGAAGAAACTACAACTGAGCATTGAGCTGCGATAGCTTTTTAAAAAGTTAATTTTGTATTTATTTTGTCATGTCAGTGTAGTGCCCGTGCCCTTCCTTATAATTTCATATGCAAATCACCAAAACAAGTCATCAATTATGATCAAACTGAGCCTGTAATTTGAGTTTACCAGTCACTTTGAGCCTGCCTCTCAGTTTTTGTTATTAACCCCCCGTGTCTTCACTGCCGACACGCAGTTCATCAAAGCGTCTAATGTCTTTTTTCCTTTACTTTCTCTGTTGTGTTGAGGTGCATGTACAGTAAGGCTTTTGTTGTTGTGAATGCATTGGAAAGCAAAGTCTCAGCAGGATATCAAGCTGTGACGACTTCTCCAATTTTTTAAATTTCCTGTCGCAGAGTGACTCATGAGCCTTTCTTTTATGAGACATAAGAAGAAGAAGAAGCAAAACAGTGGTTAAAAAAAACAAAGCTGCACTGTTAACACCTGCTCAAACTCTTTATAAATGTCACATTTCGCAGCCAAATGGTTTTAAGCGAGTCAAGAATTGAAATCAAGCGTTATCATCAGAGCAAAACGAGCCCAGAGTAAACGAGTGGGAGTTGTTGTGCGAGAGCGAAAGAGAGTTCAGTGTGTTACTTGAGCGGCAACGTCATTAACCTTTCTTATCGCTCCTCTGGGGTGTGTTTCATATACTCACACACCCAATCGCAGCTTTAACTGGAGCTGTTTATGTGTTAATCCAGCTCTCACTGACCTTGATATGGGAACTTCTTTGTTGACGTACATGAATTTCTTAAAGTTTATCTTAACCTTAATCCTACCTTTTTAAACTTAATTTGAGTGTGACATAATGAGTCACAACTCATGGTTTAGTCGCTCCACCCTTAAAGAACAACAAATGGCTGCAACCAGTGTTTGAATCCTCACTGTTCAGCCTTCATTTGGAGTCAGACTTATGATAATTCCAAGTGGAAGTCTAGTAGTGTTTTAAACATCTAAACTCCTTTTGAGGATATTTTTTGTTTTTATGTGCCCTCACTTCCATTTTAACAGGTCTGTTTTTTTTTTTTTTAAATAAGAAGTCTTTCTCAGGCTCATTCATCTCCTAAATGTATACAGAGTTTTCCCCCTGCTCAACATCAAAGTACCGAGGGGTGGCAGATTGGAGGGGAGAGGGGGGGAACGGCACAGGAGAAGTCATTGCTTATCTCGATTATGTCATTATGTCATTGTTTTTTTTTCTTCTTTTTTAACACATTTTGCCACAAAAATAAGCTTCGGTTAAAACTGAACAGTGCAGTAAACAAGATCCTGCTGCCTCCGTTCACAATATGCCTCCAGTAGACACTTGAGAAAAATGCAGAGAAAAGGCAAAAACCCTGCTGATTCTTCCTGCTGAATATTACTGCACCACTAATAGAACAGGAAAGAGTGAAACTACAGCATACCAATACATTTATATTTTAAAGAATGAATGAACATGAGGTTTTATGGTTGCTAAAGTACAAAACATACCTACATACCTCTTGATAAATGTCCAAAAGTAAGTTATATGAGACTAGTGACCTAACTAACTTGTGCTAGACTACTCGACTGTCACTCAACCCTTTCTGCAGTTGCTTCGTGGCAAAAGCCGTCAATTCTCATCACTAATCACTGGAAGCCTTTTGACTGTGAATCTGCTTCTGCAGACTACTCGCAAAGAAAGCAAACGTCAGGCATATTTTTCTACAAAGTACACAGACGCATCAAGCAGAAAGAAATGAAATAGTCCCTTTCCCATACTGTGCCTGCACACTCCATCAGCTCATTTTCCACCAACTGCAGGTCTCCCTCATGCAAATTAATTTCAGTAAAGGCAATAATTTAGGGCTGCAGTGATTATTTTCATTATCATTATGTTAGAAATGGTTCAATTTTAAACTATCAAATGTCTACAAGCCATAGCTATTCAATTTTTTATCACACACAACTAAAGAAACCTGAAAATATTCACATCTGAGAAGCTGGGATCAGAGAGAGATGAATTGATAAAATAAGAATAGGATAAAATTCTAAAATGTTTTTTTTGTCTCTTTTCTTGTCAGTCATCCCCAACACCCTCAAGGTCTCCCCGCAGACCCCGCCCTCAGTCATCCCAGAGGGAAGTGACATCACGCTCTCCTGCAACGTCACCCGGGAACTCACCCAGCCCACCTACCTGTCTGTCACCTGGTCTCTGAAGAAGGGAGGAACATCTGAGGAGATCCTGACTTTTGGTCCTCAGGGAGGCGTGGTTACTGGGCAGAAATACACCCGGCGCTACACTGACGGAGGCATCCGATTGGTTCCCGGGAAGAACGGAGTGTTTGAGTTGGTGATTTCCAGAGTGACGACATCTGATGAAGGAATTTATGAATGCAACGGAACAGAGTGGACACATGAAAAGGGAGGAAAATGGATAAAAATCGTGGAAAGTAAAAGAGAGATGGGGACAGTTGCTGTTACTCCTACAGGTAAGGCAGAGTGAGAGTGACCTACATTATAATAAACACAGGTTAGGTTATAAGACTAATGGTTTAAAATGATGAGGCAGTAAGACTCCTGTACCTTTCTCTTCTGACACTATTTTTCTCCCATAAGTCAGCCTTGTAGTTGTACTGTAGAGTCATACATTTTATGGCTCTATTTGCCAAGCAGAATTGTGTGCTTGCAGTTCATTAAAGCTGGTTGCTGCAGTGTTTACCCTGGAGATTCAACAGGGAGGACGATGTCGGCAAAGTCATTTTATTGGATTTCTTTTCATGGCTTGGGTTCTTCATGAAAAGGAGGAGTCATTTTTTTTACTGCAGGTAGTTAAAGTTGGAACAAAATGCTCACAGAAGCTAAGCCTCTGTGTAGTGGCCTTACGTTTTTTGTTTGTTTGTATGCAGTTTGTAAGGCAATTTCTTATCATTTATATCAATGCTTTTTTTTGTCCACAAGAAATTGGATCATCTTTGTGTGCTGTTTTGGTAATTTAGGAAATACTATGTTTGCTTGATTAACGTGTACTAGTAGTAGTAGTAGTAATGGCACTATTAGTAGTAGCATTGATTGTATTAGTAACACTAGTAGTGGTGTTACTAATATTAGTAGTAGTAACACTAACAGTAGCAGTAGATAACGCAGTGCATGGCACCAGTAGTAGTAGTAGTAGTAGTAGTAGTAGTAGTAATACTGATATTAGCAGTAAAATTAGCAGTGGCACTAGTATTGGTATTAATAGTAGTAGTAACACTAGTAGTAGCATTAGCAGTAGCACTAGTAGTAGCAGTAGCACTAGTAGTAGCATTAGCAGTAGCGCTAGTAGTAGCAGTAGCAGTAGCACTAGTAGTAGCATTAGCAGTAGCGCTAGCAGTAGCAGTGGCACTAGTATTGGTATTAAAAGGAGTAGTAGCATTAGCAGTAGCGCTAGTAGTAGCAGTAGACGAAGCAGTGGCACTAGTAGTAGTATTAATAGTAGTAGTAAGTTACCACTACTATTAGTGCTGCTACTAGTAACACTAGTAGTAGTATTAGCATTAGTAGTATTAGCAGCAGCAGTTGCAGTAGTTGTAAAAGTAGTTGTGGCATCAGTAGTATTATTAATAGTTATAGTAGTAGTATTAACACTAGTAGTAGAAGTAATAGTAATGATTATATCCTTTCTTTAATAAATCTTATTTCAGAATCTAGTTTTACAAAGTGCTTCACAGACATAAAAACAAAGAATATAATAGTAGAATTAAGATAAATACAAAGAATACAGAAGAATAAAAACAAATAAAAAGCTTGGTGATATTTGTAGGTGCTGCTGATTGGGTGTCCAGCTTTAGCTCCATGCATAAGCCCTTTTCTTGGCTGTGAAAGAGATGGTAGCAGGTGATAAATCCAGGCTTCAGAAACCTGAGGGTCATCTACTATACGGACCAGGTGATCGATCCTGTGCAATGTAAACTTGGCACACGATTAGCAGGACTGTAATTACGGCTAAAGTAGTAGTAAGAGTTTTGGGATAATTTCCCTGCAGGGAGCAATAGATAATCCTCAAATCTCTGTCTTGATAAAAGAGGTTACTGTGTGTTTGAAGTTTTCTTTGCCGCTGAGTTGGATGTCTGGAGAGATTGGATGAAAATAATAGATAAGAAGAAAGGATAGAGGGACGAAGGGGAGGGACGTGGGAGAGTTTTGTCTCTGTTGTGTGGCTGCCTTTATTTTAATGGCATCCTCTCTTCTGTGAGACTTTTCTTCTCTCTGCCTCGCTCTGTCCCAGGAGGCGGGTGACCCTCACTCTGTCTTTCTGTCTTATTTTGTCCTTAAAGAGGCCCCAACACACACACACACACACACACACACACACACACACACACACACACACACACACACACACACACACACACACACACACACACACACACACACACAATCTCTCTCTCACTCTCTGTCTCTCTCTAACTCATTCATTGTGGTTGCTGTGGTCACCATATCTTATATCTTTCTGGGTTACCATATCCTCTTAAGTGCTGGAAAACACCCAGCAGTTTATAATGAAACCAGAGATGAGTGGCACACACACACACACACACACATCGGTCTCGGCCTCGGTCTCGGTCTCAGGTCCATTGTGTCCCAGTCAGTTCATATTGACTTACTGACTTGAGTAAAGAGGATGAGAAAAGTCAAACAGAGCATGCTTTGTGTCTTTTGTCCTTCTCCAGACACCATACAGAGACTCGTCTTCACATACTGCTGTTTAGGTTGTTACCGGAGACCGTTTATCCAACCTTTGGTTTGAAGATACCAACTAAAAAAACTGTTTTTTAATTTGCTTTTTATTATGCTCTTCTTTAACATCACCACTGAAAAATGACTCTGGGAAAGCAGAAGTACACCCGTGCATTCCTCTGAATCTGACATTTACACATCAGTATTTACATTGTCTTTTAAGGTCCTGTTTGCTGTATCCAATGAGTAGAAATCAGTGGAAGTACAGTAACTTTTTTACTCACTGTAAGATCCTGTATTAGTCACCACTATGACAGCAGTTTCCAGTAGGGCTGCAATGATTGTTTTCATTATCCAGTAACCAGCCGATTACTTTCTTGAGTAAACGATGAGTAACGTCATCATTTCTTAGAGCTCATAATGACGTCTTGTTTTATCTCATCAAGTTCTATCACAGGATACACTGATCGACTAATAGTTGAAGCTTTAGTGACACATGCATGTTCAAATGTGTATGCATTAGTGCTGCAACTAAGGATAACTTTCCTTTTCCAGCAGAGATTAATTATGTCATTAACTCTTTGGATCTGATTGATGCCACTGAAGTCAAAAATCCTACTCCTCCTTCTGAGAGTTGAAGCTAATCTGAAGCAGGAGCATGACTGGCAGTTTCTCTGATGCCTTGCAGAGAAGCAAAGATCAGTTACAAAGTACCGTTATGTAATTGGCCCTCTGTGATGAGCATAGTTTTGTTTCATTAACTCAATTATTAGAGCAGTTATTCACATAATGTATATACACCCTAATATATGCCATACAAAGGCCTTGACACTGTGACAATGTATGGCAATGATGTCACAATGTGAGTGTTGCAATGACCTGCGTTTAAACAACAACCAATCAGAATACACTGATGAGCTGGCATAATGCTTCTGGTAAAACACATATTCATCTTTAACCCACATTGGAAAACTGGCATTCCCACATTTTCCTGTTTTCCCCTCACCAGAACAATCTCCTCCTGCTCTTCTGAGGTTTTTCGATGCATCAGAGTTACGGGTCTACACTTTGGCCAAAGCTTTTTTTAATTGTTTTGCTACATGGGAGTGACACAGATTGAGTTAGTAAGCAGTGACTGTGCACCTTGCCTGTAAATAAAAAGGGTGAAAAGGAAGCTCAAACATCTCTTGTCAAAGGGTCACTAATGTTTTTTAAAGATTTTAAATGTTAAAATCATCATGTCTAACGCTCTCTCTGTCCTCTTAAGGTCAGTCCCTCAGCGTGACGTCTTCATCCGCCTCCTCTCCCTCCTCCACGTCTATGCTTCTTTCCCCCGGGGACACGCTGACCCTCCTCTGCTCCGTGGCCGTCGACAACCTGCCCTCCCTCGCCCTGGAAGTGACCTGGCTAGCCGACGGGCGCGACATCATCACCATGGAACGCAGCGGGGTGGTGATCTCCAACACGTCCTCGAGCGGAACGCCGGCGAAGCGGGGGGAGGCGAGCCTGGAGCGAACGGGAGCCGAGACGTACAGGCTGGCGGTGAGGGGAGTGAGCGGGGAGGACGAAGGGGCGTACGCGTGCCGTATCCGAGCCTTCGTCGAGAAGGGAGGAAGGAGCGCGGGAGGAGGAGGGAGGTGGCACATGGCAGCTGAGAAGATGTCCAGCCCTGTGACGGTGAAGGTGTCGCAGATCAGTGAGTACAACAACAGCATGTTTTATATTTCTGTGTGTCTCATTTTAACATCAGATAAGTGGGACATTAAGACTTACGTATAGAAAATAATCTAATATTACAATATGTAAAATTAGATCAGATTAAACACTCTTTAGTATCTTTTTTTTTTTGGTCTGACTGCCTTCTTTTTCACGACATTTGACACTGTCTGTCACAGGGTCAGAAATGCTTTGGGGCACGAAAAGAGAAACCATTATGCAGCAAATAAAGCCTTACTGTTGTCATGTGCAGTATGAATGTGATTGCACAGTGATATGAATTCAAAAAAGCCTCTTTCTTCTTTGGATAGAGGTGCATCAAATGTCACCCTGATACAAAACCAAACATTGTCTGGATTATCATCATCATCGCTGGATCCTGTTTTCATTGACTGAAATGCACAAAAAATGCCTCTAAATAGTGTTTGGGTTTCTATGGCTTTAACAGCTTTTAATGCTTCATTGTATAAGAAATAACGTTTAATGGGTCTAACGTTATTCGATTATATGCTGACTGGGGTTTGGAAGTGGTCATCTTGGACTGTACTGTACTGAGAGTTTTTTGGCTATGTTTATGAGCATCTATCAAAGGCCAGATGTAAAGAACAGCGTGCATGTGTTTCTGTATGCTTTCATTAGTTGTTAAAGTGTAAATGTGCTGCCGTGCCACAGATGAATCTGGAGTCACAAGGGGAAACTCTTTAGTCCTCATAGTCAGCCTTTCGACTCCTGCTGCGAAGATGATTGATTAGTCATGCCTGTCCTGCTCTCTGCTACCTCTGGGTATGCTGTTACTGTGTGTGTGTGTGTGTGTGTGTGTGTGTGTGTGTGTGTGTGTGTGTGTGTGTGTGTGTGTGTGTGTGTGTGTGTGTGTGTGTGTGTGTGTGTGTGTGTGTGTGTGTGTGTGTGTGTGTGTGTGTGTGTGTGTGTGTGTGTGTGTGTGTGTGTGTGTGTGTGTGTGTGTGTGTGTGTGTCCTGATCCTGCCTCTAAAGAGCAATGATGTCAAACATAGTCGACACAGCAATCAATTACTGGCATGGTGGGTGGTCTCTTTGTTTGTCTGTCTGTCTTTTCTTCTATTTCCCTCCATCGTTCAGCGTGTTTTTGAACTTTTTGCATCATGTTGACTGCAGTTGGCTTGCAAAGTGATGTGTTGGATATGCATTTCGATATGGAATTAGCTTCTCTGTTTCCTCCGAAGCGAACAAAAAGTGGGTTAGGGTTAGATCATTCATGCCTTCATTTTTAATGCTCTGGTTCATTTGGACTCATAAGAGGGATGTTCCAGTCTTATCTTAATCACATTAAATGGCTTAATGTGATTACAATCAGCTGATCCAATACACTCACCATTTCTGTTCTTGAATATTTTTTACTGAAAGCTCCCAGATCAACTTTTTCTTCATGTCTGTTGATTGCAAATTTAGCTTCACAGCTTCAATAAACCACAAAATGCTATTCAAGGAGGGGTGTAACAATATGTTTACATACTGAATCTTTTAGAATGTGACTTTCTTTCATTAGATCTACCCTATAAACCAAAAAACTGCAGCTGAATTATCCTTATTAATCTACAGCTAGTAGTCCATTAGCTTAGCTTAACATACAGACTTGAAACTGCCTTAAGGTTATACAATCTGCCCACCAGCACCTTTCATTTGCTTAACCTGTATTAAAGCAGAAGGGTAAAAATGTCAGATTGTGGTTTTATGGTGAGTTTATGGGCTGAAACTTTAGTGTGCAGGTGTGTAACCAATCTTCCATAATAACATCTTTATTTGTGCAGGTTTATATTCTTATTGACCGTATACTTAACATTTAATCGTTGCTGTTTTTATAGTAAGAATTAAAGCCAATGAGCCACAATTTAATGCTTGTTTTTTAACATAAATGACAAAAATATCACCTTCTGCATTTCTTTTGTTTACCGAAAACCTACCGAGCCTCGACTCTAAAACTCAACCACATCTTTTATGTAGCGTTACACCCTTTTTATTCAAGACTCATGTCAGTTTTGACAGAAAGAAACGCTGACGGTGTTAGTGGCAGAGACGAGCAGATTGAAGGAGCCAGCTGCTGTTTTGCCATAGCAGTTAGATTTCTGACAAACTCCCAATTCCCATATCTTAATGAACGGAATACCCTTTTAATGAATAAATAAATACTTGTTACATAATTGCTTTCAGTTCAGCTACAGCACTATATTTAATGCTTTTGGGAATTCCCGAGAAGTGTTTTTGGCAGATTGACTTGCTGAAAGTTTACTGTGAGCTCAAAGAGACGTTTTATTTCAGGGAATTGGCAATTAGTCGTCTTTGTCCCACTCTTTTTCTCTTTTTGGGTAAACCCTTGTATGCACAGAATAAAAGAACTAATGATATTTATGGAGTCCACTTAGCTTTGCTGCTTTTTGGCCATAATATTGTTAACTCTGATCAAACGCTCCTCACAGTGCTTCATTCCCTGCATGGAGTTTAGAAATAATGGATGCCATATAATACTGATGTCAAAGGGAAATTAGATAAACCCGTGAATCCAGCACATTGGAACAGATTTATTATAAATGATAAAGCATTTAGTTTTATTTGACAGGGCAGATTTCTTCACCCCTTTTTCTCTTTCTAGGGTTTGATTGTTTGGGTCAATAAGCAATTTGTCATTTTAAAGCTGCTGACAGTTTTTATTGTCAACATGCAGTCGAAAAACACAACAAGTCTGTGAGAAATCAGAATTTACATCATCATGAGACACTTAAGCTCTCCACTGAAGTCACACTAATAAAATGAAAGCATACTGTAGAGACTAAACACACCCATTCACTGGCAGGGGAAACATTAAAATGATTTAACAAATATGCTGATCAAGTTAAGTACAAATTTATTATATTACAGAATAAAAATGATTCAAATGTCATTGCAGCCTTTGCGGACTATATTTGACATCTGTGGTGAGGAGGGACCCTCATGAAATCAAAAAGGACCACATAATTACTGATGTCTGGTATTGATTGTTATTGATTCTGTGTTTTTGTTGCTTTGGTTTTCACTTCCTCGCTTGCTTTTTTTCTCTATTGTTGTTGCTCTGACTTCCCTGTCCTGTGGCCAGCAGCTTCCTCTCCATTTAACTTCAAAATACTTCAAAATATTTCAGACATTTTTGGAATTGTTTTGTTAATGTTTACTGCAGTCAGAGAGGCTTTAAGTACTCGGGGAAACCCAGAATCAGTGCTTACAAGTGGAGGATTGGCAGATTAAATTGTGTTTGTTATGCTTGGAGTGAGAGCACAAGCCTTTCTTTATCCAACACTGTTTGACATGTCACAGTAGGAAAAGCGCAGGTGTTAATTAACGATGGCTGAATTCCATTTAGCTACCTCAGTTCCAGGTTCCTGGTCATGCATGCCCTATTTTAAATGTCTGTTGCAAAAAAAAAGACGTATTTGCATGAATGGCAAATGACCACTCATTACAGAGAGTGTATGTCATATATGACTGTAGCAGTATAAGGCATTATTTGCATTATAAATGGAGCTTTCTCTAGTTTGGCCAGAGTAGCATGTGCATGTACAGAGTGAATATGCAATAATGCACTACTTTTTTTTTTTTTTTGGCTGTATTTAGTATAAAGCAACATTTTGCATTTTTACAACAGTGTCAAAAAAAGTTTTACCTGCAAGAGCATCCTGTTTCAACTAGCCTTCATTGCATGTGACATCTTTACATACAGATTTTTTTTCAAGGACTTTTCTTAAATAGCAGCATACATTGGAATCATGGGAAGTGTAGTTGTTGTATTTCCACCTGACAGTACAGGAGATCTGCAGAACTGATACTAGCTTTTAATTTGAGCATTTCTTTAACCAGGGTAGTTTCGAAAGAGAACAATGCTGTTTTTTTCACATGAGAAACATGCTGACATGCACATTTGTAAAAAACAAAAAACAAAAAAAAAAACAGATGCTCACATTGGCTAACTTGTTTTTAGCCAAAGATTAGACCAAAATATTTTATTGAAACTGACATTAGTCAGTCTCAGAGGATGGTGCATAGTGTGAGTGCTGGTTGAAATACATCCTGTATGTCAGCTAGAGCCTTTAGTTAAAATAACAGCCATCTTTTCTAGATACACACACAATTTCCAGAAGCCTTCAGGACCCATGTTACATTTACAAATATCAACCAGGCTTTGTGGACACACACACACACACACACACACACACACACACACACACACACACACACACACACACACACACACACACACACACACACACACACACACACCACAGCGAGTTCGTGAGGGGCTACAGCTGAAATATCAAGGAATGATCAAGAGGATTTCATCAATCTCTGCTCTGTGTGTGTTTACATGGATGATAGTGTGCACATGTTATCTACATACTTATATATAAGTGTGTGTGTGTGTGTGTGTGTGTATCTGCAGGGCATTTTACAAATGTGTGGGTGTGTGTGTGAGTTGTTGAAGGGCTTCTCCAGAGAGTAAATGCTACACACACATACATGCTTCAAACGCTGTCTTTATCTGTGTATGTATGTGTGTGTGTGTGTGTGTGTGTCCCACATACTGAGGGTATGAGGCTGTTCTAACTGGTGGAACTCTTACATTTTGGCCTGAGGGTACACATTCCTTCATACTGCGTCTGCTCACACACACACACACACACACACACACACACACACACACACACACACACACACGCATGCACACACCATGAAAGCAAGATTTCTAATTGACTATAGTGCATATTTTTCATCCTTGTTCTTCTTGAGCTTAAACTAAACTGTGTGTGTGTGTTTGTGCATGTGTGTCGTCAACCAGTCAGTTCCTATTCTATTGATGTCCAGCCTTGAGCTTGACCGCTCTTCCCACGATGCTTTACTATAAGCACAGCCGACCAGGAAGCACAAAAACAGTTGGAGAACTTGTTTAGGGGCCCCCCACAGCAGGAACATCACACACACTCACACACACTCTTAAACAGGGTGTAATTCCTCTCACCCTTGGCTACACTTCCCCTGTGTGCCTGTTGTTGTGTTAGCTGGGATTGTTGTCGATGGAGCCACTTTACTCAAGAAAGGGACACTTGTGTTTCATGTATTTCAAAGTGTATCAGAATATTACTGAATATATGAATATTTATATTTTAATATTGTGTAGCCAATGCTCTTTGCTCATATTTACTTAGTATACCAACCAACTATTAATGAGAGATCTTAAAAACAGACATTTGTACTTGTTAAAGGTTTGTGTTCGCTAACATTTTACCATCTTGTCTTGTCTACCAATTTGTACTCTACTCGTATTAAACATGAAGGAAAAAAGTCCTGTACTACTTTTCCACAGAAATATGCATGTTATGGGTTAGGAATGTGTTCTGTACTCAGCAGAGGCAGGCTGTTGTCAGACGGCTGAATTGTACCATCAGTATCTGCAGCGATATGGTTGTGACAGTCTGTATCTCTTATATCCTAATAGTGATTCCAGTGTAAGGTTATGTTTTATAGCTACAACTTACAGATGTCGCCTAAAGGCCTCACATGCAAGCTATCGGTAGATGCAACAATTTACAGATGTCCCTTAAAAGCCATATGCAATCTCTTGGTAGATGCTACAATTTACCAATGTCCTTTAAACGCCTCACATGCAGACTATCAGTGGACGGCTGTGCACAGAGAAGCTTCTAGTCTAGATTTTATCTATCAGGGCGGGTCTTAATCTACCTAGGCGGGGTGTCAAAGTACAGCCTATGTATGGGAAATGCTGCTGATTCCCAAAGTTATTAGGAACATTTTTTCCGTGTTTTTCATTTTTAACCAAGGGTTGGACGAAGGTGCAAATTTGAGTCATATTACAAGTGTGTGTTTATCCCAGGTATCTGTATCATATAAAAGGAAGCTGATGGCCGTCTGTATTATGAATTTGTCTTGTGTATAATTTAACTTGAGCCTTCTGCTGCTGCTTCTTTTCATCGTGTTTTCCATCTGTAGTCCCCGCTGTTACCAGACTTCATCAGAAAATGGAGAAATTACAAATATTCAGCGAACATTTTGTCATAAGAAGTAACATTTGCATTAATCATAAAATGTTTGTGTCACTAGAGGAATCACACTACAATCATGGACTGACTGAGGTCAGTGTCCTCAGTGATCTTAGATAATACTGGAAATGATCTCGATGAGATTCAACATTTCCATGTCTGAGATCATTTTGGTGGGAAAACAAAGATTGTTAATGAACAGTTGAATCTGGTTTCTCTGCAGCCGGCCTGGCCTCATGCTGCAAATTCAGTGATATGAGCAGAGCTCTGTACAGTTCAGCTGCTCCTCCACACTGAGAGGTCACACCCCCCACTCCTCTGGAAGGGCTCCAGCATGACTGATATGAAACCCCGAGTTCTCAGTGCAGACACCCTGGAGGGAGGGTCTCTACTGGTCAGGTGGAGCTGGAGGAAACTGCTGGAGAGAAGGATATAGAGCAGCATGATTTGGTCTTCATACAGCCTCACATTAAAGCTGCATTAGTCAATAGTTTTTTCATAAACAATGGATCTCATAAAGGGTGACAGATGTTGCACTAACAGATAATTATGCTGCTCCCCTAAGCTCCAAAGAGCTTTTTAGCCTCTTTTAGCTCCTTTCCATCCTGCAAATTTGACTCCTATCAACCTCGTTTCCAGCAGCAGCAGCAGAAGCTGCAGGCATTAATATGCTTACTGCACACCAAACAGCAAACATGCAAAGTAAGCAACTAGCCTATGGTAATGCTAGTAATTAACATTTTAATCTTTTGTAAGTTTTGCTTAAACAAGACATATCATGCTTTTTGTGATTATCTGTTATTTTTTGTTATTTTTGATGTTAAATGTCAGTGTTAAACATGGTCAAAGGGCTGCATAAAGAGCCACACACACTAAGATAAATCATTTTAGAAACTGTAAATAATGCAAATATATTCCAGCAGAGCTCCGGAATATTAATATAGACCTGGTAATGTGCATGATGCTGTATGCCCCCTTTAAAATTCAGTTTGGAACAAGACACCTGGTGACTGTAGAAGCCAAGCAGCTTGACCAAACCCTGCTTTTTAGAAAAATCTTCACTGTGTTCAAGGATATTATGTACATAGAGTGTGTGGGACAAGCATGTAATCATTCTCGGCGTTAGGTCGGTGTTAACTGTAAAGTATTTTACGCAGGATTGACTGGTTAAAAACCACAAATTATTCTTCCCCAAAGAAACCGTTTTAAGATGCTTCCAGCAGCTCTCAGCCAGTTTTCCTAAACTCACAAAAACCCATCCTTCAGAAATTTAAAGCAGCTAAATTAAGGAGGTGGTGCAGAGCCACAGGCTGTGTGAAGCCTCGGTTTGTGGTTTGATGATGTTTAGTATCTACTGTACAC
This sequence comes from Scomber scombrus, assembly GCF_963691925.1. Taxonomy (NCBI): domain Eukaryota; kingdom Metazoa; phylum Chordata; class Actinopteri; order Scombriformes; family Scombridae; genus Scomber; species Scomber scombrus. The sequence continues at coordinate 7,643,837 of NC_084993.1, read as the reverse complement.
TGTTCAGTGCGAGAACCTCCACCTTCATTCCCGCTTACCAGTGTGATTGGTTTGTGTGGAATAAATGTTGGCATGATTTTTCAAGATGCTTCCTCATCTATTATTTGATGAGTATTCATTATTTAGCCTTTGTATGTCTTACAGTATGCTTAGACAGATGTGGCTCATTTCTCACTTTGAACATCTGCCTAACATGTAGCATGAACGATATGATTTATAACACTGATTAATATTTCATTTTTAAATGTAAGTAATAAATACACCCCACCCCTCTCAATGGGATTACATACTTTTTTCTTTATTGCACTGTTACTGACGTCTGATAATAGATGTGTAGGGATGGTTGGCTGGCTCTGATATTTTTCCAATCAATCAATCATGTCTTTATTGTAATGATAATTATAACAGAAGCATGATATGAGTAGTACCAGATTACTGTAATCTGACTGCACTCACAGTAATCAGATTACATGTTGTTTCAGCTGTTACGTAGAGAGTACATCTGTTCAGTGTGTCAGCCTGTGCTTCCCCTCCATCCTGGGAATCACAGAGTGTTGACAGAAACAGGGAACAGCTCGAGTGGCTTATTCATATCTGGTTTTCCTATCACACTCACATACACTCACACATACCGCACAAACAGGCTTGCACACTCCGGTGTAACCAGAGCGTCTCACGTGCCTTGGGTTGTTTTGGCAAAATCCGACATTCTTCTGCTCCTGGAAACGGCTGACGCTGCTATGGTTGGGAGTTCAACTCCCTGCCCGGCTCATTGGCACGGTGGCTGCCAAGGTTAGTGGTTCACTTCCCTCTCCTCCGCTTGTTATCGCCGTATCATTAACATGGCAGGCAGCCCACCTGTAAATGAGCCGGTGCAGAAACCACTGACCAAACACGTTCCAGTGAAAGGCCGGCTTCACGCCTGCTGGACCCCTGCAGAAACACAAGCGCTGGAGGCTGCACTTCCTTTTTTACTGTTAGACGGGGCGAGTGTCTGTGTGTGTTCTGTGATGTGAGGACTATAGGTCACACGTCTTACATTTCAAACACTCCATAGGATGAGGATGTTTTGAGCATACATTTAAAGGCGTTATGAACTTTTTGTGTATGTGCGCTTCAGGACTGGATTAACCCGCTAACTTTTATTCAGGCTCAGAGACAAATGGTTTATGATTTATGTAAAAGCCATGTTTATTTGAAAAGCCGTAGTAGGCTCATAGTAGGCTCATGCAGAATACAATCTAATCACAATACTGCCTAATCACATTTGATACATCATCTACTGTTGTGAAATTGAGATGAGTAATCCAGAATAACTCAGAAGATCAAACTGCCAGTTAACAGTTAACCTGGTGCTTTTATGGCCCCTAAGCGACGGGGCCACAGGGTTAATCCAACATTGGTGGTTAGTAGTCTTTTGTTTTTTGTTTCTAAATTGAACAAGCAGCATATTTGCTAATTTTGTGCACTTTGAAAAGCAGAAAAATAATGAACGAGACATCATAACATATAAAACATACCATTTAGTAGCAAATGAATGTGTCCCGTCTGTATTAATGGCAACTAAGAGTGTCTAACTGAGAGTAGCTTCTTAAAATGACCACATAGTGTATGCAGTACGATGCAGATGAAAGCAGCTTGTTGTGTTATTGACATTGACCTATTTTTTCCTCCCTCTGCCTCCCCGAGCCACTCGCAGACACACTCTAATAGAGCCTTTCTTCTTCTTTTTTAAAGCTTGTTTTTGCACAATTTCTGCTCTGCTAAACTCTGCGGAGTGTCAGTAGTGGGGACATGTGACTGCGAGGTCAGAAGCATCAGTGGCTCTTAAATTTGGGATTTAGGTTTTTTTAATAATGACAGGAATCTACAGGATTTGGGATAGTGATATATTGTAATGCCACATTTTCAGGATATTTATTTAACATCTGTCATGTACGTGCTTGTTTATGTTTATGTCTCTAACTTTTTATTTATTTTGTCTGACTGATTCTCCAAAATTGCTAAATCTCTCATTTGAGAGGCTTTACCCAGCAACTGTTTTCTTAATGTATGACATAAATAATGTATTAACTACTAATTAATTTTCTTTCAACTAATCAATAAAGCTCTACACTGCTTGTTAATTGCCCAATGGCTGATTAACCAATAAAATGTAAGATTTAAGAATGTACTTAACTCTTTAAATAATACAAAAAAACCACTAAATTAGATTAAATCGCTAATTTCTATAGCTTTTAATGATTTTAAATATTCAAAACTTTTTGCTGTTGTGAATCACTAGACTAGTACTGTAGCTGTGTTTCATTTTTCTTTTCTTTTTAAAAAGACTAAAAGCCTCATTTGATTAAACTTTCAGGCTTTTTTTTATTGTTATGCTGGAATTTTAATAGTCTTGTAATAAATGTTCCACTCTGGGGGTAAAAAACTAAATTGTCAGATGTATTTATAGAAATTTGGCACAAAATATCAGTGGAAAAAAATTCAGTGTCACTGTTGGCTCGTCATACATGAACGTGTGTAACGCAGCGTGCTGTTTTACTGTAACTGAGCTCTTGAACTGGTGACGTGAGCCTGTGTTGCTCCACTAAAAAAGGCATCGTTTCAGTGTGAGAGAGACAGACGTACAGTGAGAGAGAGCCGTGCGTGGTTAATTGGCAGGGAAGCTTCTCACAATCCCATCCATCAAAGTGTGTGTGTGTGTGTGTGTGCGTGTCACAGCAGATGGTGACAGTGCATGAGTCGGTGTGTGTGTGTGTGTGTGACGTCCAGTTGACATCATGCAAACCCCCTCCTTTGCCAAACACACATACATGCGCACACAGAGTTGCATGGACTTAAATTCATAGTGTCTCTATTGTGACGTGTGTGTGTGGTTTGTGTTGCTGAGTACTTACTGTATATCTTAACATATATATCTGTGTGTGTGTATGAGTATGAGGGGGTATCTCACAGTTAGGCAGGTGGAAATCTGTGTGTGTGTGTTTCTTGTTCATCGACGCGTAAAGGTTCAATCTGGATGTCTGACTGAGAGGACCTGCCTCACCACCTACACACACACACACACACACACACACACACACACACACACACACACACACACTATTTAACACTGTGATACACACCTCATCTCACACAGTTAAACAGTGTTATTTCAGGCCTATTTCTGTGTCTGTCTCTATCACGCAGCTCTATTTAAGGACCAAACCACTTTAAAAAAAGGAGAGTTTTCACTTTGTAATTGTCTGGTGCTGCTGGATTGTTGTAAAGCGACAAAACCTGGCAATGACTGATGAATGTAACGCCCCGCTGGGATGGGATTCATTTCTCTTGAGGTAGCACAGTAACTCTAATTATGACATTATTATGTTTGAGTTGTTGTTCGATCTACAGGGCTCTGATTCATCTCTTATTCTATGTAATGCTGCTATTAGAAAGCAGAAAAGGGAATTATTAAATTGATTATGCGTCTGAAGGTCACCAATTTAATTCAAACAGGAGCCTTTTGCACCTGCTGTTCATAAATTCAAACGCAGCCTGGTTATAACGTCAGAGAAGTGGAGATTTAAATATTACTGAATTAAAACCAGTTACACCACACAAACTAGTTCTTGCATACAAATGAGTTGTCACTTTATATTTCCATCTACTAACTGCCAGGTGTTACATACATGGCGTTTATATAGCATCGACATATCTTACACGCAATCTGTCACTTTTCAATATCAAAGAATACTTAAGAAAATTAAAATTCAAGAAACCATTCAGTTTCATAGTGAGTATTTTTGAGACCTGGCTCAGCTCTGAGAAGGGTGTGGATTTGGAGTTGAATGGAGATGAATTGAATAGGGGAACAAAAAAGGAGGTGTGGGTCTGCATGTGGATAAAAGGCTCAATTATAAGGTAGTGGGAAAGCGTGACAACTGCTATTGATGATGTGCTGGAACGCATTACCATAGAAATCTGCATGGAAGGGAAAAAAAGAAAGATGTAATTGTTAGCTGTGTATATAGAGCACCTGGATCCAGTATTGAAATGCTGGATAGTTTAAGATAAATCAGAAAGTTATGTTCAAGGTGGGGATTTCAATGTTGACCTAAATCCTATGAAGGACATAATGACTGATGAGTTCATTGATGCTGTGTTTAGTGTGAGTCTATATCCGCTGATCAAAGCCTGGCAGGATAATATCACACTGTGCCACTCTAATGGACAATATATTCATGAATAACATGAGAAAGACAACATAGTGAGCAGGCTTCTAATGAATGATAGCAGTGACCATTTGCCAGTTTTTGTGATCTATGATGTGATTATGGAGAAAGAGAAGGATGCAAATAAAATTAAATACATGAGAGTGAGATGGGAAGAATCTATAAATGCATTTAGAAGTAATTTATTAACACAAAACTGGGGGGAAAATGATATTAACAAAGCCTGTGAAATGTAAATCATTATGTATAAAAAAAACTTTCCAATAAAACAATGCAGTAGGAAGCAAAATGATCCAGATAGTCTGTGGATCACAAAGGGATTACATAATGCCTGCAAAAAATAACCTATATAGAGAATTCGTAAAATATAAAACTATGGAGGCAGAATATAAATATAAAAGATACAAAAATAAGTGAACTAATATTATGAGGATATGCAAAAAGGAATATGGAGATGGAGTGTGGAGGCTGTTGAGGATTGCAGAACTAGAAATCCAAGCTCCGTTTTTTCTGAGAGCTTTAAAAGAAAAAGATAATTATCCACATTGTTAGAAAGTGTAAGAATAAAACATAATTGATATGACTTAATTCAAGCAAGTCACTGATGGATTCATAAATAACCATTTGTATAGATATAATACATTTAGATAATACATTTCTTGGGGTGGAAATCTGCTGGAAATTTCCTAAGATAGTGTTGCAGTTCAGGAAAAAGGAGACACATCCTGGATCATAAAGTACTGTACACTGTATTGTTCACTTGTATTTGATTTACTGTGTTGAGGTGTGGGGCAATATGTACAAAAGCTCCTTACAATCATTATGCATACTACAAAAAAGTGCCATAAGGATAGTAAACAAAGCAGGATATCTGCACACTAACAAGCTGTTTCTGAAGTCACCTGCTTTGAAGTTCATGGATCTGGTGAAATTTAAGACTGCACAAACAAAGCACGAAGCAAGAAATAATGTACTTCTTGGCAGCAAGTAAAAAAATGTTCTTTAGAGGAAAAAGTTAATTGGAAACAACATTGGCTTCGCACAAATCTTAAAAGTATGTGTTTCAATTTGTGTGATGACTATGGTCTTGGTTCAGGAATCAATGACCATACCTTACGTTTATAAAGCTGTTGTATTCTGCAGTGAGGTACAATACCTTGCCTTTCAGCAGCAGTTGTTGGGCTTCACAAAGGTTTTAGGTTGGGCTTTCGTCTCTTTCTTTAGGCCGCGTCTGTTTTTGTGGCGTGTTTTCTAGTACTGACAAGTGTGTCAGGGTTTCACATTCAGATGCTTTCTTGTCTCACCTCAGCTCCACCCTCTTTGTCCAAAGTAGGATTATGTTGCTTCAGTAGCTGTCAAAGATCGTGACAAGTGGTGAACACTAATACAAAGCTTCAAGATGACAGACGCTTAATGTTTTTGTAGTCTACGTATTGTAAAGAAGATGCACATATTGACCCACTAAAACCCAAATGACTTGAGTTGAGAATACTACACAATCTTAAATCAGTTTAAGTTTATTCTCTCTCACCTTTTCTCCACAGAACCGAGCTTCTCGCTGACCCTCGAGCCCATCCTGAGTCCCCAGATGACCGCTGAACCCACAGAGCTGGCTTGTCATGTGACCAACATCACGCACCTCCCCACTGGAGGCCGACTGGGCGTGACCTGGCAGCACACCACACTTCCTGGTACACTTACTTTAGTCATTAACATGTTCTTTAAAGACCAGAAAACTGTCGTACTGTATAGTGGTTTAATCTGTCCGATCACCTGCAGGTATAGGGGATGAACCTCAGGACTCGAATCCCATCGGTACCTTGGACGGCCAGGGGAACCTGTTGCCGGGGCCGACGTATTCTGATAGGCTGAAGAGCGGAGTGATGTCACTGAGCAGAGTTCAGCCCAACACATTCAAACTGCAATTTCTGCGCTCACAGGTAGCAACAAGGAAGATTTATTTTTTTGCTTAATCAGGAGTCATTTTAGAACAAGGTGTCATTTTTTAATTTAAGTTCAAGCAGTAGTTATACTTCAGTGTGAAACAGTCACTATTAGCAGCTCCAGTTTCTTGCTACAGGAGTTAAAAAAACATGAATTGAGCTTTAATTCTTACTCAAAATGGTCATTATATATAGATATAGATATAAGAACATAATAACGTTATGTTGATCACTTTTCTTTGTCTGTCTGTAGGAGATCGACATGGGCGAGTATGCTTGCACAGTGTCAGCGTGGACAATCAGCAGCCAGGGTGACATGGTGAAGACTGCCGAGTACGAGAGTTCGCCGCTGACTGTTCGATGGGATACCAAACGTATGAAAGCTTTATTTATCTGCCCTCCTGTCATCAATACTCATCTGCTCTAATGTACACTTTGTAACAACTTGATTGATTTTTAATCTGGATTTTTGGTTAGTAAGAATGAGTCTATCCTTGGATCTCAGGCTGTTCCCATGCTTGCATAGAGTAAAAAGTTTGTGATTAGCACTAAACAAACAATGATTTTTATTATCCATCAATCTCAAATAATTGCTGTGTCTGTAAATGATAGAAATGTTAGAAAGGAGTGAAAAATATCCGTTTGTAATTTCACAGAGTTTACGGTGAGGTCTTTAAATGCGTTGTTTTGTCCTATCAACAGGCCAACAGAAACTATCAAACTGTCACATTTGAGAAGCTGCAGGCTGTATCTTAACATTTATCTCCAGGGCGTATTGTGTAATGTAATTATGTATTTTGGGAAGAAATTCAGAAAAATTGAAACATTAACTCATGTTCATAATTTAAAAAAGCTGTGATATGCTGGCATCCAGTCATGAAGTCTGTTGAGTTTTATGAATAAGCTCCAGACATCACAGAAAAATCCCTCCATACAACAACAGACCTCTTGTTGTCTCCTCCTCTCTCTTATTCTCAAGACACACACACTTCCTCTCTATTTCAGTCCCACTCGCTGAACTTAGTGCCCTCAATTTAGCTAATTGAACCATGATGTAACTACATCTCTCTGTGCCTGTGTGAGTCTGCTTTGAATCAGAATAAGTTCATGGCGCTTATCTCTTTCTGTCGGGGATTTCCCTCCTCGCTCGCTCTGGCGGGCTCAATGATGTTCTTCTTGAAGTTGATTGAATGATTAATCGATCGATTGGCGGTCTTTCCAGGTCCATCTCTAAACGTGGTGGCCAAGCGCACCCGTGAAGCTTCAGTGGGTGGGGCTACCTTTGAGATGAACTGCACTGTATCCACTGAGAACCTCGGGGAGGCGGGCTACTCAGTGCTCATCCAATCACAAGACAATCTGGGGAGCACCACGAGAACCATCATGACCCTTAGCCCCGATAATGTTGTGCAACACGGAGGAGCCACGGACCCCAACAGGAGGTACATACCTGGTTACAAACACTCACACTCACTTTTTAATGCTGCACTGTCTTCATGATATTAAATATGCATCTCTCTCTGTCTGTTTACTCAGAGACAGTCTGGTTCTGGCTAAGTCTGGTCCAAAAGAGTTTCGGTTTCGACTGGCAGGCGTCCAGTTGTCTGATCGAGGTTTCTACTGGTGCGACATCACCGCATGGACAAAACAGCAGCCGGGGCAAGCATGGACCAAAGCCACCAGCTCCGAGTCTAACAAAGTCAGGATCGACTTTCAAGAAAATGGTGAGTACACGAGTGTGTTTGGTGTTCATCTGTCCACACTGACTGTCAAAAGTGTTTTAGTAAGTCGTAAAAAATGAAAACTTGTTAGGGAGCTGGATTCGCCAGATCATGACATCACGAGTTTCCTCTGAGGATTCTTGCATGATCTCAGTAATCCAGCTGCCTCGCAAGGTAAGACATCAATAGACAGTGATAGATGGTTTATCCAATCACGTGCCAAGTAGTTTGTGAACGTATCTACTCTTTTCAAAACTGTTTCCAAGGATGACTTCTCAGATGGCTCTATGTAACAAACCATCTGCTGCTTTAGGTTAGTAATGATTGGCCAGTCACTTAAATGGATAATAAAGTTATATTTCCAACACTTAGATGGGCGTGACATTTCCCCAAAACCCATAAGACTGCATAAATAACATTTGGAGAGACAAACTATAAGTCCCACAGAGCATTGCTTTAAAAAGACATCAAATCAGTGAGCTTCAACAAGTTATTCTGCACTTCTAAGTGATGTAAAATAAGACAATATATTCCAAACTGTATACTCCAACCAACCACTCAAACCATACACTCCCCTGTTGTTGTTTTATATAAACAGATGAATATCCAAAATCTTTACGAACATAAAGTGGTATGTGTTTGATATTGAAATATAGAAGAACATAATGTGACATATAGTTCGCCCACCCCTTTGAATAATGATGTGATGAAGTAAAATGTTGACATTTTTTGGACCAAGGTTTGTAAAACAGCTGGAATCAATTCACTTTTGAAATTTGCATCAATTCTGAGTCAGTTCAGCATATAACATAGTGTCATATTTTATTACTGTTTTCAAAGCTGAAGCATTGTGAACACGCAACAGCATTTCATGCCTCTGGCTGTTTGATGTGATTGAAGTGGCTCATGGGTACTGTAGTCAGAGTAAGTAAATGTTATTCTTAGAAATAAGTTGAAACATGTCTAACATGCAAACATATAACTATAGCTAATTGATTTAAATAATTCTCACTTGTAAATTTAGAGTGAAAGCGGCTCTTTGTGCTTGTGTAATAACATTTCCTGAAAGCAGGCTGTGTATTCGGAGCACAAAGAGAAGATTAAACACTGTCGTAAGAGTCATCATTAATTTAAACAACATTCAATCACTTATTCATTTTCATAACAGTTTGAACAAATACCACAGTATAAATCTCCTCCTTGCAATTATCCTGGAAATCCTGGAGTAGTGTCTATTAATAGATAAATGTATGCGCTTCTGTTCTGTACATTTCTACACACACATCCTCCACCCACACAGTGTTAATGACAACCAACACAAAGTGTGAAAATAAAGATACACACACACCTTTAAGCCCTTTTGACGCCCACCACTGCCACTGGCCTACTTAACTTTTCTTTGATCTGACTGGGAAGTGTGAGAAGGGAGGAGGAACAGAAACAGTAGCGTCAGAAAGGAAACCGAGGAAGACGAGGGAGGCGACAGTGAGGAAGAGAAGGGAGGTGGTGGTGAAGTGGACCGAGGAGGAGAGGAAAGTGGGAAGGATGACAGGGGCAAAGGGTGAAGGGGAGAGAGGGAAGGAGAATAGCGGAAGGGTGGAAAATGGTGAGTAAAGAAAAGGTGGAGGTATAGGGAGAGGAGGAGGTGACGATGCTTCCTGCATGGAAGAGTAACTAAGCAAAACGGTAGAGGAAAGAAAAGGAAGAGTAGATAAGTTTTTAAAAAATGTCAGGATAAAAACAGATGATCAAGTGTTGAGTTTTTAGTATTGAGTTTATTCCAGAATTCAGGGCCAAAAACAGCGAAGGCAAATAAAGATTGGCACACATGTATTAGTGATAGCGTCGTCCAATAAGTGACCAGAGCTTACACTACAGAAATGCCAAAAAATATGTTTTTTGCAAATGTGTTTTTAGTTGGAGTCGTGTCTGTTATCATAAAACATTGTTGGACATGGCTTGCTGGCGTCAGATAGACAGAAACAAAACCAGTAAATGCAGGCTTTATTCAGTAGTTAGTTCAGTACAGAATTATTATAAGCAGAATTGTTTGAATGATAGACTTGTTGCTTATCTCCAAAGAATAAAGTCTCATTCCGATGTGTATGACATATGAGCAGAGTTTGACACTAGAAAGCTGTTTTCACACTCATATGTGTGATGTGAAAAGTAGAAACCTGCAGTGCACAAACACTGAGAACGGACTTGACGGTGAAGTAGGAGTGAATGTACTTGGTTAATTCATTGGTAGCCTCTAAACACTGTGGAGTAATGTGCCTCGCCCACTTTGTTAATCATCCTTTTGTAGCAGATGGATGCAGCATTTTTGAAATCACCTGAAAGAAGTTTGAAAGAAAAGGCTATGGGAGCAAAGAGACGATGCAGTAAAACAGAAAGATGAGGGCAAAGCAGAGAGAAAAGATGAAGAAAAAAATAGCTAGACTGAAGAATATCTTGTTGTATCTTTCTCTGGGGAGGACAGGAGCCCTTGAGCATTACTTCCACTTTCTGTTTCTCTCTCAATTGCCATTTTTCCTCCCCCGTTCTCTCCACCATCCTTTCACTCTCTCACCCCAACTGTCTCCCTCTACCTCTCTCGCCCCTCCCTCCCTCTCTCTCTGGGACATCTTCAAAGTGAAGCCCTTTGGCCAATCAGCCAGCTGCAGAGATCTGCACCGCTGCTTCTCCTTTTCTTTCTCTGCTTGTGTGTTAGGGTGTGTGTGTGTGTGTGTGTAATCTTTCAAGTATGTGCGTCCAAGTCGAACATTTTGAGTTGACCCCACACAGGGCACATACCCTCCCACCCCCCTCCCCCCCACGCACACACGCACATGCATGAACACACTGACAGTGTTCAAGCTTCAAAATGAGCAGTTTTTCAAGAATCTCTTATTCTTGCCTTTGGGGACGGAAGGTTCCAGCTGTATCTTAAATGTTTCAGACGTGTTGTGGTCTTTCTGCCTGTACAGGGATCTTCTATGAGGATCTATATGGGGATGTGAAGTCTCACCAGCACATTCACTGTTAAATAATTCAGCGTTTTATGTGATTTTGTAGACCGATGGCAACATAAATATGAAGTGGCGGCAGGAGAAACATGTCATCTTTTGACTAGAGTAAGGCCAATATATTGATCTCAAAGGGTGGGAATATTTCTGATGGTATGTGTCATGATCACAATATTATTATATTATATATTATTTTAAAAAGTTAACTGCAAGAAGTTTGGTAAAGTCTTGCACTGTGTTGGTTGGTCGGCTTATATTTGAAGGCGTGTCAGCTAGTCACAAAACACCCCACCTGTTGTCTTGCAAAGCTAATTATTAAGTTATTAAATCCAAAATGCAGTCAAGTTCTGTCAGCATTAAATTATTAACAGTGTATAAAAGTCAAGTTGAGTATCATTGAGAATTGTTTCAGCATCATGGAAGCTAAGAATGTTTCTTTACACATCCCTGAAGAGTTAGCAGTGTCCTCTTTCTAAAGTTGGGTTTAAACTTTTGTTTAAAAGCACAAATTCTGTATTTTTACACCCTGGGTCCCATTTCCATATTCTACATCTACAGCATTATTCCTTTAAGTTATTATGACTTTAATCTCACTGCTGAGATCTGGAGACAAAGTGACTGTAAAGTCCATAGTTCTAATCTAAAGCAGCAATAATGCATTGATTAATCAGTAGAAAATGAATTGGCAACAAAAATGTACAGATGAATCAATAATGAAAATATCTGTTGCTGCCATAGTTTAATCATATAATATACAGTATAGAGGCTAGCTCTCATTTGGAAGTAAGAATAAAGATGCAGGTATGACATAAATGGTATTAAATCATGCTGTATTGTCTGGTTTGACCCACTGTTGTTACCATAGTTGTTTGGGGTGCGTTCCCTTTTTGTAATCACTCTTAAATAAATGGTTTACATCATTTGGCTAAACTTCAGACTTGTTTGAAACCGTTTGACATTCTCAGATCTCAGCACTGAAATTAGCGGGTAAATATTATAACCGGTAACCAAACATACTGTAAGATTCATGCTGTAAATAAAAGAAGGTTATTTAAAGAGCGAAACTACCTCAAAAGCTTTTCCGTCTTGACGGCAGTGAAATTGATGACATGCCAAAACAAGTTATCAACACTGAAGACATTATTTTGTAGAGCGGAAGACGAATAGTTTAAAACGATTGTCACCCAGACATAATGTCTCAAACATCCCAAAGTTTGGATTGAGGGAGGATGTTCACAGCATCACAGTAAACATGGTCCCCATATGGCAACAGCTGAAAAACACAGCTAGTACAGAGCACATTTTAGAGAAAACACACTTTAAGCATACATAAAAAAATCATAATGAAACACCAGTTTTGTAGAAGATTTGAGACTGGATCCTCTGAACTATTTCTTGAATGTTCCTGTTAGACTTTAGAAAGGACTGACTGACTCTCTTTGAGCTTCTCCAGGGCCAAGACTCAAAAGCATATTTCATCTCTGCTGTTTATGCAACCAGAGTGCATGTATTATACAGGGCTTTGTTTGCACATGACAGCACGGGTAAAGCAGTATCTTGGATGTTGTTGGAGACGGTCTGAAACTATCCACACTGACCGCAGCTACACTCACTTTAAGTAACTTTTACACACTTGAACACACCAACTTGATCTCGTGAGTTTATTTATAAGAGTTTAAATGTTTAACAGTCAGCCTCACTAGTATTGTGGTTTAAAGATGGCAGTTGGAGACTGATTGATTGATGGACAGACGCATCAAAACTTGAGTTCAGAGCAAAATAATACAAGTAATGGCGGATTGAAATGACATTAGATCAGGATAATTCCCACTGTTATAAACCCCTCAAAAGTTGCTTCTTGTCTAACACCTCAGTGAAAATGTGACACCTAAATGTGACACTTCAGATATTTTGTTGGGTTTTGTTGAAGATCTAAAATCTTCAATATGACAGCATTAACATTTTAAAACCAGTCTTGCATATGCATTTTATATGAATATGTTGTCATTTGTTTAGGTTTAATTACTCTGAAATCAATGTTTTGCTTTTTAACTACGCCACAGCTGTTTCTTCCTTGTTGATTTCAGTGTCTCAGAGAAATCTCAGCCTGTGACTTTAAAGTGGTATTTACCATCTGAAAGCAGAGCTCTATTTTCTCCCAGGAAACTCAAATCTTCCTCGGGGACGTGAATGGAGAATTATAGTACGTGTAGGTTTAAAAACAGTCTGTGTTTAAATGAATCCTTTTGATCTTAGCTGGGCTTCTGTGATGTTTGCCGTCTATGTCAAATGTTTTTTTTTGGATAAAGCTTGTTTGAGCTGTATTGTTGCTGTTGCAGGCCCGTCCTTCGCCATCGACATCCAATCAGACTCCAGCACTGTTTATCCGTGGCAGACGGCCAAGATGAAGTGTTCGCTCAGCGTCTCTGGATCTTCACCAAAAACTGGTACAACACACTCGGGTACATCACACTCACTGCTAAATGTTTCCTCGCATACACTCATAGTTCACTATCAGATTCTGTTTCTCTATTGTGTTGCTATTTTCTTTTATACACACACACACACGTCATAAACAGCCATATCTCTCTTTCACAAACACTTTGTACCTCTGTGGCGTTCTTCACCTGCCAACCTGTCAACAGCACTGCTAATACGAATGATGCATTTCAAATTGTTGAACAGATCAAACAGACCCACTTTCATTTAAACTTTCAACACACACTCATAAAGAGCAGCGAATTCTTACACTATCTTGTATGGGTGTGTGCTTGAAGCTTGAAATACAGGTTACTGTATTATGCAATGTTTAATTTAACTGTTTGCTTTCACATCCATAATTAGCTTGTATAATAAGATCTACTGAGCTTTTAATCAGATTAATCCAGACGTAAGGTAAACAGAAAAAGAAATCAATACAGCATCATGTCATAAGACAATTTTAGGTTTATTTTGGACAAAAATAAAACAAATGTAGTGAGGTTGTTGGTCTAATGCTGTGATCCACTGCAACAAACTGTGTGTGTTTTACATTGCCCTTATTTGGCTGTGGATATTCTTGGTTCCCAGGAATAATTATTCATGTTTGTGTCCTCCTGTCCTTTCCTCTTGCAACATCAGCATGTACATTTTCCACTGGTGGAAAAAGAAGTGGAAAAGTAGCAATATTACTAAAACCTTAATTGTTAACTGTTAATCTGAAAGTAATAAGTATGCCTGTAATATAAAAGAAGTGGAGTAAAAATAACAGTGTTTCCCTCAAAAATAAAATAAATTGGAAAACATTCAAGTTCATCAAAATTACACTCTAGTTGAATAAATGTATTAAATTCCCCACAGATAAGAAATGCTGTTCAAATAAATTAATTATTAGCAGTGTAACCTCCACCACTTCTTTCTTCTTTGGCAACCATCTGCAGTGTAACCGCCACTTATCCCCTCCTCACTCCATTCATCTATTTCTCCTTCAGTCTCAACCTATCTTATCTTTCCCCCCTCACTCTAAACATGCATCCATCTTTTCTATCCTCCCTCCTCTTCCTCATCACACCATGCTATTTAACTTAAACACATCGCATGACGTCATGCATCGCTCAGCGCCTCCCTCGACCCATCTGTCACAATCTCTTCCTCTGTAACGTCTTACTTTCATCGTCCAACATGTGTTTTTATATTAAATCCTCATAGTGAGCAGATAAAAGACATTACAGGCCTCCTTAGTCAGCACTTGTGTGTGTGTGTGTGCTTTGGAAATGATTGTGCACCTCTGCAAACACAAGCAGAGGAATAGCATGTCCTGTAGTGTTTGTACATATGTGAACATGTTTCTTTGCACCTGTGTCCTTAAAGGAATGTGTGTGTGTGTGTGTGTGTGTGTGTGTGTGTGTGTGTGTGTGTGTGTGTGTGTGTGTGTGTGTGTGTGTGTGTGTGTGTGTGTGTGTGTGTGTGTGTGTGTGTGTGTGTGTGTGTGTGTGTGTGTGTGTGTGTGTGTGTGTGTGTGTGTGTGTGTGTGTGTGTGTGTGTGTGTGTGTGTGATGTATGGGGCCATAAACACACATGTTCACTCACACACAGCTGCACCATGGACAGAAGATCCCCTACCCCAGCATCACAGCTGATAGGGAAGTTACATATGGATGTTTACTATGGGAAGGAAGGAGGAAGGAAAGGAAAATAAATAAATATACTCTATTATTATTATTATTATTATTATTATTATTGTTGGCAGTAGACATGTAATAGTGAATATAGTGTTTTTATAAGTTGTGTCAGTAAAGGGAGGTTATGGAATTAAATGGTACATTTTCCACCTTACACCTTTTTCAGCCAAGTAGTCCATGATCTGTGAACCAGAGGAACTAAACTAGGAGCTAAAAGTGCATTCTTATTTACAGGGACAGTCTCATAATCTAGTTATGTCTGTAACCCCTATACAATGTAGGTAAAAGGTAAATACAACTTTAATTGTGCTGCTCAAAGCATTAAAAGCGTACTGTACCAATGAGCAGTTTTCATTGGGGACTACTTTCTACTTAAAGTCCCTATTAAGTGTCCCCAGTAAAGTCTGTTGATCACCCATAGTGACAGGGACATTGTGTTTGTAAAAACATGATGCTGTTGAAAATTTTATTTGTAATTAAAAAAAATTTCAGTGGTGGCAGTACAAGTTCCTCAAAAATCTACATGAGACTGAAACTAAATGTGTGGTAAAATAGCGCTAGAGGCGAGACATATTTTGTGGGTGTAGTGAGTGAATGAACCTGTTTCATAAATGGTAGGTGTTTGTATTATTCCAGCCTCTTCATCAGGCTACTTACAGTCACTGTGACTCACGTTGCTCCATGTGTGTGTGTGTGTGTGTGTGTGTGTGTGTGTGTGTGTGTGTGTGTGTGTGTGTGTGTGTGTGTGTGTGTGTGTGTGTGTGTGTGTGTGTGTGTGTGTGTGTGTGTGTGTGTGTGTGTGTGTGTGTGTGTGTGTGTGTGTGTGTGTGTGTGTGTGTGTGTGTGTGTGTGTTCAGGTTTCAAGGTAACTAACTGGTCTGAGTGTGTGTGTGTGTGATCAGGTAACTAACTGGTCTGAATTTCGGGAACACACTCTGACAAATCATTTGTCACTTGACAACATGTTTGTGAGTTTGGGACGAAGAGGAACACTTGTTGACGTCGCATTGAATTACTAATGAAGACTGTTGGTAGCCTGTGGAGAAGATGGACATGCCTGCCTCCTGTCCTGAATCTCAGTAGAGCATCTGGTTCCAATTGGCATGCTGTTGAAAGTCTTGTGAGAAATACTTACAAAATGTGTTCCACACAATACCTGATAGGCTTTTACAAATTGCCATGGTACATCCTTGATAATAGCAGTATAAACCAAGGAAACAAAGGTCTACTTTCCCCCAGAAAAAAACAAAAAGGTCTAACAGTTCATTTAAAAAAATAAGGGACTGTTAATAAGAATTACATGATTTCTGTATTTCACAGGGGTTTACAGATGAAATAGACTCCCTCTTGCTCTTGTTTACCCTAACACAATAGATTAGAGTACTGCTGTAGTTTTACTCCAAAGAACACTAAAGTCTTTCACCTCCTTCTGTGGGTGTGTGTTTGTGGCTTGAAATGCTGGTTAGTTATTGTGTGGTAGATGATAATAGCAATGAGTGACATGTTTATTTTCCTTTCACATCTAAAATAAGTTTATAATATCAGATTTGTGTTTAATTCACCCAGATACAAAAACAAAAGGATAACAGGGAGACAAAAAATCATTACAGCATTATGTCAGAATGCAATTTTTGGCTCATTATTCTTATAAATATAAGGGAAAAGTCTGGTGTTATTCTACATTTTTCTTAATGTCAATAACTCCAATGAATATACAAAAAAACAACAATGTGTCTGTCTCTCTAAACTCTCCAATTTCCCATCCCTGTCTATGACCCTAATCTGATTGATTTAAAATGTCTCACAAATATAGTTTCAGTTTAAAAAAAGGCTCAGTAGTTTCCTTAAACAGCTGGGCATGTAGCTTTTAGCAAATGTTACTCAAAGAGGAATACATACTGCATATATGAGGGACTATTTTCAGTTGTGGATTAATACACATATAGTTTGTTTATGAGTATTTACTGCAGCAGGACAGTGTGTGTGGGATTGACTCAAAAATGACAGTGTCCATGTTCATGTAATGAAGTCACATGTCAACTATTGCAATAGTGCAGCTCATAGATTTGTTTTAGATTGTTTTCAGACAACAGTCAAGGTCTATGGCCCAGAGGAATAAGGTATATCATATACAGAAAATTCATTGTTGATTTTGGTCTTTGCCAAAAATTAAATATAGAATATCACCAGCCTTATCCTTTTATAAATATGTTTTTTTTCACATACCTAGACATAAACACACCATTGTCTTACTGTAGATATTGCTAATGCTAATCATGTTATAGAGTTCCACTAGCTACAGTTTTGCTAAAAAGTGTAACTTGTGCTCCCAGTCCTAACCGTACATGAACACCCAGTTCATAAAGCCTTTAAGTGACATCAGAGAGAGAGATAGAGAGAGAGAGAGGGGCTGGGTTACTTCAGGCTAAGAAAGTGACCCACAGTGTCACGAGTGTCAATTAGCAGAACTGCTATCGAGTGACATGTATCAACAAAGGTGTGGCACTTTCGTCAGCTAAGTTTGGCCAACAGCCAAACCTTTACTTCCTCAGGTGTACAAGTAAAATTGTTTCATAGGGCGTGACAGAATGCTCTGGTGCTCATTTCACAGGTAAATACAGTCATTCCACTTGTGTAATATTATCTGTGTCATATACAGCTCTCAAAGATTTGTGTGTGTATGTGTGTACGCACGCTTAAACAAATTGTTTGTTAATTAGTTACTACCTCACCTGTGTAGCTCATTGTTCTGACACAATATGATCAGGAAATTACTGGAAGGGTTGAGCAACTGTGTGTGTGTGTGTGTGTGTGTGTGTGTGTGTGTGTGTGTGTGTGTGTGTGTGTGTGTGTGTGTGTGTGTGTGTGTGTGTGTGTGTGTGTGTGTGTGTGTGTGTGTGTGTGTGTGTGTGTGTGTGTGTGTGTGTGTGTGTGTGTGTGTGTGTGTGTGTGTGTGTGTGTGTGTGTGCGCAGTACATTCCTCGGAGATGGCAGAGAACGGCTCTCCTGTTGCGGCTTGTCTGTATAATGGGCCTGAAGAAAGACTCACACACACAAAGTACCCCTCACACTTTGGTCTGGAACAAGATAACAATGTCACCTACAGTTCATAAAGCTATAAACTTTGGTCTTGATATTCACAGTCCTCATAGGAATGATTTTAGTGACCCATTGCCAAAGCTTTCCTCTTGACACACACTAGTAGATTATTTACCCAAGACCAATGACTATGACTGTGAAACTATGATTCATGAACTCCTGATATCTTGGTTATCCTGGCCACTGTGAGACCAAAACGTCATCTCCAACACGATGTTCAGTCATCGTAAGTCAACATAGTTAGGATAACACACCGGTTTTTCTGAGCATGACGGAAACTCTATCTAATCTAATGAGGATCGGATGTTAATACTCCTAAGAGTGTGTTTCCATACTCATTAGACAAGCTTTTCCCTATGCTCGGATGTAAAAGCAACCACCACATACTTTTATATCATAATCTAACAAGTATTGTCATGAAACATTTGAGCAATTTTATGCCTTTTTGCCTTTTTTAGAACCGATAAATCATTATTATGTTCTTCATTCTCTCCAGCACTTGCTTTTTGTTTGGTTTCATGAACATTGCAGCCACCAGGAGCTTCTTTTACGACTTTAGACTTAAATTCATGTTAATGTCTAAGTCGCAAAATGGCATTAGAGGTATTCACAAATCCCAAACAGACCATGGAAAAGCCTACCCAAACCATGCATAAATACATTTTTTTGAAAAGCCGACCTGATCCTAAAGGGATTTCAGGAGAATAAGGCATGACCTTGGGTTATCCTCGGGTCTGTAAACATAAGATGGTATGTTTACAGACCCGAGGATAATTAAACCCAATCCAAATAGCAGTTGACCCAATTTGACCCAAACGGAGAGCAGCAGCAGTATGATGCTACGCCAGCAGCGGCTCAAAAAGAGCATCAATACATGTAGTTTTTCTGAGATAATTATAACACACCACCTGATCAGAGCTGATGGAGTTCACTTTGATCCACTCTTGTAATATACTGATATTAATATACTGTAGTTTGAACACAGCTCAACTCAGGTCCCAGGACTAGTTTGGGGTATAACAGTCCATGTGTTGGCCCATGAGGAGATTCAGCTATTATTGGTGGGCATCTCTTGACAGACAGATTTAACTACAAGGCAACAATATTTCCATTAGTGATGACTGGATATGTCATCAGAGTTAAATTTAAAGCTGTTATCCTGATCAAACAAGAGAACCATCCTCTGTGATGTATGATTAACAAATTAATTAACACGTGTGGGAAGAATTTCTTTTAATTATCGATACTATTTGAGCTAACGGTAGACACGTAGGCATGATGCATGGATGAGTCTCCGTCTTTTTGACTCTGTGTTGCTATTTTTCTTTGATGTGTTATCTCAGCGTGCTGCTGCATGCAGACACACAGCATTCATTACCACTGGAATGACTGGCATGTTATTCCTGTCATGGATGTGTGTGTGTGTGTTTGCGAGATACTGCATACTTGTCCTCAAATCAGCGGTGTCGAGATTACATCACCATTAGAGATATTTTTCTCCCCGTTTTGAACTGCCACTGCCGCTGAAATGGTGACAGTTTGGGTCTTTTCAACATATCGTTGTTTTTTACTGCTCTGAAATTCTTTTGTTAAAGTAACTGCATACCACTCTGTTCCTCCTGGGGAAAAAAATCAAGCTTTGTACATCAGTGGTTCACAGACAGACACATACTGTCTTTTTTCAGCCTCCAAAGAAGGCATCAGGCTTATAAAAAATGTGAGAAATCAAGCTCGATTTGAGATAATATGATTCAGATTCACTGTAGAAAAAACAAATGGTGCTAAACTCAACCAGTGATCATGTTAATGCACATTAAAAAATACACGCTGTATTTACAAAAACACACTGTTCTCAAATACCTTTATAAGTATATTGTGTGTGATGTAAATTAGGAATTTAGTTATTTTTTGCCATAGAAAGGATTTCATTTATATGTAGAGTAGTTGACAAAATCTCTAAATGAATGGTAGCTAAACTGATACAGGCAGTTTGTAGGCGCACATAGACGCAGACAAGTGCTCAAAACCTGCAGGCATTTTCCCCAGAATAAAGGAGAATTGGCGAGAATTACTGGTAAATTCTGTCATTTCAATTCCCAAAATGTAATCCTACTTTTACTGAACTGTCCTCTGCCACAAATATATCAAGTTTCCCCTATTTTTCAGAGAATGACAGCTGGTAAAAAAAACAAAACAGTTTTGGTTCTGAGTAAAACATTAGTCCTAGTATTTTTGATTGTCAGATGTATTTACGGCACACTTGTTTGGTGTCAGTGCTCTAATTAATCTCATCCCCAGAAGAAAAAGCTCTGATAAACAAACTCGACACTAACTGAACAGCATCAGCGGGCAAAGATTAGACTAGCAGGTGAACATTGTGAAGTATTTAGCAGCTTAAGTCAGAAATTTCTCAAAAACAGAGCACAGAGAGAGAGCTATTGGACAGAAACACGACTCCAGATGAAGGCTAAAGTCTGCCCTTTTTTTTAGGATGTGAAATAGACTGAACAGTTGGCTAACACATTCGCTGTAACAAGTTTATACGGTCATAATATGGAAATGTTGTGTTTGGCTTGTTCCACTGCACCCAAGCGGCTAAGGAAATGCAGCTTTAAGCAATTTAATCTGATTCATGTGAAGCTAATGTTAAATATCCTATTATTAGCTGATATTTTATATGGATCTTGTTCAGTTTTGCCTGCATGATCATATCCCAGGATCCTATCTTTTATTCAAGCAGGCTTTCCCATCCTGAGTAGGTCACTCAATAACGTCTGCAATGAAAGTTAAGCAAACAACGTTCCTGCATTTTAATGAGTAGAACATCAGTTTTTAAACATGGACACAGGATTTTGTTGTATTGGCCAAACAGATGATTTACACATGGCAAAGTAAATCGTACTTTAAAAATAGCTCCGTTCAATAAATATAATGATATGTCCTTCTCCCCTCTTTTGGCTCCTCTACTCCTAATTTCCTCCTCAGTTTCTCCTCCCTCCCTCCTCTCCACTCTCACCAAATTACCCAGCTGTCTTTGCCGGGCCGACAGGCAGCCGTTAATTAGCCAATCTCACGCTCTGTTAGCCGGCCGGGGAGACAGAACGAGGTAGAGAAAGAATAGATGGCGAGATGGAGAGAAGGTGGGAGTGAATGGGGGGGGAGCTAAACAGATTGTTAAAATGAGCAAGAGTGGAAGGGGAGTGAATAGAGGAGGCAGTAAATGGAGGACGAGTGGGGCGAGAACAGCTTGCAAAGTTCCCAAAACAGAGAGACGAGGAGAGGATGGCAGCGAATTCTCCCAAAGTGGCGAGAGAAAGAATGAGGAGAGTTGTTGAACAGCGAGGAGGGGGAGGGGTGAGGGGCGATAAAGAGTGGATTGACAGCACAGAATATGAATTGGTGAGGAGAGAGGATGACTAAAAGACTAAATGATTCTCACTCCATTAACTGTTTCTGGTGAACCAGTAACAGCTTAAACTGAATCAATTCAATAACTGGCAATTCAGGTTTGTGACAGCATATGTGGTGAATAGTGGGCCAATTCTTTCACTCCACAACCACAAGAAGCATAACTTTTTACAACTTTACTGTAGCAACATTATTAGTCCAAAAATCCCACCAGGTGCATCAGGAGCTACCAGATAAAAGTTTCATGCTCAAGTTATTCAGTAGTAATTTATTCATTTGTTGTCAAAAATCTGTTTTAATATTCAATGGCCTCTGGGTGGCTGCAAAGAAATTCAGGTGTTCTGCAAACGAGAAAGAAGATTCTTGACTCAAAGCATCAAACGGTATCTAACTCTGGATATTCATACTGTAGATAAAAACTAGAGCGAATGGTAGCCAAGTGGGGTATAAAAGTGTGAATTTGATTGGAAGAGGAGAGAGAACAGTGTGACAACAGGGTGACAGTAAAACACAAAGTGAAAATGTTGAGCAGATAGTCATAAATGGCAGAGAAGTGCTATCATTTTCACTACATTAGGTCCTCTAGTTAAACAGGAACAGGAGCAGCTTCACAGGAATCCTTAGAAATGATGGTTTTCAATGTGCAAAGATAAAACATGTTACACAGGAGGAGGTTGTTGTGTTTCGGTTTATGGTGGAAGTCAATGGAGACAATTAACAGGAGAAACCCGAGT
Organism: Scomber scombrus; assembly: GCF_963691925.1. Taxonomy (NCBI): domain Eukaryota; kingdom Metazoa; phylum Chordata; class Actinopteri; order Scombriformes; family Scombridae; genus Scomber; species Scomber scombrus. The sequence goes on along the minus strand of NC_084993.1, from coordinate 7,621,550 downwards.
GTCACGGGTTGCAAAGACAGGGTTTGACTGAATTTTAAAGGTAATATAATGGTGATTGAGCCTATTGGCCGCTGAGAACAGCTGTTATATTTGCACTATTAGGATTATTACAAACCAGGTGTCAGTGGCGACTTCCCCGCTGTGTGTTCAAATCACAAGCGGATCGGTTAGTAACACGTTTTCTATCACCCAGTGGTTGATCCACCTGAGAGGACAGGCAGATCTAACGCAACAGACTCGCCCTTCACTTGTACTAGCATGACGTCTCACAGCAACACTGTTTGGATCTCTGGGAGTGAGGTCAAGTGAGGTCAAAAAACACACCTGCAGTTACTGCTTAAGGCCATACGGTGCCACTAAAGAGGACAAAAAAAGAGATCTTTGAGATTGTCACTTTAATGTCTGTTTGCACACACCTTTAAAAGTAACTGATTGGATATGAATAGACAACAAGTACAGTGTGTGACATGATGTATAGTAAATTGATCTAGTTTAGTAGGAGGTTACAGTACAAAATAACAGATACATGTGTGAGAAACAGGGAAAGCAAAGCCAAATCAGCATTCATATTAACATTCATCACTACGCCACAGTCTGTTAATTATTACATCAAGCAGAGTCGATGAATTTCTTCATGCTACTAAGATTTAAAACCAAAATGGGAATGTAAATGTTCATTTGTAGGACTATTACAATTTAGAAATTGTAGCAGTGAATGGTATTTAATTTATTCATTTCAACACATGCTAAAATGTAACTGCTTCCTCCCCCAAATAACACTTTGAATCATCACACTCTGGAAAAGACTAAAACAACATTTGAACTCTGCTGCAACCCTTACTAATGAAATTCTCTTTGGTGGTTATTGCACCCTGACAATGATTCAATCTGAGGGGACGAGCTTAAGCGTTCGTTTTTAAAGAAATCAAATCTACTATTTGCACATCAGCAATCTAAATATCAGTGTATCTCAGCGACCATTTGCTTAAAAGGTTTCTGCGAGTAAAACATGCCAAATATCAAGTGAAATCTCTATTTATGAACTGGAGGTCTTATTAAATATGCAGCGAGTAACGAGGGAAAGTTTGCTCCCCAGTAGCTTTGTTTCAGTGAGGCTAAATAGTGTTTTTATAGTGTTTAGTATTCCACTCTACCAGTGCTGTCCTGCTTTATGGAGCAGAGAACACACACAGTTTCATTAGAAGCACTGGTGGTAATTGTCAGTCTTTTGTGTGTCTGTGTGTGTATTTCAGGCAGTTTTAAGCCTTGGACTCTCCTCTAGGGATTAATCCAAAGAAATCCAATCAGACTGTCTTCATTTCCACAGACAGCCATTTTAGGTTTATTAGCTCAGACAGGAGCCAGATATTCTATTAGAGATGCACAGTAGTTTCTCAATCACCAGAATAGACCCCCCCCCAACCACCCCACCCCTCTCTTCCTGCTTATTGAAGCTGCTGCACTGCCTAAAACTGTGTTATTAATAATGAAGCTAACATAGTTGGTGAAGTTCTGACAGGCTAAATCTGTCAGCTGACAGCTCAGTTAATTACGCCCGCCAGCTGATTTTGTTAGTGTCGCTGAACATACTCGTTTCACCGTAACTGTGCTGTGTAACCAGCGTTAAGAGCTTGACTGATACGTTAGCAACAAATCCTATAAAAAGACAAAAAAAAGAACAAGTGATTGATGCTACTAACAAATAGTGAAGCGTAAAATGTGTTTTTCATCTCCATACTCCTCCATTGATGTCCCAAACTATTAAAAATACATGAATGAGCTGTAAACACTCACTAGTACACCAAATGTGTATTAATCCGCTGCTGAAAATAGTCCCCAACAAATGCACTATTTACTCCTGTTTGAGTTTCATTTAAACTACACATTTGTGACCTGATTTAGAAGATTTAAGTTTTGAATAAAAAAGTAGGTGAACCTGAGAGTCACAGCATTAAGTAACGGACCAGTGTTTCTGTGATTTCTTGACTCTAAATAAATTCTAGAATAACACCAGCCTTATCCTCTAATCCTTTAATTTGAGGTCTCTTTTCAACATCACGAGGCATTATATTGGATTTCAGCTGTTACAGATTCTTGAATCCATATTTTATTTGAGCAAAAGGCATACAATTATTTAAATAGAGGAGGGGGGGATGACCAGAGATTTCTCACATTGAAAACACTCAACTCAACAGGTAACAGCATGTTTTGAGTTTTGTCGTGAAATTCTCCATTTAAGACTTGTTTTTGAGATTCTTTTTTGTTTGTTTGTTGCGTTTTATGGACCATTTGCTCAATTCTTTGATCGAGTTTATGCAATGTTCCCTAACAAGTCATTGCCAAATGCGTTTTCCACTTAATTTAACTCGTGTTTTCCTCTAGATGGTTTTCACCACCAGTGGACAGTAACCACAAGATGAAGGTGGTTAGATGATCAACAACATTTTACTTTAATGTTTCCCAAACCAATCCTAAGTGACAGGAAGCTGTATCTTGTTGAACATCAGTGGCCTCGAGTGGCTGAAACCTGCCTGCCTGGTCTCAAGGCGTCCATTCAGTCATAATGGACTCAGAAAAACCAGCTGACTCCTCTTGAAGTCATTAGTATAGATCTCCTGCACCATCCTGCTCAGTCGTAACTGTGCATGATGGCCCCTTGTTGTATTACTCTGAATACTTAAAAACAGGACTCGTCAAACCAGAAAACAATGTAATTTTCTACTAACTGCCAGCTTGTACTGATGTCTCTGAAACCACTGTTATACAGGCAAGACTGTGCTTAATTGTGTGTTTGGAAACTTGTTAAGTCGCCATGTATTCACAACACGCCATGGGTTCAGTATGCTTGAAACAACGTGTTTGTGTCTGACCATGATTAAAGGTAAATGTGTTCCCGTTCACACCTGTGGGGAGAAAAGCCTTCCATCATAATCCTCCTGAATGCATCCCGCTACCTCCCTGATCTCTCTTCAAGAACGCACTGTCTGTCTTTTGTGTGTCAATCGTAGAAATGAGGATAACGACGCACACGTTCACAGTCTCTCCTTGAAGGCATTCGTAGCGTTGTACTCAGTTGAACGCATTAAAAAAATAAAAAAAACGGAAGTAGCTGTGTGAAGAAAAGTTTGAACACTGTTTGATCCGACAAGTATTTCCTTTCCTTCCCAGCATACTGAGGCCTTTTTCAGGAGGTGATGTTAACTGTCATAATGTAGACAAGGGATTAATTCCTATGACCGGAGTCTTCATATAGCATATTCATTCACTAAAAGGCTTTTCATGTCTACATATAAAAAAATAAACATACAATTTTGCCTTTTTGAAAGACTGTTACATCACTGTCACACCTGCTGTTGAAGTAACACATACACACACTTTCTGTTCTCTCACTGTATACAGGATGGCAGTGTAAAAAGAGCCTATAGCTTATCATGTTGCATAGGATGGGAGTCAGTGAGTTCATATAGGGGGTTAGAAAGGAAAGGAAGGTCCGTATCGGGCAACGTCAAGAGGCTGCATTCATCAGAGGAACAGCTGTGTGTAAGAGGCTGTGTGTCACGCTGCTGGTGGGGGATCACATGGTTCATACTGTATAGAACCTCCCATGAGGAGGAGGTGGAGGTGTCTCTGGTTATACTACACGCTTTCTAAAGACACAGCTTGAGATGTGTTCACATTGCCGAGTGCCTTTTTTTTTTTTTTTGCTGTTGATTTACGGCAATGTGATAAACAAAATAATCTCCTCAGTCACTAAGTATTTCAAATCCTCTTCCCTTCCCCTTCATCTGCGCTCCCTCCTTCTCCGTCCTCTCCGCCGTCAAGAACAAAGAAAGTAAAGGATGGAGGCTAACTGTGAGAAAGCAGAGGCTTTCTAATTATAGCTCCGTTCCTCGAATATTGGTGTCGTCGCTGAAAGGAGCAACCCAAGTTCACACATCAGTCCTGTGGAATTATGCAAAATGTGTCTTTGATCATTAACGGCAATGTCAGACACTAACCTAGTGTTATCAGAACGTCAGAAAAACGCACATCTTTTGACTGTCAGCAGGGCCGTTTTAACTGATGTGGTTGTATAAGAATCTAGTCAGTGATTTTATATATATATATATACAGGATTTAAATAGGTTTGATACATCCTGTTGTCAGAAAACATCTCCCCTCAAGTAAATATATGTAAATGTGTTGTTGTAACAATAATGTCATTTATTTTCACTCACATCCAAAGAAATATTTAAATGAGAATACAACTTTACCTTCAAAGGAAAGCTTTGCAGAGTGTAAGTCTCTATTCCTATACACTCCACTTAAAAGTTTATTACAGATTGGCTTTGATTTTTTTTCATGATAATTTTGTACTCACTAAAGTAATTACATAGATCTACAGTAGGATCATTAGAGAAATAAAACACAAGCAGTTTCACCCAGGTTATCTAAACAACTTTATTTGGAGGTAAAACTGAAGGTGAGCACACCTGACATGTTGCCAACAATCCGTCATCACTCAAGAAAACGGTGTGCACAACTACCTTAAATACAGAAGCTTGTTTGTTCTCTCTTCTAAATAAGTCCGTTTAATCAGCAGGTTTATGACCTCTCTGATCAGACTGCTCGTGTTGTTTTTGTCTCGTCAAACCTCTTTTTAGTGATGTTGCTATTAACATGGAAACGTACCAAATTTTCAGCATACCGAGCAACTTATCTGCCATTGTGTTGTGGATTTAGATTTAAACTTTTTGGATGAATGTCATAAGTTTAGGGCTTGATACTGGTCCATGGTCATACAGTATATGGACACTGCTTGTACAGTTGTCTTCAATTGACAAAAAGCCTCATGTGGACAATATGTTGGACAAGAAAACGTCCCGAAACACTTATTTTTCACCCTAAATGCAGTGTCAGAGTTGGTCGTTAAAAATGGCTCTTCATAGTGTTTCCATCAGCAGTGAAGATGGCTCCGTGTGGATTTGGTTCATCACAGTCCATAATCACTGTGAGCAAAGAAATGACACCTTTACCCCCCTAATATCATGTTACTCCTGTTCAAATAGAGAAAAGTGTTTGATTTAATAAGCGAGGTTACTTTATTATTACTTTGCACCATTTTCAACAAAGTTAAAGTGTGTTTCATACTGTGTCTGTGTCTCTTAATTGAGCCTACTGCAGCGCCCACTGTGGCCACAGGTGGTAATAGCAGAACATGCTTTAAACAGTGTAACAGTAACACAAATTAAGGCTATGGCTGCAAAAAAAACAACCTTCAATTCAGTAATAGTGATGTGTTTTAAAGGGGACATAACATGCTTTTTGTGGTTTTATGTTATTTTTATACTGTTATGACTGTTAAGAGCCTCAGTAGAGCATTTTACAATATAAATGTAGACCAGGAAATTATAATTGTGTCGCCTTTAATGTTAAGTAATTCCCCTACCTTATTATAAAGAGACTGAATGTGCATTTTTTTCTTTAAGAAGTTGGACATTTCACAACTATTACTACGTTCATTAGCATGAAAACATGAATCAGTATCAGCGAACCTTAGCCTTGTGTAAACCTTATATAGCACAACTGCATAACTGTAGTGCTTGACATTTATTGGGTTCCCTAAAGAGCTTCAGAGTCTTGATGTTGCTGTGAGGAACCATGTGGGCTTTTTTCAGGATGTTAACGGGGCACGTTGGTCCTCTCTCATTGTCAGAACTTTACTCATCAGTTGATTCTGGTCAGCAAGTCTGGAGGGAGTGTGTAGTGTGTGTGCGTGTGTGTATATGTGGTCACTCGACCCATTCACCCCCTCTCTCAGTGTCACTTCCTGTTTCCTCCCCTCTGGTTGGATGAAGCACTCGGCTATACTGTATTTGTCTTAGTGCAAAAAAAAAAAAAATAGTGGCCCCTTTCTACGCTGTACTAATGCATCTTCATCATCACCATCATCATCATAGCCATCAGTGAAGGAGGAGGCATTCTTCCCTGTCATACTTTTTATGATTTCTACTTTAGATGAGGAGCTGATGTATGCTAATCATTTTTCTTTTCTGTCTTTGACAGGATTTATCAGTATTGACAGTGTAGTTGAATACTGTGTAATTATAGTTAGTTATGCATTTAATACAAATATTCACTAATGTAATCCAGATAAGTCATGATATATGAATCCATCATCTTTGGCTCTGAGAAATCATGACAGGTATTTTTCACTGTGTTCTGACATTTTATAGACGGCACAATCAATCAGTCGATGTAGAAAATCGATAATTAAAATAATAGTTAGTTGAAGCCCTACTTATAATACCACTACAGTAGTGGGATGAAAACTTCCAAATTTGGCCCTGAGGTAGCAAGAGAGAAAAGCTGATGTGTTCAAAATAAAAAAGGTTTGTCCTTCAGGGAGCATAAATGTTCTCAATAACTTGCTGTTTTTTAAATTACTAGACCCTTTTCTTCTTCACTGAAATGTGTTTAAAGGGGAGATTTTGACCTGTTAGTAGTGCTTGATGGAAGGTTACTAAAAGCAGTGCTTGAGTGCATGAATATCCACCACAAACCTCAATGAACACCTGGCCAGTAGGTGTAGAGATACTGTATCTAGCTCTGGAGTTTCCAGGTAATGATCAATATTAAGACCAAGGGACTCCAAAGGCCTTTATTACTAGGCTACTGCTGCCAATGCTGCTAGTACTACCCCTGATTGTTAATGATGTAGCACTTGAATATTAAAACCATTAGGGAAGAGAGGGAGAGAGAAATTGAGATGTGATTCATTACTCTGCTCTGGGTGAGTTCACTCCTCTCCTCCTCGGTCTTTCTCTTCATTATATTCGCTCCACTCTCTTCTTTCCTCCTCCTCCTCATTTCTCCATCTCTCACTCTTGCCTGCTTTTTTTTTTTTTCTCTATAATTGTTTTCATCATCATTTGTCTTTTTTTTTTTTCTTCTTATTCTCTCCACGTTGTCGTTCGCAAATGTTCTCTTTATGTTTTTCATCTCTATCCTCTATTTGTCTCCTAAATGACAGAGGATGACTAAGGCTCCATGGGGTTTTTATTGTGTGTGTGTGTGTGTGTGTGTGTGTGTGTGTGTGTGTGTGTGTGTGTGTGTGTGTGTGTGTGTGTGTGTGTGTGTGTGTGTGTGTGTGTGTGTGTGTGTGTGTGTGTGTGTGTGTGTGTGTGTGTGTGTGTGTGTGTGTGTGTGTGTGTGTGTAGGAGGTACAGTGCTAATAGTCCCTCTCTTCCTGACAGACTAATGACTAGTTTGTGCTTCTGTCTCTCTCTCTCTCTCTCTCTCTGCCTCTCTTCCTCTCTCTCTCCCTCTCTCTCTATCTCTCTATCAACGTCTTGTTCTTGGAAATAATTAGCTCACTCGCCCCCCTTTCCAAAGATTACATCTATTATCACAAATTCTCTCTTGTCCCGGTTTTCTTTCCTTTTGTTATCACAATCCTTCTTTTTATGCTACGTGCGTCCATCTCTGTATATATTAATTAATTTATCTTACCATGAGCAAATAAACAGCAGTGTGTGTGTGTGTGGCTGATAATGGGGTTGATCTTGGACTGTTTCTATCTGCTTTTTGTTTTTTTTCCCTGTAGTCACCATTGCGAAATTAAGGCCAAAAAAACACACTCCATTCATCATTTTACATAATATAATAGGTTACATTTTTTTGTCAATGTTACACTTGAGGTATATATGATGCTAATATCCCACATGTACGCATCATTATGCATTTTTGTTTTAGCTATAACAGTGTTTTGAGGTTGTTAAAAGTCAGTTATTTAGCATCAGAGTCTTTGCTCATACTGTGTAAATCATCATAAGCAATTCATCAACTCAGCAGATCACTGAACTTAAAGTAGCTTATAAACTTTATTTTGCATTATGTCACTTTCTGAAATTATGTGAAAATTAGATTTAAATGTACTCTGTGGAGTTTTGTGGTAAACAAACTTTTACAATGTTGTTGTGAGAAACACTGATGGAGCTTTCTCACACAGCGAATTCGCAGTCTGGCAGCAGCAACGTTCTGTATTTTGAATCACCGACAGCAGGGCGCAACACAGCCGCCGATGCACCCAGCTACCTTCGATCCCACCAGCCTGTAGACTATACCGCAGGCTGCTGCTATCAACCGAGTATAATATCACCACGCTGCTAAATGGAGCAGTTGTGACTTAAAATAGAGCGTGCGTTCACGGGAGTGGCAGCCGAACCGCCTCTCCTCGACCCCTGGCACTGTCTGAAAGCACCTCGACTCTAAACACTAATGTGGTTTATTCTATACAAACACGTTGGATGCATTTCCTGCCTCTGAAAACACTTGTAAAGTCATTTTTTTGACTTTTGAAACCTGTAGAAGATTATAAAACACAAATGCATGTTTGACTTGATGTACATAATGTCAAGTATTGCATGTCTGTCCCCCTTACAAACACAATAAAGCAGCATTTACTAACCACAAAGCTAACCGTGCAGTTTTCAACATAAACATATTACGGCCTTATTAAACTTTATCTCCATCTGTTCTGTGTGTCTCTTTCAGATGATCTAGCGTACGAGGTGCGTTGGTTTTTCACCCGGCTGCGTGGCGGAGCGACGACGACCGAGCTGGCCAGCGTGGACCGATTTGGCGTTGTGAAGAAAGAAGATCGCAACTCATCCAGTGATATTTCAATAGAGCGCGATGACACACACACCTACATGCTGAACATTCACGGCACTCAGGACAGGTGAGTGTGTGAACATATTTGCTCTTTTGTGAACTAATGTGTTTTCTTTTTATTGTATGATATATTTTATTTACATTATATAAAGATGATAACAACCAAAAGCTCAGCTGCAGTGTGTGACTGTGTGTTTTATGTGTTCTGTGGCTTCCAGTGACAGTGGAGAGTATCACTGTATCGCCACTCCCTGGTACCTGTCGGCCTCAACGGGAGCCTGGACTCAAGCTGGAGAGCTGACGTCATCTCGAATCTTCCTCACTGTCAGATTTGCCGGTGAGAAGTGTGTGTGTGTGTGTGTGTGTGTGGCTCTGTTTCTCTGTGTGATAATTATTTTAACATTTACATACTTAAACATGACGATGACTAATGTCTGCCTTGTGGCGGACACATAAATCCAGTGCTGTGTCTGCACCGTGATTGAATGTATTACAGTATTAGCTCATATTAAACACCAAATCTCTGTTTTTTCTCTCTCCTTCTCCAGTGTGGGAGTCCCTAAAGTTACCTCTCTTGTATGGTGTATCAGCCTCAATAGGTAATATGACCATCATACACTCTCAAGTGAAAGCCGTTGATTGATTCTTGTATTTCCAGGTTGTAGCTTTAGCCCTTGTGTAAGCATTATTTTTTCTTCTAGCTTTTTAACTATTTAGGGATTTATGAATATTATAAAAAAAAACTAAATCAGGACAGCCCTCAGTTATTAGATCTAAATTCCAGATCCTGTTCAATATAATATAAAAACCAACAAGTCTGATTCAGCGTTTATACATGTCTGACAGGTGAGCAGCTCTGCACTAAGAGAATAAAAAACAGCTTTCCTTTTACAGTTTCTTTTACTCATCCATATATTGCTTTCTGATAGGGAATGACAAACTATTACCGCCTGCTTTTGCAGGCTAGTTGATGTAATGTTGAAAGAGCATGGAGTTTTAAATGCAGTTCTCAGCCAACAGCAATGACAGAAACTGTGTAAAATAAAGAAGAGCCTTTCTCACTTGGGTCTCTGATGCTCTTATCAGTGAGGATATCTTCACCGACACTGCTGGCAAGACTATATAATTACTCCTTCGTGCTGATCTGACGTTCACTGGCTGACAGTGCTGAGCTCCTGCTTATTTAGGACACCTGAATGACAAGCTGGCATTGCCAATGCACAGTGGATTTAAATAAGATAAGAATCTGTATTTGATCAGGCTTATTATAGCCAGTGACAATCAATAAAATATGTTTTAATTGGCACTGAGACGGATGTTGCTGGAGACATCCCAAGTTGCTATTAATAATGAAAATCTTGGGCTTCTGTGGTGTCAGTAGTACTAACTTTAGTAGTACTACAGCCCTTAAATAGTCATTTTTCTACTAATTAGCCACATAAACTGAAGATGAGAGAATCTCTGCATCAGCTCAAAACTAATGTATGAACAGACAGGACATTGAGACAGGAAGTGCAGAGGCACCTTATGAAGCACAAGTGTTATTAGGGACATCACATGTTTGAGAAAAAAAGATTGGAACTGATCTGTTTGCGCTATTAACGGCTGCAAATCAATCAGTGAGCTCCGAACTAAAACACCCTTTTACATATTTTACACTGTATCCGAACAACTGTGAATATACTGCAAAAATTAATCTGATAAAACATTTTGAAAAAGACAATTTTCACACATGAAGAAACAACAATTGTTCTTAATGATTTTCTGTTGTAGAGATCAGTGCTATCTCTTGTTCAGGCGCTCTCTCTTCCAATGTTGCTATTTTTAGGGGAGTTGTTTATACCGTTAATTAACCACTAGAATTGTCCGTCCCTCATCCTAATATTGATTCTGGCTCCACTCAGTCCTTTTTTTTTTGTTCTTTTTTTTTTTTTTACTGTGAACTGCGAGGTTTGTTTTTGTCCACTCAACAACATATCCCAATGGCTCATGAGCCATCCAGAAGTACTACCCGCAGAGCAGGGACTATACAGGGCCAAAAAGCTGAGGAACTAAATTTAGATTCTTCCTAAAAAGGTTCCTGCAGTGAAAAAGCCTCTTGGCAGTACCAGATAGAGTAGTAGCATTACTAGTAATAGGAATTAGATGGTTACACATGTTGTTTTTCAGTAGTTGTAGTGACGGTGGGAATCACAGCAGTAGAAGTATTACAAGTAGCATTAGATGAGTTGGTGTCTTCTCCGTTTTTAACCTTCTCGTGTATCTCCAGGTGTGGGACTCTTCTCTCTGGTCCTGGGTCTGGTTTGCGCCCAGTGCTGCTGCCGCAACACCACACACACTCCCCGCTCACGCAACAAACTGATGGACCTGGAGATGGACTGACAAACACTTTCCCCCGCACCCACACACTGCAGCGCTCACAGGAAACACCACGCACACAACAGACACACGCCCATAGACGATTTCTGGGACAGCCAGTTGTTTCCGGGCGACGGACGTTGGGAGTAAAAAAAAAAAAAAAGAAAGACTTTTTGGAAATAGATGCCTAACTGACCGATCGCAGTGCTTTTAAAAGAGGTGCTCAGGATGTTTTTCAGCTCTGCAGTGTTGGAGCAGGGGACTTTAACTCACACCGACTGGGAAATAGCCTTTCGAGACTTTGTTTTTACGAAGATCAATGAAAATCTGTGGCGCTTCCAGTGGTTTTCACACAGATGTATTTACTCCGTGTTAAAACCACAGCACTACGAGAAACTATGAATAATCCAGAGTTTACTTTTTAAGGAACAGGAGGCTTATGAGTCATCACTGCCACTTGGGAATAAAGGACCACTAAACAGAACTGCTGCCTCTGTAAACACTTGGGATAACAAATGAAGGGCTCAGGCTGGACTCTTTTTTTTTCTTTTTTTTTTCTTGCTTTCTTTTAATGCCAAGGCTCCCTGCAAACTACAACCACCCTCGTTTTGGAGGAAAATTCAAAGGATGGTTGGAGTTGGAGCGATGAATATTGCATTTTACTCGTTTGATTGAGCACTGTATCTGCATGAGGTGAAATCCAAACCTCGACATATCCCTGTTAAGTCACATGGCCAACCTATGCTAATGTTATTTTGTATTTGCAGCGACTTGACTGTTTAGGCAGCCTGAGCCGCATATCTGTGGAGACTGTGGAGGAACCATCACGTTCTGTTCTTACAGGCAGTAGAAGTCGTAGAAAAGGAGCGTGCTTTCCACACGAGAGGTATTGCACTACAACTACCAACCCAGAGTATTCCTACTTTAACAAAAGGATAATATTTACCTTTATTCTCAATTCTAGTTTTTTGAAAATTAAGAGATTTTAAAAAATATGAGAGACATTTTTAAGCTTTACAAGGAGATATGCAGTTAGTGTGTTTGTGTGTGCGACAGTACTATAATACTTGGTGCCAATCATTGAACTAATGGAGGTGTGCTTGGTTCATTTTGCCAGATCAACACTTGAACAGCCACTAAAAGTGGTGACAGCAAGCACTCTTCTTTTATAAATATTCAGAAATGTACCCAGCTGTTATTTTGCCACAGTCTTGTGTGTGTTTCGTACACTGTGTGAGTGCTGTGCTACAGTATGTGAGACAAAGAGTTGCATGTAGTGTTTTATAATGCCAGACTGATGTCATCCATGAGCAACACACAACTTTTCCAGGTTACATTTTGATGGTGTCAAACTTCTCCTACATCCAACTTTTTTTTTTTTAACCAAGTTGAGATTCCGCAAATCTAGACTTTCATGTGTTCACAGTGCAAGAAAAATGTCTTGAGTGTGGGTGGTGCAAGAGGCTCACATTGCTCATATGGTTTGCAGCTTCGTGTCTGTCAGCTTCAGGTTTGCTTTTTATAGGAACATTTCAACATTTTGGGAAATACTCTCATTCGCTGTCTTGCTGAGAAGATCAATGTCAATCTCATGTAGCCCAGGTGGTTAGCTTAGCTTAGCATTAAGACTTGTAATGGAGGGAAACAGCTAGCCCTGGTCTCTTCAAGTGGAAAAACAAGCAAGAAATAACATGTTAATTCATAAGATAAAAAGATGTTAGAAGGCTTTTTTTCATTTCAGAGAGAGCCATGCTAGCTATGCTCTTTTTGCTAAGTTAAGCTACATCTCAGAGCTATCCCTGGTAAACAAGCATATTTCTCAAAATGTCGAACTCTTCCTTTTAATGCGGCTAACTATCTACAGAAATCTTGGTTCAGAGATTTCAACCCAAAACAATGGATGCGGCCCTCTCCCGAACATTTTTAGACATTTGTTTCTCTACTCTTTCAGTGAAAACCGTGAAGCTTAACTTGCACAGAAAAACATATCCATAGAAAAAATGACAAATGACAAACCCAACGTATATCAGCTGACATCTTATCGGTCTCTGTGGTGTTTTTATAGCAAATGAATGAACTTGTGGTGACTGTTGTATCATGTTGACTGCTGTGTGAACATACACTTACAGTTTCAGCCACTGCACATACACAGTGAGGAGGTTTCTCCCCAAACCCAGCAGGATCCAAGCAGACCTGTTAGATTTGTAGAAAGATGTGCCAGGCTGCATCTCCTCCTTAACTGACTGGGCTTTGTTTGATGTTTTTGACAAGTATTTTAAGCAAATATAAGAAATGAATGAGCAATATCAGAATATAGTCATGTCACAGCTCATGTAAAGCTGTGCTCATAACGTATCTTTCACCCTCAATCAGAGCTAAAATATTCAAAGTTGAAGTGTAGTTTAAAACAGTTACCAGATTGGATGTGGCCAACACTGCAACTCCAAATCCATAAATACTGCATCTCTGACTGACAGTACTCTAAAGATTTATTTAGTAGTCACCCAAATTTATGACACATTATGCTACAGAGAACACCAAGAAACACCTGTACAAATGTCGCTGCATGCTTGTATGTACAATTGAGTCCATAGTGAGATTCTTTTGGCTCTACTATATTGGGTTTCATTTTAAAACACTTAACAGCACTTTTGACTTCTGTTCTACTTTTTAAATCGAATTTGGCCAAAATCAAATTAACTGCGCATTTCATCCAGCAAAGGAAAATTCTTATTTGATGACATTGGACATTCATGCTGGTTCATTTTCTTCACTTAGACACAAGTGGTCCAAATATTGATAACAAATGTGTGTTTTGGCTTGATTGATGGTGACAGTTATTCCAGAAGCTTCCCCGTAGTCTTCATACACCCACTCCACAGGTGTGTGTGCCTCTCTGTGATCGTGCATTGCAATATTCAAATATAGTTTTTGCAACTAATACACACATAGACCCCCCCCCCCCCCCCCCCCCCCCCCACCTCACATACACACATACACATATTCACACGTACTTGACAACACAGGTGACTGATAGGGCTTTGTGCCAAATGCTCTTAACAATTAACACACACACGCACACAAAGTAGCATTGATACACACTACTGAACATGCCACTGCAAGACTTCCCCTGTGTCTTTTTATTTTGTCATTTTACTGCAATGAGTATGATGAATCATGATGTTTTTTAAATAAATAGATTTGTAAGATGTATTCATTTTGTAAATTATTTATTATATTCTGGTTATTATTGTGGTTTTTCAGTATCAAACAGGATCTCCACTTTTTGAATCATGCGGTTTTTATATTTCATGCGCTAAAAATGGAAATGAAAAACAAGCAAAAACTAAACTCTGTGTGCTGCTTAATCTTTAAAATGATTGACTGTTGAAAAAGTGATGAGTACTGCAGAGACAAACTAATAGAATGTTAAAAGCGTACAGGTGCTTTGACATAGAAATACACAAAGACTGAGTCTAAACTCATGAAATTAACCTTATCTCACTCTTGGAAATCAAGCAAATAAGCTTCTTTTCTCAAAATGTTGATATGTTGTTTTAAACATAACCACACATTTATAGACATAAAAACTATGTAACAAGTTCAGTTAAATGCAATCCACAGAGCAGCAACAGGTTGGCCAACTGAGACCTCAACAGCTGGCCAATCAGAGCTTCTGCTCGGTGTTTCAATAATATATTTAAGTACAGAATAAAGAAATATCCATGGGTGTAGGTATGGTTTCAGAAGTGAGGGGTAGACCATGAAGTCAACAAAAGTGAATATTAAAAATGAAATACAAAACAGAACATTTTGAAATTGTATCTAAATCTCTGTTTGTAGATGCTCTAATCTACCTAAAATCACCTTCAGTGACCTGATGCTGTATTTCTAATTTAACCACAAAGAACTCTGCTTTACTACTTTATCCTTGATTGATGTTAAATAGTATATTTTTAGGAGAATATTAGTTGTAAATAAAAACATAAATCAAGTGCTTGTATTGTGACATGCAAAAATGGTAGATATACATTTTCACCCCTAAATCTGCAGGTTTTTCTCCTCTAAGACGACAGTGCGGCCTGCATGTTGCCTAATAAATGAAGCCCGGGGCAGAAGTCTAAAACTACTAAGCTTGTTAAACTTATTGATAATAATTGAAGACGACTCAGATGAACATTTCACCTTTTTATCAGCTTCTCTCTTTCTTTCAGCCCAAGAGCCAGAGGAAATTGTCCTGAAAGATTTTGGGAACAAAATCAAAGTTAATGTGGTGAAGTGGGAGGCATTTTGTAACTGGGCTTTAAACCCGTGTTCAGCCTTGGGTTTGGCACACATTTGCCCCTTCTTTCTGTTTTAAAATGTAGCTGCTGAGTTTTTCTGCAGGATCTGATGTGGTCATGATCAGAGTTCCTGCTCTGAGACTCGTGACAAATGTGGGCCAATTTGGTTTTTCTTTTCCGTCTCGGGGCATGCCATCAATCAGGTTTTTCTATGCTTCCAAACATCTGAAAAAAAAAAAAAAAAAACACAACTTCAAAAACTTCTAGCAGAATAAATGTTTTATAATTCAACACTGGGCTGCAGCTATGTGTCTTCCCTTTGCCTGCATGTCTTTCTTACTGTGCTTCCCATCCTCTTGTTAGCCTTATGGGATTTATTTTCTGTGTGTTTATTCTCTCTCCCTCCTTTTGTCACCAGTCTCTCTTTCACTCATCTCTCTGCTGTTTGCTCCATTTCTCCATCTCCATCTCTTTCATTGCATCTCTCTCTTTCTCGCCACTTCTCTGCATCACACCGATCTCTCTTTCACTCTCGCTCTTGATTAGAAATGCAGATGAGCTGGAACCTCGGTCTCCTGGGCTTTGATTTTTACACCTCTTTAACAACAGTCTCTCCATCCACCTCGCTCTCTCCCTCTCCACCACTCTTTCTCTCATCTACATCTAATGTGGAGATGAGAGAAAATAAAGATCCGGTGCCGATTGGCTCTGGATCTATCTGTGGCTTTTCTAACTTGCACTCGCTCTCTCTCGGGGTCCATTTGACCCAGTTTTCTCGTCCCTCTACGTGTGTGTATGTGTGTGTGTTAATGCCTCTCATGGATCATTTGGTAATGTGGCCTTGTCATAACTTAAACTGTTGTCGTCCTTAATTGACTCAGTGGTGTGTGCGATAAAAAGACAGCACAGTATATCCTTTATTCGGCAGGATCGCTCATCCTCAGTGTTGTACACTGCTGCTGCTTTAGAGATGGCGCATTTCGTGGCTCCGAGATGAACGTGTTACAGCTTGAGGGTTGCTCCACATAACAAAAAATTTCAGACAGAAAAATTTAGCAGCGTTTGGAGGGAAGTAAGCAGCCTGATCTCCCCAGAGTCCACCAGAGGCGACACGTTTTCTCCTCTTCATTGTGATCAACACTGATGTTTACAGCTGCTTTAAACCTCCAACAGTAATTTGGGGTACTCTCTTAGATTTATTTACTAATTTTCACCAAATACAATACTAGATTGGATGGTAGCAGCAGATCAGATCATTAAAAGAATCATAACCTGGATTGTACATCCCCCAAACACCCAAAAGTAATGCTAATGAGCTGCTGATAGTGTGCCAAAGTCATTTTAAAATCTGATTTTCACCCTAAATATTCATTGATATTTTTATACCATTTTTGTTACATTCAAGAGGTACTTAAAATTGAAGCAGCAGAGGATGAGATATCCTGAGCCATGCTTTTAGTCCCTACCATGGGTCAAGCTCCAAAAATACTGGATTATACATTTACTATAATGCAACTTTAAAAAATCACCTTCCAATAGAGCCTTTGTGTATGCAACACCCCGACCAACCTGTAGGAGTGCAGTGATCTGTACATGATTATCTTCAACACATATTGAAGATGTTTAATAAAATATGAAGGCCTGTCTGAAGATTTTAACACAATTGGTTTGCATGATTTGTTCTGATTTGATTTGACTGACTGACTGAGATGGGGAAGAGGATGGGACTAGGAAGTGGGACGGGGGCAGGAACAGGGGGTATAAATAAATAATATAATGTAAAAAATATACTAAATATGGAAGGAGTTAAATGTTTAAAAAAAAAATGAAACAATGTGGTATAATATAAATCATCTTCTTCCGGCACAGCAACAGCACAAGTTCTTCTTCATCCAGCTCTTCTTGTTTGTCTTTTGCTGCTGCTCCTCTTCGACCTCCTCTTCCTCGTTTGCCGTGTTCTCTGAAAATAAAAGGATGTTAAATATCTCAACCGTCCTCTTAAAGAACAATTCAGATACAAGCAGAGGGGACTATTTCTTACTAGTTGTGGCAGATTCTGCAGGTATTGTGCCACTTTCAGTAAAGTTAGTTGAAGGCTTTGATATTGTATTCAGCCCCGACCTCACACTAAACACACACATTATTTTGGTCAGTACTGAGGTCAGGATTATTGAACACGATCACCCATTAACTTTGGAAACATCATGCTTTTTAAAAAGGACTTCTCACCTGGTATCACTCTCCTCATTTTCCAACTCCACCCTGTTTTCCGGTGCAGCAGGGCGAACCTTGATCACGACCGAATGTGGTTTTGCAGGAGATGGAATATAATCGTGATTCTGGATGCGGGCAGGGCCATCATATTTAAAATCAGGGACATCGGGGCAAGCCCATTCTTCAATCCTTTCAATCTTGTTCACGTGAGCCAGCAGCCTAAAATTTGTGAGTTATTTCTGTTATTGTCATGTAAACTTTACACCTAGGTAAACATGCTTCCAACTGTCTCTTCTGTCTGAAATATTAGTATCATGACCACAGGAAGTCATCTCACTTGGTTGCGTCCTGCTGATGTTGGAGCTCCACTCTGTTCTCGGCCGCAGCGGAACGAACCTGGCTGACGACCGACCGCGTCATTGCGGGAGCTAGAATGTGGTCGTCTGGGTGGATCCTTATAATCTGGTGGGAAAACCGAGGTAAAGGAAGGTCACCGTCCAAGCTGAGGGAAGCCGACGTCTCATCTCTTAATTCCTGGTTTGTATGAATCAGCATCCTAAATACACATACACACACATTTAGGATATTATTCCTGTTTGTGTCATGAAAGAAATGTTTGTCCTCTATCTGAAGGATGAAGATAAGGGGTGGAAATGATCTTACCTCCAATAATTCTCATCACTGCCCCTTTCTGTAGATTGTGCAGACTGAGGAATGATTGGACCTATGAACTGCGGTAGGGAAACTGTCACTCTGCTGAATATCCTTAATCTGATATAGAGATGATTGGAACTAATATTAGCATTTTAACATTAGTGAAGTATAAAGAAATGTCCAATTTAATGCTAAACTTATTATTGCTAAAATGACACAGTGAGTTGTTAAGCATACAGTGATAAATTGCTCTATTTATACAGTAAATAAACAGTGTAAGCTTCAGCTAACTGAACACAACAGAGTGTTAGGCTCTTCCTGAAAACTTGCTTTGGGGTTGTAGTTGCAGATTGTTTTAGTTTTTTATTAGTCAAAGAAACAGATCAAGAGACGACCAGGACAATCCAAGTCCTTAGTGTCCCAAGTACCAACTATCAGCCACCTTGTCCCTGGAAATAACTTGACTACTCGGGATGGCTAATGCCACAAGTATGTTGGTGAAAGCAACACATAGTCTGCTGTGAGTTTATGTTGAGCCAATAGGAGGATTTAATCTGATAAAGCAGGAAGTATGGCCTCTGTACCACACACAAGGATGAGTTAACACTTACCTCTCATGAGCACCGGTCTTCTCTGTGGACTCAGGTATGGTCTGCACCTGTGAAGCTTCATTGCTACCAAGGGACGAAAATCCCACTGTTAGATTGATGGCCAGGAAACAGAACGTACCCCCACAGATCAATTAATGATCCAATTATATACTGACACTGACACTTCCTGCTGTTGTCTGACATCATATACTCAAATCATGACTGATATGACTTACAACTCCGCACACACAAGCAAACACACTTACCCAGAGTTGTGATGTCCTCCTCCTATGAAGGGATGAGTGAGGACTCCACTGGGAGTTATCCTCTCAGCTGCATCCATTTTCAGCATCGCCTTTAAAAGCGCGATACATTTATCTAAATCCTCAGCGTCAGTGTTCTGCTTCTTCCAACAACGCATCTAGTTAAGAAAACAATGATCAAATCCACTAGCAGTAAACTGATGGTGACAATAACAGTTACTAAATACTTTATACTTACATGTTTAATATCATCCAGGTTGGGAAATTTGTAGCACCTGTAGTCAGTGAAACGGTCATATTTTCCCTCAGAGAATTCCAAAGGCGTCTGAAAGAAAGTTCAATATATCGCAATGAATCTAACTGGTTAACTGTTAAAATGTTGGAAGGATGAAACTCGTCATCTTAATTAGAAAAGAGATTGGTAAAGATGAATTATTGTGGTACCTTGAACCTCCAGCCATTGTCACTAGTCTGGCTGAAGTATAAATTTGTTTTTCTGCCTTTTTTCAAAACATGGTCCTCCGGCTGACCCAGGAGTTCAACCATGTATTTCAACTGGAAATAAAAAACACAGCATTGCAACAGTTATGCTCCCCATCTGTTTTTATTTAGATGCTTTTGCTAAAACTACTGTCTTTGCTAATGTACAGTGTAATATATGTACAAAGAACCTTGATTAAAGTGCTTTTCTATTGTGATACTGACTGCAATTAAAAACCACTTCAAGTTTTATAAAATGAAGGAGAATTTTGCCTTTAGGATTTCCACCTAGTCATTCTTTACATAGCAAACAGACTGTCCCTCCAGGAAGAGTACCTGCAACAGTACATGATCTATTAAAAACAGAGTGACTTAGCGACTTACGGCTTCATATTCATCTTGTCCCGGGAACAGTATATAGTCGAGCATCATGGCGGCCACCACACATCCCAATGACCACATATCGATGGCCTCTGAAAACCTAATGCCCAAAATGATTTCTGGAGCCCTGAGTGTGGAAGAAAAGCATGACACGGAATAAGGAACACTGTCATATTTTAAGGATTAAAATACAATCCAGTACAGGGACAAACTAAATAATGAGCAAGTATGGACAGGAAACACACAGCTACTTATAGTAAAACTGTTAAAACTAATAACGATCAATATCTCTGTAGACCTCACCTGAAATAAAGTGTCTGCAATTTCATGCCCTGCACGGCTTCACATCTACGAATGGCCACACCAAAGTCGATCAGCTTAACTCTGAGGGGACGGACCTGATGATTAACCAGCATTATGTTGTCTGGTTTGACATCTGTGTGGATATATCTGATGCTTCTCAGTGCATCAAATGCTGTGGCCACCTGCAAGTACAAGGCCGGTCATATAGCATAAGAGCACAGTTTCAAACTGATAGTATTCATTGCTTTGCTTGCTGTCTGTTGGTACTGTATTCATACCTGTTGGGTGATCACTCTAATATCATCGAGACATAGCCGTCCACAATTTAGCATGTAATCATATAAGCTGATGTCTAACGCCTCAAAGACCAGCGCTGTCCCACAATACATCTCAAAAGAATCCAAAAACTTAACGATATTTTGCTGGTCAAACTGGTGCCGCATTAAAGACTGCAGTATGACAAGCTGGAGACAAGTTTGAGGAGATTAGTTGTTTCTAGATAGTTCATTTGTTAGCTTGTATGAAAGTCAGGGGAAACAGTTGGACTTATGGTTCAGTACAGGTGGTGGTTCAATCTCATTACAGATAGGTGAATTAGTATCCACTATATCTTAATGTAATTGAGACACAAAATATAACCTAATACTGGGTGCTTAGTGTACCAAAGGTGTGAACATCAAAATCAACAGTGTCTTACCTCCCTTCTGGTAGCATTGACGCGTTTAGGGATCTTTATAGCTACAAAGTCCTTAGTGTCTTTTTGTAAACATTTTAGCACCATTCCGAAGCGACCCTCTCCCACAACCGTCGGGTACTCATATTTGCGAAGGATTCCGAATCGGGCACTAACACGCGTGGAGAATAACCTCACGAAACATTTTCTGTTCGCCATTTTTCTTCTTTCAGAAAGCTGAAAAGTAATTGGAGAAGTTAGTTTCATTCACTTTAAACAACCTCAACAATGTTTTACTTCATTCAGCTATAGCTTGTGTATACTCTCTATGTTTTCTACCATCTCTGGGCTTCCATCTTTGGTTAAAACATGTAAAACCACTGCTTTAGGCCTCTACATAGAGTAACATGTACCTAACTCACATTACACACCGCAGTGCTCTGTCTGAAGTGAATGCATTTCCATCAGATTTTCAGCCTTAAAGCTCAGTATCAAATTGTTAAATGTAAATTGCACTTTGGTTCACTTCAAATGTTGCCACGTTACATCAAAAAGAAGGAAAGAGTGTCTTACCTGTATCAAAATGGTTGATTTACTTGCTTGTTTAAATCACTTGCTTCTTAATTGGAGTGCTGTTGTCTGTTCGATGGCTCCAAGCAGAATTCTGATTTATGCGTGACAACTCCTATATGATGTCACAACTAGTCTGTAACTAAGTTCTGAAGGCCTCACACCATCATCACCTTCAGTTTAAATAAAAATAAAAATAATAAACGTTTTTAACAATTATGAAAAATTGTGCATCCAAGCAACATGCAGAATCACTAGTATGGTTAAACACTATATAGCTAGAATTATGTGTTCAATATTTTCAGGTGCCCAGGTATTATATTAATGTACATAAAAATGCAAGAGTATGCTTAATTGTATTTGAGATTTTAATAAGTTGCTTTTTGAAGATTAGATTGATACCAACAATCACACTAAATATTTCACATGTTAAATAACCTGCACCCTCTGTCATTCCAGTATCATTTCAGAAAGAGGGGTATTAATTTTTGAAATAGAAGCAATACCTTTTAAATGTCCTGGATAGATTCAATGTCAAGCATGAAGAGGTCAACCAATCTGTCATCTTCTCCATTACTGCAGTCGGCTTTCTAGAATTAGCATGCACATAAATACTGAGGTTATTGAGGTCCTGATAGATGTTTTTCCTTTAACTCTTGTACAGCGTCGTCTGTTGTTGAAATATGATGCCACTCACTCAATAGTCTGTCATTTTTTATTGTTTATGTATCATCTTACTCCTATTTTTCTGTTGTAAATTCACAGCACAACCTTTTCTTTGACTGTTTTCAAGCACTGAGGTCAGCTTTGACAAAAACGCTCAACAGTCTTACTTATCAGGGTCCATCTATAGGTCAATAATATGTGCTAATGGACGTCCTCAAACCTGCACCATGTCTTTCAGATACTCCGATGCTGTGAGTGGTGGAGCAGAGCAGCCAGCCCTCAGGTGAAATCTCACTGGCGGTGTCGATGTGGCCGAGTCGCTCATCACCACCAGCAGCAGGAGGTTCAGTTCAATTAACTTCCAACTTTGCAGCACATAGAGGTGAAACAGACGCTCTGCCTCCCTCACACTGACTCTCATTTCTTCTATCTCCCACAGGGGCTATAGTACACTTCTCCATTATGACTGTTATTGGTTCACTCATTGCCCACAGTTAAGTCCCCTCAGCCCTTTAGCTTTGCTGTTTTATTTAAGAAGGAATTTAAACATATTTTTGAGCGTGTGAATGTAAAGCTTACTGTCTTATAAGAAGTCTGAGTCCACACAGACAATGAAAAGGCTGCAGTGCATGTTAGACAGATATCATGTTTCTGTTTTGCAGGCCAGAGTTCATGGCTTCAACACGTAGCAGTTATTGCTTTTACAATAATTCTGCTCTGGGCCCCTAAAAAAACTCCAGGCGAGCAAATACTGTTCATTAAAACCAACATCTGAACACATAGTTAGCTCCATAAACAGAAAAAATGCTGTGTAAGACTTATGAATTGTGGCATGCAAACAGGGGAAAATAGTATTCCCATGTTAGATATTCTATATACCAGTTTTGTAAATTAACATTTAATTTGTAAGTTGACATCACAAGGCCTTGTAGTTGACAGTGTCAGGTGAAATGTGAATGACGTACATGATGAGGAACAACAAGACTGGATCACATTTCATTTTGTACCTTATAGGACTCTGAAAACCTCTGGGCTCTTTTGTTTTTTCTTTTTTAATCGAGGCAGCGGCAGTCAAATATTGGACTGGGAGAGAGTGTTAACTGTGTTAACTGACCCCCCAGAGTAAATGTTAGTGTGCGTGTGTGTGTATGTGAGTGAGCACGCTCGCAGGAATGCAGCAATGACTCGTCAACACCTTCCCCTCACTATGGAAACTATGTCAACACATGGGTGGGGGATGGAGTGAGATAGAGTGTATATAAGAGATGGGGGGTGGCAGTGTGTGATTTATTATTAGGTAGAAGATATTTGACCTTACTTCTCCATAAATCTCTCTTGTGCTTTCGCTCTCTCTCCCTCTCTCACATACACACACACACACACACACACACACACACACACACACACACACAGAGACACACACACGCTGATATGAACTTCAGAGCAGTTAGATCATTTTCAGAGTCACTTTCATCTTCTGTAGGCTTTCACTCAGTTGATTTATAAAACATTCAGAACGACACATTAAGAGAGCAGCGCACACACTCAGAGTCACTCAGCTGCAAGAGAAAAGGGGTTAGATGGATATATAAGACCAGGACTGTCTTTTTGTTTTAAAACAGATCAACCTCTGATATGTTGCAGCTTTATTGAATATTTATTGTAGGATGGACCAGTACCACACTGGTTGTTAATAGGAAGCCTTAACTTGAATTGATTCTCATCAGACACTGATCAGATGTCTGTTTAAGGAGCATTTCAGTATCTTCTTTGTGTTTCGGAGCCTCTTCTTTTCATCTTAGGTTAGAATTATGGATTTTATGTTATATTTTGGTAAGAAAATTTAAGGGACTGGTATGTCTTTAGCCTAGCTTATCACAAAGACTTGAAATAGCAGGAAACTGCTAGTCTAAATACAGCTTCTAACAACCCCAAAGCTGTCTTATTTACCTGCTAGCACTTTATTAACCAGTGCCTTCATGGGTCCAGTAGTTTGCTCAGAGTTAGTGCTGTACTTAAACCCTGCAATCCCTGAAAAATATCTTTTCAGTGCTACTCTACAGTGACTCATTTTCAGACTCTATGAAGTGTGAAGTGAGATTGTCCTCACCTGTCCTCAGGATACAAGCGACCTCTTGTGGTCTTCTTAATAATGAGTCTTCAAAGGCAGAGGTAACATGTTGACCGCCTTAACCTTTTCAGGAACAGAGGGCCTAAAACGGAAGCTATTGCAGCTTTTTAGTTGTGTAGCACGATTCAGTTGTGTTCAATTTTCCTTTGTTGGAGAATAAAGAGGAATGATTTGAAGGCCTTTATGAGACAGGACTCAATGCTACAAATACCTCTTTTGAATTTGAATGCATTGTTTTAAGTAATTGTCCCGTTAGCAACCAAGCCAACCAAGCTTCTAAAACCACATATTTCATAATGTTGTGTTGATGAATTTCGCTGTATCACTTCCTGCTGAAAGTAGTCAGGAGGTCAGGATAGATGCTTGGGTCAGCAAAAATATGAAACCACTTTTGACTTCCCATCTCTTTACGACAGTAACTTTGATTACAGCTGTTTCTTTAACCTTTACCAAGCGGTTTGATTTCAGCTAAACCTGAAGCATAGGGGTGACAGATCAGGAAACAGATGTATGAATCAAGTGCAACTGCTTCTTTACACATGCTGAAATAAAGCCACCACACATCCGCTATTCTCAAATATCAGCCTTCTAAATCTACCTGGGATGAACCCTAGCAGAGCTGCAGAACAGTGTCACCTCACAGTCTTGCCAAACTGCACACAGCCTGATCCTCCAGCATGACTTGTCCTTGTATGGTGCTGTGTCTTCAGCATGGCACAGCTCCAGCCCTTTCACCAGGCACACAGCCTCATAATGCATACACATTCAAGTATACACAAATAACTGGTACTGTAAATATGACTCCACATTGTCTCTCTGTCTCCCTCTCTCAGAGTGGCATGATGCCAGCTAATATCTTGCTGAAAGACCAGGCGGCAGCAACTGCTGCGCTCTGATGCTGCAAATACTGTTTACCTCAGCCTCCAGATGGTAAAAGTCAGACTGCTTTACCTCAAGGGGAAGGGAGGAAACCAACTGAGGCCAAGGACCACTAAAATAGTCTCGTAACAAATACTAATTACATGTATTGTTTGGAAAGTTTTGTCATCCAAACAGTTCATCCACATCTTATTGCTCTCTTGAGCCTCTGATATCTTTTTTTTCTGACTTTTGGGGCTCCGTTTTAAATATGTTAATCAATTACTATTATTGATGTATTGAAATGAAATCAGCATTTCGGTGCAGGTAGTTGATTTTGTGCTAATTTGAACTGGATTTGATTTACACGTCTCTCATTCTCTTGTTTGCTTTTTCATGGTGTTTGGTGACTTTGGACAACTCTTGAGGACTGAAATGTTAATGATTAAGCTTAAATGTTGTCTCTCATTGTTTTTTTATTTCATTAAAATCAACAGACTGCAGATGACAGCAAGCGTTTTGGCCAAATCTGTCACATTTACATTACAAATGTGTCAATTAATGTGCATGTTCTTGTTGAATAAGCCTCATAAACATTAATAGTAACCATAGAAACCAAGTCAGCCCCTGTGGACTGTCAAACATTTTTATGATCACAGCTCTTAAAATTGGTACAAAATAGTGATGAGTGCTCCACGCACATGCACGTGCACTAATCACTAACAATGTGTATTGACCTTGTAGCTGTAATTCCACATTAAAGGCTGCGGGTATCTGAGCTAATGCTCCATAAGGGAGTATTAAAGCAAAAAGGGATGAGGCAAGTTAGTGTGATTACGCCACGTCAGGGTGTTTGAACTTGTTTGAAGCTGTGAAGACACTACTGCACCATTGGCGTTTTCTGCAGACGTTCACTGCTCCTGATCAGCTTTCTTAAGATGCACACTCGTCACACATGAGCTCATGTTTTAAAGCAAACATATAAATGCTCGCAACAAACCCAAAATGCTGCCGGGTGTATAAATATAAAAATATTCTGTTTAATAATGTGTACAAGTGAATAAAATTACCACAACATGATAATTAGCTCAACAAAAATAGCTCTCTAGATGTCTTACAGGCCTTTGATTGTTGGTTTCACATTTACACTCAAATTGCTATTTTTTCTTTCATTCATAGGAGCAGCTATCCTGTCTTTAAGAGCAAGGAAACAGCAAATAAAGGCAGAATAAAGCGAGGGACGTGACCTGGCAGCTCTGAGGTAAACTGGGTCTGTATCAGCTTACTGAGTTGTAAACTTCCTCATAAAACTCAACTCGACCTTGTAATCCTTCGCCCCAGACATACTGTAACCTCGATCGCTGCAAAAGGCAAATCACTCAACGAACAGCACGTCTTGGCCTGGATTTACACATGTCAGATATTTATAGGAAATTCTCCCCTTCAATGGATGCTCTGCAGTGGTGGTGATAGGTTAACCTGCACTCGGGTCATGAACTCATTCACGTTTTGTGCCTGTTCCCATTGACCCACAGAACAGCCAATTAATGGACATGAAACCTCCTGGAATTTAGCCTTAACAAACTACTGACTAAAATAAAACCACACTACAAATATAACTAATGGTAATACTGTTGCACTTAAAATTGGGCGCATGCACAACCTGCAAAAGCACCTCACCAGTGTGAGTTAAGAGATTCATTCTGTATCTGAAAACACTTCAGATTGATTTTAGCAGGCTGTCTCTGTCCTAAGGGCTCTCAAAAACCGTCTAATAATAGTGACACACACTGAGAGCACTGCAGGGCTGGCTAATTCATTTGCAGTTTAGTGAAACAGGTTGAAAACTAAGTCTGACCAATTAAATCTGTGCAAAACAGAGCCAGCACATTTGTAATTATGTATTTCATATCATTTTTTCCATTAACATCAAGCACCAGTCCAGTAAGTCATGTATACAAATTCAACATTTTGCAGCACTATGAAGCCAAATACCGAATTTTTACCCTAGAATTATATTGATTTACCCATTAATAATGATGGAGTTAAGGTATCAATTAATGTGTTTTTAAGGGGATAGTTAATGGATTGAAATCAGTTAAGATATTTTTAATAGGTTATTTGGACAGTTTAAGGGATTAATAGCCCTTAAATGGTGCAAGAAACCATGAAAAGCCTGCCTTAAAATGCCATAATTTTCTAATTAAGGAGGCTAAATTAAGGAGCAATTAATGGTATTTTAAGGTTTCATGGTGCAGTGAGGAGCAGTAATACAACTCATAGGATGCCAACTGCTTTCAAACACCAAAGAAGAAGAATGGTGCAATGAATGTAGAGAGATGCAACAAATGTCCCTGCTTGAGTTCACAGATGTTAACGAGGGACATCTTAACTCCTATAAGCCACACAAAACGTGACTTTAACAAGTAAGCCCGCTGTTTGATTCCCTTATTATACCAACAGTTGATTTCTTTTAAATATGACCATGTTTCCCTTAACTCAAATAATTGCAGTGGTGATTTGTTACCACTTTGAAAGCATTGATAAATCATGTCATCCTGCTGATAGAGGTGTCAGTTCAAAAAAACGCATCATTCTGTAGGGCAAACACTATTTTATAGTTAATTTGAAGGACATGCTGTCGGTATATTGGAGGTGAGAAAAGACATTTGTTGTTCTAGACACAGGTATAAAATCTGTGGCACATAAAACCAACACCATCTGCGTGACTAGCATTTTTTTGTATTTTGTTTGAACTTACCCTTTAACTGTAATACGGCATTACATGAAATGCAGTTACCGTGACTGTAGTGGTGTTGAGTTGAGGAAATATGTCTGAATGTAGGACGATGGATTAACACACAGTAAAACATGATGCGTAACCTTGTGTGACCCAGCGGACAGTAGAGCGAAGATGCGGGTCGAGTCATCTTCAAAGCGGGATGCCGTGTTTGTGTGTGAATGCAGTCGACCTACCTTCAATCACTGCATTTCACGGTCACATTAACCCCCGAGAGTGGCGGTGCAAGGCAAACAGAAAACATGTCGCACATCAAACACAATAGCCAACGTTCCTGTAAAATATTGTGTATCATTACACACAGCACACACACACATACACACACTGCCTGCACATGCATGACAGCACACAAGGACAACTGTAAATATAACACACGTGCATACAGGCTCATTCATTAAGTTAATGTACTGTATCGCCAAGGGCAGCTGCAATTTTATTGTCAAAACAACGTTATACTCATGATGTTAAAATGTTGTAGATTGGACTCTGAAGAATGAATGCTATTTTAGTTGACAACAGTTGGCTCACTTTTTCTTTTTTTTTTATGGGTAACCCTTTGGTGACCCATTGCTAATCTCCCAAATCCCATAGGTGTGTTTGCTCTACAGAGCTGCTCCTTCACAGGTCAGCAAAGTCAAAGCAGCTTTGCTAATGTGCGTGTCAAAGTTAGAAGTTACATGCAAAAAACACAGATATGGCAACAATTCCATTTATATGGTCTTATATCTTATCTGGAAGGAAACTAGCAAGTGAAATCATACCTCTGCAGTGCAGAAATGTGATCCAGTCAGCTGTTGGTCAGATTAATGCAATGCAAAATATTTAATATGCAAAAACATGCTGCTGACTCTCACACTTGCAAAATATGTTTACATGAATAACCAAACAGTTTTGAGTTGAGGATGTTACCTGCAGCCAGATGAGCATTTTAACATTTTCTATCATTTTTCTTTTTGTGCAAAGAAAATGTTCTTACTCTGAATACGTGACAGTGACAACAACTACAACTACATTCTCCAGTGATTATTTTACGGGGTGGTTCGGCCACTTCCTTCATCCGCTCCAGTTTACATCTCAGAGCGCAATGTACTACCGTACACATAAAGTGTCAGATCCCATCATTATCATGCTGACCCATCATTATTCTGGCTGTTATGATGCTCTGTGGATGCTCATATGCAGCCCGAGGACAACTTACATTAACCTCTTTTCCACCAAGAGACACAGGCGGCCACTGAGAGTTTGACCCAGACTTGCTTCTTCACATAATGAAGAGAACAGGGTCTGGTCAAAAGTGGGTGCCAGGGTGCCACCCTCTTTACAGACATTTATCTTCATGTTGTCTATTTTTAGGATAAATAATTGGAAAAAAAGAATTGTAGAATTGAAAATCTATTGGAATTTACAAATGCATGCTGCTGCAGGTTTTCCTTCTCTATGTTTAATTATTACAGAATATGTCCAATGTCAATGCAGCTTGCAGTCCAACAGTGTGGCAGCTAATGGTTAATGGTATTAGCACGCTGCAACATACAGCAAATTCAACCAATCAGCATCTTCAAATGGAGTAAGGGAAGGGCAGGAGGTGAATGGGTGAACTGAGATGCTTTTCAGGCTGTAAATTTCCCATGAATATCTGTGAAATAATTAATGATAGCCCAATATCCAGCTTCTTGAAAAAGATCCAATATTTATCCACTACATGCAGTATTTAATGCGTCACATCTGGAAAAAACCAACATACAGTATATCCCTAGAGGCCTAGCATTAGCGTGGCCAATAATACATGAAATCCTGTCAACAAGTCAACATCTGTGATATGACAGCTCAATGATGAAAGTTCAGTTTGTACTTAACACAGTCCTCTTCTGCTAAAAGGACTAAAATCACCTAAAGGAACAGTTTTGATGTCAATAGTATCCTATTTTTTTGTCTTCTGTGCACAATTTATCACAGAAATGCAAGACCTCTCTAGTCCAATATGTACCATGTCATAACTGAGTGAATACCATTCATGTTTTTCCCCTAATAATAAGAACGTAGGCTCCACAACATTACAGCTCATTTCAATAGCAATATAGCACTTTTAAAATGTTTCTTGTTAACTTGAAAAAACTACTCTTGAAAATGTATCATTTTTAAAAAGCTACCTGACTACATGAATTGAATCCTTCATGCAGAAATCCCTCCATGCTGTATGACATTGTGTGGTGGTTTGTTGGCTATAAGTGATCAAGTGCACCATCTTGGAGAATTGACGTGTATAGATTTTTCCTTTTGGGCCCCCCACAACAGAATAAAAGTCAAACTGTGCCTCAGGGTTATAAGATATGCTGACCTCCTTTCTGTCACGTACGTACATGCGCTCTTTGTGTCTGTACTGCTTCAACTCCTCCTGTTCTCTTGGGTCACACCCCAACATTGGACCAATACTGCCTACAGCTACATTTCAAATGAAGGAGCATTTTCATTTTTTTTCTTAGTGTGTGTCCAAGTGCAGGACTTCATTCATTCCTGCCAACAGACCTGCTATGTTTTACACTTCAGCCATGATTATCATTATCAGTGCTAACTTTGCACTCATCTCCTCCGATGTAAAGATTTGGCAAGTGTAGTTAGCTGGCAAGTTGCCCTCAAAAGTAGATACCTGTGCAGTTATCTACAAAAGCTCAACCAGGGAGCTATTTTCTTTGTTTACTTTTAATAGACTAAGAGGCAAGTGTATGAAATGATTTATGTTAAATTGAAGTTTCACCTTTTGACAGTCATGTTTCCAAAATCTCTACAACGGAGGTGACAAGTGCAAAGTAAGCATGAATAGTTTGATTGGACACAATTATAAGAAATGTGATTTTTATTGGCTGAAGTTGAATTCACAGGTACAGCATGACATAATGATTTACAGGAAATTAAATTAATACAATTTTGACATAAAGCAGAAGAAAATTAAATGTCTAATTACTTAATATGGCCATCTCTGTGAGACCTGAAGTGCCTGATGATTTTGGAGTGGTGCCTGCAGTAACCCACTGCAGCGTCCTTCTATTATCATGGCACTGACACCTCATGATTACTGACTATTTTCCTCTTAGTAAATTGAACACCCTGTTCACTTAACACTGAGGACAAAGCAAGTCATGTCATGATGCATATTCCCTCTGTGATCAGGTCCTGTAGGTCTGCGGATGAAGACAACAGATGTTACTGAAGGTCCGGGGGGGGATTTTCACAACCGGGAAAGATCAGACAACACAGAGGTGAGTTTGAAATGTGTCCTTACATTCCTACTTTCTGTGGTCACAATACAATTATGCTGTCAATTTAAAATAATGTTGGTTATAACAGGAAGATGCAGATATACTTCTCAACAGTTTAGTATTCCTAACCCTGTGATAACCAGCTGTGTATTTACAGCAACAGCCTGAGGCAATAACTATACACACACTCAGGAAGCTGCCCAGTATAACCAGTCTCAGCTGGACGTTTGCTACAACTTAACCAATCGTTTAAATCACCAGAGGACATGTTCTAAACATAACATAACATCAGTGATGGTCTGTAAGCTAAACTCCCAGCAGCTGCAGCATTTCAATGGATATGAATCATTCAGATGCTGACTACTAGTTTAATGTCTCCCAGTCATGTGAATCACTAAAAGGTATTTCCTGTGGGTGCTGCACTCAACTGTTCTTCCGTGTTCAGATGAATTACAATACATGTGCACTACATTATAATGCAAATCTGTAGGTAGCGATGGAGGAAGCATTAACATCCTTTAGAAAAACCACAACGTGCTTGCACAATATTACTTAAGGTGAAGTACATAAGTATTATCAGCAATATGTACTTAGACTATCAAACGTATGAATGCCCCTTCGATTAGTATTACCAATGTTATATCATGTAAGCCAGCATTTCAATGTAATAACTATTGCTCTCAAATGAATGAATGAAGCATAAAGCAGCAGAAACTGTAAATACATTAAAGCAGCATAATGTAACACGTATCACATTCATTCTTTTACAAATGAAAAGGTGAAGACATAAGCAATAAAATACACCCTTCCTCAATTCAATACACTCAAGGGGATTGTTTCAACAGTCTGTCTTAATACAACACTGACATGCTATTATGTAAGAGGAAATTTAAAACTAAACAGACTAACTTTAGAAGAGACCGGCTCAGGCTAACTGAGACTGCTGAGGCCAATTAGCATCATGTGTTTTTGCACAGAACGAGGGCTGTGGATTTTGGCCCCCGTTTCTTACAGTGTCATGTTCCAAGAGCTTCAAAGCCGGTGTAGAGAGTAGGAATTGTTACAGCAACAAAGACTCATTTCCACGTACATATTGGCACATTACTATTGTATTGATGGGCTTGAAAATATCCAAACCTCTCCTTCAAACACAGCACTTGATTGAATGTACTTACTTATATTGGTACTTTATTATAACTAGATTTCTCACAAATGTGTTAACAATAATATATCACGTAAGCATAATATTGATAAAAATATTAAAGGAAATAAAAACAGAATTAGACACAGGCCAGCAGAGCCTCAAGATTAAGTAGAAATGCTGGAGCCACTTCAGGGCCATTACAATTTCAGTTTTTAGAGTGCTTTAGTGGCACATTTTACCAACCAAAATTGCATTTAATGAAATAAACACACAGATAGACAGTTCTGGGGGCCCTGGGCAGTCACCAGCTTTATGCAGTCATGGGTGGATTACCAAATAGGCCTAACAGGCACAGGTCCACAGGGGCCCGTAAGCCTGAGCCTCTGTGTGAAGTCGCTGTTGTTAATTTTGCATTTTGTTATTGCTTGGTCAAAAGGCTTAGTCACTCATGTCAATAACAGAGCCCCAAAAGTCCTACATTATTGTTTCTTGAAACAGCAATAAAAAGTGAATTACAATTTTTATTTTATTTTTTATTTTTCAAAAGAAACTGAAGGAACAGCTCAAACATCCTATTGTCTCAGAATCTACCTAAGTGCATGTTATGTATGTATATAATTGAGCTTTCGTGGGTGTGAGGAGAATTGATTGTTCACAATGAAGATCTATTACAGCTACTAAAACTACTGCATTCATTCACTGTGGAAAAATCCGATGAACTGTAGCCTCATCAGCTGTGTATACTATGAATGTATAGTACTGATTGCGACCTAAACCTGAACTCAGAGACTTAAACACTGAATTATAATTGCTATTTGAGAATCCACCACACCAAGTTGAACAAAGCACTTCCATCTTTTAATTGTCAGTACAACAAAGATAATGCGAATGTTTGCACAGTTGTGTGTAAAGTACAAATATTTATTTATTTCTGAAGAGTTTTATTCATTGAAGGTTCTTGCAGTTTCTACTAATGTCTCATAGTGATGAATGATGATGGTAAAATGTTCCACATTAGGGCTTTTCTGTTTATAGTAAAGTCAATACGTGTATTACAGAGAAGAAGCTTGACTCTGATTCTTCTGTGGAAGAATTGATGTTGTTCATGAATAATAACTTACTTTTGCAGCAGGAAAAGGAGTTCATCATGTTTGATGTGTGGCCTTTACGTTGTGCTTTATCTGCGTGTGCTATACTGAGGAAAACGCATAAATTAATCCCTGAATTAATCCACAGATGTAAATATCATTAGTCATACAGTCCGCTGAGGCCATGGGGTTATTTAAGTCCACACACATTCAGGGGGACTGAGGTCAGGTTCTCCGCATATAGCATCTGACTACCTCATCACTCAGATAGACCGAATGACTGTCTGAACCCAGGACTTAAAGATTAACCTCACACACAGCCGCATGCAGAGTGTCGGAGAGTTTGGTCCAGTCCTGCAGGGATTGTCTCAAAAAAGAAGCTATTGTTGGTTTTGCTGTTGCCAAAACACCACAAATGGCTTTGCACAGCTTTCTGTCTGACTGTAGGCTGATCACAGAACATAAAATGATCTTTAACAGTCTGATTCCTGGTACTTATAAAGTGGTTTTGTACCCTGGCCAGTGTGAGGACCACCCTTCATTAACATTCAGATCAAAAAGAGCAAATGCAAAAAGGAGGAAATGATTTTTCTAGGTTTTTTTTCCATTGTGGTTTTAATATTATGTGTTTTTTTGTCCACTTGGGGGCAGCATACCAAGCTGAGAAGGCAGCACCTGACATATTATTACCTGGTAAAGATATAATGGTAAATGTGTGCAGATGATAACTTATTTGCATATCCAGCTGACACAGGGCAACATCAGCATTCATTTGACACTTGTGTAAGTCCAATGTTTCACTGTGCTTTTAGCTTTGCTTTGGACTCCACCAACTATTGAGAAAAATAAGTTGCTTTGTAGCTGCCCAAAAAAAAACAAGGTTGATAAAACTGCAGGTCTGAAAACCAAAGCAATGTGCACTTTCAACCTTTCCTCTTTTCCATTTTAGATTCTCAATGTTGCTTTATATTTTATTTCTATTTAATTGCCATTTTACAGCATCATATAAATGTGCAATTTTTATATCAAAATACATTTTCTGATTTCTCTGAAACAATTAATGAAGCCCTGAATATCCAACGCTGTGGAGTGAAAAATAATGTATTTACTACTCTATGTTAATGTTCCATTCTCTGTATTAATTTTCCTCCTGGATGAAATTATCCTGCATATTTTTGAGTTATGGGGTCATTAAAAAACTTGTTTCTGCTACAGAATTTGTTTCCAGCAGTGTCACAGGAGGACCGAGCAGATCAGCCGTGCAGTGTAGAATTGTTATTGATTTGGAATAAGAATGGGCTTTTTCAACCTCGAAGGTTTTCATTTATAATTAAATTTCCGTAGTGTGTTTTGAAGCGTTGAATCCCATGTGACCACCTATTTGTAGTGTGAAGCTGAAATCAGTTTTTAAGGCTTGGAAAAGATTATGGTCATAGTTAAAAGAAACCAATAATCCATTGAAAGAGGGTCTCCAGTGGGAAAATATGACTATTTGTATGGACTTGCCCACAGCCAATCAACACAAGCTTCAATGCGACATGTGATTGGCCCACTGCCACAGCAGCTACGACCCGTCTGTCGTGGTGAAGTCGCAATGAATTTGAGTTAGCACGCTTAGCACTACACTACACGCCTGTTACACCAGATAAAAGCAAGCGTACAAAATGTGCAATGGGTATCGAATGAAATACTCAATTGGTATCAGTATCACTTTAAGGGTACTTGGATTGGTACTGGTATCATAATTTATTAAACAATACCCAACCCTACTGTTTTCCAAACCCCATGTAAACTAAAATGTATTGTGTTGTCCCGACCAACAGCCTACAACCCAAAGATGCTCAGTTTACTATCGTAGAGAGCTAAAGAAACCAGAAAGTATTTACATTTAAGGAGCTGAAACCAACACATTTTAGCATTTTTCTCTTAAAAATGACACTAGTAAAGATTAGAAACGATGAATTGTTTATCAAAATAGTTGTGATTTAATTTTCACTCGATCAATTCTTGCAGCTCTACACTCAAATGGATGTCAGGGCACCATGACAAGCCTCTACTTTTCTTTCTTCAGGGACAGCATGTTGCTGTCGAGACTTGTCCGTCACTGTGGCGATGCCAAGAAGAAGTAACCTGGTTTTAACAGCAGACAACAAGTGTCAATCTCACCAAACATTGTTGCGGTACCTTCCTGATGTAGATTCCTCCTCTGCAACATCAAGTGGAGTCATCAGGGAGGCGGCCCAGGTGCTCATCCAAGCGCAACTCACCTCCCCCCTTGAACATCCTCGCTCCAACACTTTGGGACTGGTCACTCATGTAAGTCACAGATCTCCCCTGCTAGAAGAAAAACTCTTGCATACAACTCACTTTAAGCTGTTTCTTTGGGAGGGATGCACTTCCAATTTTAAAAGAAGCCTATAGCTCTTGTTGCTATGGAGGTTAAATTAATGTAATGTAATGTAAACATAGATTTTTTTTTAGTGTTTGAACTGATGCTGTTAAATTAAGAGCTCAGAGTGCAAGTCATTGTGTCTCATCTTCAAACACAAGTATGACCAATGCTGGAAGCTTTTTTTACCCATTCAAATTGTTTTATAGTCTGCTTTAATGAATCACAATTCCCTTGAAGAAAAATGTTACCAAGTCAAATACATGTAAGCACACACACACTCACTCACTCACTTAGTTACGTAAGAGCTGTGAGCGCTGGTTCACTGCATCAGTTCTTACTTCAAAGAAAGAGAAAAACAAAGAGAGGGTGGGGTTTATTCCTCCTCATTCATCTGTCAAGTTCTCTCTCTCTCTCAAAAAAAAAGCTGAGCTAGAGTTTGGTGTCAGCATATTTGCAAGTGAGTGTGTGAGGATCAGATGTCCCCCAGACAATAAGACGCCCTTATTTAAAACAACCGAGACAGACGGAGAGAAGGAGTAATCAAGGAATGAACATAGTAACAATAGGGAGAAAGAAAGTGTGGGAGAGGTTATATTGAAGCTTGTTGTTTTTTCTCT
The DNA here is from genome assembly GCF_963691925.1 of Scomber scombrus. Taxonomy (NCBI): domain Eukaryota; kingdom Metazoa; phylum Chordata; class Actinopteri; order Scombriformes; family Scombridae; genus Scomber; species Scomber scombrus. The sequence goes on along the minus strand of NC_084993.1, from coordinate 7,585,173 downwards.
CTCGTATTTCTCTCCTTCCTATCTGACTTTATTTTGGACCAAATTCTGGACAAACCTAATCCCTCAGAGGAGAAGAAGAATCAGAGAGGAAGAGAGAGCAAGCCATTGACATTTAATCAAGGCTTCTTTTTTTCTTCAGCCACATTCCAAAGGGAAAGTAATGCCAAACACAGCCCTTTGACTATTCTACATCAGGTCTGTCCTAAAACAATAGTCAGGTGTCCAAACATGTGCTGTAATCATTCCTCCTGTTCGTAGTGACCATTAAGAGATCCCTGCAAACTATTTAAATGTTTATTTGAAGCTTCAGCCATCCAAATTAGTCGAATCATGTCAATATCTTTCAAAGTTGCTGCCTTTTTAGTGCTAAATATCCTCTTTTCGATACCATCATTAATAAATAATGCTGTAATCTAAATGTGGAAGAAATCCACTTTGACTAAATCAGATGGCTAAAGCCTCATATTATCTTCAGATTAAGTTTTAAGAGGAAGACAGAGGAGTGTGGATGTTTGTGGTTTTGGATGTCAAACTGTGATGCGCATGTTTGTTGATCCATCACACTTTGTTGTAGTGATGTCCAGACCATGTTTCCAGATCTCCAGCACTATGGTGACCACAGTGTTATTGTGTAAACATGATGAGGACAACTACAAAAATAACACACATAAATTGTTATAAACTGGAATTATACAGTTAGCATAACCGCTTTATCGTCTTTATTCACAGGTCTTGGATCAGTTTCAGCCACACTCAAGTAAATGTTTGTTTCTGGATTGCTGATACCATAAACATACAACATAATCTGAGTGCTTCTGAACATAAGTGCATCCTTGTAAGATCCTTAATTTGAAGAATGTTCTTTCCACTTTGTTGATAAGACCCAAACACACACAGTTGGACTCCTAGAAAACCTCTTCCCATTCCTTATTTGGTACGTTTCAGGCATTTTCTTAAAGGATCTTTTTGGCTCAGACTGCAGCAATTGATGCTACACTGCAGACCACACACACACACACACACACACACACACACACATACACACACACACACACACATCCTCAGACTGTCTGCTTCAAGCTGTCAGGGGCGTGTTTGTTCAGGTCACAAAGTCATGTGTGTTTCTCAGGTTTCTCAACCGCCTCGCTCTCTCTTCCTCTGTCACACACACACACACACACACACAGTCTGAAGCATGACATACATATACACTTCTCAACATTTCACTCGCTGCACACATACACACATATTACCATAGCAACAGCTATACATATGCATGGGAACCTCACACTGTACACAATATATTCAAACTACAGGGGTTCAGTTCCCAGTGTAGCTCAGTTTCCTTTCCTTCTGAGTTCCCTTTGCTCCCAGCATGCACCTGTCATGTATTCATAAGTTTATACTGTAAATGAAAATACAGTAATAGTGTAAGAGAAGATAAGGTCATGATACTGTAAATGAAAATATGGGAATGAGACTGTAAATGAAAATACAGTGATTTAAATGAAAATCCTATAATACTGTAAATGAAAATACACTCTTACAGTAATTAACTTTAAAGTTAACTGCATGCTAATATACAAATGACAGACTCATTTTATGCAGCCACAAAAATATCCCTCTTAGTATACAGTGTATATAGTGGGAGAAACAGGTGGAGGTGGCTACATCTGTTGAAAGTGCTTGACTTCATGACTAAAGGCAAGAATTCACATGTTCCAGTATTGACATTCTTAATATTGAACCTTAACCTGCTCCTGACAACTACTCACACTCAAATTCAAATTTTTTGGGGGTTATTTAAATAGTTCTGGAGGAAATCCATGCAGGCATGAGGAGGAAATGCAAAATATACCCATAAAGAAGAAAATCAAGATCCACTTACTAGTTTTTTCAACTCAATTATATGAACTTCATCAGTGGAAGAAGATGGCTTTTTGGCTCTACTAGAAAGAGGAAGTTAAGATTTTCTTTTCTCAGGTTAAGAATTCATTTCTCACTCAATATTTAGTGAACAATTAGTACATACACTTTGTTTTAACATCAGTATGTTGATTTTTTTTTTAAACATAATTGTGGTAGCATTACATTTCATTGAAAATGTATTTAGCCATTGCAGAGTTGTACATGAAGGTAGTTCTAAGAAGAAGAAACAGTTATATGTATCTAGCTGAGGACACACTGTAATAAAAAAAATGTTTCTGATGTGATCTGTTCAACCGTGTTCAGCAGGTCTTTGCCAATACACCTCAAACATGAATTTACACTCAGGAGAAAAAAAACACACTCACTAAATACACAATCAACATACACACAATGCACAGCCTCTCTCTCACCACAAGTGTGACTGTCGGTGCTCATGTTTCTCAAAATTCAATCACATTTTTCATTAACCCCGGGGGGATCGTCGCCCCTCACACGCACACACACACACACACACAAACACCAACACGCACACGTACACACTTCCTGATGATGATAAACATGTTGGAAGTGATTTTTCCATCTGCCTTTCATTCCTTCCACCATCTGCCATCGCCAGCAACTCTGAAAGCCTCAGCTCTGTTTGTGTTAGAAGAATAGCGCCCTCCTCCTCCTCCTCCTCTGTGCTGCAGAGAAATGTCTTTCTGACCAGAAGATACACACCAGATATAACATATTGGTACCACTGACCCACTATTGACCCGCACTTCTCCTCTCTGTAGTGCATTATACTTATATTCTGTTGCCTTACAGTATCCATCAGGGACAGAGCACATGGCTGATGACTCATGATGTATTTCTCCCAGAGCCTCAAAACCAACCTTTACTCCTATTTTAGAATATTATCTCCGGGAAAACATGCATATCTCGTGATTTACTTTAAAGGTTATTTGTGTAAATGCTCCGTTCACACCCTGGCAGAGTCATTTGTATTGTTATAGTTCACAATCTACTCTCCTTTTCACGCTGTAGCTGAGCAATATAAACTCTACAGCGCTGATCTAAAGCCAAAACGTCACATTTGGCTGTTGCCTGTCAATCAGCTGAGAGCAGGAATACAGAAAGGTGTTGTAGACTTGCAGGGATGCTGAAGGCTGAGATTAAATATAGTCTGTAAAAATTGTCTTTTCCCTGATGTTTCAGGGGGTTTTCTCAGCAGGGATACTCGTTTGTGTATATTAGACTGACAGTGTGGGTTCTTGCATTTTCAAGTCGGTATTTCACCACAAAAATGCTTTATTAATATTTGAAGGGTAAAAGAAAAGCTTTCAAGTTTGAACAGAAACAGAAAAGCAAGAACGTTACAAAATACAATGCAGAGACCAGATTTAAAAAGAAATCAACTAAACTGAATCTAAACCTGTTCATAATTCCATATAATACAGAATAACAGAATAATGCTGTAGCACTGAATGTAATGCTGTTAAAATTTTAGCACATGGGACTCCATTGATTTAACATTCATGTCAGAGAGCAAAGACACTGCAGATTAATAAAACAGGAACATTCAAAGCAGGGAGCCGGTGATGCTGTTGCTTTAGAAGAAGAGTGGCTCCATCTACAGTCTAAAAATTAAAACAGCACATTTCCACTGAGAAATAGTAGCTGACTTTTGAGACATGTACCACTGGGTGACCAATGAAAGTAAAAAAGAAAAAATATGTTAGTAACTTCAGATTGAAGTGAATGTCACGCTTCTCGCTCCCATTTGGTGTCTCTGGAAACTTTTTAAATTGATGTTTGGACCCCCCGCTGAGGAGACATGACTGCAGAGGTTAGTGATTTGAACACAAGACATTTGGACTAATTACCTTAATTGTTGCACAAGTAGAAACATTGAAATATCTCATTCACTCAGTTCAGGCACGTTGGTATGTAGTACACAACATTAAATAAACAACAAGCTGAATTAAATGTTGTTTTTTTTCCCCACAGATCCTCAATCAGTGCAAGCTGGAAGTCTGATACAGCATCTGCCAAACATAACAAACAACATCATACATAAAATATAAAATTGCAATAAAAATATTCCATCCCAGCAGTTTGTGCAAATATTTATTTTACCAATGAATTAATATAGATAGATAATGTGCATCAATCCAAATCTATGCAATACATGTGTGGTTTTCTCATATGGAAGACAATAGAATAACCCCTTATGTGACCCATGACCTTATGTGCTTACTTTGGATAGCACGACAACATGTGACATGGCTGAGGTTGGTACAGTCTTTGGTTTTTACACCCAATTTAAAATGATGAAAAAACAGTCACGCTAACTTCAGCACAAATAGACCACTGTTTGTCTACATGTTTAATCTACAAGATTGGAAATTTCATTTATCTTGTGTAAAGAAAACACTTGAAAGAAAATTTACATTTTGTTACCCAGAAGAATTTATCTCCATCTGAAGGTAAACAAACACTGTCACAGCAATATCTCAACAGTATGGAAATGCTCTGCTACCAAAATGAATTTCTAATGTCATTCAAACATTTGGGTACATTTGAAGCTGGGATGCTATAGCCAGCCATCAGAATTAAACATATTACTGTAATTGAGAAATTGTAGTGGGCTGCAATACTAATAGAAAAATAAGTTACATTATATATTTCATTGAAAAAACAAAAAAAGCCCTGTAATGCAATTATTTTTTATGCATTTGTTTGTCACATTTCTTCTTCTAGCAAATACTTTTGCTAAATTAGCTATGAAGTAAGGTTAGGGTAAGGTACAAGATAATTATTTTATTTGAATGCCTAATTATAAGTGTTTGTCTTGTTTACTGTGAAATTCAATTGAGAAAAAAACTCCATCTTGGTCTCCTCTTTCTGGCTGCCACCATAAATTACCATAACAAATTTACCCAAAACACAGCTGCCTTGATTTTGTTTTAGCATGTCACATTTTTCGTCACAGGTTCAGGTCTGACAGGAGCTACCTGGAAAGGAGGAGGCAGTATGCAGTAGTCACATGCCTTGCAATCCAGTATTTTTGCATATGGATTTGTTGTACGGATGGATGGGCACACTGTTTTTAATATGTAGAGCAAGAATTGGGTGGTTATATTCTAAATATACACACATATTTATATCCTTTTAGGTGTTCTTTTATGCTGCTGCATGCAACTGAGATTCCCCTCAGGGTCTTATCTTCGTCATGCAGCACAGTAGCTGAGATTGTGCCTTTCATGGATGCTGCTTGAATTGCTCAGCAGTAGCATCATCTTGTGGTTTAAGTGCAAATCACAAGAAAGGCTGTTTGCAGTTTAAACCTTCGCAAGACAGCTGGTACATTTTAACAGTTCAGTTCATTTACGTGACAAAGCGTGTCGATATTTTGTGTTGCCATCGGAAAAGCTGAACGCTACACCCAAAAATCACTCGGATACAGTTTTAGTCTCTGATGAAAGAACCAGTTTCTGTTCAAAAATGACACAGAAGATACTGTGGTCTCTTAAACTGCAGTGCCTATAATTCCTACTCGATGCTGACTCATAAGAAAACTCTCACACAAAATTCAACAGAAAAGTTAACTTCTAAAATCTTGTAAATGTTCCATTAAGGAGCTCTTATAGCTTAAAGACAAGGATGGATTGACGTTTTGTCCAACAGCCAATTGGCTAGTGAATGTTCAAATGTTACCAACCTCTCAATAGAGTATTATTGTGTTTTGGCTTTGTGAGTGAAGCAAATCTACCAGCCACTTGCATATTTTAAGAGTACTTGGCAGGTGGTTTGTGCTAATTTTGTGCCCCGCTCACGTTCAAATAGCTGAGCATCATTCTTTGACACAGTTGTGGATCTTATTTGGGACAGCACACACTATTCTGCTTCCCACGCAACATATGCTGTGTGTTTACCATCACAGTCATCTGTCAACTATTACAGTCCTTTTTATCTACAATCTATGGACAGATTTGGACAGACTTCTGAAAGGACACCCATATCAGCCCCCAAAGCCAGAGGGTCTGTTTCATTATGAGGATGTGTTGGTGTTTACCTCAAAGTCCTTAAAAAAAAACAACCTGAACAGATGCTTTGAAAATGAGGACATTAGACAGATGTGACATTTTAAGTTTTGTTTCGATATACTAGCTACATACTGTAGAAGATACCTAATAAAGAACTATTTACTTCCTATTTAAGAACACCTGAAGGAAGGCTTCATTTTTAGCATGTGGGTGCCTGTGTCTGTGTGCAAGTGTGTGCTGAAGACTAACATCTACCTTTTCCAAAATGTATTAGGATTATTACTGTACTATATACAGAAGGATAATCTCGGAATGCATTCATAACGTCAACATTTAAATGAATCTATTTCTTACAATAACCTTTTCTAAGGGCAGTTGACCCATATGAAGATATTTTTTTAGAAAAAATGTCACAAACCCTACTGAACTCCTTACAGTAGTACTGATACAATATGTATTGCTATTATTGCCAAATAGCCAAATTCCCATTCTACAATAATCACAATGCACACATTTCCACTTTACACATAACTTCACCTTGTTGTGATCTGAAAGAAGCTGAAGTCAGTATGACACTTTCCTCCTAGAACCCATCCACCTCAATGTTGTGTAGTTTATGGCTATTGTTAATGGAAAGTGCAAAATCATGGTGTGTGTGCAGAAAGCAGCACTTTGCTGTCACGAAAAGGTCACCCATGTCACGGTAATAGGTAATAAGGTGTTAATGGTCAATATATACACACACCGAGAGAGACAGACACACACACAAACACCTGCAAATAAAATATTTTGCACCTTAAAATGAAGTCACACAGGCATATATGCAAAGTTGCATGGCTTCTTGAAAAGTACACACACACACACACACATAAATATATACACAAAGCAGTGCACATGCCGCCATGCTAAACAGTGGGTCAGTCAGGCAGTGTCCACGTTCTCATGACTCACACATTGTGTGAGCAGGTGGGTTTATAAGTAACATTGTGTGTCTGTTTTCCTCTTGTGTGTCCAAATCCATACATATGTGACTATATGTTGGATGCACGTGAGCTCCAACAAGCTGCATGGTGTGCATCTACTAATGGGAAAATGTTCAACCACTTGTTTTTAACACAAAATGATTTGGTTTACTGATCAAGCCATGTACTCAGACTAATAGAGTGAAGCACAGGTGCATGACGGGTATATCATGAGACATCATGACAGCAGCAGACCAGATGCCAAGATTAAGACTGTTGACAGAAAACATGTTGAAGAATAACAGAAGACCTTGGGACTTTTCATCAGAAAGTGACTGAGATTCCTTTTATAAATCCCCCTTGGATATAGTTTGATATCCAAGTAGAAGCATTGTTTTTGCTGAAGGGATAGAAAAACATAGTCAAACAAAATTAAACGTATAAAAGGGACTCCTATTTCAATGTAATGTAATCCAATGCATTGGTTTTGTAGTATATTTTACCTTTATAACGCTTACACTGTTAGTTTTAGTTATTGTCTTTAAAAGATAAGGACATAAAATATTATATATGCGTTTCACTTGTGCCAGCGTCTAGTGGCCATCAGAGGACCTGCAGTTTAAAATATCTGGTTTCTGTTCACCACTCCTTCAACGCTAATCCACTCATTTTAAAATTGTTAATTGGTGTTTGGGCAGTAATATGAGTGTATGAGTATACAGTCTGTCAGTTAGCAGTTGCCTGTCACTTGTAAATGAATGGCTAATCAAACAGTATTTTTTCCTCAGTCATCCATTGGGAATTAGCTTGAGGCCTCACTTGACAATTCATAGGCTATACTTTTAATGTAGGTTAGGTAGTTTAAAATGTCTAAAACATGTTTAAAGTGTGAGAAAAGGAAGTTAATTAATATTAATTAGCAGTGTGATCAGCTTCGATCAATCACCTACTGGTGTTCACTTTAATCATATTTTTTATGAATGCATTACCTTCATTTATATTCCTCAAATGACCACATCTTCATTCGTATTATTGTGATATTCTGTTCTAAATGTCTCTGGCATAAATCGGGCTAATATTAATGTGCATCATCATCATCATCATCATGAGAGCGCGGGCAGCGTGTCCGTCCTCCACCCAGGTGATGATGCTGCAGCGGTGGGCGGAGGCTTCAGCTCCTGTTTAAGAGGCTGAGGACCTTGCAGCCGCCAGCAGTCCGCAGCTCAAACCTGTCTCGCAGGGGGGCAGCTGTCAAACATTGAAACAAACTGGGAGGAGGAGACGTTCACAGCCGTCCAGCAGGTGAGTCTGAAGTCCGTTACTTTTTAAAGTCATACGGGGCGAGATCAAGATAAAAAGTTCTGCAACAGTTTCTGTGAGTGTGGATAACAGTTATATTATGGACTATATTTCATTTAGGAAGTCTTAGTTTCCCATTTTAACACTGTAGTCACTGCTAATGCTCACAAATGTTTATACTCTGTTATTAATATATTGGTGATATTTGAATATTATAGCAATTTAATATAGAAAAGAAAATTAAAAGTTTACCACTGATGCAGGATATGAACTTAAAGCAGTGTTCTTGAGACATTGCAAAGTGGACACTGTGCTAGAAAGTCAGACATACTACAGTATTGTATGGTAGAGCAACATACAGTAATCAGTGATGAGGAGTCACACAAAAACAAAAACTAGGGCTGCAGTAATACTAAATGAGTCAAAGAACAACTGCAGGAATATTGTAGGAATATAATTGGGATAAGGCCAGTGTCACCTGGAGTATAGGCTAGTAGAAATATTGTAGAAACCATATTGCACTATGATAGATATACCAGAAACCCAACTGCAAACTAAAGAGTCACATTGTGGTTTGTGTCATTTACTTCACATGACAAGGTTCGTTCCAGGTCTCACAGCCCCTCCCCTCTGTTATTAGAGTCTGTTAGATAATCCCAAATTACCCACTAGTGACAGTGACACTCCAGTATGGATGAGGTGTTATAGACCGAAAGATTTATGGCTTGTGATCCACCCACACAGGTGTTTTCATCGTGTGGGCGCATAAAGCCTGCGGTTGATTGACATCTCTTTGGTCAGGGGGGTTACGATGGAGAAAATGATATCTTTTGTCACGCCATCCATTAGGCTTGGTGACCTCATATGATCTTAATGTTGTATCACCCAGCTTCAACCTGCACAGATAATAATGAATAATAATCAGAAAATGAAACACCAAATGCTTAAATACTCATCCAGAAGAAGAAGAGAAAAAAGTTACCGTAGTGCATCAGAATGCCATTAAATGCATTGTTATTCCCTTTAAACTAAATAAGTCTTGTGAAAAGTTGTTCAGTGACAGTTTATCTGATGAAATTGCCCTGCAGGTACAAAACTTGTTCGACAGAAGTCCCGTAATTGAACATTTAAAAGCAAAGAATAGCCTCAGAGACCTAGAAGCTGGAAACTAACCCTGTATTTACCTAGCATCCCCTTTAAGAAGCTGGTTATAATATTGACTCTGCTGCAAGTAGCATCAGAAATAAACCATGCAGCTGGAAATACAGTAGGTCCTGTTTACTCTGGTGAGGAAGTGTCGCTGAGGATATTATCCCCTGCCATTTACACTGGGGAAATATTTTCCATTGCCTGCACAGAGATTGAATGAAGCTAACAGAATGAATGTGTGTGCGGAGAGATGTTTGGATTTTCAGATGCCCTGATGCTGGACTGTCATACTACAGTCCTGAATCAAGGCGAGCTATAACATTGCTAACAGAAACTACATCTCATAATTACTAGAGAGCAGCTGAAGTGTGTTCACTTACTACTGCAAATATCAGTCCACCCGCTTGTAATAATAAAGTTAAAATAATGTTTGCACAGTAGATAATAAAAAAGCAAAGCATGCAGTTTGTTTGTTTTTTCAGTTTAAATCAAGTTGACTTTGAAAAAAACTACAAGGGACATTGGCTGATGATGATGATGATGATGATGATGACGATGATGATGATGATGATGATGATGATGATGATGATGATGATGATGTTTCCGTAAATGCTGATGAGGGTTGATTAAAACATGATGACATACAATAATTTTCCTACCTATTTCCTTCATTGTAAGTAATCTTTAAGGTGACTCAATGGGTTTCATGGTAATTATGAATATCAAGTTAAGATCGTGTTATAGACAACCAGCATAGGAAGTTAAAGGCCAAGTAGCAGTAAACCAATTAATTGAAATAACATGAATATTGAAGTGCACATACGGAAAACTCTTTCAGGTCTAGACTTAACTCTGTAGAGTAAATGTGACGTTAGTTGGCTTATTATAGGGTTACAGTACATGCAAATTGAAATGCTGAACTTGGCTTGCATAGAGGGAAGCAGGAGATTCCCTAAGGCTTTAGTGTCCCAGCATAGCAACATTACCAGCAGGTGTTTATATGCTGTTTTAATCTGTGAGTAGTATATGTTGTTAATAAATTACAGTGTGACCCATACATGCACATATTTCTTGTTGTATTATCCATTAGTTTTACAGGTTACAGTATATTGCGCATTTCTTTTGAAATAACATTTTGTTTGCCTGTTTGTGTTTGTTTCAGGATCCAGATGCAGATGACTATTTCCTCTTATGGTGCCAACAGTCAAAACTCACCTACAATGCACTGCTATTTAGTGAGCTGCCAAACCACAATTTGCATTAATTCCCAAAGCTGAGCTTGCATTTTATATGTAGTGTCAGAACTAGGTATAACGTGCAAAGGAACAATTCTTCAAATAAGTCCGAAATTAGTTAAGTTCTGTTAAAGAGCATCAAAAGTGATTAAACATGGCTACCACTGCCACCATGGAAGTGGCAGACATCATCGTAGTAGCAGTCTACTTCATCGTGGTGCTAGCGATCGGCTTCCTCGCCATGAGGAAAGCCAATCGGAGCACAGTGAGCGGCTACTTCCTTGCTGGTCGCTCCATGAATTGGGCAGCTGTAGGAGCTTCTCTATTTGTCAGCAACATAGGAAGTGAGCATTTCATTGGACTAGCTGGATCGGGCGCTGCTAGCGGATTCAGCGTGGCAGCTTGGGAATTCAATGCACTATTATTGCTCCAGTTGTTAGGCTGGGTGTTTATCCCTGTGTATATTCACTCCGGGGTCTTCACTATGCCAGAATACCTGTCCAAACGTTACGGCGGGAGGAGACTTAAGGTTTATTTTGCTGCGTTATCTCTCGTCCTCTACATCTTCACCAAGTTGTCCGTAGACCTCTATTCTGGAGCCTTGTTCATTCAGGAATCTTTAGGGTGGAACCTCTATCTGTCAATTATCCTGCTCATCACCATGACGGCTTTGCTGACCGTCACTGGGGGTCTGGTCGCTGTCATCTATACAGACACAGTCCAGGCGTTCCTCATGATTGCTGGAGCACTCTGCCTCACAGGCATCAGCCTTTTTAAAGTGGGAGGACTTGAAGGTCTTTATTTACTCTTCTCCTTTGTGCATTTAAACCATTTAAACCAAGAAATGAATTAAACACTTCTACATTTTTATGTGCACTATCCCATGTGTTTAACCATGTCCTGCCATGTCATTTTAAGGGGTGCGGACCAAGTACATGCAGGCTTCTCCAAACATCACTGCCATCTTGCTGTCTTCACCCAACCTGACGTATTCTGAATCTTGCCACCACCACCTCTACCCAAAGCCAGATTCTCTGAAGATCCTGCGAGGTCCGAGGGATCCAGACTTGCCTTGGCCCGGTTTTTTACTGGGCCAGACTCCTGCCTCTATTTGGTACTTGTCCAAACCTTTCAATGTGGACTGACTCCTTTACTGGTTCACTTCCATGTAGTCTTGTTTGTATAAATATTTATGGTCCATAGACATATTCTAATCCACGTGGCCTTTATTCTTGTGTCAATAAAGGTACAAGCATTTGGGGCCATTTCCTGAACAGTAATTAAGCTTGCTAGCTTGTAAGTGGAGCTATCAAGAAAATGTTGGCTAGTGGGAATGTTGTCAGTATTGCAGATATTTGGTCATTAACCAAAGAATTGGACACATTTAAATTTAGACCTTGTTATGATGGTGCTAAGTGAAAAGTTGACCAATTAAAATTCAGTTCATCCTAAGGGGGTATGAATATGTGTACCAAATTTCATGACAATCCATTCAATAGAAGTCAAGTCATTTCACTCATGACCAGAAATGAAACTCTCATGCTGACAGTAGAGGAAAGGTCATGGGACCACCAAAGTCATTAGGATTTATCCTCTGGGCTCCATGGATATCTCCACCACACTTAATGGCAATCCATCCAATAGTTGTCAAGACATTTCAATAAAAAGTAAAAATGTTAATCCCATGGTGGTGCTAGAAAAAGAAAATCAAGCACCAAAGTCAGTAGACATCATCCTCTGGGTTCCATGATTGTCTATACAAAAGTTCATGGCAAATACATTTAATAGTTGTTGAAACATTTAAGTCTGGACCAATATTGTGGACTGACTAATTAACATCCATGGAGCCAGGAGTTAGTCTTTGGAGTCACTACAGACAACACAGATAAACCAGTGTCCTTAATTACTGTCAACTCTTAAGTGTCAACACTGTGTATTTCAGGTACTGGTGTGCAGATCAAGTGATTGTACAGCGAGTTCTGGCAGCAAAGAATATCGCCCATGCCAAAGGATCTACCATCATGGCAGGCTTCCTGAAAATTCTGCCCATGTTCATCATTGTCATCCCAGGTAAAGTCACTGATAGCTTTCTAATTGCATTTACACCTCAAATCATGACTATTTACTCATAAGATGACTTATGACTTATTTAACATCACGATTTGATTCCAGGGATGATTTCCAGGATCATCTTTGCTGATGAATTGGCGTGTATCAGTCCAGAGCACTGCATGGAAGTGTGCGGTTCTGCGGCTGGCTGCAGCAACGTGGCTTACCCGCGACTCGTCATGTCTGTGATGCCCGTCGGTCTCCGTGGCCTGATGATGGCTGTCATGATCGCAGCTCTAATGAGCGACTTGGACTCCATTTTCAACTCGGCGAGCACCATTTTCACACTGGATATTTACAAGATGCTACGAAAGCAGGTGTCACCCAGGGAGCTGGTGATTGTTGGCAGACTGTTTGTGGTTTTCATGGTGATCATCAGCATTGCCTGGGTGCCAGTCATAATCGAGATGCAGGGAGGCCAGATGTTCTATTATATCCAAGAAGTTTCAGATTACCTGACTCCACCCATAGCTGCTCTCTTCTTGCTTGGTATCTTGTGGCATCGCTGCAATGAGACAGGTGCCTTTTGGGGTGGGATGGTAGGGTTTACCCTTGGAGCACTCCGTCTGGTGTTGGCGTTGGTTTACCGAGAGCCACGCTGCGACCAGCCTGATGAGCGACCAGCTTTCATCAAAGATGTCCACTTCATGTATGTGGCAGGCATCTTATTTTGGGTGTCAGCTGTGGTGGCTGTTGTTGTGAGTCTCTGCACTCCTCCACCCACAAAAGAACAAATCAGAACCACTACTCTATGGGGGTTAAACAAAAGAAAGAAACTAAAACAACAAGAAAAGGAGAAAGCTGGAGAAGACATGACTATTTTGAAGCCTCTAAACCATGCAGTCCTAAATGGAAACAATTTGCCTGGTAAAGAAAAGTGTCAAGACCACCTGAATGAACTCAATGGCATTGAGGCCAGTCATGAAAATGCTCAACAAAGCAATGGTCATGCTATTGCAGTCAATGACATAGAAATCAGTCCAAACCAGAATGGCCACTTTCTGATTTCTGACCCTAAAATGGTTGAAGAGGCAGAAGGGAGAGGTGTGAGGAATGAGGAGGAAGAAGAGGAGAGCTGTCTTGGAGGAGGAAAAGTGGAGAGTGGAAGGTGTATAAAAGTTGTGGAGTGGTTCTGTGGCTTCCAGGACAAACCATGTAAATCTCAGGTCATTACAGTCCAAGAGCAGGAGAAGATCTTGGATGAGCTTCTCCATGAACCTCCGAAAATCAAAATCATCCTGAACATAGGACTGGTGGTGATTTGCTCTATCGGGATCTTTCTCTTTGTCTATTTCTCCTTATGAGCTTGTTTAATTCAAAGCAGTGGGACACGTGCGTCCATAATCTACAATGCAGGAATGTTCTGTTGGCAAACTGTCCTTCAGTTTTCTCTGCTTTTTTTCATTAACAAAGAGTGTGATGAACAGTGAAACAGCTGTTGTTCTCACAAGAACATTTTGTTAATTTGCTATTATATAAAATGCCTCCCGTATACACAGTGAAGGGTTCTTCCCATGTTTTTCCTGCAAAATTGGATGTAAAATCCAGCATTTGATTTGAAATATATGCCCAAAAAAGAGGGTTATTTTTTTAAAACAGAATTCGTTTTTTTACTTTGTTGTAAATCTTAATACATATTTTATACTCTGTATATATAGTACACTTCAAGTGAACTACTTGGTTCACAGTGTTGTCCAAAGATATCTAAAGGCCATTTAACCTTCAGACATGTTTCAACCTTTTCCAAATGGCCTCACACAAAAGGCAGGGCAAAAATAGGAAGGGACGAGACTTTGCACACCTGGTCAATGACGGCATAATTGATGGATCTTTCTGTTTTGGAAAGTTATAAAAAGCTCTCCCAATCTAGGTCCTGGAAAGGTGTATTGGGAGGTGGTTTCAGGCACTGTTCAACAACCACCAAGCACTTTGTTTGAAGCATAGTAACTCTATTAGATGAGACATATGAAAAAGACAGTATTTTGATAAGTTCCATGAAATAAGGTATTCCTCTTTTTATAGGGGAAACCCTGGAACCCATTGAACAGTACAGAGGTCCACAGACTCCTGCCTGTGGGATGAGTGCTAATGTTTTATGATGGTGCAGCACCAAAAACCTGGTATTAAAGTGGTGGAGATCATTGACGTTAAGCCACAGTTTGGGAAAACACCCAACTTGGGCCCCTTACCATCCACAATCTGCTGTGGTTAAACACACATTTCAACAACACAAGTAATCACGTCACTGCTTCATTGCTATGCCACTGAATTGTAGCCCAAGACAGGCTAGCAAGGGGTCAGGTAGAAGAGTCTGTATATAGTAATACTGCCAAGTGAAACTTAAAACCTTTTTTTAAATATTTTGTAGTACCACTGTTGCTTATGTCAAATCTCCTTCTGTTGTGGCACTGCACACTGTTACCGCAAAACTGTTTAGGTGGAGTTTTAAGTGTTGAATGTGAATTTAATGCAAATTTGTGAGTATGTCTTTTGATTTTCATGGAAATGTATAAATGATGCTTTTATGTTTTGCTTTTTCTCAGTCTTTTATATTTGGAAGGGAAGTTATCAACACGTCATAGAGTGCACTTTGTTGTTATAACATATGATACTTTACATATGTATGTGTTGATGCTTAAACAAACTGTTGAAAGTAACAAAGTATGTTCCAAGCTGCACACCAATATTGGGAAAATAAGCATTTGTCTTGTGTTTTTTCAGTTTCTACACTCATCATCATACAACTCAAAGGGTGTCTTCCACTCAAATTGTTTCAGTTTTTAAGGAACGTAATTATTAATGATAGTGTTATTGTGTTTATTTGTAAGAACTGATTTACAGATGTGAAGAACAGGACTTTGACAGGACATACTTCTTCCTCAACTGGACTGATACATTTAATATAATTGGATTAATGTATTTTTAAAAATTTATTAAACTAAATTATGTTTAGAACCTATTTTATGCAACAACAAAAAAAACTGTCCAGCCAAATCATTCAAATGTATGCAATGTAACTATAATGTGCAGATTTTCTCAGGAATAAGCAGGTGCTGGTTCTAAGTAATCTTCCCATATCTGAGGTCTCAACTAATGAAAGATTGAACATCATTGTTTTACACAATAAAAATAAGGATGGAACTACCTAAATCACTCTCCGTTTATTTGATTTCTGTTCATCTTGATATCTGAGTCACTGCTGATTACTTTGTGAGCTTCATTCACTTTGTTATTATTGTGATTTACAACTTTGTCAGAAATTAGTCGTAATTTCTGCTGAGTCAAACACAAATATACTGTATAAGAATAATAAGGAACCATAAAATCAGTTTAATTGACAGTATTATTTCAGATGCCATATCCCAAACATTATCTAGCCAACTGATTCTTGAATTATGTCATTTCTTAACTGCACTTGACACCACTCAGCGCTCACAGGTCACCTCTTCATGGAAAAAGAATATCTGACCAAACTGGTCGTTCTGGTCCACTTAAAGGCCTCCACCAGGGTCTGTACATAAGGGTTATTGTATGTTAACAATGTGCAGTGTTCAGAAGCCACAGAGCTCTGTAAGCCTGACAGAGAATGATAGAAAATAAATAAATACGCTGAGTTTTTGTTTGGTTATTATGATGACTGCTAATATTTTGTAAGTTGTACATGCAGCAGTTGTGTGGTGGATACATTCACAGCAAGCTTACACACTATAAAAAACATACCCAACACAGTCTATAACAGCAATATGTGTAGCCTGTTGTACATGTTTTTGAAGTATCATTATGTTTTGTGCATTTAAGCAAATCCCAGTATATAATGTGTTATGACCAATATATAAACTGGAGGATAGAAACCAGGATACTGTGACATGTGTGATCAAAAATATGATAATGAGCAGAGCCTCTGCTGCGGTGGAAAGTTACAGACTGGAGGTGGAAAGTTACTGGGTAGACGCATTTAACACAAGCTCACTGCAAAAAAAATAAAAAGAAGGGTTAGACTTTCTTTTTTCTGTCTTTCTTTGGTGTCTTCAAAGATAATCATCAAACAAGACAGGAAGCATTCAAACTGAGAACAGGTGGAGAAGTAATTGAAGCAGTTTCACCAAGTTGGGAAAATCAAAAATCCAGAATGCAAAACTATGTACATTGTAAAATCAGAGTATCAATCAGTTTTGACAAGTTTGGCATATTTTACATACAACAAGTCCAATAGGGGCCTAGTAACACAAATTTGCCCTGGGGAACTCCTTCACCAGATAACTCAGCAGTCGATATCAACACAAGTGAGCAGCTCCTCAGCTTATATTAAATTCGATCAAGCCACTGAATACACATCCTGTGCATGTGTGTGTGCGCGAGAGAGAGAGAGACTCTAAAATGAACCACAGAAAACATTGTCTATGTGTGTGTGTGGAAGTTTTTTGTGGGTCACAGTTTAAAAACCTGTGACTTGCTCGGAATTCGTATTAGCTTTGGTAAACCACCAACCGCAACCGCTGTGGCTGTTGACACAAAAAACGAGAAATACAAATACTCTTTGTGTTGTACTGCAACGAGGAAAACTGTGACACAGAAAAAGTCAGAATGAGAGTTGTGCTGTGCGGTTCTGCTTTTCCAGATAAGATGTCCAGAAATAGATGATGTGTAAAGACAAAGTGTAAATGAGGTCTTGGGGCACATATTAAAGTGGTTCAAATCAGAACTGAACATATATGATTCAGTATAGAGTTAAGTTACTTACGCCTATGGCTCCTTTTTCATGGAGCACAGGCCGCTGACCACAGTCCACCACAGTCTTCTGACCTGAGCTTTCCTCTCAAGCTGTTTCCATGTCAGCCAGCTCTGCCTGATGTCTGTCTTGAGGTCTCTGTGTCAGGTGTTTCTTGGGCCAGCCTCTCTTTCTTGTGCCTTGTGAGTTCTATCAAAGGGTCAAAAGGCCTGCCTGGTGGTGCTGGTGTTGTCATCAATCATAAGAGGAGGAAAATTATTCATTTGGGTCAGTTTTTCCTGACTTTAAGTAGACCTAATGAGACATACTGGTTGATAAATAATGTCTTACTAACATGACAGGAGTCCTCTGTGGTGGCCAGCTGTGTGCCAGTTTATATCCATACATACTTTCACACATTTGTTAATCTAAAGTGAACCTAATGTGAAGATATAGAGAGAAAGACAGAGAGGGGATTAGCAAGCAAAAAATAAAGCTATAAAAATGACTGAATGACTGGAACTCTGATGCTGGTATTAACATGCAACAAGTATCTGGATATCTGCATTTCATAAAACACACATTAGTGCAGGTGTAAATGTCTCAATATCACACCAAAGTGGCCCAAATCCCACTGTGGTGTGGATGTCAAGTTACAAAATGAATTTTACCCTGTGTGCAGAAGTGGTGCCCCTTTTTCCACCTGTGCCCTTGGCCTCTAGAGTGTGTTCACACCACTGGCACGTCAAAACTCAAAGTGTTAAATTCTTCAGTATTAAAGTGACCTGGTTTATATTTATGGTTGGTTTTATTTCCAACTGACAACTTGTTTCTATCGTTGTGCCTGAGTGATTTACTCAAATCTGATGTATGGTAACTAATGTTCAATGCTGTGTGGGTGTGATTCAATAGTGTCCATAAATCAAACTCTAAACTGCAGTCAATAAACAACAAGAGTGACTCATGTCACATATTCTTTGAACTGCTTCTCTTTCCTGTGAATTAACCGACATTTCTAAGCAACCGAATGGAGACCATCATTACTAATTTCCACCACAAGTGGGAAGCCTTACTCCAAAGTTCAAAACCACTCACTAACACTATCTATTGCACTATGCTGAGCAATAGGAGGCTGTTAACATGTCAGAAAAGCCTCGGGAGTGATGAGTGTTTCACCAGTTTGTAGATGAAAGCAGAGATGTAAAGTCTAACTTCCGACAGGATGCTCAGAACTGACACTTAAATCCTTATTAAACTCCTGTTAAGTTTGTGCTGACTGTCATTCAGAGTGCTGCATTTAAAAATAAACTTGAGCTGCCACTGTCGCTGGTTTACCTGAAGGCCAAATGATGGAGGTGCAGGGCAGCAAAACACCTGTGTGCTCCACACACAAACAAGGCAAGCAAAAAAAGGTTATGGAGCCCTGACTTACCACTGTGTGCCATATCCAGCCAGGCAATCAGTGACACCAGGCAGACATCCAGAGTCCCTTATGAAAAATTCATTGAAGAAGAGCCAACTTAAAGTGCAAGTCAAATGCTAAATAAACAAAACAACGATGCTGGCAAAGCAAAACTGCAGGTAAAGAGCAGTCCTAAAATGACTGACTGTCAATTAGTTTCAATAAGTAAAATGAAACTTGTTTAATAACTTCTAATTTTATCAATTTAAAGCTGTGGCTGTGTGAAAGTCTCTGAGGCTGAACATTTTTCTAGGCTCTGTTTGCCCACTGGGAGTGAGTGTCTGACTAAAATGGTACCTGAATGCAGCACTGTTTTGTAGCGAGCAGTGAAATATGATGTCCTTCCAACTTTGTAGGCTGAATGGGATGCAGTCTAATGAACTGCAGGATTGAGCCAGATGTTGGTTTGTTAGAGTACACATAATAAACATTTAGGAGCTGGGAGTCTTTACAGGTGGAGGGTCAGCCTAACCACTTTCTTCTATAATAAACTCTGTTTGGCTTTATGTTAATGTGACTTTACTGTTTGTGTTGATTCAGTTTGTGTTAAATCTTCCATTAACTCTGTCACAATGGAGGCCCACCAAACTTGACTATCACTATAATTAATAACACTATATGTATAACCCTTTTCTCAGAGCTATTTATACATGAACACCATATTTTGTCCATTTTATTGGACAATAAATTATACACCTTCCCTGCATGAGATCCCATAATAACAGTAATAAACCAAACACTAGTAAAAATAAAATTGTGCAAAATTTTTAGAGCCAAATTGGCTGACAAGTGACACAGGAATTATGATGGACACATAATCTTTGTTGTTGTTATTGTTGTTGTTTTACTGTGCAGTGATATCGCGATAGGCTGTGGTTAAAGTCTCGCGGTGTTTGGATTTATATCATTTCCGTTGAATGAAGCTGGCCAGTGATAGAAAGAGGCAGACAGGAAGTAAGGAAATGTAGTTGCATTTAAAATGAACATTTTAAGAAACTTTGTTCTGCAGGGACCAATAGTCATTTCATAACAGTAACAGAAACAATCAATAACAGACGACCAATTTATGATATGTATATGAATTTATAAATAGAGATGATTTCATATGCTTTCTTTAAAGGACATATATGATATGTGCAGCACTGGTTATGACTACATGTAACTGCATATGCTCAAATTGTGCTTATTTTGTACATATAATTAACAAAATAAACAAATAATACAGCTGTAAAGTATGCATTGCTTTATATACATTATGTTATTTTGGTGCAAATCTACCAAAATATTAATGTATTAATTTGTTTCTCTCGATATTGAATGCATGAATGAACACAGGGTACAGTCTTGGGAACAAAATGCCAGGTTGGGTTTCATAAACAACACATGAGAAAAAGAAAGGGAAAAAAAGTAAATTAAATAAAATAACAGAAAGAAGATGAATAATTACATTCATTTTAAAAAAACAACCTCATTAACACTGTTTACAGCTTCTTATTGGTGTGAGATTTAATTATCTGTAAGTGCTGCTTACAAGCAACATTTGTGATATCACAACTCATTTGGAGCCAATCCTGCTCCAATACTCAATTTATACAAGTGTGATGTGGAGACTTTTTACATTTTTAAATGTTTTAAAATTGTATTATTTGTTATTTTTAGTTTATTTTTCTGAGGTAGTATGCTGTTTTGTGTATAAAACTTTTGATTGTCACTTTATTTATTTATTTATTTTTTTTTTTTACAGTATTCTGATAATAAGGAAGTTTATTGTATATGTGTATATATATTTTTTTACCTGTTTTGGATAAAAAAAATTGCAAATGCACTGGTGACGCACTTGTATTTTCATGTATAACTTAATAAAAAAAAGTTGGGAGAGAGAAAACATGTCTGGAGGGGATCTTTAAATAAATAATTATAAAATGGACTCATGTTTCTGAAAGGACTTTTATTTTTAAAGCACACCGGATGTTTACGCCATTTTGCGCACACCAGCTTGACTAGTTTATCTCATCGCTTCAGCTAGAGAGCAAACGCGACATCAGCTGAGCGTGTCTGAAAAAGTACCACCTTTTTGTGGCTAAATTACAGGAATTTGTCACCACGTGAAAAATAGCATTTTACAAAGTGACAGAGTAGCTACTGAGCCAATGAAATAACAGTCAGCTGTCGTAACCAGAGAAACGGCAGAAGGAGGAATAACATCACACCAAACCCGGCAAACAAAGAGGTCCTTTCTCAACGACAACATTTTTCCTCCATATTCTATAGTTATGAGTCATGTGGCCGTCGAAAATGTCCACGGTCTAGAGCAGCAGGTAAGAAGGGGCAGTTTCATGTGTGTCTTGTGGGGGGTTAATGGATAAAAAGTGTTATAAAGGCAGGGAGAAATGTTAGCTTGCCGGCTAGCCTAAAAACACTGCTAACGAGATGCTATCGTGCTAGTCAGCGTTGGGTGCGTTTCATTTCTACACCGTGGAGCATAAAAAGTGGCTGCGGGGCAGGCGGTAGCGTGATATCTCCTTTATTTTTAAGTATAATAATGAGTGTCGTCGTTCAATTTAGCGTAAGTAAGGATATTTCCTCGTAATGTGTGTTAGTTATTTGAAACTTGCTTGTTATTACGCAGGAAACAAATGACGAACTACGCCGCCGGCTCTCCCCGGTGCGCACAATAAACCCACCCAGCAACTATTCTCCTCACTGCGTTTGTCTTTGCAGCTTGATACAGTAATAAAATGGAGGTATGCGGGGATGGAGCAAACGTGCTATCACGCAAACAGTGGTGCGTTTTAGGTTTTTTTTACTCCTCTGGTTGGCACATAATGCGCAGTTTTGCACAATTTCCCCTGTTTGTCTGGACTGCGTCCCGCTTAAGAGAAAAAAGAAAAGCTAATTTTTTCTGCGTCACCAGCAACGTAGGTTAAGCCATCTAGCTGTGCCTGACTGGCCAGACACTTGGATGGCAACAGAAAAGTACTGTATGTTCCCCATTGATATTTTGGAAAGGTCTAATTTGCAAAATGTATACGAGGGAGTTAGATGCACAGAGCTGAGTTCATTTATACAAATTAAACATGCTCTTTCTGCAAGAAAAAGGTGCACCTGGAGGGGTTTATATTGAATTTAAACGATCTTATTAGCCTAGTTCACTTAATGTTGCTGCAGTGTAGAAAGGACATCCCACCCAAGACCCAAATTCAGTTTCTGGGGTAGAAATATTTCATCCTCTATTGTTTCCTGAATTGCAGACTCTCTGCACACACCAGCATTAAGTCTTTATCTCTTTAATCATTCAGCTTTCCTACATTGTGAAGTATCACAGACCAGCTGTGGCTGCATGCACTTTGCTGACATCACCATAATAGGATTTTTTTTGCATGTGAAGAGTGAAAAAACCCACAGTTGACTGGTGCTGAAATAGGTAAAAAGGGCCATAACTATTGTCCTGTTTCTTTATATTTGGACTGTTCAGCTTCTGTCATGGGAGAAAATAGGTTTTGTTGTCACCTGCTACAAGAAAAAGCACTCTGATAGTTGGCATGTCCACCAATCAAAACCCTCGATTGATATTTCCCATCAACGAAACAGTGTTAAAACTGGGTTCTGAAAGTGTTCCCAACATTTCATACACGTGACTTTATGGGTCATGATGACTCAGTAAGCTCTTGTTTCAACTCACATTTAGCAAGTTTCCGTCCACCCAGAAACACGCTGCATGGAAACAATGGAGATTTGGGGGGGGAAAACTCCCAAATATTGGGGGCGGGAGAGTTTGTACAGAGAAGATTTTTTTTTTTTACTTTGTCTTTTCTATTTCCTTCTTTGTTAGCAACCAAAATAGAGCGACTTAATTCATCTTACTTGAGGGGAAAAACAAGCTTTACTTTACGTCCTTGCTTTAAAAACGTTAAATTTTACCTTTTGAGATGATTGTAATTAGTTTTGTTCTACTTACTGAAAATGATTGTCTGTTCTGATTATCTGTTTTCTCCAGCTCGCTGTCCTAGACTTGACCGCAGCAGACGGGCAAGGGGGAGGCACCAACCGTAAGCAGCCAACATGTTTTTGTTAGTGTGTTCGATCTTTTCATTTCATCTTTGCTAAATAGACGTGCATAGATCAGTCAGTAAACACACACACACACACACACACACGCACACGCACTAACCAACCACAAGACTGGGGATGTCATAAAAATGGCAAACGGGGTACTAATTCATAGAGAGTTGACTATAAGAAGTAGTAGAACTTCCTAAAAAACCTTATAAATTAAAACTGATCATTCCAGTTTTGTACATTTTGGTGCATCATTGAGGTCAAATGATGAGTATTATCATTAAAATGGTCATAATGTAATTACTTTTATTTCTTTATTTAATTCTAATTATTCTAAAGTATTTGGCGTCAAGGCTCTTAAAAATGTGCATCCCCATCCTTAAAACTGAGTACAGAACACGGCTGTAAACATATAAAAATGCATGTTTGCAGTCCATCTTAAATTTCCTCATGTGCTTTTTTCACATTGAAGTTTCCCAACCTTTTAGTCACCACAATCAACCACAATAGGGACAGCTTATGGTATCTCTGTCTTGAGTAAGACTTATTATAATATGGTCTGCTTAATATAATTCTGAGACCTGCCAGGAAAAGAAAGGAAAACTCTGATTCTGGGCACTGTCTGGCTCTGTATGCAGGGCGATACATTCCTCCACATTTACGGAACAAAGACGCTTCCAAAAATGGTGAGTAGGATGAAGGTGAAGAGGATGTTTGATTCTCTCATCATGTTGTGATTCAGTGTTACTACCAGAAAACGCATTGTGTGAATCCTTAAGGATCCCTGTGTGAATATTTAAATGCAGTTATCTCGGGGAGTTTTTAAAGCGTGCATTACATCCACATTTGCTCGCTTTCAGCCTTGTTATTCCCCACATTTGCTGCTGGTTTTTTTTGCGCTTTACCTGCTTCAGTTGTAGACTGTCGTAGAAATGTTGCTCCATACCACTACTTGTGTTCAAAAACGCCACTTTAATAAACCAAATTTAGTACTGATAAAAACCAGTAACCGAAACACTTTCTTCCATTCTCAGCAGGAAATGCCTTTGCTGCTGGTCGACAGGGTGGCTACACCATAGCACCTGCAGCCAACTGTAAGTCTACTAATCTGAGCATCCTTTGTTCACTGTTTTTAATTGTTAGTGTCGTCTTGTAACTTTGACGTAAAACCAATATATCATTCAATTATTATTCCTGCTGTTTCATACCATCATTCTCTTGTCATGAATGTTACTTCATAGTGTTGGTTAGCATGTCATGAACATGTTTTCTGGTTTGTTACCTCCTCGTCCTCCTCTCAGTGAAATGAGAGATTACTAATCTGGGATCATGTTAGAGTGCAGATAATCCTTAACATAACGTTCATCTGATTTTTCTTTTCTCTCTCTGTTAGACGGCTGGGATGGGGGGCGCAACAACTTCGTCAACGGCTACCATGACAACCGCATGGGGGGCGGCAACACTTTCAACCGCGGGCCGCCTCGCATGGAACGGGGCCGAGGTGGCGTCGGAGGAGGGGGTTACCGCGGCAACAGGGGTGGAGCCTTCAACCCCATCAACCCAGCGCAGCCAATGGGCTTCGGTGGCTACGAAAATAAAGGTGGGATTTGGTTTGTTTTCTTTAAATGACATGCCCTATGTTTAGGAATGAACCTGTTCCTAAAATGAGAAATTACTCATCTCTGCACCATGTCGAATAACAATAGTTTATGAATGAAATTGTCCTCTTATTGTGTTTTCTTGTTCCTGTCAGATGCAGGCGGATGGAACACAGCCAAGGACGCCTATAGCAGTTTTGGCAACAACCGAGGAAAGTCTGCGTTCTTCAATGACAGAGGCAATGCTAACAGAGGGAGGTGAGAACATGAGACACGGAGACTGAATAATAACTGCTGCCACATCACATCTTCTTCATTCTTCTATCATTATTCTTCCGTCACTGTACCAAAATGACTTGAGGCGTAGGAATCCATTCGCACGTTAACTATGAAAGCAGAAAGCATCATTGTTGTCCTTTTGTGTTGTGTTCAGGTTCGACCATGGTGGATTTGGTGGTGGTGGAGGAGGAGGAGGAAACAGCCGCTGGGTGGAGGAGCCCAGAGATGAAGGAGACTGGTCCAAGCCAACAACACGTAACGAACGCCTTGAAAAGTGAGTCTTTGCTTCTACTGGTCATGAGAGGTGCACATGTAATAAGATAAGGAAAGTTCATTATGTGTACGGAGGTCAGGAAATATTAGGGAGGCAATTATCAGCTGTACTGCAGGTGAGATACATGACTGAATGGATGGATTACAAAATCAACATCAAGTAATTTGTTATTGGTATATTTAGGGGGTTTGATTTCTCTTTTGTCACAGTTTTAGACGTAATGACAGGTTGGATTTAGGCAGTGATCAGACATGAGAAACAATTGCAGGAACTGTCAAATGTGCTTAAAATGTTTAACTTGACTGTAATTTATCCCTCAAAACATGAAGATTATCCTTCACTATACAAAATTCCCAGACACACGTTTGTTGTCTTACATCATAATCTTTACTTAGATATATTATTATGAAAACACTGTAGTAGTAAAGGGTGTGTTCAAAGATATGTAGTTTGCTTTTTGACAGGAGTGTAATTATTGTAAATCATTGGTCTTCTTTGAACATCAGACTAACCAGCACTTTGTCTCTCCTGCTTTGCTGCCCTGTAGCGAGTTGTTCGCCGCCAGTAACACTGGGATTAACTTTGAGAAGTATGACGACATTCCTGTAGAGGCCACGGGACAGAACTGCCCTCACCACATCGAGAGTGTAAGCTACAGTCATTACTTTCTCTAAAACTCTTTATTTGACAGTACATCACATGTTCTTTTAGATGTATATTTGATCAAAATCATTTACATAAAACTATGGCTTGGTTTAGCTTTTATAACTTTAATCTCTGTAATTGAAATTCACTCAACTGTAATTTTTTGAAACTTAAACTTGAATTCTTTCATTTTTGTCTAATGTTGTATTCATATCTTAATTTGAGTAACTAATAACTATTAAGCTCATTTTATAAATACGTGTGTGTGTGTGTGTGCCGTGTAGTTCCAGGATGTGGACATGGGTGAGATTGTTATGGGAAACATCGCCCTGAGTCGCTACACCAGACCAACCCCAGTCCAGAAATATGCCATTCCTATTGTCAAGTCCAAGCGAGACCTCATGGCCTGCGCACAGACAGGTAAGACACAAAAACAAAACTCACGTCTCTCTTGCAAAACAGATCTCAATGAGAGACCTTATTAAATGAAGACTGAATGTTAGATTCTTGGCTATTCTAAATCTATGTGAATATAAATGAGGTTGACTTTGTGTGTGTAGGTTCTGGGAAGACAGCAGCGTTCTTGCTGCCGATTCTCAGCCAGATCTACAGTGAGGGACCAGGAGAAGCTCTTACTGCAGCTAAAGCCACTGGTCAGGTAAGAAAGTCAAGATAAAATAGAGCATGTGTGTTCTTAACAGACAAACAATGAAAACATTTTGTTAAGTTTTGATAGAAAACAAGCTTGACATGTAATTGGCAATAACAGTATACATTACATGAACATGGAGGCAGGTTGAGCAGCAGAACATTGACTGAGATAAACGATCACAGCTTCTATTAAAGATATTCAGCCTTTTTATCAGAAGCTGTTTCCTAATGTACACCATTAGTGAGAAAACCACAGAAAATAAACATCAGCTGTGAGCTTCAGTCTGTGATTGAACTGCTTCAGCGGTCACGTCTTCTTTGTCTGAAATGTGTCCTAAAGTTATTATTCTAAACCACGGAAGGAAAGCTGTGAATCATGGCATATTCTGCTCTTAAATATACTGTGTCTAAATAGCATTTCTCATTTTAATGTAACTACTACTTTTGGTTATGTGTGCATTATGCTGTCTCATTTTATAGTACAAAATTAATACTGGATTAGGACTCGAGCAAATACTCATTCAGTGATTTGAAGGGCAAAATACTTGATCGGAGCAAGCCTATTACCAGGTTTTTCACAGCAAAAGTTACTAAACTGTTAGAGCCACAAACGAACAATAATGACTATCACAAAAACACCACTTAGAATGCCAATAATTTTAAGTATTAAGTAATTAAGTAGTATACTAAATCAGCTGAAACCATGAACTTCCTCCCATCTGTGAATTTTTAACATCCTGCATTTTGAATATCATTTATTTTACAACCTTCATGGTGTGGTGTTGTCTTTGTATTACAGGAGAATGGAAAGTACGGGCGTCGTAAGCAATACCCCATCTCACTGGTACTGGCTCCGACCAGAGAACTGGCACTGCAGATATATGATGAAGCCAGGAAGGTATATACATACTCACACATGACGGAAACCTAAAATCCTGAAATATAATAAATATATAAATAAGGATGAATGTGTATCCACATATTTCTTCGTGTGGTTTCTTCTTTGTAGTTTTCCTACCGCTCAAGAGTGCGTCCATGTGTTGTGTACGGAGGAGCCGACATTGGCCAGCAGATTAGAGACCTGGAGAGAGGCTGCCACCTGCTGGTCGCCACACCTGGAAGACTGGTGGACATGATGGAGAGGGGCAAGATTGGACTGGACTACTGCAAGTAAGACATGGACAGGAGTGATGTATAAAAATGTGGATGGATATAAACTGCAGGTAGCACTGATCAGTAGAAATGACCTGAACCTGGGGGTGAATTGATTTATTTCATTGATTGATGCAGTTTAATTGGATCATTGTGGAGTTACAATTCTTTTGTCATGTAATTACTTTTTATAAAGTCCTCTTTCATTTCATCTGTGTCTTCTTTGCTGCAGCTATCTTGTCCTGGATGAGGCGGATCGTATGTTGGACATGGGCTTTGAACCACAGATTAGACGTATCGTTGAACAGGACACCATGCCCCCTAAAGGCATCCGACAGACCATGATGTTCAGCGCCACCTTTCCTAAAGAGATCCAGGTAGGTTAGCAATGACTCTAAAAAAAACAACAACCCCAAATCGTATTACGTGTTTTTCTGCTAACAGCAGCTTTTGGGTTTTTTCTCAAAGAGTTGAAACTTCACATACAGCATTCAATGTTTATTGTTCACCATGCAAGATTTAAGAGTGAGGGAGCCCTCAAAATAAACACTATTTCTCCCTCATGCCATTTTATCTGTCACCTTGTGTTGAGATAATCTTGATTCATCAGTTTCTCAAATTATTGTTGTTTGTTATGCTAGTATAAACAAAATTGAGCTACAGGAAATGTTGCATTGCCTAAAAGTCATCACCACTCAGTCTGTTAAGTTGCACAGGGTAACTATATCGCTGTAACACAAGGGCCTACCTACTTACTAAAAGAGTAAACTCAGTAAATCAGGAGTTCTAAGCATTTACGTCAGGATTCACGTCCGGATCAGTGGACTCTGAATTGGAAAAAAGTGAAACTGCTGTATCTTTTTACCTTTTAAATCACATTGTCTTCTCCCCCTGTAGATCCTGGCCCGGGATTTCCTGGAAGAGTACATCTTCCTGGCGGTGGGCAGAGTTGGTTCCACCTCAGAGAACATCACTCAGAAAGTTGTGTGGGTGGAGGAGAGCGATAAGAGGTCTTTTCTCCTGGACCTGCTCAGCGCTACAGGTGAGACAGTACAACAGGAACAACTTGATGCTTCTAGAAACACACACACACACACACACACACTGCAGTTTTATTTCCCCAATCCTTTTGTCATTCCCATGTTGTCGTCCTCACATCTCAGCCAGTACATTACTGTGTGTTTCATCTTTAGCGCAACGTAATGTCCATCAGCACCCCTGTCTGTGAACTGTTTTGGTAACTTGGAAAATAACTTTAACATAGTTGTGTTTCAGCTTTATTGAAGTAAAAAATAGGCTTAAATTTAATTCCAGGTATCAGGGGAAAGGGTTTAAATTCAAATTGTAGCTTTTCTAAACATGCTGATAGCCCTTTGTATGGATTAGCAAAACACTGAGCAAGAAACTTCTAGCTCGGCTCTTAGATGACATTTCATCCAGTGATCTGTTTTTTTTTTGTGGTTTTCTTTTTTTTGGAGGGAGGGCTTGGGAAGGCAAAGAAGAAATGTCATTCCTATGCCCACTTTTAATCCTTAACATCCACCAAATATTTTCTGTTTCTTCAGTTTTCATTTTAAACAAAACTAAAGTGACATTTGTGGTTGGGAAAACAAAACACCTTTTTGATAGTAAAACAAATTCTGTGAACGGAGGCAAACCTTTGTTCAGTAAGCGACGTTAGAAATACAAAGTTGGCTTTGCACTGGTGATTGAGTTCAGCTTACATGTTGATGGTTTGGTGTGGTTTTATCCCAAGTCATCCCCAGCGAGGTACAGGACAATACTGGAGACAACATAGAGAAACCTGGTAAGATCTTCACTAAAGAAACATGTATCTGTCATTCCACATTTTAAAAATAATTTTGCCTGCCTTTGATGCTCTTCTCTGTGGATGGAGGATCCTTATTATTTATTCTGTTATTTTTTTGGTTCTGTGTATCATTTCATGAGGTCTGCTACGCTTAAATCAAACGCGCCTGTTAATGTTTTTTGTTTTTTTTTCTTATTTCAAGAGTTTCTTTGTGGCATCTTTATGTACAGTATGTTGCTGTAGTGTCTTCATGTCAGACACAAAGCCTCAGTGGAGAGAGTCTGGTCATGTTGTAGTCTGGGTGCTACGATACTGCCAAATCTCTCGTGTGTCCTTGGAGCAGGAGCGCTGAGGAAGAACAAGATGACCAAACTCTTTCCATAAGTGGCTCTACATTGCCTGAAGACAGTGCTGCTGATGCTTTTAGTTTTGTTTTTTGTTTTTTTTTCTGGTTACTTTATCCATACTGTACTCCCTGCTCCCCATTGCACTATTCTGTTCATAGAAAACCATCTAGTGTTATGTGACGTAAACCATTTAATTTAATTAAGGTGCATGTTATTTATGATTTATGTATCACATCACAGACTGAAACAGCCTTATGAGCAGTAGACTAACACCTGCAAGTAGGGCTGTAACAATAGGTTCAGTAACAGATGTGACTTGATATACAGTGATGGGTTTATATTCAGAATAATGCAAATATATTGTACCTTTTATATAATTTCTGTCCTAATATTTATAACCAAACAAACAAGGAAGATGGTAAATAGCCACTAAAGATTTTTATCATTAATATATATCATAAAGTTAAAGCTCACTTGTGAAAAACATCAAATTGTGCCTCATCAAAATGCTACTTGCAGGGTGACGTCAGCATTTTGTTGAATATACAGTTTGATAGGTTGGGTTGTCAGTTGTGGATTACTTAACAATACACAGTCCATTAGTCACAAGTCAGAGCCACAGCATGTGAAATGGGAAGTCTTGAGTCTGAAACTTATTTTTTGCCATGTCATCAGAGCCCCAAGCCTGGCAAGATCATCTGGTCCATTTTTCTGTTTATTGCTAAGTTTCAGAGCAAGATACCTTGACAACTAAAGCCCAGATTGAAGTTTCATATGCATGAAATCTTGTATCACACTGTATTAATCCTGCTTAGATTACTAATGATTTTCATGCACTGACCTGTTACAACATTTTCTTGTTAAGTTTTTCAGTTTGTGATACTCAAAATGTAGCACTACAACAGTTTTATTCTCATTAATGTTAAAATGATCTTGTTACAAATTTAGCGGCCATCTTTATTATTCACCAACTGTTAATGATAAACCTCCGGTGTCTTTTTCTCTCCCACGACCAGGTAAAGACTCGTTGACTCTGGTGTTTGTGGAGACCAAGAAAGGCGCAGACGCCTTGGAGGACTTCCTCTATCGGGAGGGTTACGCCTGCACCAGTATCCATGGCGACCGCTCACAGAGAGACCGAGAGGAGGCCCTAAGCCAGTTCAGATCAGGAAAATGCCCCATTTTGGTGGCCACAGCGGTCAGTAAAAATACAATCAGCACTAAACAGTGTTTGACAGCCTCAAGAAAAATATAAGATACCATTTTTGATATTCAAGAACACATATCAATGTCTTCTATGCTTTTACACACTCAGGTAGCAGCTCGGGGTCTGGACATCTCCAATGTGAAACATGTCATTAACTTTGACCTGCCAAGCGACATAGAAGAGTATGTCCACCGTATTGGACGTACAGGACGAGTAGGAAACCTGGGTAAGACCACAACTACTGTCACTCAGTCATAAATACCTCATGATGTGTTACATGATTTAAACTTTGGATACGCACCTTTTGAACCAAATCCCCCAGCCAAATGTGATTTACTGCTACTATTACAGCCGATATGAACAAAGTCTTACCATGTTTTTCCATCTGTGTGTTTCCTGTAGGACTGGCCACATCGTTCTTCAATGACAAGAATGGGAATATCACTAAAGACCTGCTGGACATCCTGGTAGAGGCCAAACAGGAGGTTCCCTCATGGCTTGAGAGCCTTGCCTACGAACACCAGCACAAGAGCAGCAACAGA
Organism: Scomber scombrus; assembly: GCF_963691925.1. Classification (NCBI taxonomy): domain Eukaryota; kingdom Metazoa; phylum Chordata; class Actinopteri; order Scombriformes; family Scombridae; genus Scomber; species Scomber scombrus. The sequence goes on along the minus strand of NC_084993.1, from coordinate 7,553,725 downwards.
GGACGCTCTAAGAGGTACACTGTCTCTCCTTAATTGTTTAAATGTGTTTTTGTTTTTTTAATCTGTATTAATGGCAATTTCGGGTCTAAACCCATAAATGTTTTGTCTGGATGCAGTGAATTACACTTTGAATTTCATGTTACTGGCAGGTTCTCTGGTGGTTTTGGAGCACGTGATTACCGCCAAACAGCTGCTGGAGGAAACGCTGGAGGCTTTGTAGGACGTGGAGGTCGTAACCAGGCAGGACATGGAGGAAACCGTGGCTTTGGAGGAGGTCAGGATCTGATTTTAGGATGTTATTAGTGTGTTTAATGTAACCTTTACTTTGTTACCTTTAACCTTTTGTCATCTCTGTTTCCTCCCTCTTAGGTGGTTTCGGTAACTTCTACACCAGCGACGGCTACGGAGGCAACTACTCACACTCTCAAGTTGACTGGTGGGGCAATTAGGTTTCCTTAACCCCTTCCATTTTCCCCCATTCAGCCCTCTTTCTTCTTCTTCTTCTCACTCATCCTCCTTCCTTTCTTCACACTGTTGTCTGCACCCCATCTGTCTCCTCCCCTCCATCAACTCCAAAAACCCTCATGCATGCTATTAAACTATTTATACTCATTTATATAGCTCTCCTTCCACCCCAAGGCACTCAGATCTTTGAATTTCTCCATCTCCATTTCCATCTCCTTTGTCTTTACAGTCCCCCATCCTTTCTTTGGTTCCTCTTGTCCTGGTAAATCTCACAATAGACCACCTTTATAAAGGGATTCCTCAGTTTAAGTTGGGTTTTTTTCAACACTAGCCACAGATGTACTTGTTAGCTTCCAGCTAACAGCATCGTTTGGTTTCAGTGAGGACATTTTGAGCTATTTTCCCTCTGTGGCAAGTGTCTGAAGACAAATAACCAACTAAATTGAAGTGGTAGGTTTTCCTTTAATGCATAAGATTGGATAGACACTAAGATTTACAATGTGTTGAGTCCTCTAAAACCGCCGCAGAAGACCAGGGGGGAAATCCAGTTTTTTCACTTTAGATTTGAGTTTTGGCTTCATTGTGTTTTTGTCTGCATTCACCCAAAGCCAGCCAGGCTTTCCTGTGTACCTTCACATGTCATCTTTGTATTTAAATGCACGGCCATGTTGTAAACTCACTGGCCAAAAACTTTTTCTAAAATATAGTGCAGAGATGGGCAAGAAGTCAAATCTTAGCAAAATATGTCTGCATAAAAGATGAACAATGGGAACTGACTGAGGTCTCCTTCACTGACATGACAGATACTACAAAGAGGACACAGAAATTCCTTTTTTTTTTTCTTTTCTTTTTTTTACACCTTTTTTAAACATTGAAAACTTATTTACCGAGGTCTGAGAAAGATGTCTAACAGAGAAGTGAAAACCCAGTCAGTGGGACAGCCAGCAGACATTGTTGCCCATTAGCAACCATGATGCTAGCAAACTGAATTTTAAGACTTGTGGTTGTTGATATCACAACTACAAACAGCATTTTTCTTTGTTTGAAACAAAAACATAATGGAGGATCATTTGTTTCTGTACTGTGCCTTTAAGAATTTGAACATTGTCTCTTATTTCTGTTATTTTTATCGCCATAATACGTAACTGGCTACAAGTATTGGCCAACTGTGACTAAAATGTGTATTTAATGTCATGTATGGGTTTAAACATGTTTTCTTTATTTCTATTTGGAAGGAAACAAACTAGGCTTGAACTAAATCAAACCTTGGCAAAAAAAAAAACCCTAAACAAAAACTGCGATGAGGCAACTCATAGCAATTCCTTATCTGTCTACTGGAGTCTATTGGTCTCTGATGAGCTGGTTCCCAAAAGCATAATGCCACTTTAACCATGTTTACAGATTCTTTTAATACACCCTCATTCAGAGTGACTAAAATGGGTCAAAACTGACATTACATAAAAAAATTAATAAAAAAAAAAGTATTAATTAAAAAAAATGCAGCCTCTTTGCTTTACTATTCAATGAGCAGAGATAACGGCGGGTGGTTTTATGCTTTTGAGAAACCGAGTCCTACTCATTGACCTGTACGTCACATCTACAGCTCTGGTTTGAGCTAAAAGTTGGGTTTCTCAAAGTCATATTGTCACTAATTGTTGGGTCATTTCATTGTCAGTAGCCGAGCCGCTGAGAGAGAATTTGGCCCAGCTGTGCAGCAACAGCCATGTAATTTTGCTGCTCCTGGTCTTTTGTAGATTTGTGCTTTATAACTGACTACAAGTGCCCAAAATTAAATATTTACTGCATAAAACACTGGCAGAAGTTAGGTCTCTTGCACTTGCACCACATCCAGTTGTAATGTATTATAAAGAATGCAACATAAAGAAATGCTTCAACAATGTTCAGATGTAAGAGAGAAAAAAAGAAAACCCTTACATGGTGGCTGCTGTATCAAACGGTTACCAATTATCAATCAGTGGCCGTGGCTGCTTGATTGACCCTTTTAGTGTCAGCATGCTGTTGGGAAACTGGCTCCGCATCCACCACAAACATTGAAACCCTTGTTTGCCAAAAGCTTCTTTCAAGGGGGGAACACAACTAAAAGGCTAAAAGAGTTCAAATTTTCTCGCTCACTCTATCCTGGAGAGTTACATGAAGAGTCTTCTCTAAAATAAGTCATTCCAGTTTATTCTTTAGGTCTTTTCAAGATCTTGTTGGAGTCAGGGATAAAAGTCAAGAATCTAGCCTCACCTGTTTCACAGCAGGGACAGTCGGGGGCTTCCACAGGATCTCCGCAGCACATGTCAGCCACATCATGTCACACAGTACTATAAGCAGCTATGCATCTGTTAAACTGTCTTAGTCTAACCAAATAGTACGACTATGCTCCTGATCATGATTGCAGGTTTATACATTCCTATTCTTACCAGTCAATATTAATAATATATTCAACACATACAAGCGTTATTTTTCTGTTTCTGACTACTACTACTGTCAGCACACAATCAACTGAAATAAATGATGCAACATGGCTCATGTATGTTGCACTTTGGGGAGCATTGCCTCATTTAAACCGTCTTTGAAATGTTAAAAAGACACCAAACTAAAACGGTACAGTGAGTTAGTGGAAAAGTGTCATAACAGAACTGAGCTGATCACATGAATTTGGAGATGTAATCAATGCCTAATCCCTGGTTAGCCCTACTTAGCCCTGCTGTGAAACCAGACCATAAGGGGCAGTTGACCTGCACCCAAGACGTTCATGTTTCATCCCTGATTGAACTTCTAAAAGGAGCTCCACTGTACATTCGAACCATTCAGTGGTTGAAGTCCAATCCCCTACAGTGTCGATCAGCAGCAGAATAAGCCAAAAGAGAAGAAAAAAAACACGCTCTGTTGCGTCTTGGTGGGGAAAATTGTTAATTTCTTTATCAGGGGCTTAATTTGTTTTGTTTACATGAAGAACTTTGAAATATAGATAAAATGTAAATAGTTCAGCTCTTCTTTAAAACAGAATCTCCACTGAAAAAGAATGTGAATAACAAGTGAAACAACACTTGATGTGAAGAGAATTACATTTGATCACTCAACTTTGGACCAGGCAGCGTCTAGTGAGCTTAGTTCAGTGGGCAATTTGAGATTGGATTTATTGTAAATGCTTGTGTGTGTGTGTACACAGACACAAACCAATGAGGGAAATTAATTAACCAATTTATGCTCACTAGACAGATTTCCTCAAATTGCCCACTGGCTTTGACAAATGACAAGGCTGGAACAAGACAATAAAACATACGCAAGTGTTGTTGTTTTTTGGTCAAGGAGTTTAAAATGCCAAGCGAAAACATACAATTATACAGCAGTCTTTAGTTGTGTTAGAACACTCTGATTTTTCCCGTCTTCTATAATTTTTGGTTTTGGTTTTTTTAACTTAGGATCAGAAGTCATGTTCAGGTCAATCTTCATATCCATTTCCCTGGTTCAGGAAACTAGTTGGCTTTAAGTGTCACATTAAAGGAAACCATTTGTGAAGTTAATACAATGTCAGAGGACTCAAGTAGAAAAGTCACATGCGAAATTTCCAAAAGCAGCTTATTTTAAGACAGTAAGCTGATTTCCGGCATAAATCAGTTCTAAATTCATATAAACATTGTACATATTTCCTTCTGGACAACTTTTCAGGATCACAAATCTTTTTTTGCTTTAATTCCTGATGTACTATATCTCACTAAACCTGCTTCACCTTTTTGAGAAGCCAATTTAAAGGGACGATGCTCTGTTCAAGTACAATTGTCATAGGAAAAAGGATTAGGAAAAGTTTAAGGTGGTCACTTACAAAGCAACCTAAAAATGGAAACTTCTGTCTGCGTTTTCTTTTGGCTGTTCAGCTGTTGAATTGTTTTATCATCTTTGTAGAACAAAGCATCATATTGTCCTCCAACATGCAGCCTAAAAAAGGCAAAACTACCATGAGCACCAGTTAAAATAGTCATTGTTTGCCAGAACTGTGTTTGAGGTGTCCCAGTAGATGTTTTAGCACATTTTAACCAATCAAATATAATATGATATGAATAACACACTTAAATTTCACCTGCAGCAATTGTGGGAATCACCTCCCCCTTAGATATATTACAAGAACTGTTGCTGTTCAGTATGAAGGAATAATTGGAAGAATGATAGAAATCAGTAACAGGACAATAAGTAGAAGTTAAAATTGCAGATGACAATCAAATAATGGAAGGACTAGTTTAAAATTTGCATCATCAACAGAACTCTTAAGGATTTAAGTTTTTTAAGTTATGGGACACCTTAACATGTAGAATCATCTTGATTTGCTGTCTTATTGGTAGTAAGTTCAATAGCTGTCACAATTTAAAATTGCATATCCATCATGGAGACAGATCTGGTGAGGCAGATAAATGCCTAAATGAAATTCATCACCTTACAGTTGAGGATACATTTTCTGGTTTCATTATAGCACCCAACGGCATCCACACTGTTAATTTTTGGAGCTCATTATAGTTGAGCAGTTGATGAAATTTGATAGAGAAGAAATATCGTCATAATTTCTTACTTGAATCCATGGCTGTTGCCAACCACAAACTTAGTGTGCAGCTAGTGCGGTCTCTTGTGTTTAAAAAAAGAAAAGAAAAGCTAAGCATGCTGAAATGCTGTTTTTTGCAGCCTAAATCCAAAGGCATACCTTTTAAGATGGAGATACGAATCATGTAAATGTATCTGGTTCAGTGTGTAGACGATGCTGTGCCTTCTAACAGCCACTAGGGGGCAGATAAAATATCTGTGAATAAATGAAGGAGCATTTCACATCCTGTGATAAAGGAGCAGGGCGTCATTGAAGGACAAACTTCAGTTTACCTCACTTAATCTGTACATCTTGTTTATAGAGTAATCTTGTCAAGTAGTAGTGTTTAGAGTATGCACATAAATATGCAATGTATTTAGGTCGTTTTCTAGAGCAGACAGAATATACCTGTCAGCTGTAATTACCATTGAACTGTGTTGGAGTGCCCCAAACCCCCACCTGACTTTGACAAAATGCCCCACAATGTGCAATAGAGATCAGTTAATTGTGGCTTGCCCTTACTTTGCCGTCACTAAGATTCTCTGCATGAGTTTTGTTAGGGCCGTTTTCTGTCCGCAGTCTGTGCTCAGTGTGGATTACGGCACAAACTGGCACAAAATCTAGCCCAAATTCTGACATGTGCACGGTGCCTTGAAATGACTGAATCATTAAAGACTGAAACATATGGGTTAGGGCTGGGTATTTTTTTAATACAGATGTAAAATTCAAAATATTATATAGATGATTTCTTTTTTGAAATAGCTTTATCTGGGTGAAAGTAAAGGCATTATGCAATAGAGGGTATGTACGTAACATCACCGTACGTGGACGTCGTCCATGGCACACCCAAAACATTTAAGCATAGCCAACGAAAAAGTAAAGACACCACTTCAATGTTTAAGAGCTGTTGTGTAATCAGTCGCAGAAAAAGAAGAGATGATTAATGGGTTCGTGCTGAAACTTGGAAGTATAGTCGCCATTTTGTGTCATTAATGTTGAATTTTTAAGTAAATTCTCCATCTTAACTGCCTTCTGTCAAAAAGATCGCTGTAGATCTGATGGCTTTTGCTTTTTAGCCATGTTAGCTTCAGGATAGGAATATCAGTCAGTCAGTAGTCCACTTTGGTCCATATTTAGACAATTGGATAGTTTGCCATGAAATTTGCTCACAGAGCTGCTAGCGTGTCTTGTTCACATTATTTCGCAGCTCTTCTCAGTAATTGAAGCCATCGCGGGTCTGTTTTTGCCACCCGGTGGTGGGGGGGGTGGTATCTCACGAATAAGGACACACCCTCATGCATACCCTCTAAAGTTATTATTAGTTTAAATGTAACATTGGTTTGTTCTCATTTAAAAAATCCAGCACTTTAGTTTTTTTAAAAGTATTTTCAGTACCTTTTGATGCCTTAAATTCAAGAGTGATACCCAGTCCTAATGGAGCTGATTGTGAAGTTGGTTACACTTTATACAGCATTACCATGGCAACAGACACAGACAGTGTCACCATGGCAAATGATTCTGCGTCTCTACGGTAACTAACTCACCAGCAGGAGTGCTTCAATTGTCAGTGAACAATTAATGGTGCTATGCTCCCATTGCTGCGGCCTGCAGGCCCTTCTGTTTGTAGAAAGACTGAAAATCCCACCGAGTTTTACAGAAAATACTTCAGTTACTTAGTTTAAAAATGTCTTCTGTAGCACAGGTCCTTCAAAACCTCTGAGAGGTGTGTGTGAGTGAGTGGGTGTTTGCAGTTTAGTGCAGCCAGGTGTCAAAAGAGAAAGATGTCGCCACAGTTTAGTGTGTGTGTGTGTGTGTGTGTGCGTGTGTGTGTTGTATGGAAAGGTTCTTCCGGATACGAAACCGTTTTTGTTTTGTTGTTTTTTCTTTTTTTTTGGGGACCAGGTGGAGTTGTAGTTAACAGCAACCGGAGGATTCAGCTGTTTGCACAGAGTTCTCGAGTCTACTTTCGCTGCTAGTTTGTGTAATTTATCAAGCATTTTTGAGAAATATTTATTTTTATAAGCCTAATACAAAAAGTTGATATTTTAAAGAGTGACTTGACCAAAAGACAGTAAACAAAAACACTGGCTCTTGAATGTTGAATGTCATTGGTATGAGTGAAAATTTCTATTTTTCTGGGGTAGTGTGAGCTTTTTAATGTTAAAGATGCAACATGTAGGGGTTTCTCTTGAATATGTCACTGTAACAAGCTGTTATAACATATTTTAGAAAATGAACAAAACCGTTGGTGGTGCCCAAACTTGCGTCAAATCATGCTTGTCAAAAATCAATAAACCAATTCTCTTCTTAAGGCCAATGAAATGGAAACTATGCTGTGTGCACATCTTCTCGCGTTGAAACATTCCCGGCCCCCAGTGTTACACCGTTTCCCCCAAATTAAGACCCTACATACCTTTCTGAACAGCTGTTAAGATGTAGTTTATAACCAATACCTGTGAAAACTTTACTGTACTCTATTTAATACTAATTAGCAAATTCTAACACGATAAAGTAAGACCTTATACACTAGTCATTCGCATGTTAAGAAAGCCACTAGGACTGTTAGTTGTGATATCATACACCTTCAGTATCTCCTATCCCAGCCGACATCATTTTGTATTTTGGTGTTGATATATTGTGATAATAGTACAGCTCCTTAAAATAGCCACATAAAAATGTCTGTTTTTAGCTGATCCAGTGAATTAAATAACAAAAAAAAAGTTACGGTATTTCATCATATTAATACCACAATCCTGTAAATCCAATATTACCATAAATCGCACTTTCGAAAACGGTCTGGCAAAGTCTCAGACGGTTGACAAATATTTATCGTCTCACATTATGAAGCGTCATATCACACAAGCGAGATTAAACAGCTGTTGAACTTTTTTGCTGTGAAAAAAATTGCATCGCTTCCTTTTTATTTAAATAGAGTAGAAATATTCGCTCCCAGCTTTGATTAACTGTGTGCTTGTTGTAAAATGGTTCGTTTTTTAGGCAAAATTTGAGAACATTTGTTAGCCAGCTGGTCTGATGGCCACAAGGGGGCCCCAGTCCATTTCTGTCCATTATTCAATGAATTACTTAGCATCTCTGACGGTACGTGAAGATGTGCACTTGGTATCACTTGAAGACACAGAGAAGCACTGACGGTTGTATTACAGTGGAATGTGACTGTGACATATGAAGAGAAACACCCCACACAGGTTACCTTGAAAGTCACATTGGACTCAGTTTCAGATCCATTAACCTGTTGGTGCAACAGGTTCCAATGCCAATAATGATAATCAACCACAAACAGCCATTTTTAATTGGCAAACAAAATTTGAGACAACACCACCAAATATGCCAAGGTTTGGATTAAAAACAATTAACAAAATGTTACGATCAAAGACCGTTTTGTAAAAAAAAAAAACATGCAGTACAAAAAACAAGTGTCCAGATTCTCTCCAAGTCAGTTTTTTTTTTTTTTTCATTTGAGTCTTTACACTTTTCCTTCCCGTTAATACCCTTTGTGTGAATGTCTGGCAAGTGGCGATCTTTAAAGTCTTCATAACACAGAATTAACTGTGGTTCTATTGCTATGTTGTTGTGATTTGCATATTTTCAGGCGTTGGTGTGTTAATGCTCGCACAGTGGGAGCTTCTGGCCAATCAGAAATGAGGAAATGTTTGCATAAAAAGTCCCTGATGACATATGAGATGTTTTTGTTTTGTTTTTTATTGCAACTTGCAGATGATCCATGAGTCATCTTCTATTATACAGCAGCTGTTTGAAATGTAACTTGTATTTTTACTGCTGGTCCACTTAGCTCAGACACTCTGCTGTTTAACAGGGACAAATCCACTGTCAGTGAGGCAAAATTATCCACTGATCAACCACCGTAGCCTCAATAGACCATAATGCATTGCGGCCACAACACACCCACAATCAACGACAGATGAATAATCACACTTCACAGCCTTTTGTATACACAAATTCAAACTTTTGTGACAAACTGATTTTAGGTGTTGACAAAAGGCATTCTGGGAAGCAAAATAATACAACAGGTTGACTGAGATTAAGTGGGAACATCAAACTATTACAACACTTTGCTGCTTTATTTCACTTTCAATTCAGTCAAAGGTGATCCCAAAATAAATCAATGTAGTCATATGTTGGACTGATCGTTCTCACCGTTTAGTGACTGAATTGAAACTGAATGGAGCTCCGTGTTGTTGCCATTACTGACTGGCCAGACTCCTCAATGTGGACACACAGCAGGCAGCAGCACCGGCCTGGTAGTTAGTATTTGCTTTATGTATTAGTTTAGCAGTTGTGCACGAAGAGGAGCACTGCACGAAGAAAAAAAAAATACTGTGCATCTATTCTGATTTTACCACAAATAAAGGTTTGGATTTGCAAATGTAACAGGAGTCTGGATCTGTTTCTTGTGTGTGTGTGTGTGTGTGTGTGTGTGTGTGTGTGTGTGTGTGTGTGTGTGTGTGTGTGTGTGTGTGTGTGTGTGTGTGTGTGTGTGTGTGTGTGTGTGTGTGTGTGTGTGTGTGTGTGTGTGTGTGTGTGTGTGTGTGTGTGTGAACACTAATACCTTAAAATGTATTAAATAAGTTTATTTGCAGTTAAATACATTTTACAGCATGATTGGAAAACCTTAAATACATAAAAAACTAACTGAGATGCCCTTCTACTCATCCTTTTGTTATTAGTAGTTGCTACAACAATGTTAAGGTATCTATCAAATCAAATTGCTTTTTGTAAAAAGTCAAAACACTATAAAATTGACTGCTGACTTTGAGCTTGGAATGAAATGCAGCGACAGAAATTAGATTAAAGTTACTGCTCTATTTTCTCCTAAAACAAACTGGGAAGTATGTGAACGTGCACATTTGGAGTTCTGCAGAGTCAAAATGTTTCATGTTTTATAGCTCAGTGATGCAGTTTGACAATCAGGAATGATGTCTTTGATTTTTGCTTCTGTTTGACCAATTTCTTGCATTGCTCCAAACGGTGGTAAGAACACAGAATATTGAGAATATTAAGACCACTTGTTAATCTCATATGAATCAGTAATCAACACTAAGATAAAGTGCATTCATTTCCAGGTGTGATGCTGATTTTCTTCACATTGCTTTGGTTGAAAGAAAGGCTCTGCCTTCCTGTTGGCTGGCACTTCAGGGCCTGCTGGTCCATTAATCATTTAACACAGACAGACAGACATTTGCTCATATGTTCAGTATTTGTTATTTGGGCTGTAATAGCCTCTGTGCTACACAAACCTCATGTGTTTGTAGGAAAAGGTCAAAGCTCCGTGTCTTTAGTTCATTCTTCTTCCTGTCAGTCAAGCATCAGGGCTACGCTGACGTCGCGCATTTGTTGGCAGCATTTTCAAACTTGTTTCTGATTGGTCCTTGGTCCTCAGTTGCGTCTGACCAGAAGTGTGGGTTGTCTTGGTACCATTCGACTAAAGGACACACACAAAGCAGGATTTTAGTTTATTTGGACAGACAGTTGGATCTGAACTACTGTGGATTGTTCCTGTGTGTTACCATACCAGTCTGTCTGATGCCTTCAGCCCAGGACACTTCAGCTCTCCAGCCCAGCTGCTGCAGTTTCTCACATCTGACGGGGTAGCGGAGGTCAACCCGCGGCCTACAGAACATTAACACATTCAGCTGAGTCTCATGTTGCTGAAAATAACTAACTAGTGTGAAAAGTGTTACCGTGAATTCAGGTCTGGCAATTCAGTCTTATTATAAGGTTAGGTTGACTCACCTGTCAGGTACAAACTCAAGCCAATCATTTAATTCAGAGTCTGGCACATTCTTGACCTGAAAACATGCATAAATGTATAATAAATAACTGGATATATTAGCATGTTTAAATACATTGAATTCAGTTCATTTACATCCTAAACCCACCATCTTAATAAGTTCCCTGGCCAGCTGAATGATGGGAATCTCACAGTTTGTGCCCACATTGTAGATTTCTCCCACAACCCCTTTCTTCAGAACCAGCAGGAAGGCGTTGACGGCGTCATCGACAAACAAGAAATGGCGGGATTTAGGGAGGGTTCCCTGGATGGTACTGCAGCAGAGAGAGAAAATAGGTTGTTTTTTTCTGTTTAAAACGCTTTAAAGAAAACTAGAGATGGATTCGGACCACAAGGTTGCCAGTTTGAATCCTGAGATGTGTGTGAAACAGGATAAACTTTCCAAAATAGAAATCAAACATACCATTTCTTGTTCATTTGCAAAAGGGTGAGAAACCTTGGAATGACCTGCAAGATTAAAAAATATGGTTTTAAAAGTCTAGTTTTAAACCACCTCTGAAATAGATGTTTATATCATATTTGTATATACCGCCTATATTTTAATTGTTTTATTTCCCTATGTTGTGTTAAAACTGCACCTATATTTTGTGAAGAACCTTGTGACCTGTGAAATAAAGTTTGCCTACAGCATTCAAGTAAATAATCAGATTTGACCTGATGAGCACCTTTATTAACAACAATTCTGACGTCATGCTATTTCTCAGCATAGCTCCACCCCAAAGCTAAAGGTTTAATCAGCCAGTATGACTGAAAACACCTGTGGAGGTGAGCTTGGCCTTAAGATAAAGTTAAAAATCATCACGCTCACCTTTGTTTCCCCTGATGCAGTGAAATCTGTATTAATCCTACCTAATGTTTCCCCCATTTGCAAAACAAGCCTCCTAACAGAACCAGGTAAGGACAGTTGTTGTAATACAGGACAAAAAAGTGTGGAAAAAGGAAATATTTTGTTGTGCTAGACAGCAAATATACACAAGACAAGTTGAGGCTCCTAAGGGCTGATAAACCTCAGACCAGTCAATCTTTTAGACAAAATGTTTTACCAAGAAACAAGCTCCATGTTAATAAGATCTTTACTTCTAGGAACAGTGTGGTCAGTCGGTGTCTCTGTACCTTCTCAGTGTACTGCCTGGGCCCGTAAATGTTGTTGCTCCTTGTAATGATGATGGGAAACTAGAGAGACAGAGTGGCATCAGCATAAAGAGAAACTTAATACCTTTAGATACATGTTTAAATGATTTCAGACTTTAATAAAAGTGGTGATTACAGTGTGTGATTCCAGTCATATACACATATTCCTGGTTTTGAAACACAAATGTGTGATTTCAAGAAAAGAAACGGGGAAATAATCTGTTCAGGGACATAAAGTCCGACTGTGTATGTTTGTACCTTATATTTGTCCCAGTAGGATCTGACCAGGTACTCTGCAGCTGCTTTAGTAGCAGAGTACGGGTTGGACGGCCTCACTGGACTGCTCTCATCAAACACCTGCAGAGAAAAATAACCAAAATCCATCAACACACCTACTAAATGTCTCGACAGTGAACCCAGACTCCTTACATCCACCCAAAAATCCCTGACCTCATCCAGACTTGCTCCGTACACTTCATCAGTGCTGACGTAGATGAAGCGTTGTGGCTGGTGTTGGGCCTGATGTGCGGCTCCCAGCAAAACTTTGGTTCCATCGATGTTAACCCGCTGGAAAGTAGACGGAGTTTCGAACGATGCCTCTGAGGGAACAAATGAAGTAAAGGAGAAAGTTTCATCATCAGTAAAATCATCCCTGTGTACACACATAAACCTGAGATTGAACAACTGCTGCTTACCGACGTGTGTTTTAGCTGCCAGGTGGAAAATCACATCGATGTTTTCTGTATTGAAGATGTGGTTTACCAGCCGAGAGTTGCACACATCCCCCTGTTAAAGATGGACATACACGTGAAAAGAAATAACAAAAATACTCACTCATGGTTATTGTTCTTGTTATGTGTTAGCTGAGGTCACTATCACAGGCTGCTGACTAGCCAACTGCTCACAGAAGTTATCTATCAAGTTATATAATGCTGAAGTCGGCAGCTCTCACCCTGATAAAGGTGTAGTTCGCTCTGTCTTCAACGCTCTCCAGACTCCTGGGGCTGCAGCAGTAATCCAACTGGAAGAGATCAGATTTGTATTTTAATTCACCACTGACATGTACATTTAATATATTCATTCATTCCACTACTTTTAACTGCAATACTTTAACTACATCAAGCTGATAATACTTATATACTTAGACTTAATCAGTATTTTTACATTGTGTTGGTGGTGTTACTTAAGCAACGACTCACATTATCCAGATTGATAATCCTCCAGTCGGGGTGTCTGTTGACCAATGAGCACACAAGATGGGAGCCGCTAGAGAAACAGAAGGAGAGATGGAAATAAACATTAGACAGACTAACATTTAACAATAAAAGAAGTGTAAATGAACTCTTATCAGCCTCAAGGTGCCTAAAGTGGCCCTTTACAGGATGGTCACAATCTTTTAGGTGTGTCTTAAGTTTATTTTCACATTAATCTGCTGAAAGTGGACTTTCACATTTACTCTTAGTTGTTTTATTATTTTATTTTCCTCTTATCTTTTATCTTTTTAATAATACCCCACCTCATATTTCTGGGTATACCCACTTTATTTTATAGTGACTTTACTTAGTATTTCTTTATTATCTTTTATTAATCTTTTATTACCTGTATGTTATTTTGGGTATTCCTACCTCCGGTGTTTCCTCATTGCAGATTCATGAGAGTTATGATAGCGTTTCGTCAGTTCTTGTTTTTATGGAGTCTTTTTGTTTGTTTTATTTGTTTGTTTTGTCCTGTTTGATTGATATAAAGTTTCTCTGTGTTCATTGAAATTTGATTTTAAAGGGCAAGCCTATGAGCATGATTTGAGTTTACCACAGATTTTAAAGTGCTATTTCTACTTTTTGTGGGGAAAACCCATATCAGAAACACATTATTGTTTTAATACAAGTCATCACTGGAAAACTTTTCTCTCGTCTCTCATGTCATGTTAGTGTGCTTAAAAGTGAGCTATGGACAGTAATAGACATCATTTCTATGTTTATGTTTTTAGTTTTATGAGAATTATAACAATAACTTACATGAATCCAGAGCCTCCAGTCACCAGAACAGTCCTGTTGAAGTCCATCACGACACTGGACCAGCTGGACCTTAATGTCTTCTATAGATGTAAAAACGACATTTTAAACTCCTGTGTAAGAGTTTGATTTATTCTTAATAGTTATAATTCGTTATCTAGCCCGCTGGCTAATTGGCACAGTGGATACATTGTGTAATGTGCGACAGTCGCGGAAGGTTTTACGTTAGTGTTGACACGTTGGAAAAGGGCGTGAGGTTTGGCGCAAATACAACGCTTCCTGCTCTCTGAGTGGTTCTTATTTGTGACGTAGTCGAACTGGTGCTGTGTGATTGGGTGGATTCCAAATCAATCAAACTGTCAACGTTGCCAAGTGGCCACGGCAACAGGGTCAAGTTAGCTACAGAAGCTACGATACACATGTAAATTCCGGAAGTTATTTTCAAAAATTATTGCCTTTTTTTTTTCTTAAAATATGTTTAAGTCACGTTTTACCATTTTACATCCACATTTTCTCAATCCACACTTTTAGGAAAAACAATGAAAATCTGGAAATGTTTTTGTGTGATCTTTCACACCACAAATCATTTATTTTGTTCTTATTTTTATTTCAATCAATCACTTTTTTGTTTCTGTGTATTACCTTTATTTCGATTGTTCTTCAATAACAATGTAACATAAAAAAGAATAATAAACAAAAAAAACACAAATAAAACAAACAATACAAGCAAAACAAGGGAGCTAAAACCACAATAACAAAATAAAGCAAAAACAAAGCAATTAGTAATTTTTGTGTGAACACTGAATTACATAACACAATCACAAACAGTGAAATTAAAACCACAAATAGACACACAAGAGGTTTAATTATCCAGATAAAAAGTTGAAATGTAACATTATATTGTTTTGAAAGGCTTTTAATTTGGAGCAGGAGCAGCTGACTTCCGGCTAGTTGCTATGTAACGGTGGTAGCTTGACGCAGCTGGTTGACTTCTGGCTTCGTGGCTCATTGAATTGATTAGCTAACATTTATTCTGTTTTTACAGCGTCAGACTGCTTAAAAAATGTCTCATGTTATAGCCACACTTATAGCTGCAATACTGCTCAGTTCACACGCTTTCGGGAAGACTGTGAAGGGACTTTTCAACACCGAAGTGGCGAGACAGCAAAGCGGCCAGTTCATCACTAAATTCATGTACCAAGGTGAGCAGATAGCGGTGTTTTTCCTGCTAACGTGTCATCTCTACTGAGTCAGGCTCACTCTGATTTCACTCTTATTTCTTACTGATTCAAATCACTGCTTCTTTCGCTTTTCTTTGCATATCTTTTAACTGCCATCATCACTTTAATCATGTATGCACTGATGAGTTACATCATTTTTAATGTGCCACTTCTTTAATTTGTCAGTGTTTTTTTTTTATTCAGGGAGACTTGGAGTGACAGCTTTATTAATTGCTCCACTTAAAGGGCAGCTTCACAATTTTTCCGACTCTTTAAACTACAGTCAGGCCCAAAATGAACATTGAAACAGGTTTTTCCTTGCTGTAATAATTTCTCTTGTTCATATTGGCTATTAGAATACTTTTTTCTTGCTATACTTCCACTGCAGCTCAACAGGGAACACTTGATGCTAAAAAAAAAAGACTGTAAATGTGGATTTTGGCCCCCATCCCTTCTATTGAAAGCACATTTGAAGGGGATCTTAGCCAGTATGAACAAGATGAATGATTACATATGGGCACACAACTGATGTTTTAAGACACACTTTACAATTTGTCAACCTGCCCTTTAAGCTAAAAGCCCTGCAGGTTACAGATCAGCCACTCTCCAAATGTCTCTACCTATGATACAAGAAAAAGGAGGGAAAACCAGTGATGGATGAAGTATACTTAAGCCTAAAAATACTCAATAACAAGTAAAAGTCCTGAATACAAAATGTTACTCAAGTGTTATCAATAAAATGTACTTAAAGTATTAAAACTAAAAGTAGACCAGCTTCCTTTTAAAGCATTATATTATTTTAGTATATTATATTAATAATAAATAAATAAATACCAATTTTTGATACTTTTGAGAAATTAATACTAATAACACGGCATCATATTAGTGTATTAAATGTTTTCATAATGATAATATTATTATTATTATATCTTCTTCTCAATCTAACAGCCGTCTCTTTCTTTCTGTAGGTGATGACAGTTTGTTCGTCTGCCGGCTCGATAACCCCGCTCTGGCTGCAGAGAAGGAGTCCAGATTGCTGCTGTATCAGGACATGGACCCAGACCTGGACAACCTCAGCTGCTCTGACAGATTCACTCGAGCCCGGTTCATCAGTAAGACGCCTTGATACGATGGATGCCATGCAGCTGTATTGATCTCCTCTCTTTCCACCACACTGTCACTTTCACTTAACGTTGCTGTGTTTCTCCCTGCTTCAGTTTCTCTCACTCAAGAAGAACACAACCAGACGATCCCTCATCAATCCTCCCCTAAAGTCTGGCAGGCCCTGTATGCTGACAGATACACATGTCAGGTAACATCTGATGTGGCAGCAGCAGAATAATATCCAGTGTCAGTAGGTTTTTATCGACAATAAGAGCAGTCGTTTGTTGGCTGTCTGTCTCCGCAGGAAGGCGGAGTGATTCCTTCTCATGCTGATCTCAGTTTTACTGTCCTGCTGTTCAACCCCGACTCAGCAGGAAACCCTCTGGATCACTTCAGTGCAGAGGAGGCAGGTCAGACATCCCGAATACTTGCTGGGAATCACACACTGTGCTGCATCTGTTTGTTTGTTGGAGATAGGAAGTTGATAAATAGGGAATGCATCATTATTTTCTTAACCTTAACATTTACTGTATTTGATTTTGGCTAGAAGAACAAATAGTGACTTATTACAATACCAGTATAATAGACAGTACGAGTTATATCACCATATATTCTGCATAATTTTAGTCATCTACATCTACTGTTATAAGTGTCTGTGGTGCTATTAAAAAAATATGTTTGTGTTAAATATTTAAACAAAAGGAAATACTGTAAATAATGGCTTTCTGGATGCTATGTGACACTACATTACTATATTTGAAACTGATTATTTCAAAACGGCACTATTGAAAGATGCAACATAATAATTATATGGTTATATCAATCATAACTGGATGTTATGATGTGTGCTACTCGTGGGGATTGCTCCAGACTGAGGCGTCTGCATCATTCATGTGGGACTCTTTTTATCCTTTCTCGCTCTCTCAGGTCTTCATAGTTTCTACTTCCTCCTGCTGCTGGCCTACTTCATCGCCTGCTGTATCTACATCCAGCCTCTGTACCAGGCTCTGAGGAAAGGAGGTCCCATGCACACTGTCCTCAAAGTGTTGACCACAGCGCTGGCATTACAGGGCTGCTCCGCTCTCTGCAACTACATCCACTTGGCCAGGTAGAGTCAGGAAACGTTGACGATCCTGCCCTCTGATTTAAAATATTAACACCTACTGTGAGCAGCAGGGTGATGTTCCCTTTACAGAAAGTGAAATGAATCATGCATTGGTACTGAGAAGAAAATGAAATAATGTACTGATGGCTTCCCCGTCTCCTTATCTTGTGCTCTGCAGGTACTCCAGAGATGGTGTTGGTATTCCTCTGATGGGCAGTATGGCAGAGTGTATGTCCTCATGTTCTCTTAAATATGTCTTTATTTTCATCTGTTTCTAAAGCCTGATTCACTGTCTCATGACTTTTATTTTCACTCCTTCGGTTTCTGACCCTGTGCAGTCTGGGATATGGTGTCCCAGGTGTCCATGCTGTACACGTTACTGAGCCTGTGTATGGGCTGGACTCTGAGTCGAGGCCGGAAGCCTCAGTCAAGACCTCTGCAGTGGGAACAGTCTCCGGCTTCCACGGCCGTCGCTGTCGGTGGAGTCGTCACACAGGTACGCAGGAGACGTAATACTTAATCTGTTAAGAGTGACATGGTTCAGATTTAACCCAAAAATGCTACAAATCTCAGAGGAAAGTCAGAATTCTCTTTAAAAAGTCAGGATTTTAAAAGAAGACTATTGACAATGAATCTGTGTCGTTTTCAGGGTGTGCTGCTGCTGTGGGAGCAATATTCAGAATCAGAGAATGACCATCACAGCTACCACGCCCAGCAGAGTCTGGCAGGCCTCCTCCTCATAGCTCTGAGGGTGGGCCTGGCCCTCCTGCTGGCCTCCGTCCTCTACCAGATCATCTCCACTGAGAGGAGCACCCTGAAGAAAGACTTCTACCTCTGCTTCGCCAAGGTTGACTACACTCTATATTAATTTTCTAACAACCTCCAGACAAACAAATATTTACCCACAGCTACTCATGTGGTCTTTCTTGTTTATCTCTGCAGGGATGCTTCTTGTGGTTCCTCTGTCATCCTGTCCTCGTCCTCATGTCCTTTGTGTTCAGTGATCACCAGAAGGAAAAGGTTTGAGCACACAAACACCGTAGCAAAGTGTCACTTCACAGTAAAAGGAGAGTGAATATTGAATTTAGATGCCATAAAAATCAAGCTGCAGAGACTCATCCTTGTCTTCCCTCTCTGTAGGTGGTAACTATCGGCGTGGTCCTCTGCCAGTCCATCTCCATGGTGATCCTCTACCAGCTCTTCCTGTCTCGCTCTCTCTACTGGGAAGTCTCCTCTCTCTCCTCCGTGTCGCTGCCACTCACCATGTCCAGGACTAACCACAGGGGGCGCTACTGAGCACGTCCGCTGGCTTCACCTAATCGTCACGGGGAAAGGGGGGAAAACACAGAGGGCGTCACCTCCCTTAACATCCCACCCTGTCAGAAAAAAGGGGAGGGAGCGACGAGAGGAGAGAAGACGAGAAGCGCTGTCACACTGCAGGAACTGTTCTCCTCTGCTGTTTCTAGGGAGAATAATAATGGCTTCTAGTGAGCAAGTTACCAGAGAGTGACAAGATATTTACAGCAACACCCTACCTCTAGTGATTTTCGACTGGATCCAACATCAACATTAGAACGGAGCTGCCGAGCAGGAGGAGAGGTATTTAATGCAGGACCACCTAGAGAAGGGACACATGGCTTTCAAAGTAGGATGTCACAGCGAACAGCCAAAGTACCATTTCAAAACAGACAAACATCTAGATTTAAATGACGCATCAGCTGGCAAAGTAGTATAAGGAAACTTCTCTGCAAGGACACAAATGCAATCTTTTTTGCTCCTGGCTTTGATAATCACACAAACAGCAGAATCACAGACTTACTTATGAGATGCAGGGATGTCATTTGGAGCACAGATTGGAGCAGTTTGCTAGTCCAAGTTACTTAAATCATCCCTGTCATTGAGCATGATCCTCCTCATTAATCCAGACTTGGAGGAAAAGTGAGAGAAAGTAGCACAACTCAGTAAGGTTTGTCAACAAATCCCATGAAAAGACGAAAACCAGCAATCTCAGTACTTTCTGACTTCCTACCCGCAAAAACAGGGTCATAAAAAAGGCTCAGTAATTTCCCCAAACAGCTGGGCACTGTAGTCCGTAGCAAATAAATACTAAAATAGGAGTGAATGGTTTATTTGTTGGGGACTATTTTATGCTGCGGATTAATACACAGTTGGCACTTTAATGAGCATTTATGGCAGCAGGACGGCATGTGCAGGATTGAGTTATAAACTACAGTGCCTATGTTTTTATTGGTTTTTAGCCAATAATGGAGGTCATAAATCAAACTATCGCTGCACAGACAATTGCTAATTTTGGTCTTATGGGTTTTGTTGACAATAAGAGATGGATGAGGAGGTGGTTAGATTGACATGTTTCTTAGATAAAAGGGGGGCACACACTTAAATGGACTCAAGAGACGATGGTCAGACATGTAAAGATGAATAAACTGATGGATACAGTACGTAGCTGGATGGAAGAGTAGAGAAAAGTGTGCTTTATCTTTGCAGATCCAAAGTGATGAATATGAGCCAAACGATCCGTGTGAGATCAAGCTGTACTTTATTTATTTCCTCACTTTCAACATGACTTTATTAGCTAACAGCATGTGAGGCCTGAACCTTTCTTGACAATATAAACTGTATGTAGCTGGAGACTCACTGCATGACTTCTCTTTTTTTCCCCTTAGTATTGCATCATTATCTGGAGCGCACTACTTGGCTTCACATTCCAGTGTGTTCGGGAGTAATACATGAGCTTTAGTGTTTAAAGCCAAAGTAAGCCAAAAAAAAAGAAGCTATGGCTATTGATTGCTTAAAAATGGATCCCAGTGTGTAGATATTGTGCATTCCAATGATGTCCCCAATACTTCCACTCTTACTCTGTCAAATTATTCAGCTCTGGAGCCTGTAGCTTCTTTTTGGTCTTTGACACATTTCACAAGATAGAAATTTCTCTTAAACTGACATCTGACACGAAGCATTTCTGACGTATTTAGTTGTTACATATTTATTTCTCAAAGTGAATATTTGAAAAGCAGCTTATTATACTGAAGCTTAATCAGTCACTGTACATTTTCATATTTGATTCGTCTGCCGTTACTTCTGCCGACCACCTTCTCGTTTTACCAGAGTTTTCAACCAAAACGAACAGCCTTCATCAGCTTGTTTTTACCCCAAAAACAACGGTTACAACAATCTCCACCCACATATACAACCACTTTTAAATCACATGAAACTTTAAGGCTCAATCCAACAGACACCACAAAAACACATGAAATATTCCATTACCCTTTAAAATGTAAGTAATCTAATAGGTTATTGAAGGTTTCTGGCCAACATACTGAGTCACTGGGCAAGGACTCTAACTGTTCCTGACAATTGCATGACATAAAAATAAATACACCTCAGTTAATGACGTTATACTTGAAAATGAACTTTTGTTGGTAGTGTGTGTTTTCTGTGTATGTGCAGTGTGTACCATATGTACACTTTAAGTGGGTGAAAGCGAAAGCCTCAACTGTACATTTTATTGTGTCCACAAAGACAGGTTTATCCTAATTAGACAACATAGTATGAAGCTTTACATGAAGTAAATCAGTTGCAGATTTTTTTTAAAACACAGAATACAAGCACCCAGTTGTTCTTTTTTGCAGTATTTTCATTTTGCAATTTTTTTTAATTATTGTCTACAACCTGTGGAAATATGGGACCTGTGATCATGACAACTGTAATTAATATAACTGTAATAAAGTGAATTTTAAATAATGTGTGAGGAATGTGAGCGTTTGTTAGACTGTTGCATGGTTAGAAACATAAACACCATCGCCATCTGGGGGCCATTTAGTAAAAGTTTTGCTCTTGGGATTTGATGAGAAGCAGTTCAGCCAAGTGACAAATTTTACTTAAGTGAATTGAAAATGCTTTGAAATATTGCAAAGTATGTTCCAAGAACATTTACTTATTTTAAACAGATGGAAAGTTTATTAAGTCCATGCTATCATGAAATAGAAAGTCCATGAAACTATCCATTGTCAACAATGTTGGTCTCTTTATTGGTTTATTGGCCTATTTGCACATTTGTAAAATAAAAGTCAGAGAAAAATAGTAAAATAAATATAAAACACGTGTGGGTTAGATAGAAACCCACTATGGGCTTATCTTAAAACCTCACCTACAAGGGATAAAACACAATAACAAAGCAAAGTAAAATATCAAAATAAACAAATGTCATTAACCTAATTGATACTACATACGAACAAACGCCAAGTTCAACATCCTTTCACTTGTTAGTAGTACCACTTCATTTTTCACTTATGATGGTAGCTCAACACTTTAAAAGATCTTTTTTTTTTTAAATGGTTTAAAAATAAATGCATCGATGCAGGTGGCATAAATGAAACTTCGTCACGAACAGGATTCGAACCTGTGCGGGGAAACCCCATTGGATTTCGAGTCCAACGCCTTAACCTCTCGGCCACCGTGACTACGCATGTCTATGAAGTGCCAGATCGGAATATAAATGATACAGTAAAAATAGCAATTGAGTTGATGTAGATAGCATTTCTATGTCTTTGAGACGAATTTACACGGGCTGTGTTAAACATGTCGGTGATTTTATCCGCTAATACATGGAAAATCATAAGCGCGGAAGTTGGTTTCTTATTCGTAGCTTCTTGTTTCCAGTCCACCTTAAAACTGGTATTTTAATGCCACCAGAGGGAGGTGTTCACTCATTTTCAAGATACTTCATGAACTGAAAAACGCTAGATCTACAGAGAATAATGAAACAGGAGTTATTACTAACATTAAATGATCTTTAATAATTTTACAATCCTACATTTTGATCATTTTAACTGCAGCTTTCTTTTTTTTTTTTTTTTTAAACTTATTTTCAGTCTTCTTGTTATTTCTGCCTATTTGCTGTGGTCCCACCAGCTCAGTATTAAAAAGTCTCAATCAAGTTTTATTTATTAGTTTTAATTATTTCTACTGCAGTATTTCTTCTCACTGACCTCGAAACCCACATTTTCATTTGTTACAGTATCAATTAGCACAATCCAGCAGATAGATCTTAAAAATGACATATTTCGGACTGGAGAAAGACCAATTAACTCATTTTGTTGCACTCATGGCGACACATAAACTATCACAGAACATACCAAACTTAAAGGACTTTGTAACTTACTTATTCCTGGACTCAGGATTATGATACCCCGTGATGTCCCCTGCCATATTGCAGTATTGCTTTCTTGAGACACTGAGATACTTACGACGGAGTATTAGGGCCAGGCCCTTTTTTTTGCCTGGCCCTAATACTCCGTCGTAGATACTGAACAGGTAGGACCAGAGCAAAAAGGCAGCAGTACGACTGAAAATTAGTTGATTGGCATTAAGCTACAGTTAAAATGATCAACATTTAGGATTGTTAATCAATTATAGACCATATCAATGTCATATGTCACATTTCTAGTAGGTGAATAAACTTGAAAATGACTCAACCACGCTTCTCTACAGGCGTTATGCCACTGTTAAGGTGGACTGGATATTTCCAACCAGAAGCTGTTAATACAAAGCGAACTTCAGTGGTGGCATTTAAAGTGGATTGCTGGGGTTTTGTTAAAAAACTGAACGCACAAACAAAACAAAAAACAGGCGCACAAAACGACTTAAAAAAGCACAGTAGGTAGGTCAAATACACTCATACTCGAGCTCTTTATCTGTTTACAGCTGTTTGGTGGTTTTATTGCTAGTTTGTCAGATGTAATGTGCCTTTTTTTGCATGGATGTGAGTGTCTGTGTTGTTCCACTGTCAAGTTTGTTACACTCAATCTAAATCTAAATCTAAAAACATTAACGTTGCTTGTATAGTATTATCAGTCTGGATACATCTCAGACTTTGAAGACAGGTGATTTTTACATATTGTATACAGTATTGGACTTTTTCACAGATTAACCAACCAATGCAATTAACGTTACAAAGAACACTACAATCAAACTCTCAAAAAAAGAGTATAGTACAGTATATGTTTTTGACTCTTTTGTGTATATATTCAGAGCAATAGTAAATTATATATTTTTTACAATTAGGGGCCAGAAATGTAGGAGCCAAAATGAACCCTGAATAGAGTTGATTTTTGTTGTTATAATGCACTTTTATTATGTATTTATTTATTTTATTATCATGTTAATTATGTTTATTGAAACTTCGTGAAAGATCCTGGGCTCACGTCGAGGCGTGGGTACGTCACAGATGACGTCTGACACAAACTGCATTTCTATTGGCCCGTCGCTTCAAGTCCCGCCTTCTGTTGAGTAGCATATAACAGCTGTGTTTCTGCCACTGCGTGGAAACTTCAGCAATAAAGAAGACGTAAACATGATCAACTGGAAGGTAAATAAACACCAATTTATTCTTTCATAAACACAAATACATATCTAGTTATAACAGTATACCTGTCATTTGGTTTTGGGTTCTGTTATCTTGATAAAATGTTAGGTTGTCTGTTAGCCTTTAGCTATCATCTGTCACAACTGCGACAAACTTCATATTATCTCTTTATTGTCTTAAAACAGCGATGTTATGATAAAACGACTGCATTTGTTTGTGTATTTCTATGCTGTGTGCGTTGCCCTACATTCATTTAGTGGCTGAATAAAACGAGAATCACACTTCAGTTTGGAAATGGGTTAAAACTAACCCTGCAGACTGATTAAACCCAACACATGAAGCTGCTGTAACAGCTACAAATGTGTTGAAATGAATGTCACATGATAGGTTTCATCACTGCCGAAGAGTGTTCAGTGGTGGACAACATGTCTTGAAAGCAGCTGTGTGGTGTCTTGTTTTGTGTAGAAATGTTTAAAACGATCAGATTTCTGACTGAAGTTTGGACTGATGAAATTGTGTGTGCATGACCTCCATAGAAGGCACATGGTGTGCAGCTGCTTCTCTCTTTCACACATCCCCTCCTCCTTATACTCTGTGACAAAATTAACTCCCACCTCCCATCAGGACAGCTGAGACCTCTAAGAGGGAGTTGTGAGGGGAGGGGGAAGGCACATCTTCACCTTCACCAGGATGCCTGACTTTCCAGAACTTTCTCATCTCTTCTTTCATTTGCTGCTGACCAGGAAAAATAGCTGTGACCTGCACTCATTGAAAAAGTGTCTGAAATGTGTGGCTCTCTGTGTCTGTGTCTCTTCAGGCTTTGGACAATGTCCCTATCCTCTTGTACATCTTGGCCCTGAAGACACTGTTGCTGTGTTTGGGGTTCGCCGGGGTGAAGATCTACCAGAGTAAGAAAGCAGACGAGGCCCTGAAGAAGCAGCGGGAAGAGAAGAGGAAGCTGGCCCAGCGGACGCAGGAGCTCCTCGACAACTTGAAGGAAGACTGAGCAGAGGAGAGGAGCTGCTGTATGTACACAGGTACTGCACCAAGTCATTAAACATTTTACCATTATTTTCTTAACTAATTGATTCATCAATTAATCATTGTTTAATTGTTCTGTCCCAACCAACAGTCCACAATATACTCTGTTGGCTATCACAAAAGCTTCTTTTTTTTAACAGTTATTCAGAAATGATTAATCGATTAGCTAAATTGATTTTCCGTTGCTTGACTTATTGATTCATCGACTAACCTAATTGTTGCAGCTCTAAAACATTCATGAAATAGTTGTACCTACAAGAATGCTTAAGGCAGCAGTGATTCATTACACTTTTGGTATAATTTCCATTTTAGCATCATCTATTTTTAGGGCATGATTACACATGTGCCAAAACACTGCCTTTACAGCACAACTCACTGTTGCACACAACAAGTAGAACCAAAAAACACAAAAATAGCAGGTATTTATACTTCTAATCCCCTTTAAATATACTTGACCTGTACATATATTGGTAATTAACTATTGCATAAATGTTATAAGTTATAAGTATGAACAGAAAGGAGAGGCAATTGAAATATCCCAACAATTTAAAAAAAGCTAGATTCAAGACCTTTTTACAATACTACGTCTCCATAAATGAGAAATTTACATTATAGGCAATCACAATAGATGTACTGTACGTATAAACTAGTCCAATTAACTGGTTTTCAGTGACATCATGAGGGAAATAGTTATGTTATGAGATACATTTTGAAAGATTATGATAGAGTATTATGAGATAAAGTAAGTGTGATCGATCTCACTCGCTGTCCTTATCTCCTCTTCAGGGAAACATGGCCTGAGCAACAAAGCCAGTTCTCCAAATACGAGCCAGATGTCGGACAGTCGGCAACAGAGGGACTTTCCTGTGTGTCAGGAAATTGTGTTGTTTTGGCACCAAGACTGTTCATCATATCGGTTTTATATATTTTGTGCAAAAAAACGTTTAACTTCACCACGTGTTTATATAATGAAATGACACCACATGGACCACTGAAGTGGGAACATGAGAGATAAGTGAGATAAGGGATTGTTTTTTAGCATAGATAAACATCAGCTCATTTCTGGGCTCATCTTCCCCAATCATTTTCTACCTTGTTTGTGTTTCCATGCCCCATCCATCACTTCAGCTGAGGTTGTCAATCAAACTCACTGGAAGCTTGAATATGCTTCACTTTGTACTACCCTGTTTTTAGAAGAAAAAGTCATATTTAAGCTTGTCAAAACTGCTTATTTACATTACATGGTATTTATTCTGACTTTGTAATATTACTTGTAAATTGTGAACCAGCTTTATGCTTACATTTTGTAATTATTTTGTGGTAATAAATAAAAAGTGCTGCACAATTATATCGTTGTTCTTATTAATTTACCAGGTATGGCCGTAAGCGAGAAAAGCACTCACACAAAGGCTATTTATACATGATGTCATATATATGTATGTGCTGATTGTTTATGTAGCCTGTAGATTGTGTATTTAAAACACATTTTACTTTTTTATCTGTACACATTATTATATATAATACACAGTCTTTATGGTTCTTGTTAATGTTGGCAGTTTGTATCTATGTAATCAGAGGTTCCTGCTCAGAAAACACACTGTCTTCATCTGCATGAACCCACGCAAGATGTTCATCATGCTGATGGTCAACATCTATAAATAGTCTGTGTTTGAGTGTTTCTCTCACACACACCTCATCTGTAATAACTGCGACCTCCAAATCATCACTCCTGCAATTCTTCAAATCACTCTCAAGTCCATAAATCCATATGTGTCTGTATATGTGTGTGCTGTATTTTTAAGGGACCCTGTGATGCTCCATGTGAGCCTCCTGCAGGGGACACTTCATCTTTTGCTCCCCAGAGAAGATTCATCCAACGCTGGAGATGTGAAAAAAAGGGGTAAAATAACTGTCAGTGGTTAATATGATCTTCGTCTTCAGACTCATCAGTGTTATTAGTTATTCTTTAATTATTATTCAAGCTTCTGAATATTGTATTATGTAGTGAAGGCAAGGTTTTAGTCTGTATGCTACTATGTATATATTTGTGAGCAAAACCACCAGAAAATCTTCCCAGGTAAAAGAAAATACAAGTTTTTGTTTTTATGCAAATGTATTACAGCATATAAACACACACAATAAGTTGTCGATGCCTGTCTAACTCTACAGCTGCAGGTTTCTGTACAGGTACCAGAGGATCCTGATCCTTTCCCATCCCACACCTCCTTCAGCATCATCAGTGGAACTACCAGCACCTCCTCAACCTGTGGCAGCACCTCCTGCTATTGTGAGTAAGTTGGTAAAATTGGCATTTTAACGTGAAACATTAACATAATGTTATGTTTCTATTGAGCTGTAGATCGCTGCTGCTGTTGCAGAAGACGATAACGCCACATCAGGGTGTCTGCAGCTTTATTCAAAGCTGGAGCTGCGTGACACCCTTCAGCTGTGGTATCACCCTCCACAGTGTGGTTCAGCCAATGAGGGGGAAGCATTTTGTCTCTAAAAATGTGTATTGCAATATTTGTACATCAGCATCTTTCTGCACTGTGTGATTCAAATAGATTAGTAGAGAATGTGTAAATCACCCTGTTATCAACTGAAGATGACCTCCTTTATTATTATTATTTGTATTATTATCAGTAGTAGTAGTAGTAATAGTATCCACTTTCAGCAGCATCTCTTACCAGTTTCCTTTTAACATTTTTGGTTTCCTTTAATAATTCACTTCAGTACTATCTGTTGCTGCTTTATTTTTTTCAATACGTTGCTTACTTTTCTTTAATATTTCAAACTGTATTTGATTATATATGTCTATTTAGAGTATATACTGAGTAGTTCTGTGGCAGAAAACGTATAGTTTCATACATGAAGTTGACCATATTTTCGATTAAAAACAGAAAAGGTGAGAGTCCACAGGTGAATTCATGTAAATATATAAGAATAAATAGGAATGATTAATGTGTTAGATCAGTGTGTTAGCCAGCAACACTAAAATTTAAAGGTTGTGGGTTCAATCCTGGCTTAAATCTTTGAAAGTTTGCGTCTCAATTAAGGATTAAACAACCTTTGGTAAGAGTGACTCATGGCTCACTGTGTTAAAAGTTTGTGATATACGGCTGTGAGGAAGTTTTAGGGTTGTGGGTTCGATTCTGACTGTTTTTGTGAGTCAGTCAAACTGCTGGAGACTGTAAAGCTGATGAAGACTGTTGTAGTTAGTGTGAGGCTGTGGTTGAGTGTGTTAGACAGTCGGTTTGAGTTTTAGAGGTGGTGGATTCGATCCCTGGCCCGCTCATATACTTCTGTGTGCGTGAGGTGGCTCACCGCCTGTCTATAGGCCTAAAATCCCAAATCCTCAAATGAGGAGTGTAGATGTTGTTCCTTTCCTGTGGCAAGTAAAGCAACATTACAGATCAACTAAGAACAATGAGTGTCAGTCCAGGTAACTCAGGCTGTTAGAAGACTGCTTGGGAAGAGTGAGGTTGTTGGTTCAAATCTTGCACAGTTATAAAGTCCAACATCAAGAGGACAGAGAGAAAAGTGTGAGAAAACCTCTGTTCCCAGTGAAGATCCAGTGGCTCAGTGGGTAAGACATTCTCTCTCAGTCAGTCAGAGGTTGTGAGTTCAATACCAGGTCGCTACTTTTAAAGTCAGAAAGGCCAAATAAAGAGTAAAAACCTCTTAAAAAAGTGAGTAAAAGTGTTGGTGCAGGTAGCTCAGGCTGTCAGAAGACTGCTTGGGAAGATTGAGGTTGTTGGTTCAAATCTTGCACAGTTTTAAAGTCCAACATCAAGAGGAAAGAGTGAAAAGTGTGAGAAAACCTCTGTTCCCAGTGAACATCCAGTGGCTCAGTGGGTAAGACATTCTCTCTCAGTCAGTCAGAGGTTGTGAGTTCAATCCCAGATTGCTACTTTTAAAGTCAGAAAGCCCAAATAAAGAGTAAAAACCTCTTAAAAAAGTGAGTAAAAGTGTCAGTCCAGGTAGCTCAGGCTGTTAGAAGACTGCTTGGGAAGATTGAGGTTGTTGGTTCAAATCTTGGACACTTTTAAAGTCCAACATCCAAAAGTGAAGGATAAATGTGCCCGGAGAAAAGGTCCCTATGTAGACAGGCTCTGTAGTGTAGTGGGTTTGTCCGAGATCATAAGGTGATAGTGAAGTAACGATAGGTTCGAAGCCAGGTCAGAGCTAGGAACAGGAGACGAGTGTAGGAAAGGGTGTGTGAGGGGCTGTTGGTCCCCGATGTTTCCGAGAGGTGAAATTGAGGGGTTATGACAATTTTGACATTTTTTTTTTGTAAAAGTAGAAAGTGCAAAGTACAAAGTACAAGCTAGATAGATAGGCAAAAAAAAAAAAAAAAACCTTTCCTGTCTCAACCGTCCCCTCCTGCCTCCCCTCCCCATCTTCTTACCTGCCTCCCCATCCCTGGTACTCCTACCTCCACCTCTCCCCAGTACAACCACCAATTCCATAATTGTGATAATCAGATTAGAATATACTCACCCACTGAACAATGTGTCTTCCGATGATCCAGATCCTGTCCACGGGCGGAGTCGAACCAGCCGATGTTCAATCCATGACGGCTTATGGCAGCAAACTAACCCACTACTCCACGGGGTCACTGTCAAAAACAACCGGGAATCTCCCCTATGACAACTACATCATTTTCATTCATACTACTTACGATATATTACTAAGTATAAAAGGTGAAAGAAGAAGATTTGTATAACATAAACATTTCAGAAGTCAGCCTGCAGGATAGCTCTGTCATATAAGTGTTGGCCATTAATTACCTCAGTGTAAAGTTATTGGTTCAATCCCCACTTGGGCTCATTGATCTTAGTAGATCTGTAATGTTGCTTTACTAAAGTGCCACAGGAAAGGAACAAGGATCAACTTTATTATATTCTATTTAAGAACTTAATGTTAATTAAAAAGCTTGAATTTGGGGGATTTTTGACCCTGTGAAGCTGTCAGTGTGATGATGAATCAATTAATAGATAGATATGAATAATTCATAATTATTCATTATTTATATAAATATAGGTAAATTAAGAGGGTTTTTTTGGTTTGTTTTGCCTAAATGAGCAGTACTATAGCGACAAATGACGGACATCTTGACCTCTGCCTCCGCAATTGACAGGAAGTCACGTTGTTTAATAAATTGTTTTTTAAAATAAATTGATTTAAAACATTACATGAGTGTACCTGAGTGTGAGGTTATTGGTTCAATCTCCACTTGGGGTCATTGATCTTATTTCATCTGTAATGTTGCTTTACTAAAGTGCCACAGGAAAGGAACAATGACAGTGAAACACAAGTGACACAATCCACCTGCTAATGTTTAAATGTTACTCTTTGTCTTTCTTTGGAGCTGCAGATGTTACATATTTATCTGTCTGCCACGTTCTCTACAATCAATATCTTCAGTAATGTTGTTAAAGTGTGGTTTTAATGTAGGGTGTGGGATCCAGGAGATGAGCTGGAGGAGCAGGCGTGTTGGTGGGAGGTGCTTCATTAATAAAGGGAGGTGCAGCACAGCTGGTGCTCCTGTTGTGTGAGATTGAGGGTGAGAGTGAAGCTGAATGTTTGTATTTCTTCCAGGAAAGATGGTTTAACACGGTTCCCAGGTGTAATTATGGTGATTTAAAGTGAGATTAACAAACAAAGACTAGTTTATAATAATCAGAACTTGACTGAAAATAAGAAAAAAAAGTGATGTTTAGGTTTAAGTATATAATATATGTAAAATATTAAGTTTTAGATGCTCTCTGGTGTTGACATGTTTCATTAAAGCTAAAGTTTCTCAGCAACTGTTTTCAATCTAGACAGTTTGATTTATCCTTTTCTTCAGTCACAGTCTTTGTAAATATTGAGACATTAACCTTCATAAAACAAGCACTTAACTCTTGTACTTT
The DNA here is from genome assembly GCF_963691925.1 of Scomber scombrus. NCBI lineage: Eukaryota > Metazoa > Chordata > Actinopteri > Scombriformes > Scombridae > Scomber > Scomber scombrus. The sequence goes on along the minus strand of NC_084993.1, from coordinate 7,522,938 downwards.
TAATTACCATTAACTGTGTATGCGGGGAACTTATTAAACCAACTTCCTGAGAAGAAACACAAAGATTTGTCTTCATTTAAAAGTTTGAAACATTTCTTACCCTGAATCTGGGTGTGCCGAAGAGACAAAGAGACCTCCATGTTGTCTCTGATTGCTCTCGTTAACACACCTGTTAGATCCAGCTGGGCCTGTTTGAAGCACTTTACTATGAGCTGTATGTAAAAACAGCCTCAAGAGCCGACTTGGGGGTAAAAAGTCCAGTGAAATAATAAGTCAGATGTATGAGATGAGTCAAAGTGTTGATATAAACCTTCAACTCTAAATGTTCATGTGATTAATCACATGTAAGCTCACAGATGATGAGCCAATCAGACACGATGATAAACTCTGTGTGATACTAACAACAACCTAATATATTTTAAAATAAATAAGAGGAAGTTCATCAGTGGAGTTAAAGAGAATCTGTAGACAATAAAAAAGATTAGAAGACTGCTCTGCAAATGTAGAAGTTGTGGCTTTGATCCTGGGACACTTTTAGCAGTCTAACATCAAGAGGACAGAGTGAAAAGTGTGAGAAAACCTCTGTTCCCAGTGAAGATCCAGTGGGTAAGACATCTTCCCTCTCAGTCAGTCAGAGGTTGTGAGTTCAATACCAGATTGCTACTTTTAAAGTCAGAAAGTCCAAATAAAGACTGAAAAGCTCTAAAAAAAAAAAACTAACATTAGTGAGTCAGTCCAGGTAGCTCAGGCTGTTAGAAGACTGCTTGGGAAGATTGAGGTTGTTGGTTCAATTATTGCACAGTTTTAAAGTCCAACATCAAGAGGAAAGAGAGAAAAGTGTGAGAAAACCTCTGATCCCAGTGAAGATCCAGTGGCTCAGTGGGTAAGACATCTTCCCTCTCAGTCAGTCAGAGATTGTGAGTTCAATCCCAGGTCGCTCCTTTTAAAGTCAGAAAGCCCAAATAAAGAGTAAAAACCTCTTAAAAAAGTGAGTAAAAGTGTCAGTCCAGGTAGCTCAGGCTGTTAGAAGACTGCTTGGGAAGATTGAGGTTGTTGGTTCAAATCTTGGACACTTTTAAAGTCCAACATCCAAAAGTGAAGGATAAATGCGCCCGGAGAAAAGGTCTCTATGTAGACAGGCTCTGTAGTGTAGTGGGTTTGTCCGAGATCATAAGGCCATAGTGAAGTAACGATAGGTTCGAAGCCAGGTCAGAGCTAGGAACAGGAGACGAGTGTAGGAAAGGGTGTGTGAGGGGCTGTTGGTCCCCGATGTTTCTGAGAGGTGAAATTCAGGGGTTATGACAATTTTGACATTTTTTTTGGTAGAAAGTAAAAAGTACAAAGTACAAAGTACAAGCTAGATAGATAGGCAAAAAAAAAAAAAAAAACCTTTCCTGTCTCAACCGTCCCCTCCTGCCTCCCCTCCCCATCTTCTTACCTGCCTCCCCCTCCCTGGTACTCCTACCTCCACCTCTCCCCAGTACAACCACCAATTCCATAATTGTTATAATCAGATTAGAATATACTCACCCACTGAACAATGTGTCCTCCGATGATCCAGATCCTGTCCCCGGGCGGAGTCGAACCAGACGATGTTCAATCCATGACGGCTTATGGCAGCAAACTAACCCACTACTCCACGGGCTCACTGTCAAAAACAACCGGGAATCTCCCCTATGACAACTACATCATTTTCATTCATACTACTTACGATATATTACTAAGTATAAAAGGTGAAAGAAGAAGATTTGTATAACATAAACATTTCGGAAGTCAGCCTGCAGCATAGCTCTGTCATATAAGTGTTGGCCATTAATTACCTCAGTGTAAAGTTATTGGTTCAATCCCCACTTGGGCTCATTGATCTTAGTAGATCTGTAATGTTGCTTTACTAAAGTGCCACAGGAAAGGAACAAGGATCAACTTTATTATATTCTATTTAAGAACTTAATGTTAATTAAAAAGCTTGAATTTGGGGGATTTTTGACCCTGTGAAGCTGTCAGTGTGATGATGAATCAATTAATAGATAGATATGAATAATTCATAATTATTCATTATTTATATAAATATAGGTAAATTAAGAGGTTCTTTTTGGTTTGTTTTGCCTAAATGAGCAGTACTATAGCGACAAATGACGGACATCTTGACCTCTGCCTCCGCAATTGACAGGAAGTCACGTTGTTTAATAAATTGTTTTTTTTAAATAAATTGATTTAAAACATTACATGAGTGTACCTGAGTGTGAGGTTATTGGTTCAATCTCCACTTGGGGTCATTGATCTTATTTCATCTGTAATGTTGCTTTACTAAAGTGCCACAGGAAAGGAACAATGAGAGTGAAACACAAGTGACACAATCCACCTGCTAATGTTTAAATGTTACTCTTTGTCTTTCTTCGGAGCTGCAGATGTTACATATTTATCTGTCTGCCACGTTCTCTACAATCAATATCTTCAGTAATGTTGTTAAAGTGTGGTTTTAATGTAGGGTGTGGGATCCAGGAGATGAGCTGGAGGAGCAGGCGTGTTGGTGGGAGGTGCTTCATTAATAAAGGGAGGTGCAGCACAGCTGGTGCTCCTGTTGTGTGAGATTGAGGGTGAGAGTGAAGCTGAATGTTTGTATTTCTTCCAGGAAAGATGGTTTAACACGGTTCCCAGATGTAATTATGGTGATTTAAAGTGAGATTAACAAACAAAGACTAGTTTATAATAATCAGAACTTGACTGAAAATAAGAAAAAAAAGCGATGTTTAGATTTAATTATATTATATATGTAAAATATTAAGTTTTAGATGCTCTCTGGTGTTGACATGTTTCATTAAAGCTAAAATTTCTCAGCAACTGTTTTCAATCTAGACAGTTTGATTTATCCTTTTCTTCAGTCACAGTCTTTGTAAATATTGAGACATTAACCTTCATAAAACAATCACTTAACTCTTGTACTTTTAATTACCATTAACTGTGTATGCGGGGAACTTATTAAACCAACTTCCTGAGAAGAAACACAAAGATTTGTCTTCATTTAAAAGTTTGAAACATTTCTTACCCTGAATCTGGGTGTGCCGAAGAGACAAAGAGACCTCCATGTTGTCTCTGATTGCTCTCGTTAACACACCTGTTAGATCCAGCTGGGCCTGTTTGAAGCACTTTACTATGAGCTGTATGTAAAAACAGCCTTAAGAGCCGACTTGGGGGTAAAAAGTCCAGTGAAATAATAAGTCAGATGTATGAGATGAGTCAAAGTGTTGATATAAACCTTCAACTCTAAATGTTCATGTGATTAATCACATGTAAGCTCACAGATGATGAGCCAATCAGACACGATGATAAACTCTGTGTGATACTAACAACAACCTAATATATTTTAAAATACATAAGAGGAAGTTCATCCGAGGAGTTAAAGAGAATCTGTAGACAATAAAAAAGATTAGAAGACTGCGCTGCAAATGTAGAAGTTGTGGCTTTGATCCTGGGACACTTTTAGCAGTCTAACATCAAGAGGACAGAGTGAAGAATGTGAGAAAACCTCTGTTCCCAGTGAAGATCCAGTGGCTCAGTGGTTAAGACATTCTCTCTCAGTCAGTCAGAGGTTGTGAGTTCAATACCAGATTGCTACTTTTAAAGTCAGAAAGGCCAAATAAAGACTGAAAAGCTCTAAAAAAAAAATAACATTAGTGAGTCAGTCCAGGTAGCTCAGGCTGTCAGAAGACTGCTTGGGAAGATTGAGGTTGTTGGTTCAATTTTTGCACACTTTTAAAGTCCAACATCAAGAGGACAGAGTGAAAAGTGTGAGAAAACCTCTGTTCCCAGTGAGGATCCAGTGGCTCAGTGGTTAAGACATTCTCTCTCAGTCAGTCAGAGATTGTGAGTTCAATCCCAGGTTGCTACTTTTAAAGTCAGAAAGGCCAAATAAAGAGTAAAAACCTCTTAAAAAAGTGAGTAACAGTGTCAGTCCAGGTAGCTCAGGCTGTTAGAAGACTGCTTGGGAAGATTGAGGTTGTTGGTTCAAATCTTGGACACTTTTAAAGTCCAACATCCAAAAGTGAAGGATAAATGCGCCCGGAGAAAAGGTCTCTATGTAGACAGGCTCTGTAGTGTAGTGGGTTTGTCCGAGATCATAAGGCCATAGTGAAGTAACGATAGGTTCGAAGCCAGGTCAGAGCTAGGAACAGGAGACGAGTGTAGGAAAGGGTGTGTGAGGGGCTGTTGGTCCCCGATGTTTCTGAGAGGTGAAATTCAGGGGTTATGACAATTTTGACATTTTTTTTTGGTAGAAAGTAAAAAGTACAAAGTACAAAGTACAAGCTAGATAGATAGGCAAAAAAAAAAAAAAAAACCTTTCCTGTCTCAACCGTCCCCTCCTGCCTCCCCTCCCCATCTTCTTACCTGCCTCCCCCTCCCTGGTACTCCTACCTCCACCTCTCCCCAGTACAACCACCAATTCCATAATTGTTATAATCAGATTAGAATATACTCACCCACTGAACAATGTGTCCTCCGATGATCCAGATCCTGTCCACGGGCGGAGTCGAACCAGACGATGTTCAATCCATGACGGCTTATGGCAGCGAACTTACCCACTACTCCACGGGCTCACTGTCAAAAACAACCGGGAATCTCCCCTATGACAACTACATCATTTTCATCCATATTACTTACGATATATTACTAAGTATAAAAGGTGAAAGAAGAAGATTTGTATAACATAAACATTTCAGAAGTCAGCCTGCAGGATAGCTCTGTCATATAAGTGTTGGCCATTAATTACCTCAGTGTAAAGTTATTGGTTCAATCCCCACTTGGGCTCATTGATCTTAGTAGATCTGTAATGTTGCTTTACTAAAGTGCCACAGGAAAGGAACAAGGATCAACTTTATTATATTCTATTTAAGAACTTAATGTTAATTAAAAAGCTTGAATTTGGGAGATTTTTGACCCTGTGAAGCTGTCAGTGTGATGATGAATCAATTAATAGATAGATATGAATAATTCATAATTATTAATTATTTATATAAATATAGGTAAATTAAGAGGTTTTTTTGGGTTTGTTTTGCCTAAATGAGCAGTACTATAGCGACAAATGACGGACATCTTGACCTCTGCCTCCGCAGTTGACAGGAAGTCACGTTGTTTAATAAATTGTTTTTTAAAATAAATTGATTTAAAACATTACATGAGTGTACCTGAGTGTGAGGTTATTGGTTCAATCTCCACTTGGGGTCATTGATCTTATTTCATCTGTAATGTTGCTTTACTAAAGTGCCACAGGAAAGGAACAATGAGAGTGAAACACAAGTGACACAATCCACCTGCTAATGTTTAAATGTTACTCTTTGTCTTTCTTCGGAGCTGCAGATGTTACATATTTATCTGTCTGCCACGTTCTCTACAATCAATATCTTCAGTAATGTTGTTAAAGTGTGGTTTTAATGTAGGGTGTGGGATCCAGGAGATGAGCTGGAGGAGCAGGCGTGTTGGTGGGAGGTGCTTCATTAATAAAGGGAGGTGCAGCACAGCTGGTGCTCCTGTTGTGTGAGATTGAGGGTGAGAGTGAAGCTGAATGTTTGTATTTCTTCCAGGAAAGATGGTTTAACACGGTTCCCAGATGTAATTATGGTGATTTAAAGTGAGATTAACAAACAAAGACTAGTTTATAATAATCAGAACTTGACTGAAAATAAGAAAAAAAAGCGATGTTTAGGTTTAAGTATATAATATATGTAAAATATTAAGTTTTAGATGCTCTCTGGTGTTGACATGTTTCATTAAAGCTAAAATTTCTCAGCAACTGTTTTCAATCTAGACAGTTTGATTTATCCTTTTCTTCAGTCACAGTCTTTGTAAATATTGAGACATTAACCTTCATAAAACAATCACTTAACTCTTGTACTTTTAATTACCATTAACTGTGTATGCGGGGAACTTATTAAACCAACTTCCTGAGAAGAAACACAAAGATTTGTCTTCATTTAAAAGTTTGAAACATTTCTTACCCTGAATCTGGGTGTGCCGAAGAGACAAAGAGACCTCCATGTTGTCTCTTATTGCTCTCGTTAACACACCTGTTAGATCCAGCTGGGCCTGTTTGAAGCACTTTACTATGAGCTGTATGTAAAAACAGCCTTAAGAGCCGACTTGGGGGTAAAAAGTCCAGTGAAATAATAAGTCAGATGTATGAGATGAGTCAAAGTGTTGATATAAACCTTCAACTCTAAATGTTCATGTGATTAATCACATGTAAGCTCACAGATGATGAGCCAATCAGACACGATGATAAACTCTGTGTGATACTAACAACAACCTAATATATTTTAAAATACATAAGAGGAAGTTCATCCGAGGAGTTAAAGAGAATCTGTAGACAATAAAAAAGATTAGAAGACTGCGCTGCAAATGTAGAAGTTGTGGCTTTGATCCTGGGACACTTTTAGCAGTCTAACATCAAGAGGACAGAGTGAAGAATGTGAGAAAACCTCTGTTCCCAGTGAAGATCCAGTGGCTCAGTGGTTAAGACATTCTCTCTCAGTCAGTCAGAGGTTGTGAGTTCAATACCAGATTGCTACTTTTAAAGTCAGAAAGGCCAAATAAAGACTGAAAAGCTCTAAAAAAAAAACTAACATTAGTGAGTCAGTCCAGGTAGCTCAGGCTGTCAGAAGACTGCTTGGGAAGATTGAGGTTGTTGGTTCAATTTTTGCACACTTTTAAAGTCCAACATCAAGAGGACAGAGTGAAAAGTGTGAGAAAACCTCTGTTCCCAGTGAGGATCCAGTGGCTCAGTGGGTAAGACATTCTCTCTCAGTCAGTCAGAGGTTGTGAGTTCAATCCCAGATTGCTACTTTTAAAGTCAGAAAGGCCAAATAAAGAGTAAAAACCTCTTAAAAAAGTGAGTAAAAGTGTCAGTCCAGGTAGCTCAGGCTGTTAGAAGACTGCTTGGGAAGATTGAGGTTGTTGGTTCAAATCTTGGACACTTTTAAAGTCCAACATCCAAAAGTGAAGGATAAATGCGCCCGGAGAAAAGGTCTCTATGTAGACAGGCTCTGTAGTGTAGTGGGTTTGTCCGAGATCATAAGGCCATAGTGAAGTAACGATAGGTTCGAAGCCAGGTCAGAGCTAGGAACAGGAGACGAGTGTAGGAAAGGGTGTGTGAGGGGCTGTTGGTCCCCGATGTTTCTGAGAGGTGAAATTCAGGGGTTATGACAATTTTGACATTTTTTTTTGGTAGAAAGTAAAAAGTACAAAGTACAAAGTACAAGCTAGATAGATAGGCAAAAAAAAAAAAAAAAACCTTTCCTGTCTCAACCGTCCCCTCCTGCCTCCCCTCCCCATCTTCTTACCTGCCTCCCCCTCCCTGGTACTCCTACCTCCACCTCTCCCCAGTACAACCACCAATTCCATAATTGTTATAATCAGATTAGAATATACTCACCCACTGAACAATGTGTCCTCCGATGATCCAGATCCTGTCCCCGGGCGGAGTCGAACCAGACGATGTTCAATCCATGACGGCTTATGGCAGCAAACTAACCCACTACTCCACGGGCTCACTGTCAAAAACAACCGGGAATCTCCCCTATGACAACTACATCATTTTCATTCATACTACTTACGATATATTACTAAGTATAAAAGGTGAAAGAAGAAGATTTGTATAACATAAACATTTCGGAAGTCAGCCTGCAGCATAGCTCTGTCATATAAGTGTTGGCCATTAATTACCTCAGTGTAAAGTTATTGGTTCAATCCCCACTTGGGCTCATTGATCTTAGTAGATCTGTAATGTTGCTTTACTAAAGTGCCACAGGAAAGGAACAAGGATCAACTTTATTATATTCTATTTAAGAACTTAATGTTAATTAAAAAGCTTGAATTTGGGGGATTTTTGACCCTGTGAAGCTGTCAGTGTGATGATGAATCAATTAATAGATAGATATGAATAATTCATAATTATTCATTATTTATATAAATATAGGTAAATTAAGAGGTTCTTTTTGGTTTGTTTTGCCTAAATGAGCAGTACTATAGCGACAAATGACGGACATCTTGACCTCTGCCTCCGCAATTGACAGGAAGTCACGTTGTTTAATAAATTGTTTTTTTTAAATAAATTGATTTAAAACATTACATGAGTGTACCTGAGTGTGAGGTTATTGGTTCAATCTCCACTTGGGGTCATTGATCTTATTTCATCTGTAATGTTGCTTTACTAAAGTGCCACAGGAAAGGAACAATGAGAGTGAAACACAAGTGACACAATCCACCTGCTAATGTTTAAATGTTACTCTTTGTCTTTCTTCGGAGCTGCAGATGTTACATATTTATCTGTCTGCCACGTTCTCTACAATCAATATCTTCAGTAATGTTGTTAAAGTGTGGTTTTAATGTAGGGTGTGGGATCCAGGAGATGAGCTGGAGGAGCAGGCGTGTTGGTGGGAGGTGCTTCATTAATAAAGGGAGGTGCAGCACAGCTGGTGCTCCTGTTGTGTGAGATTGAGGGTGAGAGTGAAGCTGAATGTTTGTATTTCTTCCAGGAAAGATGGTTTAACACGGTTCCCAGATGTAATTATGGTGATTTAAAGTGAGATTAACAAACAAAGACTAGTTTATAATAATCAGAACTTGACTGAAAATAAGAAAAAAAAGCGATGTTTAGATTTAATTATATTATATATGTAAAATATTAAGTTTTAGATGCTCTCTGGTGTTGACATGTTTCATTAAAGCTAAAATTTCTCAGCAACTGTTTTCAATCTAGACAGTTTGATTTATCCTTTTCTTCAGTCACAGTCTTTGTAAATATTGAGACATTAACCTTCATAAAACAATCACTTAACTCTTGTACTTTTAATTACCATTAACTGTGTATGCGGGGAACTTATTAAACCAACTTCCTGAGAAGAAACACAAAGATTTGTCTTCATTTAAAAGTTTGAAACATTTCTTACCCTGAATCTGGGTGTGCCGAAGAGACAAAGAGACCTCCATGTTGTCTCTGATTGCTCTCGTTAACACACCTGTTAGATCCAGCTGGGCCTGTTTGAAGCACTTTACTATGAGCTGTATGTAAAAACAGCCTTAAGAGCCGACTTGGGGGTAAAAAGTCCAGTGAAATAATAAGTCAGATGTATGAGATGAGTCAAAGTGTTGATATAAACCTTCAACTCTAAATGTTCATGTGATTAATCACATGTAAGCTCACAGATGATGAGCCAATCAGACACGATGATAAACTCTGTGTGATACTAACAACAACCTAATATATTTTAAAATACATAAGAGGAAGTTCATCCGAGGAGTTAAAGAGAATCTGTAGACAATAAAAAAGATTAGAAGACTGCGCTGCAAATGTAGAAGTTGTGGCTTTGATCCTGGGACACTTTTAGCAGTCTAACATCAAGAGGACAGAGTGAAGAATGTGAGAAAACCTCTGTTCCCAGTGAAGATCCAGAGGCTCAGTGGTTAAGACATTCTCTCTCAGTCAGTCAGAGGTTGTGAGTTCAATACCAGATTGCTACTTTTAAAGTCAGAAAGGCCAAATAAAGACTGAAAAGCTCTAAAAAAAAACTAACATTAGTGAGTCAGTCCAGGTAGCTCAGGCTGTCAGAAGACTGCTTGGGAAGATTGAGGTTGTTGGTTCAATTTTTGCACACTTTTAAAGTCCAACATCAAGAGGACAGAGTGAAAAGTGTGAGAAAACCTCTGTTCCCAGTGAGGATCCAGTGGCTCAGTGGTTAAGACATTCTCTCTCAGTCAGTCAGAGATTGTGAGTTCAATCCCAGGTTGCTACTTTTAAAGTCAGAAAGGCCAAATAAAGAGTAAAAACCTCTTAAAAAAGTGAGTAACAGTGTCAGTCCAGGTAGCTCAGGCTGTTAGAAGACTGCTTGGGAAGATTGAGGTTGTTGGTTCAAATCTTGGACACTTTTAAAGTCCAACATCCAAAAGTGAAGGATAAATGCGCCCGGAGAAAAGGTCTCTATGTAGACAGGCTCTGTAGTGTAGTGGGTTTGTCCGAGATCATAAGGCCATAGTGAAGTAACGATAGGTTCGAAGCCAGGTCAGAGCTAGGAACAGGAGACGAGTGTAGGAAAGGGTGTGTGAGGGGCTGTTGGTCCCCGATGTTTCTGAGAGGTGAAATTCAGGGGTTATGACAATTTTGACATTTTTTTTGGTAGAAAGTAAAAAGTACAAAGTACAAAGTACAAGCTAGATAGATAGGCAAAAAAAAAAAAACCTTTCCTGTCTCAACCGTCCCCTCCTGCCTCCCCTCCCCATCTTCTTACCTGCCTCCCCCTCCCTGGTACTCCTACCTCCACCTCTCCCCAGTACAACCACCAATTCCATAATTGTTATAATCAGATTAGAATATACTCACCCACTGAACAATGTGTCCTCCGATGATCCAGATCCTGTCCACGGGCGGAGTCGAACCAGACGATGTTCAATCCATGACGGCTTATGGCAGCGAACTTACCCACTACTCCACGGGCTCACTGTCAAAAACAACCGGGAATCTCCCCTATGACAACTACATCATTTTCATCCATATTACTTACGATATATTACTAAGTATAAAAGGTGAAAGAAGAAGATTTGTATAACATAAACATTTCAGAAGTCAGCCTGCAGGATAGCTCTGTCATATAAGTGTTGGCCATTAATTACCTCAGTGTAAAGTTATTGGTTCAATCCCCACTTGGGCTCATTGATCTTAGTAGATCTGTAATGTTGCTTTACTAAAGTGCCACAGGAAAGGAACAAGGATCAACTTTATTATATTCTATTTAAGAACTTAATGTTAATTAAAAAGCTTGAATTTGGGAGATTTTTGACCCTGTGAAGCTGTCAGTGTGATGATGAATCAATTAATAGATAGATATGAATAATTCATAATTATTAATTATTTATATAAATATAGGTAAATTAAGAGGTTTTTTTGGGTTTGTTTTGCCTAAATGAGCAGTACTATAGCGACAAATGACGGACATCTTGACCTCTGCCTCCGCAGTTGACAGGAAGTCACGTTGTTTAATAAATTGTTTTTTAAAATAAATTGATTTAAAACATTACATGAGTGTACCTGAGTGTGAGGTTATTGGTTCAATCTCCACTTGGGGTCATTGATCTTATTTCATCTGTAATGTTGCTTTACTAAAGTGCCACAGGAAAGGAACAATGAGAGTGAAACACAAGTGACACAATCCACCTGCTAATGTTTAAATGTTACTCTTTGTCTTTCTTCGGAGCTGCAGATGTTACATATTTATCTGTCTGCCACGTTCTCTACAATCAATATCTTCAGTAATGTTGTTAAAGTGTGGTTTTAATGTAGGGTGTGGGATCCAGGAGATGAGCTGGAGGAGCAGGCGTGTTGGTGGGAGGTGCTTCATTAATAAAGGGAGGTGCAGCACAGCTGGTGCTCCTGTTGTGTGAGATTGAGGGTGAGAGTGAAGCTGAATGTTTGTATTTCTTCCAGGAAAGATGGTTTAACACGGTTCCCAGATGTAATTATGGTGATTTAAAGTGAGATTAACAAACAAAGACTAGTTTATAATAATCAGAACTTGACTGAAAATAAGAAAAAAAAGCGATGTTTAGATTTAATTATATTATATATGTAAAATATTAAGTTTTAGATGCTCTCTGGTGTTGACATGTTTCATTAAAGCTAAAATTTCTCAGCAACTGTTTTCAATCTAGACAGTTTGATTTATCCTTTTCTTCAGTCACAGTCTTTGTAAATATTGAGACATTAACCTTCATAAAACAATCACTTAACTCTTGTACTTTTAATTACCATTAACTGTGTATGCGGGGAACTTATTAAACCAACTTCCTGAGAAGAAACACAAAGATTTGTCTTCATTTAAAAGTTTGAAACATTTCTTACCCTGAATCTGGGTGTGCCGAAGAGACAAAGAGACCTCCATGTTGTCTCTGATTGCTCTCGTTAACACACCTGTTAGATCCAGCTGGGCCTGTTTGAAGCACTTTACTATGAGCTGTATGTAAAAACAGCCTTAAGAGCCGACTTGGGGGTAAAAAGTCCAGTGAAATAATAAGTCAGATGTATGAGATGAGTCAAAGTGTTGATATAAACCTTCAACTCTAAATGTTCATGTGATTAATCACATGTAAGCTCACAGATGATGAGCCAATCAGACACGATGATAAACTCTGTGTGATACTAACAACAACCTAATATATTTTAAAATACATAAGAGGAAGTTCATCCGAGGAGTTAAAGAGAATCTGTAGACAATAAAAAAGATTAGAAGACTGCGCTGCAAATGTAGAAGTTGTGGCTTTGATCCTGGGACACTTTTAGCAGTCTAACATCAAGAGGACAGAGTGAAGAATGTGAGAAAACCTCTGTTCCCAGTGAAGATCCAGTGGCTCAGTGGTTAAGACATTCTCTCTCAGTCAGTCAGAGGTTGTGAGTTCAATACCAGATTGCTACTTTTAAAGTCAGAAAGGCCAAATAAAGACTGAAAAGCTCTAAAAAAAAAACTAACATTAGTGAGTCAGTCCAGGTAGCTCAGGCTGTCAGAAGACTGCTTGGGAAGATTGAGGTTGTTGGTTCAATTTTTGCACACTTTTAAAGTCCAACATCAAGAGGACAGAGTGAAAAGTGTGAGAAAACCTCTGTTCCCAGTGAGGATCCAGTGGCTCAGTGGGTAAGACATTCTCTCTCAGTCAGTCAGAGGTTGTGAGTTCAATCCCAGATTGCTACTTTTAAAGTCAGAAAGGCCAAATAAAGAGTAAAAACCTCTTAAAAAAGTGAGTAAAAGTGTCAGTCCAGGTAGCTCAGGCTGTTAGAAGACTGCTTGGGAAGATTGAGGTTGTTGGTTCAAATCTTGGACACTTTTAAAGTCCAACATCCAAAAGTGAAGGATAAATGCGCCCGGAGAAAAGGTCTCTATGTAGACAGGCTCTGTAGTGTAGTGGGTTTGTCCGAGATCATAAGGCCATAGTGAAGTAACGATAGGTTCGAAGCCAGGTCAGAGCTAGGAACAGGAGACGAGTGTAGGAAAGGGTGTGTGAGGGGCTGTTGGTCCCCGATGTTTCTGAGAGGTGAAATTCAGGGGTTATGACAATTTTGACATTTTTTTTTGGTAGAAAGTAAAAAGTACAAAGTACAAAGTACAAGCTAGATAGATAGGCAAAAAAAAAAAAAAAAACCTTTCCTGTCTCAACCGTCCCCTCCTGCCTCCCCTCCCCATCTTCTTACCTGCCTCCCCCTCCCTGGTACTCCTACCTCCACCTCTCCCCAGTACAACCACCAATTCCATAATTGTTATAATCAGATTAGAATATACTCACCCACTGAACAATGTGTCCTCCGATGATCCAGATCCTGTCCCCGGGCGGAGTCGAACCAGACGATGTTCAATCCATGACGGCTTATGGCAGCAAACTAACCCACTACTCCACGGGCTCACTGTCAAAAACAACCGGGAATCTCCCCTATGACAACTACATCATTTTCATTCATATTACTTACGATATATTACTAAGTATAAAAGGTGAAAGAAGAAGATTTGTATAACATAAACATTTCGGAAGTCAGCCTGCAGCATAGCTCTGTCATATAAGTGTTGGCCATTAATTACCTCAGTGTAAAGTTATTGGTTCAATCCCCACTTGGGCTCATTGATCTTAGTAGATCTGTAATGTTGCTTTACTAAAGTGCCACAGGAAAGGAACAAGGATCAACTTTATTATATTCTATTTAAGAACTTAATGTTAATTAAAAAGCTTGAATTTGGGGGATTTTTGACCCTGTGAAGCTGTCAGTGTGATGATGAATCAATTAATAGATAGATATGAATAATTCATAATTATTCATTATTTATATAAATATAGGTAAATTAAGAGGTTCTTTTTGGTTTGTTTTGCCTAAATGAGCAGTACTATAGCGACAAATGACGGACATCTTGACCTCTGCCTCCGCAATTGACAGGAAGTCACGTTGTTTAATAAATTGTTTTTTTTAAATAAATTGATTTAAAACATTACATGAGTGTACCTGAGTGTGAGGTTATTGGTTCAATCTCCACTTGGGGTCATTGATCTTATTTCATCTGTAATGTTGCTTTACTAAAGTGCCACAGGAAAGGAACAATGAGAGTGAAACACAAGTGACACAATCCACCTGCTAATGTTTAAATGTTACTCTTTGTCTTTCTTCGGAGCTGCAGATGTTACATATTTATCTGTCTGCCACGTTCTCTACAATCAATATCTTCAGTAATGTTGTTAAAGAGTGGTTTTAATGTAGGGTGTGGGATCCAGGAGATGAGCTGGAGGAGCAGGTGTGTTGGTGGGAGGTGCTTCATTAATAAAGGGAGGTGCAGCACAGCTGGTGCTCCTGTTGTGTGAGATTGAGGGTGAGAGTGAAGCTGAATGTTTGTATTTCTTCCAGGAAAGATGGTTTAACACGGTTCCCAGATGTAATTATGGTGATTTAAAGTGAGATTAACAAACAAAGACTAGTTTATAATAATCAGAACTTGACTGAAAATAAGAAAAGTGATGTTTAGGTTTAAGTATATAATATATGTAAAATATTAAGTTTTAGATGCTCTCTGGTGTTGACATGTTTCATTAAAGCTAAAGTTTCTCAGCAACTGTTTTCAATCTAGACAGTTTGATTTATCCTTTTCTTCAGTCACAGTCTTTGTAAATATTGAGACATTAACCTTCATAAAACAATCACTTAACTCTTGTACTTTTAATTAACATTAACTGTGTATGTGGGGAACTTATTAAACCAACTTCCTGAGAAGAAACACAAAGATTTGTCTTCATTTAAAAGTTTGAAACATTTCTTACCCTGAATCTGGGTGTGCCGAAGAGACAAAGAGACCTCCATGTTGTCTCTGATTGCTCTCGTTAACACACCTGTTAGATCCAGCTGGGCCTGTTTGAAGCACTTTACTATGAGCTGTATGTAAAAACAGCCTCAAGAGCCGACTTGGGGGTAAAAAGTCCAGTGAAATAATAAGTCAGATGTATGAGATGAGTCAAAGTGTTGATATAAACCTTCAACTCTAAATGTTCATGTGATTAATCACATGTAAGCTCACAGATGATGAGCCAATCAGACACGATGATAAACTCTGTGTGATACTAACAACAACCTAATATATTTTAAAATACATAAGAGGAAGTTCATCAGAGGAGTTAAAGAGAATCTGTAGACAATAAAAAAGATTAGAAGACTGCTCTGCAAATGTAGAAGTAGTGGCTTTGATCCTGGGACACTTTTAGCAGTCTAACATCAAGAGGACAGAGTGAAGAATGTGAGAAAACCTCTGTTCCCAGTGAAGATCCAGTGGCTTAGTGGGTAAGACATTCTCTCTCAGTCAGTCAGAGGTTGTGAGTTCAATACCAGGTCGCTACTTTTAAAGTCAGAAAGGCCAAATAAAGAGTAAAAACCTCTTACAAAAGTGAGTAAAAGTGTTGGTGCAGGTAGCTCAGGCTGTTAGAAGACTGCTTGGGAAGATTGAGGTTGTTGGTTCAATTCTTGCACAGTTTTAAAGTCTAACATCAAGAGGACAGAGAGAAAAGTGTGAGAAAACCTCTGTTCCCAGTGAAGATCCAGTGGCTCAGTGGTTAAGACATTCTCTCTCAGTCAGTCAGAGGTTATGAGTTCAATACCAGATTGCTACTTTTAAAGTCAGAAAGGCCAAATAAAGACTGAAAAGCTCTAAAAAAAAAAAACTAACATTAGTGAGTCAGTCCAGGTAGCTCAGGCTGTTAGAAGACTGCTTGGGAAGATTGAGGTTGTTGGTTCAAATCGTGCACACTTTTAAAGTCCAACATCAAGAGGAGAGAGTGAAAAGTGTGAGAAAACCTCTGTTCCCCTGAAGATCCAGTGGCTCAGTGGTTAGGACATCTTCCCTCTCAGTCAGAGGTTGTGAGTACAATACCAGGTTGCTCCTTTTAAGTTCAGAAATCCCAAATAAAGACTGAAAACCTCTAAAAAAACCAACAAACGAGAGTCAGTCCAGGTAGCTCAGGCTGTTAGAAGACTGCTTGGGAAGATTGAGGTTGTTGGTTCAAATCTTGGACACTTTTAAAGTCCAACATCCAAAAGTGAGAGGATAAATGCGCCCGGAGAAAAAGTCTCTATGTAGACAGGCTCAGTGGTGTAGTGGGTTTGTCTGTGATCATAAGGTGTGAGTGCTGCAACGGCTGGTTCGAATCCGCCCGTTGGCAGCACATGGATTGTCTAAAGTGGTTTGTGTAGAGGTAGGAGGGCAGGGCAAGACAGGGAGGGACAACCTGGGGGCACTGACCCCCGGAGTTTCCGAGAGGTCGAAGTAAGGGGTTATGCAACCATTTTTTATTAAAAAAAATTTAAATAAAAATCCTCTAAAAAATAAAAAAAAAATAAAAAACCTCTCTCCCCCCTGCCTGCCCCTCCCCTCACAGCTGAAGGTTGTCACGCAGCTTCAACTCAATTCAAACTTTATTTGAATTCAATTGAAGCTGCGTGACAACCTTCAGCTGTGAGGGGAGGGGCCTTGAATACAGCTGCAGATACCTACCTGTGGTCCTGATGATCGTCTTCGGCAACAGCAGCAGCAGCAGCAGCAGCAGCAGCAGCAGCAGCAGCAGCAGAGATCTACAGCTCAATAGAAACATAAAATTATGTTAACAATGTTTCAAGTTAAACTTTCATTTTTACCAAGTAACTCACAACAGCAAGAGGTGCTGCCACAGGTTGAGGAGGTGCTGGTTGTTACACTGATGATGCTGAAGGAGCAGCAAGGAAGGAGGTGTGGTATGGGAAAGGATCCTGTAGAGTTAGACAGACATCAACAACTTATTGTGTGTGTTTATATGCTGTAATACATTTGCATAAAAACAAAAACTTGTATTTTCTTTTACCTGGGAAGATTTTCTGGTGGTTTTGCAGCTCTCACAAATATATACATAGTAGAGTATAGACTCAAACCTTGCCTTCACTCCATAATACAATATTCAGAAGCTTGAATGATAATTAAAGAATAACTAATAACACTGATGAGTCTGAAACTTAAGATCATATTAACCACTGACAGTTATTTTACCCCTTTTTTTCACATTTCCAGCGTTGGATGAAACTTCTCTGGGGAGCAGCAAAAGATGAAGTGTGACCTGCAGGAGGCTCACATGGAGCATCAGAGGGTCCCTTAAAAATACAGCACACACATATACAGACACAGGATTTATGGACTTAAGAGTGATGGTTGCATTTAATACAGATGAGGTGTGTGCTGGACTCACTGAGTGGATGGATGTGTGCTTGGTGAAGCAGCAGGAGGAAATATTTGCAGGGTGTATGTACAAGTAAGTTATGTCATTTATTTCGACTTGTTTTTATTCATTCCAACTAAATAAAAAAGTGCTGTTTAAGGATTTCTCTATTTTGAGATGCTGTTAAATTCTTTCTGCAACAGTTTTTACACCTACAAGGGGCCTTAAGCAATTAGTTTAACAAGAGTAAATCTGGCCTATAACTCACAAATAGCCTTTAAAAATGAATTGGATTTCCTGTACCAGATCCACTATTAGGATTAATATAATATATTATTTATTATGCATAATACTGACAGCCTAGCGGGTGTTGCAGGTCTTCTGTTATACTTAACTGTCATAAAAATATTGTTTCAAAGCTGAATTTTGCAGGCAAACATTATTTTGTGGCTCTAATTTGAGAGATAATGTAATAAAACTGAGTCAGAGAAAGTTTCTGCAATTCCATAATCAGTCCACTAGATGGAGACATAAAGCAGCAACCAGATGCTCAGAGGAGGATTTACTTACATTCACTGACTGAATCAAATTCAACGCCAATAAAACGACATTTAAAGAGATTCAGGTATCTATTAATTCTCTTTAGTGTTGTAACATTAATATTTTACATGATGAATTATAATCAGGAAACATTTACTTTGATATGATTTATTTTACAGTAAAAACTTAGCAGCAGCAGATGTTAGATCTTAATTTAACTTAATTTAGTAGTTTAACTTTTAACTCTTCACTCAGTAGATGAAGTTTAATCACAAAGAGAAATAAAGCAATAAATACACAGATCATCTCCTCCTCTCCACCTTTTTGCAACATATTGTAACTGTTCCTCCACATCAGTGAATATAAACACATTTCATATTCAAATGTTTAAGGGTCAAAGACGTAGAAGGTTTTCAAAGTAGCAAAAAAATAAAACAGCTAGTACAGTTCCCTAAAAGGCTTAGCCTATGCCCTTAAATTAATTATACTCAAGAATGAAACGTAATTCATTTTTATTGTGCCCTAGTCAAAAAGTCCTATAGGATTCCAAAAGGAACTTCCAATTAGAAATTCTACTTGATTTTGGAACCAATCCAACATGACAAAATCCTATTCCTATAGCATTCCAATACAATAAAGTCCAATAAATCCCATTGGATTTTACACTATAGGATAAAGTCCTACTGGTCCAATAGGACTTTATCCAATAGGAATCCTATTGCTTATAAATTTATAATATTATACCTCTATAGGATTATAGGTTTTTTGATCTTATTCAAAATCCTATATGCTTTTAAATTTAATTTATTGCATCTTAAAGGAATGTTGATTGACTCTGTGTACCTTTAATTTCTAGATATAGCATTTGTAAATAAAAAAATGTATAAACAGAGATACACTCAACCAATACATCAATTAACTTACTTTAATGATTACAGAAATTATTAAAAAAATAACACTTATCTTACTTTAATATCTTAAAGAAATTATAAAATAAATTATTACAAACATAGCACTTATCTTACTTTAATATATTTAAATGATGACCAAAAATAACATTCAATTAATTAATCAATGGGAATCCTATAGGATCCTATTGGAAAAGGTGAAAATCCTATAGGACTTTTTGTCTAGGGGATTAATATGAAAATACTGTAGAAAAAAGTATGTTGTTTGGATTGTCAGAAATATAACTACCCAGAAAAAATGACTCATATGGTCACGTCTCGTCTTTGACCCATAAAACATGTTGATTTCTAAGAGCTGCAGAAAGGAAATAATGATCAGCTGTTGATTGATATTGTTTGATTCCAGCAGGTTGATCAATCATTAACCAGATTTTAGATTTATCTTCTAACATGTTCTCCAAAGTTTATGATAAATAAATAAAAAGATGAACCACAAACATCAAAGAGAAAGAAACAAAGTGTAAAGTTACTGTAAATAAAGGTAAAATAAGTATGAAAGAAAGCAAACTTACCGTGAAGAGTCCAAACAGCTGCTTTACTCAATGGTGGCAGTCATGTGATGCAGGTCAGTCAGGTGACCTGCATCACATGACTTTAGGTAACACCCCCTTCTCCTCTGAGTCATCACTTTCAAAACTCACTGACAGAGTCGGGATTCGAACCCACAACCTCAAAACCTCAAAGTTTTTGTCTAACACAGCGAGCCACAGGATCAGACTGAACTGAGTGGTCTTCATCAGAGCTTCTCAATCTTCAGCAGTGTGTCCGATTTTAAAAATGCCTCCTGCCAGTGTCAGGATTGAACCAACCACTTTCACACTTTAAAGTTATTGTCTAACACAGCGAGCTACACAACACAGCAGTGCACGAGAGTTTCCATCAGAGGTTATCAATCCTCAGCAGTGTGGCTGACTTAAAAAATGCTCAGAGAATGACAGAGAATTGAACCCACAACTTCAAAACATTCAATCAGCAGCCAAACAACTTGAGCTATTGGATCACACTGCTGAACTAATAACACCATACATGCTGCATAGCTATTTTAAAATATACTTTATTTAATGAATATATATATATTTTTTAAAACCTTTCCTGTTTCACCTCCCTTCCCATGAAACTTCAGGCTGATGAAAAACACCTTTTAAATCCAGGTCCCCCTCCCATTAGATCCAGTTAAATATTGATGATCTGGGTTAATGGAGGCAATCAAAATTAATTTCTTATGACCTTAAAAACAAAACAAAAGTGGGAATCAGATTTAGAATACACTTTTATAAACATGATGGAAGAGATCCATTAAATATTGTTTTGTTGCAAAATGACTTATTAAATATATACTTTAGGACCCCCCCCCCCCCTGTGCACTTAATTAGCCAGTTCAGAGTTTGACATCTCTCTCCCTAACACGCACACTTAAAGACACACTTAGAACATATTTCCCTTAATGTTTGTGCTTTATAATGTATACGTTTTTGAATTTGAAGCTGATCTTAGGGGCCACCATTCTTCAAGACTACTTGAGAAACTACAGAAAGAAGCCAGTTAGTAACTGGATGAATCACTGGTGCATAAGTCACAATATGCAGGAGGAAATATTAAACAATGAGGATGTACACGTGTGTCAAAAAGGGGAAAGAAAAGAAGAACAGTGCTCAAGTGCTGACAAGACATTTCCAATTTTATTCTGTTTTTTCTTGAATTAACGTCATATAACATATCATTTTATACATTTTCTTTAGCATTTTTAAAATATCTTATTAGTAACTACAACATTGTTTAAATATATGTAGGTTTTTAACACAGTACAGTTGTGCACTTTTACATTAAAAGATATGGCAACAGCAATACAATTGTTACAAGACATGTCTGTTAAATAAAAGTATACCTAGACGGTTTCATTATCATTAACACCGTGAAATTATGTGTTGAAGCCTTAAAATTTTAATTCTCTATATCCAATAAAACAGGAAAAAAAACTTGAAAGTAACACACTGGTCAAAGTTTTTATGCAAGAGTGACGTCGAGAGGAGTGCCATCACTACATGAAACTTTAATGTGGGCATTGGCAATTTTTTCCATATTGTAGAAACAGCTACCCCCTTTTTTACGTGTACATTTGATCATTTGAAATGTTTTAGGACTTTTTATTGCTGCAGCCCCTTTATTTCCATTGCAAACGGCCTTAACAGATGCTTCATCGCTGATGACGAAGAGATGTTCGCCCACGCAGGCACTGGGATCGATTTCATTTATCTCCTCCATTTCTCCACCACACTGAAACATTTGTTGGCGGACGTGCTTCTTATTGAAGCCCAGAAATTTAGCGTGTCCAGTGGCGCAGAGCAGCACCAGCAGCAAACAGGCAAACTGGATCCTCATGATTCACTAGTGAAGACAAAAAAAAAACAGGGATGTTGTTCTCATTGAATTTAAAGTGAGTGTCGCAGTGACTTCAGCAATATACCGTATGTGTATTCAGAAAGAGCAAATCTTTTTAAATAGTTGTTGTGAATGTAGGCTCCAATTAATTGTTAGAGTCTGAGCCTATCATACAAAAAAACACTGTAAATTAATATATTACACAAATGCTACTGTCAGCAGGTACTAAACTAACAATGTTCATTATTTCATTTAACAAATTTGATGGAGCAAACTTGAGTGAAGCTCACTGAGGAAAAGTCAGACAACCAAGAAATGTCAAGAGCTCCCTTACCTTATTCTTGCTGGGTTAATGGCAGGTTGTTTGGTTGGTTGGTTCACTAGCTGTGGTCCAGTCAGGAGCTGGTCAGTTGAGTCCGTTGGTCAAAGTGTCTTCAGTGAAGGAAATTTTCTGAAGCTGCAACCTGGTTACAGTGGGTTCATTATGTAGTGTCCAGGTCCATGGGTACCACCTACTTAACTAATTTGAATGAAGACAAACACCATTTGAACGAGAGCAAACTACACACGGCTCTGGAAAAAAAAGCATGATAGGCAAATCACAGAAGTGAAGAAAAGGTCAGCATAGGGTGCAGTCCAAATGGGGGGAAAAACTGATCAGTATAGTTTTATTTATATTTGTTGCAACTTAGATGTACATGAATGTAATTTCTAACGGACAGGGTTGAAATGGACTATGATGTTTGACTGTGAGTGCTGACACTCAGCATTAATGATGATGTTCACAGTGAGGGATTCAAAGACCTTTACAGGTATGGACTGGGCTGGATTATCCATATATGGCTTCAAAAATATGATAAATAGAGTTTGTGGTCAGAAACGTTTGTTACAACATTCATAAAAGTACTTAATTTATATTTTATTCATCACTATACTTAATAAGAAGGCACAGAGGCATTGAGAGGGAGATACGGTTCATTTAAATAATAACAGTATGTTGTTGACAGAAAATATGTTTTTACTAATCCATCCTCTCGTGTGGAACAAGTACACCTTCATATTCCTGTATTTTCTGTTTGACAAAGCTGAGAAGGAAAATCAAGTCCATCATAAATGTTGTATCTGCTGTTTCTGACCAGAGAAACACTTTTTTTTTGGATTTTACAATGAATATCAAATCAATATTGTTTGAAAACAACAGAACAAATCCAATTTGTAATAGCCTACAAATTGCAATACATTGTGTCAATTCTGTCCCTTATACCTTCAAATCACCTCACCTTGCGCTCTGTTATCAGTCAGCTGTTCAAACGGTCGAATGCAACAGTCATGAATGGTTTGTATTACATTTTTCTGTAGTATGTGTGTTGAGCCTTTGTCAGCAAAGAGTTCATGTAAATCTATGGTCTATATAGGTATAGTAAATTTCACTTTTTTATATGTAAAGTGGGAGAGGGGAGCAGTGTGTTGCACCACACTGTGTTAATCCAGGCATCTCCAAGTACTCTCCAAGATCTTTAAACAGAATTTAAAGATGCATAAAATCACAAGTTGCCCTTTATCTCAAAACAAAACTTATCTTAAAAATAAATATAAGCAATATTACTCATGCAGCTATGGAAGAAGGGAAGCAAATTATGATGCTAAGCAGTATGGCTTAGAAAGAAAATCACACTGATTTGAATAAAGAAAGAGTGAGTACTCACTGTCATTGTATTTGAACAGAGATATTATACATCCAGGTGTCATATAATAGTCAGTTATACAAAACGTGCAAGTTCACCAATGCTCTGTTCATATAGTCAAATACCTTCTTATCTATAAGCATGCTTTCTTAAATTAGCAACCACCATTTTTGGCAAAGAAGAAGCATAATTTATTGCCACTGACCACAAGAACATTAAAGGTAATTTACCTATCCCAAACTTTGACAGAAATCCAACTCTGAATATCCAGTAATGAAAACACGATGATCACTTGAATGTTTGAAAAAAAACAGTGGAGACACCAACAGCTTGCTTAAATTGTGATTATAAGCAGCCATGTTCACAGTGTCGTGCAGTAGTAGTGAAACAGAAACGGTCAGACAAAGGACAGACAGGGACACCTGTGTCAGTTAGTAACCTACATTTTCAATTATTAACTGAAACAGGAAGTTCACTACATTTACTTGACAGCTTTTTCAGATGAAGATCTGACACAATGGATAATATAACACGCTTTTAAAATACAACACATTGTCAAAGATGAAACCAGTAGTTTTCAACCTGTCTGTCCTCTGACGTCTTACAGAAAGCAGTGTGTATTCTGAGCCACATTTCAGATGTCTGAGTTGTTAAAAGCTCCAAATAGTGATTTCCCCTCTAAACTTCTCACATGGTTTCATTCCATTAAATGTTCAAATGATCCAATATTTCACCAAAAATCAAAGATATGGGTAAAGTCCAAAAACTAAAAACAGATTTGTGTATCAGAACTTCTTTCCTCTCACATTAATCA
Source organism: Scomber scombrus (assembly GCF_963691925.1). Lineage (NCBI taxonomy): Eukaryota > Metazoa > Chordata > Actinopteri > Scombriformes > Scombridae > Scomber > Scomber scombrus. The sequence continues at coordinate 7,499,311 of NC_084993.1, read as the reverse complement.
TCTCATATCCCTCAGATTTATCTATTGACCCTTAAGGGGGCCTCGACCCCTAGGCTGGGAAACACTGAACTAAACTAGCTAACTGTATATAAAGTGGTTGACTAGCTCCTCCTCCAGCAGCTACAACAGTATTAATAATCTAATTATGTTATATATACTAATATATTAGTCAGAGGGATCAAACCACTACTTTTACTGTAATACTTTAACTACATCAAGCTGATGACTTATGTACTTTTACTCTAGTAGTATTTTTACATTGCTGTATTGCTCATTTTACTTGAGTAAAGGATTTAAATACTTCTGCCACTACTGATAAAGTACCAAACATGTGCAGAAAACGTATAATTGTCAGTTTACCAACAGGGAGATTTACTTGAAATGTATATGAGTTGTCACACACAGAGTTGTCACACACAGGCTATTTATACATGATGTTACGTCATTCATTTTCATGAATGAGTGCTGTAAGCTTTTTCACTTCTCTTTGCAACCTGCAGAGGGCGCTGTTGGGCTTTAATGCACACACAGCTGCACTAATTAAAGTATAGTACAAATATGTTTTGAACTGATACTGTTGTTTGAAAGTCATTTTTCATTGTCCTCATGCTCCTGTTTTCCTTCTGTACACTGGTAGAGAATCCCTCTAATTCAACATTAACTCTGCTGTTAGATTGATAGATAGATCTGTTTTGTCTTTATTTCTAATATTACTATACTAGTTTAATCACATTCAGCTTCACAACCATAAAAAATAGGGTCCACTTCAAATTGAAGAAATTCACATAGGAGTAGCAATTTAATTGTGTCACAGCTTTACCAAATCTTTTCAAGCTTAAATACAGTTGCTAACTTTGAAAAACAAATGTTGAAGGCAGGATTGAACCCACAACCTATAAACTTCAGTGCTCATGCCAAACACACTGATTGGCTCAATGTTGAACCCACAACTTCAGCAAAGTCAGAAAGTCACCAGCAGGGTGGGTAACACCCTACACCACCAAAAAGTAGCTCTCTGATATCATTCTTACTCACTCATGATGACCAAAGTCATTTCAATTAATTCATTTAGCATCACACTGACAACTTTAAAGGGTCAAAAATCTCACAATTCAACAACTGTCTTGTTAACTATGTCTGCACAGAGAAAATAACACGATTTTGTAGTAATTGGTGGTTAAAATTACCTAAAGGTTCAAAAACAGGGCACTCCTGATGTATGTATTTACAATTCTCTGTATGTGGGTTTGGATCAGACATCTCTTCGTCATCTGCAGTTAGCTCAAAATTCAGCTGCTCATCTTCTAACTGGGAAAGAAAGTGTGATCACATAACGGCAGTATTGGTCTCTCTCCACTGGCTTCCTGTCCATGTTAGGATAGATTTTAAAATTTGTATCTGTTTTTTAAGGATTTAAATAGTCTGGCACGATACAAACTTGTCATAAATTGCTCATTTCAGATTTCAGGCTGATGAAAAACACCTTTTAAATCCAGCTCCCCCTCCCATTGGATCCAGTCAAATATCGATGCTCTGGGTTAACGGAGGCAATCAAAATTAATTTCTTATGACTTTAAAAACAAAACAAAAATGAGAATCAGATTTAGAATACACTTTGAAAAATGAAACTCATTATTTTCTTTTATACTATTGATGTTGAAGTCAGAGGAAATGAGTCAGGAAAAAACATATTGATGAAATATTCAGTGAAATAAAATCTCTGAGGCAGCATGTTGGTGAAATTAAGTTTATTCCTTGAGTTGCAGGTGTGAATGAAAACCACCTCACATTTCAGATTGTTTTTGTTTAACAATCACAGAAACTGTTAAATCAATTATCAAATACAAAAATGTCTCCATCCAAGTGAACAGGATACCCTTCTTCACATCTGATTGCAATATATCTAGTGCGTTTTTGACCACGGTACTGACAGTGGGGATGCTTTTTCCCACCTTTCAGTTTACAGACAACAAGGTGAAAGGGTTTGGTACTTTTCATCATTTCACCATGTGGTTCTCCTGCCTTGTCACAGATGGATTTGATGTAGTTGGTGGTGGATAGGATGAAAGTATTGACTTCCTTACAGTCGTTGCTTCTGGGCATAGTAATTTTCCTGTCTTTTATCACACTATCACACCTATTTTCACTCATATTGTCATTGATATGTTGATTTATGAACTTAAGATAGCGCTCTCTGACATGTTCAGGCTGAGGGTGCACATCGGCACAGAGCAGTACCAGCACCAAACAGACCACCAAGATCCTCATTATTCCCTGTTAAAGGAAACATATTTTTAATATAATAATAAAAATGGCATACATTTATTAATAATAATAATGAGAAGAAGAAGAAGAGGAACAAGAAGATACCACATTTCATATAACAATGGAAACAAAACATTAAAATACAATAAAAGAATGTGAATAATATGAATAATTCTATAAATACAATTAAGAGTTAGATCTAAAGGAATACAAAACTTGCAGTAACAATAAAATAAAAGCAAAATTAAAAAAGTGAGTCTCAAAATGTTTGTTAGAAGAATTTACAGAAAATGTGTGGCAATGTTTATGGGAAGGCTGTTCTACAGTTTTGATGGATTAAGGCAGCAGAAAGCAATTCTAAAAGAAACAGAGAGCCAGATGCTAAAATAGTTCTCTTTTACTTGTTTTTTGTTACAACTCTGGCAGCTGCATTTTGTAAAAGCTTAAGTCTTGTTACTGACTTTTGGGTAACTCAGTCAAAAGAGCTTTCCATAAGTGAGAGAACATCATTGCGTGAACCCATTTCTTTGCATTGGGAAGTGATACAAAAAATTGTTTTTCTGACTTTGGAAATATTTCTTAATTGGAAAAATGCCATCTTATCTTACAATACTATACCAAAGTTGAAGTAGAATCTATACACATTTTTAAAATACAAAGAGACTTATGGGGTAAGACTTTTAAAAGTTTAATATTTATGTGTTTAAAAGCTGTAATTGTGCATAGTAATTAACATCATTCTCCATCTCCATCTTATCTAAAAATGCTTTTGTTACAATGGGGAACTTGGTTTGGGTAGCAAATATATATTTCAAAAGTATGTTTCTCTAACAAAAAAACTTGGTTCCACCAGACCAACATAAGACCTTTGTACATTTCTTGGCCACATGTCCAAGGACTAGCAGATTCAGAGGGTATTTTTTTTGTTCAACTCTGGCAAAGGTATTGTAAAAGATTAATGAATAATTAAATTGTTGTGTTGCTATGTTGATTTCATCTCAAATTACACAGAGAACATCAGACTACCAAACACCTCTTATACAAACTTTCTTAAATGAGGTCCCTTACCTTATTTCTTGCTTGTTTGATGAGTAGTTGGTTGGTTGGTTTTTCAGTTGGTTGGTTGGTTGGTTGGTTGGTTGGTTTGTTGGTTGGCCGGTTGGTTCACTCGCTGTGGTTCAGGCAGTAGTTGGTCAGTTGAGTATGTTGGTGAAAGTGTGTCTTCAGTGAAGGAAATCCTCCGAAGCTGAAACCTAGTTAGAGTGAGTTCATTATATTGGTTTTCAGGTGAATGGGCGCCACCTGCTCGTATAACCAATTTGAATGAAGATGAAGATTTATCAGAATGCAAATCTGACAGCTCTGTGAGACACGCTGGTAGATCATGCAAAATGTACGTTAAGCAACTTCAGTTTAAGGTCATGTCATGCAGTGCAGCCCATATCTGGGCAATGAGGCAGTTTTCATTGATTTGGTTATGAACTCCAACAGATCAAATCTGAACAATGGCTGAGGTTAAAGTGCTACAGCACAAGGACGAGGAAACAAATGGGGGATTTCTTTATTGCTAAACGGGGAGTTTTTCTAACTGTCAAAGTCGGTAACGTGACTTCAGTCTCACTCAGCATTTGTTTACGTGCTGAAGACAGAACTGAAGGCAAAACGCTACTGAAACAAGCAATAATTAATCCAATACAGGCCTGAGAGTCATCAGTGAGGATACCAAGTGTGTATTGAGAAGTATCTGACAGTAAATAATAAATATGTAATCTATATTTGAGCTTAATTTAATTTGTCCAAATATTTTTTCTGTATAACCAACTTCAAATTAAAGCTGAAAATTTGCATTTAAACCTTGTAGTCTTATTCCAACCCAATATCCTTCAATATAAAAGACAACTGTTGTATAAACTATGATAATTAACTTCTATAATTAGGCCATGAATTGTGGGGACAGTTTATTATCTTTTTTATCTTTGGGAGTGTAACATTACATCCCCACTCAAAATAAGTTTGTTATAATACAGTTTATGGTATGTATATTCTCTTACATATTAGACTGACCATGTAAGGTTCTCAACAGTGAGACAGTTTTACAGCTTATTCAGAAAGAGTTTGATACCTGGAGGATGAAACACTACGCTGATTTGAATAAGGATTACTCACAGATATCATATCTCAATGGGTATGTGTAACAGACAGCTCTGTATTCAAGATATGCAAGTAAGTTATACAAAATATGCAAGTTCACTGAGCTGAGAACACGTCAGTATAACTTTGTGACTACGGACTGTCCTTATATTCAAATCAACATTTCTGCCACAATTCCTCTTTCTTCTTGAGCAGCCAGATGATAACTCATTCAGAAGTATTCTATCCAAAGGTATTATACTACACACACAACAGGTCATCATCCACAAGAGTGAAACAGAACAACTCTGTCACTGAGCCATTTTTAAATATTTTAGGATAATCTAATCAACTCTGAAGACTTTGACAAAGCAGTACTGTATTCTTCAAAGCAATGTAGGCCGGGGTATTGACTCTTCAAACAGACCAGTTGAAACTTTTAGGAAGAGCAACAAGGACAGAGTGTGAAAATGTGCATCAGTGTTCAACAAAGTCAGTAAAGTTTCTGTTGAGAACAATATTTACAGTGTTTAATGTACCAATACAACTCACCAGGACGTATAAATATAGGGATTTTGCTCTAATATCACTCTCCATAATGTATGAGAAAGAAGAAAGAAGAAATACTTTAGAACCACCCTGTGCACCCAGATGTTTTTGTAATTGACTCCAGGATCCACAGTTTTAATCGGTCAGCTCAAACTTTGACATCTTTCCCCCAACACAACTCTTATGGATCAAAATAGTAATTTTTCACCAAAAATCAAAGATAAGAGTAAGAGTTCAAAAACTAAAAACAGATTTGTGTATCAGAACTTCTTTCCTCTCACATTAATCATCTCATATCCCTCAGATTTATCTATTGACCCTTAAGGGGGCCTCGACCCCTAGGCTGGGAAACACTGAACTAAACTAGCTAACTGTATATAAAGTGGTTGACTAGCTCCTCCTCCAGCAGCTACAACAGTATTAATAATCTAATTATGTTATATATACTAATATATTAGTCAGAGGGATCAAACCACTACTTTTACTGTAATACTTTAACTACATCAAGCTGATGACTTATGTACTTTTACTCTAGTAGTATTTTTACATTGCTGTATTGCTCATTTTACTTGAGTAAAGGATTTAAATACTTCTGCCACTACTGATAAAGTACCAAACATGTGCAGAAAACATATAATTGTCAGTTTACCAACAGGGAGATTTACTTGAAATGTATATGAGAGTTGTCCAGTGAACAGTCTACATGCTGGACATGGCAGTAATATATTCTGCCACAGTTTAGAGTGCAGTCATCTTCTCTTACATGCTTGTAGGTCCAGGTCACACAGTACTTTTAACTTTTTCAGTGCTGTTACACATACTGCCACTAGTCACAGCTGCTCATTCATTTTCATACTGACCCCATTTACAGCTGGAATTAACATATCTGGATTCATCACCTGAATAATGATATCCAACTTACACATGGTACTAATGGTGCCTGCACTGTGTTCAGATGGTGGACTTGTCAATAGACTTGGTCTTCTAGCCAGGGGAGACATGTAACCATTACTGCTTGCCCGTATAAATGGGGATAATGGGCATCCATGGACTGTTTGTAGTTTTACTGCAGTCTAATCTGACAAAAAAATATGTTCAAAATGTCCTTGCAAACAATTAATTAGAAGACCGTCTGATTCTTTCACATTCATTTATCTTTGGCATTAGTTAGTATGTTACTGTACTTTCCCTGCTATAATGTTGGGCATCAGGAATATAATAATACATCAATGTGATTTCCACTTCTTCCAGTTCTCCACTGATCTGTATGAATGTGTGAAATGAAGAGCAAAAAAAAGAAAACCTGCATTCATGTGTCTTTATTCTTTTAATTATTTTATATAACAGTGCAACATCTTCAGGTGCTGTGTAGTTAAGGCCCGAAGTCCATGACTGATCAAACAAACTGCACCAAAATAGAAACAGACAAAAAGATGCAAAATGAAAACATTAGCATATTTAGGAGACTTAATATGTCTACAGAGATGACTACTTTTTTCTTAAACATATTATTCATAATGTTAAGACTTTAAAGTCACACTGACACATCAAATACAATATTTTTCATCAGCTCAGTGCAGTAAGTTTAATTTTTTTGTGGCCAGTGGCTGCACCAGAATAAGTAAGTAGCTCCAGTTCAGGTTATCGAGGACATTTAAACAAATCAGTGAATTATTACACACATTCAGGATCTGTCGTCGCTTGCAGGCAAGAAGGCAGACACGACAACAGTCTGTATCTTCTGACAGCACACTGGTCTGGTACATCCTGCAGTTGTTTAGACTGGCCTGAACCGGAGTGTGGACTAGCTTGGACTGGTCTAGAACAGCTTTGTCCACCTGTGAATAGCGGAATCATCAGTCCAGACCCATCAACACTCCCCACAGTTGAAGAGGAAGCCCTGGTCTGTGATGGGAGATTTCTGTGCTGAGATAATTTCTGCTCCTGCCTTGCATCATCCTGTGGCTGAGTGGAGCAGCTGATGCTCCTCTGTGATTGTCCCCCTTCTGTTTCTGACTGTTGGACTGAGGTCACTAGCCAGTGCGACTGACTGTGCTCACTGGTCTGATGATGTGATGGGTGCACAGGAGAGCAGCTGTCAGACGTGGAGCTACAAAGGAGAGAGAAGTAGCATTTCACTAACTGTAGTCTAAATAACATGAAGGGTGCGGACAAGATTAACGTTAGCATAAGTTCTTGGTGAATTTTGTATTATTTTTAGGAAAACCAAGTCTGCTCTGTGTTAGTAAGGGTTTCATTGTGATATTTTTTACTTCCTGTTTTTAGCATGCATCATATATCAGACACTTTTCCTACCTACATAATTTTGCAGCATGTAACTAGTGGACCAGCAATTGAGGAGTTTCAAAGCCTGTTAGTTAATTAAATTTAATTTATGTGTCCTAAAATCACACAAGAACCCTTAAGAGGGGGGAACATATTTGAAAAAATGACCAAATAGCAATAATATCATTTTTAATGGAGCTCTTACAATCACTAGTTTAATATGTATAAGTGACTCCTGATGGTTACCTCAGATAAAGAGGCCAAGTAACAGAATGAATCATGAGTGCATCAGTCACAAACACTGTATGATAATGTAATTTCTCCAGGGAAAAGTCCCTAAAACCATGAGGGGATGTGTCAAAAATTGGAAAGACCATAACTGTATTTCTATTCAATTATTGACTGTACTAATAATTGTATTGTCATGTGATTTACTGCAATAAAGTGTACTAAAACAGCTTGAGAGCTACTTAGTGTAACAATTATTTATGATTTCAGTGTTATGTCTTCTCTGTACCGATACTCAGTATCAACAATTCAGTGTGATTTCCAAAAACTGCTCTCAAACTAAACTTACCTGCTGAAGGATGTCTGAAGAAAAGAGGAGGAGGAAGAGTAGGCCGGCCAGTCAAGTTTAAGTGGGCTCGTCATGGTTACATAGTCATCCTGAGGCAGCACAGACAAAGTGTGGCGGACCTGTGGTGACATCATCATGTACCCTGGCACCTCCTGCTCACCTGGCACCTCCTGCTCACCTGGCTCACCTGGCTCCCAGCCCTCCATCCTACAGGGTGCAACACTGCTGTGGTCCCCTGTCACCATGGTGATTTGGCTGCAATCGTTTTCCCTCTCTTTCTTCACTGAGAGGTGATGATCCATCTTCATTTCCATGTAGCTGCCAGTCTCAGGCCCAGAGCTCTGAGAGTTGAGATATGAGGAGAAGCTGAGAGTAGATTCAGGCTCAGGTTTGTCTGGTTTTCGGGGCTCAAGGTCACATTGGATCATACCAGTCTGGATTTCAGAGCTCCTAGGGGGCAGGGCCAGGGGAGAACCAAGTGACGTCACATTCACCTGTTTGTCTCTGTATTTAGGTCTGCAGCGTTTAGACGCTATAAGGGTTTGAAGCTGACTGTGGTTGGTATGGTTGGAGGTTGGCGACCTGTTGAAGTCTGGAAGAGCACGTAGTGCCCTTACAGTCTCCCGAACCACCTCGTGAATGTGCTGGGCCAGTGTGGAGTTTCCTGTACAGAACAGACATAAAAAGGAGGGGGTCACAGTCCTGTGGTAGGGCAGTAATGACTAGATTCAACACATCCTTTGTTCCAAGTTACCTTGGTCTCTTGCTTCCACCCAGATCTCTCCTGGCCCGTGCGGTGCTGATCTGCCAAGCTCCAAGAAAAATAAACCATCCAAGTGGCCAAAACGCCGAACACTGAGCAAAGGTATCGTAACCAATGGCAAATCATTGCATGCACCCACTCTGACCAAGATGAGAGCTGAAGCTGTGAGGCAGAGCCAGGTCTCCCCTGCCAGGGACTTGGAGCGGCCCAGACCTCTGGGCTTCACCATGACAGGCCAAACCTTAACAACAACATGAAGGGAGCAGGGGGATGATCGGGCAGGAATATTTTTTATATCCAGTCAAGAGCTGTGGCTTGAAAAGGTTTTTTAAATTCTGTGCTATAGTGCTATTAGCTAGTGAGAGTTTAATTAAGTTTAAGTTGATTTCCTTTTTAGTTTAAGTAGTTATGAAAATAGTTATTTTAAATGACAACAGTGCCTTGCTGGAATAAAATACATAGAATGACCACGATGGAACAAATTAAATATATTATTTTCCTAATTGTCAAGGTCAGGAAAGGCAAATTGTACACAAATCAAAACAACAAAATACCAATACTATTGAATAGAAATAATTTTTAGAAACATGTCTTTTATGCTGAACGGGGACATAAACTTTGATTAAAATACAATTTCCTTTGCAACAACGGCATCCACCAGGAAAAACAACAACAACAACAAAAACCAATCAGGTCTAACCTCTTTGACAAAAGCAGCAGTTGGCAGAGTACAATACCCATCATCCTCTTCATCAAACACATGCTCTTCATCCTTCTGCTCTTCCTCCATCAGTTTCTTAATGGACATGTACCACTCTTCTTGTTCCCACTGGTCCCCCACTACTAACACCATTGTCTGATCCTTGGCATACAACGCCACCGTGTGGCCTTTTCTGGAACTGCCAATGCGGCTTACACCAAGACAACACCTCAGGTAAATTACCCTGGGAAGTGGAAATGAATTCAATCTTAAATCTTTAAAGTGTAATGTTTCTGTAGTCAATGTACAAAACAGGCATTTTCTCACCCCAGTGAATTCAGTAGTCAGTTTAAGAAGTGCTTATTGGGGAAATATTGCCAATGTCACCAAGAATCTTAAAAACTACCATGTTGGGCCAACAACCACTTTTGAGGTGGGAAATGTAAATAAATAATGGAATAATTTAAAGACACAAAAATCCCACCACCTCCATTCAGAATCTTTCAATCATTCCCCCCAATCTTCCTCAATAGATGGAGCTCTCCCAGTTGCCATGAAAATGTAATTATGCATTAGAAATCTTACATTTTACATTTTTATACACACATTCATTCTTACTCTTGAAGATGGGAAAAAAGTCCTCAAAGAGTTCCTAAAAGTAGGAAATTTGAACATCTGTAATTCCATGTCAGCTGCACCTACTCCATCTGCTAAAGAAGACCATATGATATGACTAAAAGGTAGCTCCAGTGCAGCTATTTTTCTCCAAAATTGAGAACATGTGACTGATAATATATGTGAAGCCCTATCTAAAGCCTTAAAACAGTGAAAGATATTTTTACCAACCCTTGCCTGCCCGACCCAAACAGCACAGCTTTACCAGCAGACTTCTCCAGTGCTGTGAACTTCTCCTGGCTCTTGTACCACTCTAGTCGGCTCGGCCCAGTGTGACTTCCTGTTCTCAGGACAAAATATTTCCTGTGGTTTCGGTCCAGCTTCCCCAGGTAACCTTGTTTCACCACATCGCTCTGTGCCCTGGAGGAGGTCAGGAGGGCACCGGTCAGAGGCACCAGAGAGATGGAAGTCTGGCTGGTACAGAAGAGCTCCTCATAGAGACCAGATGAAGGAAGCTCACTCGTCTGCATCCCAACATCAGGCTCCCCTGGGTCTTCATCCATCTGACGATCACTCCAGGAAAGACGCAAAACAGGTGATGCAACTTGCAGCCATTTTTGGGTGGAGCTGCAGCAAGGGGACGACAGAGGGGAGCTGGAAGCAGTTGGAGGCCTCCTTTGGTTGTCAAACCTGTCCCGCTCATCAGCCATCTCATTCATGTCAATCTGAAAACCTGCCAGATGCACACAGATGAAGAATAACAAATAAGCATCTACTGAAACAAAAAAGATTTAGTTGCTGAAAAGACAGCAACAAAATAGGTTTGTTATAATGAAAGAAATGGTAATGTTTTCAAAACTGGTGGGATGCTTGAAATTATTGGCTACTTTTCTCAGCAGATGCGGCTGTTCAGTTGTTTAACTCTAGAAAAAATGTTTCAATTAATATTTGAATGTGTCTTTGCACAAAATGAGCAGGCTTTAACAGTGGGAACTTGCAGTACAATCTCATACAAAAGCAATTAAAAGCTCTGTGATAAAGCTGTAGAAACTAATTTAACAATACTGATACAAGCAGGCAGCTAGAAGCCTTTGGTTCCCCTAGAAACCATTTCCTATTCATATTTGAATATTATTCAGCGTTTGTGGTTACACATGTGATATTTGATTCCGGCTTTAAGCTCGTCAAGCAAGTTAAGCCAGTCTTTATAGCTTTGAACTACTGTTGAATCAAGCCGTTTCTTTCTTTCAAAAGATCTCAAGAACGTCATCTACACCTTTAGATCATCCCGCTTGGACTACTGTGACTCCCTGTACACACTAGGATTAGTCAGTCGTCCCCGTCCTGCCTGGAACTGGTCCAGAATGCTGCAGCTAGGCTCCTGACAGGTAAGCTACCCGGAAGAGGGACCAAATTACACCTATTCTGGGCTCTCCCCACTAGCTGCCTTCTACCCCTTTATTCTACCTTCAAGGCCCCTCAGTTCAGCTGACTTTGGGCTCCTGGCTGTCCCGCAATCAAAACATAGGTTCAGGTGTGACTTCACCTCTATGGTTGACTATTAAGTCCACTATTAAATTCTCTCTTTTCTACCCAATTAAACCCCTTCAAATCCTCAAAAATAAGTTCTCTCAGTAATGGGAGAACACATTGTGCTTCACAGTTCTCTGTCATTTACCTAAATAAAAATTGTTTATATTTGACTTGGTATATCCCACAACACCAAGCACCATAAAAAATAATTAAACATTGATGAAAAGAGTTTGAACAGCCAAATACACCACATGAATATGTTCAAATATATGTTATATGAATATGGTCTAGCGTTCAAATAATAATGAAATTGGGATAAATTTCTAAACACGGTTTATTAATTAAACTTTTTGTAGTCAACTTTTTTCTCTCTTTTTTTAATTTCATAGCATTATAACACTAATACATTTAAGTGTTGGACTGTTGGTTAGGCAAAGTAAGCTAATTACAGATGTCTGTTAGCATTTGGGAATATTTTCCAGATTAATCGAATAAATTATTGACAGGAGAGGTGAATATGGGGAGCAGCTTAGTGGGAGCTGGCAGAAGAAACTGCAAAAGAAAACTTTATATTTTTTCACGTATTTAATACTTTGAAAATAAAGGACCACGACTGGCTGGTCGAAATTAGGATAATTAGCTAAATTGCTAGCTTTGTCGCCTTTCCGAAACACCCAACTCACATTCAATTAAAACTCACCTGAAACTAACAGGTATAAACATTACGCATGGAAAAATGTGCAGAGTCGCCTGCTTTTCATTTCAGTCTGTCTTCAGTAGTCAAACAACGCTTTTCAAAGTCATCTTCGTCGCTTTCTGCTACAGGTATCGATCGTGTACCTGCTCAGGTGTGCCCAATCACTGAGGCCTTCAGGAGCTCCTCGTAAAACCCAGCTTCCTATTCAGAAAAGTCGGACATGCTGGGAAAGACATACACCCTGTAACAGTGCAACTTGATTCACAACACACACTAACTTTGCTATTATTTCCATTTTTTCACACAAGACCACATGTTTTTGTGGTTTCACGTTTTTGCTAAAATTAATGCCTGGAGTGAAATAGTCTGTACTTTTTTGGCTATGAAAAAAGATGAAAATTTGCATCGTGGGTTTTACCCTTTGATATTTCATTAAATATTGCATTAGATAACCTCATGAGTGCATCCCATAAATAACAAGACACAATAAATAACAATACAAAGAAAACAACAGCAAGGCTCTGATAATGATAAAAAAGAAAGGAAAAAAAGTAGTATCCAATATATCCTCCTATCAGGTTGTGACACTTTTGAACATACAGTATATTGATCATATCACTGTAGCTTACATTCATACAGTTGTTAGGTGATATGACTCAAAATCTCCATCAACATTATAGGTTATTTTAAAAGTAAAAAGGAATCAGTGGTTACAACATTTGTTCCTGTTGAAATAATTGCAATAATGGGTGGAACAGTTTCTGAACTTTTCAACACCAACAACCTCATTTGCAAGCAAAGCAACTGTCAGAGCAGGACAAGTGTCGAGCCAGCCGGATATCTGGATACTCTGCCTCTGTTTCTGTCCCAGGATGTCCCTCCTCAAGAGTGTCCTCTCTCAGGTGCTCAGCTGGACCGGCCTCTATCAGATCCTGGTTGTGATCAGTACAGGACTGGTCGCTCTGGTTGCAGCTTGGACAGCAAAGTTGTTGATGCGACATGCCTGGTACACACACAAGTTGTCCTGCTTCAGCAAGCCTCCTGTACACTCTTGGCTGATAGGCCACCTTGGCCAGGTAGGACACTCACATCTGGTAAAACACACACTAACATGCACATGGTAATGACATGCAATATTATCTTCAAATGTTTCCATGTTGTCGCTTTTGAAATGCAAGTTTGTCATTTTGAATTTTGACACATCAGGAAACCTAACTGCACATTTCACAGTATGTACAGGAAGTGGTCTGTGTTGCACAACAGTGTTATTACATAATATCCTCTTTAAGGTAAATCTTCTTTAAAAGCACGAGCAGCACGAGAATTCGGCAAACTCACTTATCCACCTTTAATTTAAAAGATAGAGTCAAGATATGTATTGTAATGTATTGTAATAATTATTTGTGCATCAGATGCAGAGCACAGAGGAAGGTCTCCTCCAGGTGGATGAGTTGGTGCAGACGTACACACACTCCTGCAGCTGGTTCTTCGGTCCTTTCTATCATTTTGTCAGACTCTTCCACCCTGACTACGTCAAGCCTCTGCTGATGGCACCTGGTAGAGTAACACCCCATCAGTCAGATTAAATGGGTTATATTTGTATTATCTCCTAAAATGTACAGTTTGAGCTTCTCTGTTTCTGCATCAGTGGATTTTGGAGCTGCATTATCAAACAACATTTTCCCAAGCCCTAATTTAATATTTAATGTTATTTTCTCGCTCATCACTCCTTCTCTCCATCCAGCCAGCGTTACAGTGAAAGATGAGCTTATCTATGGGCATCTGCGTCCATGGCTTGGTGAGTTTAATAGGCCATGTTGGTTTGTTGAAAGTCTAATATCAGGGTTTCTCACGGTTGATGCTAGTATGATGGTTCCATACTTCATATCACTGAAGAAGGTGACCAATCAGTTGAGTAATATTAGAGAAGCACTTTTGTTTACCTTCAGTGACACATATTCAATATACAGGACTGTACCATAGGGTTTTCTGTCTGATAAAAGTCACCCTGTTTTTTTTAAAGACTAATAAGCTAATATTAATAAAGACATGCTATCCATGTAATCATTACAATTCACTGCCATCCCTGGTTGTAAATCATCATATCTCTATCATGTCATAGGACAGAGTCTGTTGCTAAGCAATGGAGAGGAGTGGTCCCGCAAGAGACGGCTGCTGACTCCAGCTTTTCATTTTGATATCCTGAAGAACTACGTTGTCAAGTTCAACACTTCAGCAGACACCATGCATGTAAGACAAAATGCATGTAGTGTTAATGTTATGTTGCATGTTATTACTGTCGTATGGTCAATATTGATTTTATACATCAGTGCTAGTGTAAAGTGTGTCTACAGCCGTTAGTGTCTGCAACAATAACTGTATGCAACTGTCTCTATATGTTTATATGTTTGTATTGTTGGATTTATGTGGCTGTCTCAGGATATTGTTGGAAAAAGTTTATTAAAACTGAAGTTACATCCACAAAAATACAATCTTCTGTGAGATATTATAGACTTAATTTAGGTATAAATTATATTGTAATTTCCCTGAAGTTACTAAATGTCTAATGTATTCTTAACTTGTCAGATTAGTCAGATTTTTTATTTTTGCTTTAAACCAACCCAAAATACCAAAATCAGAGCTAAAACTATAAGTTTCTCTCTGTATTCATCTTTCAGGAAAAGTGGCGGCGCCTGGTGGCAGAAGGCAGAAACAATATAGAGATGTTTGACCATGTCACTCTAATGACACTGGACAGTTTACTGCAATGTGCCTTTAGCTACAACAGCAACTGTCAGCAGTGAGGACACACACTTTACTATTTTACACTGATACATTCAATTTCTGTTTTTGTTTTGTTTATTTGTTTGTTTGTTTTAATCATGCCTCTTTCTCCAGCTCTCCTAGTGAGTATGTGTCAGCCATAGTTGAGCTGAGCGATCTGGTAATAGATCGGCGCCATAGGATCTTACACCACTGGGACTGGTTTTACTGGAAGACACAGCAGGGGAGACAGTTCAAAAAGGCCTTAAGCATCGTACACAGGTAGAGTACATGAACAGGTGTGAACTTGTTGTTGTGCAGCAGTGTAGCACAAATACTGTAAGTCTCATACTATGTGCATTTTTGCATTAAATACTATTTAATCTATTCTTTTATGTCATATTCAATTGATTTATAATGTACTGTGTCACCACCTTTGTGTGGTCATTTTTTATATTGTATTCTGGTTATAGAAAATCCAATTTTATTGCATTATACTTCACTATCATAAAGCTTTATTGTAAGGTACATTTTAATGCATCCGAATATACTTTATTATATTGTGCAGTATCACATTATGATAATATATTGCACCTAACATATGATCTATCATAACCTGTCATATAGTATAGTAACTTATTGTAATCTTGCTAATCCTATAGCGGCCTGTATTATTGTATTACATTCTGTGTTTGGTGTTGGTGCAGGTTTACCAGGGAAGTGGTGCAGCAGCGTCGTGCCCTCATCAGACAACAGGCGGAGACAAAATCACAGTCTAATGTCACCACAAGAAAAAACAGGAAGAAAGATTTCGTGGACATCATACTGCTATCAAAAGTGGGACAGAAAACAAAAAAAAGAAGATATATTGCTTAAAATGATCAATGTAATTCTGTATTATGTATATGTTTGTGTTGTAGGATGAGGACGGACAAGGCTTGGCAGATGAGGAGATACTACCTGAGGCCCACACTTTCATGTTTGCAGGTACAGGTGGAAAGCACAAGTGGCGAACAGTCATAGACTTAGTGAGCTGACTCTATAATGTACACAATAATACTAGCCACAATTTTGCTCAAATTAGCTGCCATTACCAATAAAACCCCTGAGTGTACTGCTTATAAATTCCACTTTTCATTTAGATGAATAATAATTTATATTTTCCTCAAAAGGTACATAGTCTCACTTTAAAGATGCAGCTATCTCTCAGTCTTAAATGTTCAAATAGCCATTTAATCACGCTAACAACCTTCCTACTTCTTCCACAGGTCATGACACCACAGCCAGTGCGATTTGCTGGACACTGTATAATTTAGCACGCCACGAAGACTATCAGGAGAGATGCCGGCAGGAAGTGATGGATCTGATGCAGGGACGAGACAGCCACGGAATAGAGTGGTTAGAAAACACACACACACACACACACACACACACACACACTACACACACACACACACATACACACAACCTCAACCTCTGAAAATTTGATACAAATTTTCTTCGTAAAACTGCACTGTAAGACAAGGAAAATTAGAAGTATTTAAAAGTGGATATGCATTATGCGTGCATCTGCAGGGACGATCTGTCCAACCTTCCCTTCACCACCATGTGCATCAGAGAGTCTCTCAGGCTGCACGCACCTGTACAGGCTGTAACGAGGAGGTATACCCAGGACATGCCACTACCAGAGGGACGGACAGTACCAGAAGGTGAGAGGGAGAAACTCTTGCTTCAAAAAAGGCTTTAAAATAGACTTTAGAGGCTTAAAGAGGAGAGTTTTTATCATAATTTTGCATGTCAGCAACCCATTTTAAATCACATACCTCATAATTCAGAGGTTTGGATTGGGGAGATTTCAATTTGAGAAGAGTTAACAATCCAAACTCAACCTGGAAGTGAAACATCTGATCAGAATAGTTTTTGTAAAAACCCTCTGTATTTAAAAGTAGATACCAACTCACCATTTCGGGAATAGTTTTCTCAGGCAGCTTACTGTTCTTGAGGTAGTATGTGATAGTAGTTTGTGATAAACAGTAGTGAGTGAAGCAATGAATGCAAACTATTCTCTAAATACTTCTTTTTTGCTGTGAACCTTCCCCAGGAGTAATCTGTTTGGTCAGTATTTACGGTACACACCACAACCCTGCTGTCTGGACAAATCCACATGTAAGAAATAAACATTGTGTGCTTCAATTTTCTTTTCATTTAAAAATCTGTCATGTTTTTGACCTGTGTGATTTAAACTCTTCCAGGAGTTTAATCCTCTGCGTTTTGACCCGACCAACACAGAAGGCCGTGCTGCTCATGCCTTCATCCCTTTCTCCTCAGGCCCCAGGTAAACTATCTTCAATTTTACAACGTTAAGCTGCATAAGATCTGACATTATTAGAAATGTTCTGTGTATGTGTGTGTGTGTGTGTGTGTGTGTGTGTTGTGTGTGTGTGTGTGTGTGTGTGTTCACAGGAACTGCATCGGTCAGAAATTCGCCCTGGCAGAGCTTCGAGTCGTTGTTGCATTGACGCTGCTCAGGTTCCGCCTGGCCCCGGGAGTGGACCCTGAACTTGGGAGCCGCCCAGGGGCCGTTCGCCGTCTCCCCCAACTTGTCCTGCGTGCAGAGGGAGGCCTGTGGCTGCAGCTGGAGAACTTGGAGGAACCACAGGAGAAATAATGAAAGCTGCCATGTTCACTTGCTTTATTATTTACCACAAAACACATACCTTGGAGTCTTTCTTGTCAGTTTATAATAGCATTTATTTTTAAATACCACTGTAAAGATGTTAAAAAAAACTAAAAAAAACAATATGTAGGCCTAATATGACATTTTTAATTTCAACTTTTATTTAAGATTCTAAGGAAACCACTGAGGACAATACATATATATTGTATACAGCACACTGTTCAGAAACTATTTCTTAATGTATTAAGTTTGGTTTAAATAAATCCTGAGTTGAAAAAACACATTCCTCTGATTAAAATCTCTTCCATAGAAAGAAAACAGACATGTGAAGTTAAAATACAGGTTTAGGACAAAGAAAAACTTGATTCAGCTTTATATCAGACTGCTGTATATTTGAGCTCAAATGGCTACAATTAATAAATGGGTAGTAATTATATGTTGGAGAGTTTAGATTTTTCTCTTATCAGGAGTGGGATCAGAGCTCTTGTTTTTTTGTGGAGGAGTCCAGCTGCAGTAACAGTCATTGGGCAGTAGGAGTGGTAGTGTCATATGTAATGGGAGGGGGGGGGGGGGGGGGGGGGGGGGGGGGAGGAGGGAATCGGGGACCAACATTTCATATGCAGTTATTGAGAAGTAAAATAGTAATTTGGATGAGTATTAAACACTACTGTGATAAGTATCCAACAATAAAATATATGTATAATGATATTAATTTATATAATAGCAAGCATGTCCTCATGTGGAGGCGGGGACAGTGTGAGCCTGTTGAAGGGTCTGGATGGTAACCCTAGATTTGCCAAAGTCTTGCGAGCCAATTAAAAATATTGTAGTCTCCCTTTTTTATTAAGGTACAATGCAATGTTTGATATCTTTTTATGTTTGAGGACAATAAACACTTGCTTAGGTTAAAAAATAATTACTTAAAACAGATGCAGGAAATCTCGCGAGAGGCAATCTGGGGTTACCATCTAAACAGGACTTTCACTTTCAGCTTGTTCCAAACTATCGTATCACTCCATTTATTTTTTAGCAAGACTTATGCAGCCTTTAACAGTTTAAGCCTTATATGATATTGTTTGTCATGCTTTTTTTGGCTCACGACCGAAGCAGTTTGTTTTTTATCTCGTTTTTGGTCGTTTAATTAACGAGGATTAATGCGTCTGTCTGTGACAACAATGATACTGTGCATCTGTTTATGTGTACTGGGCCTACTAAGAGATGTTTCTGCAGCCTCTGGTGAGTGTGTTTGCGGTTTATATTTTACTATCAGCTGACTTACAGCTTTATGTCATCTGTTTAAAGTGTCTTTATGATGGAGTCTTGACTTGCTGCACATGGCCCCACCCAGTGAATGACTGGCATGAAGTACTATGGAGGTTTACATTAATGGTGTCAACTGTGAGTAATACTGAAAGTACAAATGAAGGGCAGAAGAGTGAATGCATACTATAAACAGGGTGGTATCAGTGGTGGAAGAAGTATTCAGATCACTTAATTAAGTGAAAGTAGCAATGCAGCAATGTAAAAAATACTCTGTTACAAAAACAATCCTACTTAAGTAAATGTACACAAGTATTACCAGCTTGATGTAGTTAAAGTATTACAGTAAAAGTACATTACAGTAAAAGGTCACCAGATCAATCTGAGGGGTCGTGAGGTGATCTTGATTTTTAGTGGCCTGTATGTGTCTGTTTATACACCTATTTTCACACTCTAAACTCTTTGTTGCCTCACAAAAGAACAACTCTGTTGATATCGCTAACTTTTTACCACCTCCAAAATGATCAGCCTTCCTATCACACAGTCTCCTCAACAGCAGAGCGATCATATTCACAAAAACCACCATAAATCAGCTATTCAGTCCACTCTTCCTCTTACCAATGTCTATATCTTGAGAGTCAGTGTCTAAAGTCCCATTCAAAAAGCATTTAAAGGGTTATAATAAAAACAGAACACTGAGCTTCTTTTTGTCCTTGCAGAGTTAATTATCTACAAGAAGGTGGGTGATGAAGTTGTCCTCAAACCAGATGTGTCTGGTGCCATCCCAAGTATCACGTGGAAACATGGTGCTAACCTGGCCATGCAGTGGGATGGACCGGGAAACGAAATCGATGCTTATCGTACATTTAAAGGTATACTGAGCTGAGTTTAGCTTAAGTCTTGTTTAAATGTTCAATTATTTGTGAGTTTAAGACCTCTGTTGATAAGCTAACACTATCCATGTGTGTTTATAGTACGAGGTAAACTGAACAATTCAACTGGAGAGATGACTATCACAAACCTGACTCTACAAGACACCGGCAAATACACACCAGAGATCAACAACAAAATCTATAGTTCGATTGAACTGATCGTCATCGGTAAGTAGACAGTGTTTAGTAAGGTTTATCAAAGTTCACTCCTGTCCCACTACTGTCAAATATTGTCAAAAATAATCTGCTTGCTTGATCGTGAGAGAGAAACATCAAGGAAATCATTTAGTGGGAGTAAGAAATTAAAAATGTGAAATTTTTTTTTCTCTAAATAACAACAGTTCCTGTCACTACACCCACCGTCTCTGAATCCTGCAATGAGAAATATACCACATGTACTTTGACATGTGATGGGAACACCAACGGCACTGGAGAAGTCACCTACAGATGGAAATTGGACGATTCATTGAGCCCGATGCCATCTAAGACACACACTATTACAGAGGTACTGTTTATAGAGGATGTACATGTTGGTCAGTGTGTGTGTGTGTGTGTGTGTGTGTGTGTGTATGTTTGTGTGTGTGTATGTTTGTGTGTGTGTCTCTCATAGTTTTTGAAAACCTAAAACATCAATCAACTTTATTACAATTCAGCATTATTTCAAAGCACTGCATTGGCCGATCATCATCTCTCTAGAGCTGCAACTAGTAATTATTTTCATTATCAACTTATCTTCCCATCATTTTTTGATGAATCAGTTATTTGTTTTAACACATCCAAAACTGTGAAAAATTTCAATTTCTTGAGGCTGAAGTGACATCATCAAATCCGTAAGCAGTAAAGTGTGCATTTATATGTGAATATATTTTACGATCAACTTTCAGATCTAGCTATTTTTAACTGTCTATCTTTTACCCTGATCAAAAAGTTTAGTCATCGGTCATATTCATATTAAAAATTCCCATAATGGACCAAAAAAGAGTGAGTGAGTGAGTACCTTCCTCTTGGCTGCTTGACAAATAGAGATTAGTGTCTCCCCAAGGCTTCTTATCTTTAGGGAATTTGAACATACATTAAATGTGTTGAAATGTTTAGTTGTGATCTAATATTTACTGTTTTCACTCAACTCGTAGGAGAACAGCTCAAACATTAAGAAGTTCAGCTGTGTCATGCAGAATAAATTAAGCGAGGAGAGCAGCAAACCCATCAACAATCCTTTAAGCCTTGGTCCAGGTCCAACCCCATCCCCAGGCCCAAATCCTACCAGTGAGTTATAACAGTGAAATGTTTCTGAATTTCTGTGGCAGGCAACTCATTGCCGCTTGTTGTGCTTTTACAGTGCCTGCAGAAACTCTGAAAATCAACACAGGGCTCACAGTGTTCGTCTCACTTCTGACAACTGTAGTGCTGCTGGGTATCATTCACAGATGGAAAGCAGGTGACAAATTGTGATCCTGTATTCGCTCATTTTATTTTCATTTCATTCATATTAGCAGTGAGACTGATGATGATGAGATTTTAATCATTTTCTGTATTTTCCTATAGGGATGTGGTTCTTCCAGAAAGGTAAGAAGTCATTTAAAACTATGAAAAGAAATATTTCGGATAGAAAGGAATAAAAAATGGTTATTCTTAGAGGAATTTTAGTTGTGTTTTCATGTATTTTTTTATATTAATGTGGATAAATGGGCAAATTGATCCAGTATTTACTCACTGACAGTTGTTGACAGCAGCAGATTTTTCATGTTGAGCCTCCACAGTGAACACCAGGTTTTGACTTCAGTCAATTAAATTCAACGAGGGAAGGTTTTTCCCTCTTGAGCTGGGGCTCCACATCCAAAAATACATCACAGGTGCTGGTGGCAGACTTAGGCACACACAGAGGAAAAATTCCTGAAGCAAAATGTCATCTTTCAAACAACTTGCTCTTTATAAGAATTATATAAGACTTATAAGAACACATCCAAACAACCTAATTTAATATATTTTTTACTTAAATTCACATTCAATCTACTTACATTTTAACTGAGTTTTGAGGATTTGGACTTTGTAAGTTCTTTCTTGTTTATATGAACTTTTTCAAACCTCTTTCTGTTCTCTCTGCAGCATCCATGCCGTGGGAAGCAGGTCAGTAACTAACATAACTTAGAGTTTTATGCTTATTTATGCTTTGAAAGTGTTTCTGTGGCACTGTGCTGTTTCTTTGCTGTGACGTCTGTTAAACTCGCTGTCTGTTTTTCCACCACTGCAGACTTTTGGAGGAAGGACAGTGAACGTAAGTGTCAGCTCACAGTCTATTTTCTGGTATTATTTCTTTAATCTAATACTTTGCTTTTATGGAAAGAAGTTGACATCCATTATTTCACTATTAATCCAGGAAGAGATCCTGTTGAATCTAATGGCACCACTGCTCAATCAGAGAAGAGACAAATAGATGATGGTAAGATAGTACTGAAAAAAAATCACCTTTTTACATATTTTGAGGTTACAACCTCCTTTGTTAACCTGTGTTTCCTTTCATTTATGTCTGTTCATTTGGCAGAGGAAACACCGATGAGAGAAGAGTAGATGGAAAGACGATCTGCAAGATCCAGAGTGATGCTGAGGTGTTTTAGGAAGTGCTCATGTTGAGTGTGATTTTACTACAAGCGTGTATCCAAATAATACAAACAACAACACTTAAAATCAAGACTATTTTGCAGAATATTTATTTTTCAATGCAGTCTAACATTAATAACAAAGCAGATAGTGACATTGAATTTTATTTTAATGTTACCTTTAAGTTTAGTGATATTTTAAATTAAACTGATCAAAAGTGGGTTTAAAGGTATTTTGAGGATCTTTCTGTTAATGTGAAAACACTAAATCAACAGATGCATTAAAAATATGTTTTTAAGACTATGGTGCGGCTGCTGCTGCTGGTATCCGTTCATCTAGCTATTACCATCTTAAGTTATGTATGAAAACACTTTGTGCTAAAAGACACTAAGAAGGGAAATATTAAGCTAAATGTTTTTTTAAAAGTGAAATAAAAAGAGAATAGCACGACAGTTCAGGTATAGTTTATAAGTCAATAGTGCTGCAGTGAATAAAAAGCACTGACATAAAGAATGAAGTGCCTTAAAGTTTAGACAATGCAAGGAAACCCATTAAAGTGAGCTTTCCTGTGACACACACCATACCTGACACCAGCTGGCACCTCCAGCACATTAAAGCAGAGGCTGGGGAGATTGTGAGTGCTATCTGAGGCAGGTCTGGTGTGGATCCACGCAGCCTCTTTGTGGGGGTGGGGGCTGAACTGACAGCAGAGGGGGGGGGAGCCATTGTCTGGTTTGGGCTTCCTGCTCAACCAACAATCAAAGCATTGTTACTTGTACTTAGTTTGTGCATATGTGTGTGTTTGTATGAGATTTCAAGTTTGAACAAAGTCAATCAGAGTTATTTTTCCTTTCCTTTTTTTAGGTTTTTGTAAATGAATGTTTACGATCTCTTTTGCAAATCTTAATCCTCATCCTACTTAACTCTTTAAATGCTTGTACTATATTTTTAAATGTTGAGGTTGAAATGTAATGCTTTGTGTCCTTTAGATGCACTGTGAGTCCATGCAGTAGGTGCATGTTTAAAAAAAGAGTTTGACGGGTTTCCTTTTGCACTTTTCTTTCTTTTTTTTTTTACGTTTTTCACTTTTTCTTTTTCGTGACACTTTTAGATAATAGCATGCTTCTTTCATTATTAAATTGTCTGTAAAGCTCCTTTAAAAAAAATTAAAATAAAATTGAAAGCAGTAGCCAGTCATTAATATCAACCAAACACTAAAAGAAAATGTCAAACACTCCTATGTTTCAACACTTTTCATACAAAACGCACTGGAATATTCATGCTATGTCAGCTGAGTGTTTATTGTGGTTTGGTGCTGTGTTTCAGGACCTAAAGAATGTGTATGCGTGTGTATATATACATGTACTATATGTGTTTATATGGGCTAATAAAAATCAACAGAATGAAAAAACAACCTGCTATGAAATTTGTTATTTTGTAAATTGACACACTTGAAGCTGTGTTGACCACTTGGGGGCAGCAGGTCGACACATTTCACTGTTATTGAGGAAAGGCTGAGTCAAATGTGCTGGAGGTTGGATCACTTTTCCAAAACACACTGTTGGACAAGGCCACTGGCACCTTACAGAGGAACAGTGATAATGTTTTTATGATGATATATGATATTCTGATATAATTAAAGGCCTGAATGTGCACACATTTCCTCCAGTTAAACAGCAGCAAAACTGAAGCTCGCCTTATTGGCACACCAGGTCAGAGTCGGTCATTAATGCTTTAGTGATCCCCCCCCCCCCCCCCCCCCCTCATCCTCCTCAGTCACTAATTTGGGTGTTACCTTTGACCATATAAGACCCCTAACCCTAACCACTCCCTGTTAGATGCAGAGAAACTTGTCCAGAGACTGCAGTGTGCCAAAAAATCCTTGAACCGATCTCAACCTAAAAAAAGTACAGGCTATCATTCATTCTATCATGATGCTGTGTTAAAATACACAATATGAGTTATCTATGTTGACATAAAGGGGCCTTTGATTTCCTGCATGGCCTACCTGCTAAACTCTTCTCTTGTCAGTTCTTGGGAGACAGGAATGTTGTTTCTTTCGGTCTTTTCCAACCCCAGTTCACAGTATTGCTTTAGAGTAAGGTTGTGTAAGGTGTTTTCTGCATTTTGGTTGTGTTATATCAGTTTTAGACAACATTTTTTTTAAAGATTAATGGGTGATGTTGTTTTTCTAGATTTTGGAGCATGTTCCTTTCTTTTCTTTAGATGCTGGCGGGTGAATTTAGATCCCAGCAACCTTTTGTAGAAACTAAAATATTTTAAATACCTTTATTGTGTCTAATCTGTGTACACATAACTCCTACCTTAATGGTTTTCTCTTTACAACAAGTCTAAATTTAAAGTTAAGTTTAATTTGGTATTGAGATGTCAGTTTAACTCTAAATGTATTCAGGCTCACAATAACTCTAAAGTAAACACAACAGCTGCTGCTGACTCACTGCTTACTCAAATTCAACACCAGGGCTAAAGGTTGAGATGGGGGAATTTCCCACAGCAAGCTAAGCAATACTAAAATGTTTCTTTACTCTAGATCTGGACATATTTAAAAGCAGCCATTTTTTCCACTATAACCATCATACATGCACTCAGTATACTAAGTTACATTTATCCTAGAAAGGGAACGTCAATGAGTGCAGCTGTAGAAATAGTCCAGATTAAAAAGTGAACCCCCACTGTGGACAAGAACTGCAGAGAAACAAATGAAAACCAGCACGTCTTCCTGCTGCGAGCGCTGACTGCAGCTGACCAAACAACTCACAATATACATGCTGGAGTGGCAAAGTAAAAAAGTCTATGAATCCAGCACCTTAAACACAGCAATGTTCATGTGAAAAATGTGTTACAATGATTACAGCTGCATAAATCTTTGACATCTACAATTTATCAACACAATTCAGTATGACAGAATAATGACAAATACAACAGTTTTAAATCTAAAATACTGACCCAAGCCTTATACACTAACATCATAACCTCTTTATGTGTGAGTGAGTGAGTGTGTACTTTTTCTGTTGTTTGTATTGACTTGTAAAGTGTACAGAGACTCTGTACAGGGGTCGGGCGCATTAAATAAACTGCAGTTGACAAAATCTGTGACAAGAAGTCAAGAGAAGATGTTGCTCCTCTTTAAAGCGTCACCGATCAACAAGGTTGGGAAACACTGCTTTAAAGTTTAAAGGAAGTTCACATCTGCACAAACTTGTTTCCTTCAGATGTCAATAAATCAATGATGATGATGAGTGTGGTTGAGTCCAGACAACAAAAAATGACCAACTTGCCTTTTTTATCCACCAAATGTCATTTATTTGTGAATATAAAATTAACATCTGATTTAAGTCAGTGTTTTCCTCTTTTTACAGCATTCAGACAGGTTCACAGTCACACCATTTCTCAGCAATTATTTGTTTAGTGAGATGAATAGGGGTGATGCACAAAGGCTGAGTTGGCCGTTCACTTATGAAACGTATATATTATTAGTATATTAGTTATCTAGTAAAAGCTCTTTATCCAGATAACATAGTTATGTAACTGTTCTTTATGTGAACAGTTCATTCGATACATTTATTTGTTTTTTATGTTGTAAAATATTGTTGTCATGTAATAGAAATTTAATAGAAATTCTTAAAAAGAACTTACAAAAAAAAAATTTCAATCAAACTTTAAAAAAACCTAGACATTCTGGCTTTAGTTATAATCCAAAGTTGCAGAAACTACTGTTGTGTCTATTATTTGGGTCAAATGTGTTCTTTTAAGTGAGTAAATTGACTTTTTCTTTTAAAAACCTGAATGTTTACACTGTAGCTCCTGTTACATCAAGTAAACTGCATTCCTATAATTGTCTAAAAGACCAACACAAATGCTTGTGACAGTTTTTGATTAACATAAAAGTAGGCACCCTTTTACCTAAAACAAAAACAACAAACGTCCTGGTGACTGATCGTTTGATACTGTTGATAATTAAACAGTAAGTAGAAATATCACATTCTTACATAACCAGCATACATGTGCATAAAAGTGTCCTTAAACATTACTTCACCTAAGCATCACATTCTGCAGCCGGTTGCAATGTATCAGATAAATACATTACAACTAGTTTCCAATGAGCAAAACATGAACGTTAACAGTATTACAGCAAGAATACAATCATTTAAGAATTAGCCACACTAAATGACAAACTGCATACAAAGTGCAGCTTACGTGCTCGAATGAAGTGAAATGTGAACATTTGATTATCAACACAGAGAAAAAAAGCAATTATACTGATATGGTCCAATTCTTTTCAGATGACACCAACATACAATAATCGAGCTGTAACATTAAGTACAAAACTAAAAAGTGTCAACCCTGAAAATGCAGACTAAAGTAATTTTTTAGAGATCACATAGTAATCATGAGTCTTTGTTTGATGGGGAAAAACACTGTCACTGAAACAGGACAGTTCAGCATGTAGTTACTGTACCTACTGACAACTGAAATTATTCTTCTTTGTTTCCTGTACAAATACAAATCAAGCTAAACTCCGGCCATCACATTAATGGTCCCGCTCAATGTTCAACATGATTCTCCACAATACTAAAACATAGTGCCACTTACTGCTTTTGCATTAAATAAAAAAAGAAGAATTGACTTCTTTTCTTTTGTGCAATGGTTAATCAAAACAAATACAAAAGACCTCCAGCCTGTAGGAGCTTAATGCAGCAGACGAGGCACTTCTGTGATTCAGCAGGTAACACTGGACAAACCTCTTCATCAACATCAGAGGGTTAAAATGATTCATCCCACTGTGTCGGAAAAGCTAAGTAGACTAAACCGGGGTCAAAGATAAGATAAGATGTTGATGTAGAGGTCATTTAAGTCAAGACACATTCCTAGTTCTTACGCATTGGCACTTTTGCCGTTCGACAAAGGTTCCTCCTCCGAATTAGCAGCCACAGGACTGAGCTCTGTGGGCGTGGTCTGATCATTGGTCCCACCTCCTCCGCTGGGCTGGTTTCTATAGTGACGGGTGATGACCACGGCAGCACAGACGAGGTAGACGACAGTAAGCACAGCCAAGTAAATGAAGTAGACCAGGAACTGTAAAACAAAAGCAGAGACAGTTGCTAGTATCATAAAATGATAATTAACAAAAGCTCTATTATTATCAAATCCTTTTTCTGCACCTGACTGGACAAACCGACCATTTCCTGTGCTGCTGCTGATTGATGGGTTGGCTTAATTCAATAAGTTAAAATACAACACGCAGAATGTGCATACAGCCCTAAAATTCATCAGGATATCACAATAAAGTCACATGACTTATTTCCACTGCGGTCCTAAACGCTATGCTAGGTGACAGGCAGGAAAAGGGAGTACTAATATTTTTACACAACTACATCTAATAAAAACATCGAAGTTCAGACAGCAGTCCTACAAAAAGGTGTTTCACTATACTAACTTACTCAGCATCCATTTTTTCAGTTGTTTTATGTTAAAACTATTCAAAGAATGGGCAGATTGTTGGTCTAAAAAAGGTTAAATCCAAATTTAAAAACCCAATTTCTTCAAAAACGTTCCTTATTAACCACTAACACTACAATGCTTTGGTTCCAGTGGTAAATGCCACACAGGGCAGCAATTACTGACATTACTCACACCTGTGTTAGACAGATGAAAGTAACTGCTGTGAAAACATCTGCTGTAGGAGGAGACATTTAAGCAAACTGCAACCCCTTATTATTCTCCACTGTTGTTTAAAGTCATCAATTCCATGTTCTAAATTCTAAATTCCTTAGTCTAATTATTACTCTACACATAAACCTGTCTTAATCAAGAAATAATAACAATAAGTAGTAACAGTGCCAATGACTTAATTTTACCTGTGAGTGCACATCCAACCCCATGCCTCCCTTGTCAGAAAATATCAGGATGATGATGCTCTTTAGTATGATCGCCAAGAAGGTGTTGATGCCGAACACCAGGGCACACAGCTCCTTGGTGAGTGAAGAGGCTATCTGGAAACTGCAGATGAGACCAGACGGATGAGTTTGACGCTGCTGTTTTGAATCTGA
This sequence comes from Scomber scombrus, assembly GCF_963691925.1. Taxonomy (NCBI): domain Eukaryota; kingdom Metazoa; phylum Chordata; class Actinopteri; order Scombriformes; family Scombridae; genus Scomber; species Scomber scombrus. Next base: position 7,470,895 of record NC_084993.1, on the reverse strand, counting down.
GCTTTAGGATGTATATTAACAAAATAGTTGTCCTGCAGCGTTTCCTCTAAAATACAGTTTTTCTTCTACACCTTATTTGCATTGACATTTGAAACAAAGTAAAAGCACTTGAACTTCAAGTACTGCCCTGAACTTCTTCCCTTCCCCTTCAGCACCCCTTCAGTAAGATTTCACTACAGCTGACTCCCACATGTTAAAGTCACTGGTCAAATTCAGTATTTTTCAGACGCACATTGTTGCATATTTCTAGATATAATTAGGCCGAAGTTATGTTCATGAAAGGTACAGTATCAGTACAGACATTTGATATTGAATCAAACTCAAATATTGACATTTTTTGTATGATGAAACTCTGTTAAAAAGGTGCAATTGAAGAAGAGGAAGTGTTTAGTTTGGTTTGTTTACTTACAGTGCCGGCATCAGGCCAAATATTCCATTTTAAAATGACCAAAGTTGTGATAACATAATTACTTTCCATGGCTTCTGGGGAACATTTGATCTTCGCCCTCCACAGTTCAAATCTGACTTTTGTAGCTTGTAGCATTTAGGAAGTGAAAAATATGTGTTGGCACTCACGTGGCAATAGGCACCAGGAACTGATAGAAGCTTCTGAAGAGGACGTAAGACATATAGCACACCCAAATGTTCTTTGTGTTGCCCATGAGGAGCAGCAGAGCCGCCTGCACTGCTGTGATGACACCGATGACCAGCTCAGACCAGACATTCCACCGAATTTTCACAAAGCCTGCTGCAAAGGAAGTCGCCGCACCTGCCAAACAAATACAAAATCAATCAAGACTCTCCAGGCCGATCAAATTTTAACTTCAGAAAAATCATAAACATCTAAGATTTAGCTATCGTCATTTCTTTTACTTGGATCTTTCTTTTTTGTCCCTTATTTCATGGTGGAAATGTTTCATCAGTGTACTCTTTTATTAATCATCAATATATTATTAAAAAACTGGCATCACATTAAGTTAAGTACTGCCTCCTTATCATTTACCTACTATCAGATTCAGTTTTAACAACTCTTTGGAAGTGACGCACAGCTAATGTTAACCAAGCTGCTACCTTTGTGCTTTACAGCTGTTAAGGGTGCAGTTACTGTCTGACACTGATGTAATCACTGCACAGAATAAAAGGTGACAGATTTATGATTCAACCTCTGAACTAACAGTGACATAACTGCAGACAGGCGTCAAAAAAGCTGCTTTTTCCAGACTTCAACCTGTGGATCTGCACAGATTTTAAGCTCAACACCATAAACTATGAAATTACTATCACTCATTAATTAATGATTAATTAAGAACTAAGCAGCTATATTGTGTGCTGAGCATTGCAACTGTAAAAAATTTCAATGACTGCAGTATGTTTGTTTCCTCAAAAACAAAGTCAATAAATGGAGTTAAAAATGACTCAAATTAACAAAATGACATAACACACATTGGGTAATTCTTTCACTTTTGTTTAACCATTTAATTGCCAACTTCTGTACTGAATTAATTTTGAGTAAACAAACAAATCACCAAATTTAGATTTTAGACTTTTTCAGTCTAAAACCTGCATGGCAACAGTGCAACAAGGTGATTAAGAGATTAATGAATTAGTGAACTGTGTCCCATGTGATTTAACTTAGACTTCATTCAGCAGTCCAACCCAACACATTTCATAACAAAGCCATGTCTTTAACGCATCTGGTAACCACCCTGAAATACTCCCTGTTCCTGTTCAGCATATTTTTAATGCTTACTCAGTGTGCTGGGCCACCTTTTGTATATCCCTCGCAAAGAGTCTTATCTGCAGTTAACAGCATTTCTGAACAAAGAAGCTACTGTGAAGGGCTTTTGATACTACACTGATGTTGAGGAGCTGTTTTTAGTATTTCCATGTAATTCAAGCAGGAGTTGGGTGTGACTGAAAGAATTTGTTTTAAAATGCCTTTAAAAAGCCCTGAATAAATGAAATGTGTTATTATTCTGTAGCTCCAGAAATGTCTCACTCAGTAGGGTAGAAGCTGCCTCCACTCCCCCGTTGTAAATATTCTTGTTCTCAGTGGCCGGGTAGACTGAATTCCACAGGATGTGAACGTAGAACAGCACCAGGTAGTACCCTGTGGAGTTGAACACCCACCACAGGGACCACAACCTCAGGTTGGGCTTCTTCAAAACGTTTCTCACCTCCAGCAGCATCTGCAAAAATACAGAATCCTTCCAGCGCGACGCAGAGCACAGGGGCGCTGCCGAGGACAAGACGCCTTCTTTTGGGTTCATTTTGTCCAGTTCTGACTTGTTGGCTACCGAGACGGTCAGTTCCTTTTGCCCCTGATTGCGGTTGAAAAACAAGGAGCGTTTGGGCCACGGCAGGCACAGAGAGAGCAGCAGACCAAAGCTGACGAAACCCAAAGATATGGCGTTAAGGTTGTAGAAGCTGATGTTGCCGAAGGACATGCACAGCTGACCCAGCACAGAGCTGGTGAAAACCCCCAAGAGAACTGAGGTGCGCGAGTAGCCGGCCACTCGCTGGTAGAGGACCGGGTTGACCAGGGAGAAGATGTAGGAGGAGTATGCCACACGGCACGCCATGGTGATGCCGTAGAAAAACTCCATGAACTGCATCTCGATGAGGGAGGTGCCCAGGAGCAGAATGATCCAGATGGCCACCTGGCTGATGCCCTGGATGATCAGTACCGGCTTGTAGCGCAGAAGATCGGTCAGCAGGAAGGCCGGCACCAGCACGGCCATGTAGGAATACGTCAGCACTGGAGTGATCTCATTTGTCACCTGGAAATGACAGTGAAGTTAATCCAATACAGCTTGAAACAAGATGAGAAGTTATTATTAATATGATAAAATATTAGAGGTGCAACAATTTTTGGTTTGGCTGTTGGTTGTACAAAAAAAGATGTCACCTTAGACGCAGATATTATCAGGGTTATTTTTTACTATTTTCTGACATTTTATAGAATATCAACATAATAAAAAAAAGGTATTAGTCAATAACATAAAATAATCACAAGTTGCAACTACACTTACTTTGATATACATATGAATACTAATGATAAGGTACTTATTTGTATAGATTGTTGCACAAGCATAGTCATAAAATTGTGAGTAACACATTTAAACTCTTATTTAATTACACATTTGCTCATTTTTAATTACAATTTGCTTGGTGTCATTAATTTGAACTAGATCATTTTTAATAACATCATTATATGGTCACGTTACAATCCCACCAAATAAAAATATAACCAGTGCCTATTAAAATATATCAAGTCACCTACTCTGTTTCATTACTTTTTACTTTTTTGATAATAAAAAGTTGAGAATGGAACTTTAGCATTGGAGTATTTAAATTCTCTGGTAGATACAGACTGTCTGACTCCAATATCACCTACGAAGACAATGCTTGGCTCGACAACACGCATACAGTTGTGTTTGATGTCCGCATCTGAGCAATAACTAAGAGAAGGATTTATGGAGTATGTCATTACCACTGCCTCAGATATAAACAGACTTTGAGGTGAAATGTGTGTTCTGTATAGTATATCTGTCGGTCTGAAATATACCATTCAGTCTAATGTGAAGAAGTTTTCCCCACATAGCCCTGAGCTGGTCTGATAAACAAATTCTGGAGATACAGGACTTTTTTCCCCTGCTCCAAAACACTCTGACGTGTCACGAACCCTTCACACAAGGTCATGATCACTGCTGAATGTATCCAAGCAAAATACCTCCCACTAATCTATCTACAGAGCCATTCCTGTATTATAAATCTTCCTGAACCTGTTGAACTGACCCTCTTTGGAGGAATGTGAACTTTGACCATAGTAAGATGGATCAGCAAACCTCCCCACCGGGCACTCATTAATTTGACGGCGTAATGAGTGCATAACTGCATGGTGCAAAGAGTTTTAGATGTTAACTTTCCATCTGCACTTTCTGGGACAGCCTTTTGTATAAATGTGCTTGCACTTACGTTCTTTTCCAGCATACCAAGACAAATATGCTTTTAAAAACATGATTTTAATAACACAGCAAACCTGTTTTGAGTCAACTTACCTGCTGCCTGGTGAAGTTCTTCTCAGGGCTGAGTAGATATGGTGTAATGAAGGGCTCCCCGGGCTTTATCGATGCCATAAACCCGTAGAAACACAAGAATATCACAGCCCACTTCAGTTTCTCGGGCTCCTTTGCTTCCTCTGGAGTCCCATCAGAGGGAGATGGCACCTCTGAAGCAGAGACAGCCATCTCTATGTCTCCATTTTCTTGTCCACAGTTGTCTTCAGATGCATGCTCCGTCTGGTCCATCTCTTTCTCCTCCTCGGACTGGTCCCCATTACCCCCTGTGTTATCTGCTACCATTTTGTCAGCTGGCTTGTGGGCCACTCTCTGATGCAGAGTGTAACTTTTTGCGGTGTCAAATCACCATGTGAGGGCTTGTTTTGATGCAAAAAGCTGCCAAATTCCCTTTTCTGGACGAAAGAAAGAAATGTAAGAACCCAATTGCTTTGGGTGCTTTAATCAAACTGTGGTTTCCTCTCAACTCTTCTGCCTCTCCATGCCAGAGAACACTGAGATGGTGAAAATGAAACATTTAACAAGGTAGTTAAAGTGCTACATGCTGTCACTCGCATGTAAGAGAAAACGTTGACCTTTGCTCCATTCCACACTGTGACAATGTCCGACAGCCAGTTATCCTGCAGCTGAGTCTGGTGTCACTGTTAACCTGAAAAGATAACAATGTTGTCAGTTAGATCATTCTGACACAGTGCGGACACTGCAGCTGACATTCGAGCACTGTTGTGTTTTCTACTTTGGAGGCAAAACTGTGGAAGAGTATGGCATGCTACTGTAACTTCTTATTGTTATCTGTCAATTTGCCGCTCATTTATTTCGTTGTTTGGACAACAAAATCACAGAAAAATGTGAAAAAGCAATATTCAAATTTTAAAGCCTGGAACCGGTACTTTTTTTTTGTTGCTTAAAAATCTGTTAAACTATTAATAAATCACTGCAGAGTCATTTTTCTTATCAATACATTAATCTTTCAACAAATGAAGGACCCAAGTAAAGCTGAAATGATCAGTAAATTAGCTTCCAACTATTATAATAGTTGACTGATTCATGTGAGTCATTTTTACGATACAAAAGTCAAGATTCAAGTCTCTAAAATGTGAATATGTTCTGATTTCTGCTCATGGGTAAATATGAACAATGTTAATCATAAGTTAGTAGAAAGATACTCAGCTTACTATCACAAAAGGAATACAAAAAACAGCAATATTTACATTTAAAGAAGCTGGAACCAGAGATTTCCCCAATATGTTTTACTTAATAACATCTTAAACTATCAATAGAGTAAATAAAATTACATTTTCTGTCATTGGCCTTATCAAAATAAATGGCTAATTTTTCAACAAGTCAGACTGTATCTGCTGGATAAATACTTAGACGCATCAGGAGTTGCCAATTATGTTTTCTTTCTTGTCATTCTTATAAATATTATTCCTGAAGGTTTTAGTACTTTCTAATTAATGATATAAAAGTGAAAAATAGGCCAATAAACACACTGCTTTCTCCCTAGGTTCACCTACATGGCCTGAGTTACGTGTCGACATGCAGACCAGTTACACAAGCCATGCACTGAGTGATAAGCTTGCCAACAACTTCACATGCAAACACAAAAACACGAAGCTGGAACTTATTCATTTATGACACAGCTGCAAAGTTGCACAATAATTAAAACTATAAGCAGCTAGCTAGCCTGCTAACAGCAATAGGTATAACAACAAGCCCTGTTATAACTGCTGCTGACACAAAGAATAAAACATAATCTTTATAGCAAGTAACCGACAGTCCGTTTACACATCTACAAGCTTGCTATCTGTTAAAAGGCATTACTTATTCACTCCTTTTTTAGGTAATGTAGTAGTAGGTTAATGCAGTTACATACCTCGTGCGCGCCATCTGATTGACGGGTGCTTCTTCGCGCTGACTTCTGGGAAATGTAGTTCTAATTCCGTACTTCTGTCACAAAGCTGGTGAGTGGTTTATTTTAAAATAAACACTTTGAAATAAATAACCGAATAACTATTTTATTTTCGCCGTTTTCACAGCAGAATTTGATTTATTATGAAATAATTTAAAGAATTTCAACAATTCCCTTTTTATTTCACAGCCATATTTTGAGCAAGATTATGCTCGCCATCTGCTGGACAAACAATGTTACAACGTGTTTGTACAGCACAAAAGTACAACTACTACTACTATCACCTACTACTACTACTACTACTACTACTATTACTACCATCACCTATTACTACTGCTGCTACTACCACTACTACTACTACTACTACTACTACTACTATTACTACCATCACCTATTACTACTGCTGCTACTACCACTACTACTACTACTATTACTACTACTACTATTACTACCATCACCTATTACTACTGCTGCTACTACTACTACTACTACCACCACCACCATCACCTATTACTACTACTGCTACTACTATACTACCACCTAATACTACTACTACTAATACTGCTACTACTACTACCACCACCACCACCACCACCACCTACTACTACTATGACTACTGCTACTACTATTACTACTACTACTACTAATACTACTAATAATAATAATGATAATAATAATAATAATAATAATAATAATAATAATAATGATGATAATAATAATAATAATAATAATAATGATAATAATAATAATAATAATAATACAGCCGACTGACTGTAAATTTTTGACACTGTTACTTAAAATAAAATATATCATGTTCTGTATCTGTATTCAAGATGACTGTTGCTCCCTACAGATGTAAAACATTTTTTTAAAGTTATTGTCAAAAATCACTCCCAAGGCTCTTCGTTATTGATCTGGAGCTTTCAATCACGTCACATGATCTTCATCAGCAGATGGAGTTTGCACAGCTATCAGGAAACTGCACAGTAGATTTAGGCTTTAGTTTTGAGGGTTAACGTTTATTGAAAGGTCTCTTCCTTTCAATCTCCATAGTTAAAATCTGACTTGTGAACTTGATTGTCATCCAATTCCAACAACATAAAGTTATTTAAAGTTATCACAGTTGTCTTTCACTAATTTGTCATACATGTTCAAATTTTTATTTGAAAAGACAAAAAGTTAAATTATCATTGGTTATTTTTTGTAGAGAGGTGAGTTTTTAAATAACACAGGAATAATGAGTCAGTGCAGGAGAAATTGCAAATCCTTTATTTTTCATTGATTAACTCATTAAGACTTGAAGCATTCAGACATTTCCTGACTTTTACCCCCAAAAAAAGACAGCAACTTTTATAGCGCTCATAAATAAACATAGAAACATGGTAGCATAATAGGAATTTAAAACCTGCACCATTTAAAATACATGCACTTGAAGATTGTTTGGTTATAAACATTAGAAAGCATATATACAGGTTATCGCTTCAGTTTACAAAGGTTGTTCCTAATTATTATTAATTTGTTTTTGCACATGGAAGTCTAACCACTCTCTATTTTGTCTGGTTCCACTTATTTCTATAATCCTAAATGAAAACTTTAGTTCTCTGAAACTTTTGAAAACATAAGAAAAGTCCTTTTATTACCCAGAAGCTAAAACATAAAGCCAAGTCTATGCATTTCTCATTCATATCTAGCCATTTACAAGCTAATGCACAGTTTGAAGGAAGGATTTACCAAATGTCTTGCTTTTACTTTCTTTTATCAAGAGGGTTGTCCTTTCTGGGCATCCACCAATGTCTCAGAGAACAGCTCCATTGCCCTCCGAAGTCTGAGATGTGGACCTGCTGAACTTTGCCATCCTCTCTGACATCCTCTCCTGTCTGACTTTCCTCTGAAGAAGCATCTGCATGTTTTTCCTGAACTTCTGTCCCACAAAGGCATAGAGGACAGGGTTGATGCAGCTGTGCACCAGAGCCAAGCAGTTGGTTATAACCAAAGCCTTGTCCACCGATTTCCTCAAAGCACAGTCAGATATGAGTTCAACCCTCAAGAGCGTATCTACCATCATGGTTATATGATACGGCGTCCAGCACAGCAGAAACGCAATCACCACGGCTATGATCACTCGCATGGCCCTGTGTTTCTGGAAACCACGAGTGCGCAGCAGCCTTGCGATGGTGATGCTGTAGCAGGTTATCATGACAGTCACAGGGAGCAAGAAGCCAAAAATGTGGCGAAACCCACGTGTGGCAATCCTCCATGAGGATGCCTGGCCGATGTCAAAGCGCTCAGTGCAAATCGTCCTGCCCGAGTCACCAATCTTGAAAGCATCATTGAAAAATGCAGGCAGGGCGAGGGCCACACCGAGGGCCCACACAGCTGCACAGAGAAGCCAGCTGCACAACCTCTGGCGACTCTTAGGTGAGTCACTGGCACGCACAATCACAAGATACCGGTCTATGCTGATGCAAGCCAGGAAGAGGATGCTGGTGTAGAAGTTTGCTTCAGTGATGAGGCTGACAAGCTTGCACATGGAGTCTCCAAAGAGCCATCCTTGGATCAGTGCTGCGGACCAGAATGGGAGGGTAAGAGCCATCAGACCATCTGCTATTGTCAGATGTAACAGGTACACATCCGATGGAGACAGGGACTGACGGCTGGTGCTGATCACCCATCCCACTAATAGGTTTCCTGGTATTGCCAGTATAAAGATGGTTATGAGGATGACACACAGGGCCACAGTTGCTGAGGGATGCAACGGTGATATCTCACATTTTAACGTATTTGGATCCACAACGTAGGGCGTGAAATTAGTGGTATCATTGTATAGGTCATAATAATTGCCAAAATCAACAATGATCGCCATTACTGTGGATAAAGAAAACAAAAAAAACACATGAATAATATAAATTGTCATAACACCAATCAAAACAATGAAGATTGTAAGCAGCAGCAGGCAATCTCAGTTTTAAACTTCACAGATTCTGCCTCTAAATCAAGTTCAATATTAACATTGTAAAGCACAAAATTAAACTTTAACTTACAAAAAGTATTATGACTTTTCAAAACTTTAAGTTCTGACACTCACCTTCTTTCTGCATTGGCTCCGGTCTAGTTTATGAAGATGATAAAACCTATATGCACCTAAATGAGCCAATACCTAAAAGCATCGTTTTAAGGGCGATGTTAAAATAGAGAATTGACTAATGTCATGTTTCCTTCCTGTATTACCCACGTGCCTGCGTCATCACGTTTTTGCTGCAATGAGACTTTCTCACAGGGGTCATTTTGACATGGCACATTAGTAAAGGCACGGGTGCAAATGTTATAAACAAGAATGAGTGAATTATATTTAGCTGCTTCAGTTTCAGGTTCCTGTTATTGTGGCTGTTGACTGTCACACTGTCAAGGCTTTACTGGGACACTTGTTTATGTGATTAGTAACATCTGTGCTTACTCCTAATACGACAAGTCAAAATGCACAAGGTGTAAATGGCCTCTTGTGGCTTTATGACATTTGAATTAGGAGGGTGATAGCATTTCATGAATGTATTTGATTTATTAAACGACAATTTATATTCACCAGTCACAGTTTACAACATGATTTTAGGCTTTTATTGAAAAAAATCCTTCATGGCCTGAATACTTATTATTGGCCTAAATTAGCAATATATATTGGAATAGTAGCTGTCAGCCAGGCGGATGCACAAAGACATGATGTGACACTTATGCAAGTAATTGAGTAATGAGGTGTGTGGTAAGGTGTTTTACACATCTTTATGCCAGGATGTCAGCTGAGGTACTTTCTGGAAATCAAACAATTTGTTCACTCTTTCTGTTGTTGCAATCATCCAGTATTATTTCACTGTTTTGTTACCTTTGGAGCTTAAATAATTATTTATCATCCAGATATTAAATTGAGATTAGCATTTTCCTCCTGTGAACTACATGAGGCCTGCAGGAATAGTTTTACATGTTCGTGACAAACATCAGTCAGCATGACAAGAAAAACTTGAAAACAATCACACATCATCTATGACAGGAGCTGATAGGAGCTGATAGGAGCGATTCCGTGAACTATCTCTTAAAATCTACATAATTATGTGTTCCATGTGCCTAAAGCACTTTCGAAAGGAATGGGAGAGTGTTCCTGCTGAACATAAACTTGTGTTTTCAACAACAAACTAAAGACCTGTGCTGTTTCTTTTTTTTAACCGCCTTTATATGAGTTTGTTTTATACAAATAAATAAAAAAATAACTGAATTGCATTACAACACACAAGTATTTTCCCCAGCCTTCCTTTGTCTCCATAAATTACTTCATGCATTCCTTTGAGCGCCATCGGCGTTGTCATGTATCTGTAAATAAAAGGCAGACATGAAGGCTCCACATCGCTAAATGACAGCGCTGCCAAGTTGCCCACCTCTGTCAGAAAGCATGACGGTCCCCTAACAAGAATGGTTAGTGGTTGCTTTGGCAAACATTGGTTTGGTCATGTATGTGCAATAGTGTATATCACACTTGGAGAGCACTGACTTCAATTGAATGTTTTTTGTGCATACTGTATGTGTGCATGCAAGTGTTGAATGAAGAAAAAACTACAAAGAGAATATAATATAAGATGAAGAAGAAAGTGTGAAGCAGACGTAAAGAAAAAATGTTTTAGGCTTTTCTTGAGCTGCTTTTACAGTTTCATCTCTTCTTGTAGTTTTGGCTGTTTGTTTTAATTCAAGGTTTAAAATAATGTAATGCTCATGCAAATTAATAACAAAGAGGTTACGATTTATTGCTTAAATTGCACACCTCCTGTTATTGAGAGGCTAATGAACCCAAGTGTAGAACACCAAGGCAGGAGGCAGTGAGTAGATTGAAAGATAGTTTATCGCTGCATTAGCAGGGAGACTGGGGCAAGGGCTTGGGCAGGTATAGCTCGAATCCAGGGGCTGAGAATTGGGTGTAAAAAATAGGCCAAGCAGGGCTGACTGGAACCAGGCAGAGTGTAATCCAAAGAGCAGGGAGTACTTCTGAGCCAATGAGGAAGACAGATGAGATAGGGATCTTGAGACAGGAGCTAGAGACACCAGTTTCAATTGCCCAGAAACGTGACAAACTGCATGACTACCATGTGGTAATGAGGTGGAACCGTGTCTTTGTTACACTACAAAAACAACACGCACATAAAAATAACCTACATCATAAAGTAAATAACTCTCAGATAAATCAGATTAAGTGTACAAAAGTAATTCAAATAGAGGTAAAAACAGGGATACCTTGTTAATATTTGCAACGCTATGAAATTTAAAATACTTTACTTTTCCTAAGAAAGCAACTAAATTACTAGAATTAATGAACATTGGGACTTGGCATATTTGTTGTGCCAACTGTTGCACACCTGAGTTTCCCCTTACAAACAAACCCGGATCGTGGGACTTTCAATAAAACATGTAAACAGTATTGTGAAACTGCAGTGGATTCTTCAGAAGCTGAGATAACTTTCAATAAAACATGTAAACAGTATTGTGAAACTGCAGTGGATTCTTCAGAAGCTGAGATAATACACCCTTCTCTGGATATCCTTGATAGAGAAAATATTTGTACCCATCATTCCTGGGGCTGTAAACATCGCCTGTTTGACTCCATCGCCTCCTCTATTTGTTTCTAAAGTTTAACTACAAACTGAGGAGGATTCTTGTGGGTTATAATTGCTTTAAAACTACCAACTATGCCTGGAATTTGCTTTATGTTGGGAGTGTGGCAGTATTCAAACACTTCCCTATAAGATAACACATTTTATGAGTTTCACTATTTTATGAGACACTGCCTTTGGAGACATACAGATTTGTGACAAATTAAAGGATATACATAAAGTGTAGGTTAGGTGTTGGGCCATTACATGTCACCAGAACAGCTTCAGTGCACCTTGGCATTGAGTCTATAAGTCTCTGAACTTTACTTGAGGGATGAACATTCTTCCAAAAGATATTCACTTATTTGGTCATTTGATGTTTTGATGATGATGGTGGAGAGTGTCAGTCTCCTGTAGGTGTTCAATTGGGTTGAGATCGGTTTTCCCTTACATACTACAGCATCACAGTCATCAAATGTGCATCATCGACCACAATTTATGAGATCTTTTTCTCTTGCCATTTTAACACAAAATCTGAATAAAATGGGTCTGCTCAGCATTTTAATACATTTTACAGATGATTTGACGTTAATTGCCTATCTCTATCTATGTGGTGCACCTGTGTTTCTCCACTCATTTATTCAGGTCTTTAATTTATCACCTGACTCGTTTGTAAAAATGTTGCTGTCACCACCCTCATCCTCTCTGCTCTGTTTTCTTTGAGTGTTCTTTAGGTTTAAGGTACAAAGTAGTAATAATTTATATTTCGAGATATTATCATACTATCATATTATTTAAACTCCACTAAAACTGATGAAGGATCATTTGTTGTGGAAGTGCAGAATGGATTTATGTTCATTAGAGGACAGACCTCAAACCTCTAACTGGAAACTGAACTACAAACTGGAATGAGTGAAACATAAAAGTATAATATAGTTTTCATTGATTTTAATCATTAAACCAGTTTGAAAAATTTGTATTGATAATAAGTATAGTTTAAAGAGTCAGTTAATTTGCCTCCTGTGCATTTAGAGTTAGAATATGTTTATTGTAATTGAACTGTACAACACAATTTCAGTGCTTCTCCTTATTTCTTTTTATTCAAGTTTCTACAGATTATAAAATGATATGACACACACACACACACACACACACACACGCACACACACACACACACACACACACACACACACACACACACACACACACACACACACACACACACACACACACAGAGCACATAAGACCCACCACTAGATGGTGAAATGGGGCAGTGGGTCCCACTATTGTGCTTCCCAGCAGATGAACACACACATAAAAAATGTGAACCAGTTGTTTAAGATTCAAATAAGAGTGAAGTAGAAATAAAGTGAAATGAAGGGGGATAATAAAAAAAGAGATTGCAGGTGTCTTTACAATTATATAGGATACATGAACATACATTTTCCATGCCTCAATTGTACTTTGTATTTGATGCTATGTTCAGTATGTGATTCCTCTTGTTTGTCTTCTTATAAATTTGCATACATGCTACTGTGAACATGAACACATGAACCATATGTCTGTCATTGATGTGTCAAGTATGTCATTGGTTATCACTGAAAGCTAACTGAGACCATTAGTCTTCCCTTTTTTGTTTTATGTTTTTGTCCTTAACATTACAGCAGTTCCTTCATCACACTCTTGAACTTCTCCTTCCGTCAAACCACTGTACCTAAAAACCCAGAATTACCACTCAAACCTGTACTCATCCTGTATTGTGTCAGTGTTGAAATCATCCACAATTTTGACATACCTTGCAGTGAGAGCAGGATATGTCAGCCCTTTATTTTGTTTCACTGCTTCTCACTCGTCACGTTAAAGGAAATTAAAAAAAATCATATTTTATGCAACATGTAAAAAAAATCAGTTTAAAAAATCCATCACAATGAGATTTGAATAATGTATTTAACTGTATGTAGTGTGCATTATATATTCTTAAAATCAGAGTAGCATCCTAACTTTTTTAACTTAAATTAAACTTAACTTAATTAAATATTTTACATCATTTATTCTCAATGTAAAAACTTTGAGCTGCAATATCACATAAAATCATTAATCTAAAACAGACTTAACTTTTAAGACCATGAGGCTGGTTGCACAGATGGTAGTGTTGAGCCCCCATTGACTTTCATGCATCCTCTGTGCATGCACGTGTCACCCCTTAGTTCACATCAGGTATAACTTATCCATGAACACCTGACCCAGAAACCAACCAATACCCCTGTGCTGAAGTCAGAGTTGGTTCTGTGTCATTTAGCCTCTGGTATTTTGATTAAAACACACTTTATGTTTGATCATGCAGATTGTTACACCAATAAATTATGAACTAAAATAATAAAGGTCTGCAAACTGGGTTGAGGCATGTACAAAACAGAACCACAACATGAAATGAAGCCACGTTAGTTGATGCAGTACAAACTTACAACATGTACGTACAGTTGATCAAATGACCGAAAACCAACTGACATTAACCTGTGGGTCTTTTTTCTTCTGTGTTTATCGCAGTATTGTTGCAAAAGAAAATGTGTCAGAAACAGGAAATGAACAGAGGACAATTACCTGTTCAGATGCTCCAGATATCTCTCTCTCTTTTCTCTCGCCCTGAACTTTATTCAAGTTTCATTGCAGCATATTTTCCATGTTAGAAAAGGACAAGAACATGAGACATTTGCCATCATATTAACTTTATAATAGTGACAAATACAGTACCAGTCAACCAGTAAGTTTTGACTGGTACTGCATTTACTATACTAACATTTAGTACACAAATTAAATATAAATCAAAGGAAATTCTATTAGTTTGAGCCACATTACAATGATGCAAACAGTTGTTGTGCTTTCTTGTTTTGTTAATTTAAAGGATACTTTCATCTAATTTAGAAATGCTATGAAAAGGACTCTAGCTATATTCATATACAATTTAACTGATCATAAAGTTGTATTACGGCAGGTTTCCTATTTTTTGTTTGGAAGAATATCATCAAATGTAAGATCATTTCATGAAATAAGAGGCACAAATGAAGCCTCTATAAGTACAAAAGTAAATCCAATAACAATTGCACATTGGACAAAAAGAAGATTTGGCCTATGGTTTTAATAGGCTGAAAATGTATCTTAAGAATTCTTCAGAGGATGACAAAACCCATTCACGATCTTAAAATGTGAAAATCAGCCTAGGAAATAATATTATTTTTGTTTTGTCTGCCTGGTCTGATTTTAAAGATTGTCAAAATACAAGATGCCATCAGTTAAGTTTGGGTCAAGTTAAGGCTATACTGGTAATTAAGGTCCACAACTTGGATGTTTTTTTCCTGTCTGTTTTGTTTTGTATGAATGATGTGAGGTATGTATGCATGCATATATTTTTTGTAAATACATGTTTTGGGATGCAGCTTAACTTGAGAAAATTTCCCCTTAAGGGACAATAAATCTTTTTCAGTGCAGAGGTTACTGGACTCACTGTCTTCTCCCTATAATTTGCCGCTCCTGGGTAAGAAAAGGAGTGGGTGTGTCTGACAGCTGTCACCCCTGCCAGCCCCTTCCCAAACATTCCCCTCTCAGAGGAAAATTGGACTGAGAGGACAGTAAAAGTCTGTAAACATACCAACTTCACTTCACCTCCATATCTCACTCTAATGTGTATCCTGCATCTGTGTCTGTCCTGCATTGTGTAGATGTTGAGTTTATTGTTAACTGTACATATATATCCTGTTAATACACACTTTATTAACATTCAAATTCATATTTGGGCTATGCTTACATTGGTATTCATACTTCTATTTATATTCTGCTTTTTGCACACACAATGTTTTTATCATAGTTCATCCTGCTACACAGAAATGTAAATACTGTCCCTTTCTTACAATATTATGTATGTATTTATGTTCATTGTTAAATGTGCATGTTTCTTGTTTTTTTTCTGATGACATCTGGACCCGATTTAATTTACTTTAGTAGGTGAATAAATCGTATTCTGATTATTTATGTTTTTGATATCACACAAGAATTAATTTGGTCATTTGAACTGTTCATAAGTTAATAGATAACCACGTCAGTGACCTAATATATGTTTCTCTCTATTCAGTGTTCCTCAATTATGAAAAAAATGTCATTACGAATTTATTACAGGCAAGATCGCGGGCGTCCTCGTCTTTTGGGGTCCTGAGTGTAAAATACGCGGAAGTGGTAGGCGGAAGAAGGAGCCTCGACGGAAGCGGTCTGATCTGTCAAGGGAGGAACATTTTTTTGCAGAATTTGACACAAAGAGCCATCAAATAGCACCGATCATTCCCCCCTTTTTTCCTCGACACCGGCGTCCGCTGCGATGATCCTGTTAGAAATCAATAACCGCATTATAGAAGAGACGCTGTCGTTGAAGTTCGACGGCGCTTCTAACGGGTGAGAAAATCTTTGTTACACCTGGCTAGCGCCGCTAACTGCTAGCTTCCCCTTTGGCTTCTAAATCAAGACGATAGGAGCCTTTAATGGTGCGTTATGGATTTCGGATGCAGTGCGTAACCGCTTACAGTGTTGAAAAATCCAGCTGTGTGCCTTTTTTGTGGGTGTAAACTACGAAGATACATTCCGCGGATGCTTTGCTTAGAGCTGGGGTGTGTCTGTACGGGCGGTGTTACGACAGAATTGGTTATCCCGATTAATTCATCTCCTCTGGCGGTTCGCCCACATTTCCGAGACGTAAAATGACAAGATTATTTTGCTCCTACTTTACCTGATAAATACATAATAAAACATCTTAAAGCGTTTTAGGAGCTTTCACAGCTAAAAAAAAAAAATAAATAGCCCAAATATAGCTGATAACCAAATTCTCCGTAACGTCAGCTGAATGAGCGGCGGTTCCTGTTTGATATGTCTATGAATATCTGTTCTAGACATTTATTATTATTGCCACTGATTATTTATTTGCTCCTATATACGTGTTAAATATACAGTCAAGTATTTTAAAGCGTTTTACGAGCTTGCACAGCTTACAAATGAGCTGACATAGCCGTTTCTCCATAATACAGCTAAATGAGCATCCAGTCAATAAATAATTGTGTAGACATTATTATTATTATTTTGAAATGTCACCTGAATGAATAAATGAGGGGGTTATACCAGGATTCATCGCTACTGAGATACATTTTGTAGGAGTTGTTGACACAGCAGGTCCGTCAACATGGCAGAAACTGCACACATATGGCGTCCTTTCGTACTTACTCAACATGTACATGCGTTTTGTTGATGTTTCAACACATTAAATGGGTATTTACTCCAAATAAATGTCGTTTATATGCTCACACAGCCGCCATCGCCCCTCTCTCCGACTTCCGCATTCCTGTAGTCAAGCTGAGTCAAGTCTGCAGCTCCCTGCAGCATGCACACTACAGTATGCAGCCTGGACAAGTCGCAGCAGCATCCAGCTCCAGGGTCATTTATTACTGTGCAACCCCAAAATAGTGTTTTGCAGGTTTAAAGGAAGAATGATATTATCAGGGTGATTCATTTAAAGTTGAAAATTCATCGTAAAATGGTGTTTATGGTGTCCTATATTGATGATCTGTAGCAGAAATATAATATCAACAAACTAGGGCTGCAGTTAATAAGTACTTTTATTATTGATTCATCTTTAGATTGTTTTCTTGATTACCTGATTTGTTTTTTTGTTCCATAAAATGTTGAAATGTGTCTATCACTGTTTCCCAATGCCCAAGATGATGTTCTCAGATGTCTTGTTTTGTCCACAACCCTGAAATATTTAGCTCATGGTAACAGAAGACTAAAGCAACCAGAAAATGTGCCAGAAAGTTAAATACTATGCAAAAGGAGAATTAAAATGCCACAGCAGCCACCCAACTTAAATCTAATTAAAATTAAAAAAACAAAGAGGCAAAACGTCAAAAGACATAAATGCAATTAAAGGTGAAATTATATAGATTCATACATTAAGGAAAGTATTGTGAATACAATAAATGTGATGGATAATGCAACAAACTAATGTTATTAAAAGCTAAAATATAAATGTTCCTAGATCCAAAATCCGAAATGTGAGGATTTACTACTTTTAATTATCGTATTAATTGATCATGAAAATGCTCGTTCGCTGCAGTCCTTTCAATATTCAGTGTCTATGAAGCAGGTCTGAGATTTGAATCTAAATAGTGATTTTGAAGGAGAGTCAAAGTAAATCTGAGCTGTGCCGTATAGCGCATCTGATGTTTGATGAGTTGGGAGTTTCCTGTAAAAATAATTCTGCATCTGTTAATTTTTGTTTCCTCCTTGCAGAACCAAGCCAGAGGCTGTAGATGTGACGTTTGCAGGTGAGTTTTTACATCTCCTTACAGAGTGAAACAGTTTCCCACCGATGGATTTACTTTCTTCAAGTGTTTTTGTCCACATATTTTCTTAACAGCTACCTTCTAGTTGTTGATTAAGGTAATGTCTGTCCGCATTATGATGCAATTTTAAGTGAAGCCACTAGATTGTTAGTAGTTTGTTAGTCCACCGTGCTGTGTTATGTCTCAGTCACACACTCGGCCAATAAGATCCAACATTTATATAAAACTAGCACCAACATGTGCTCGACAGCTGAATTGAGGCAGTATAACCTGCATCACAGCTGTCCTTGAGAGCCATCCTGTAATTTTGTGTGATGACTCATATCATGTTGTACAGTATCCTTTAGTTTTTACTAGTTTAATACCTGAGAATAGAGGTGTTTCTGCTGTTATGGGCCTCTCTACATTTACCGCATTAACAAAATACTGTTGTTAAAATGCAGGTAACAGCACTTTTGTTTGCTATTTCTACTTGATTAATAACTAAAACAGACAATTTAAGGCTGTCAACAACACTTTACCCTGTTTATTTATTAGCGCTATATCCATTATGCTATATTACCTCTACCTCTACTTTATAAAGTTTTCTGTTTCTGGTGGTGATACTGATTTTAACTGCTGCAACATCATGACAGTCATGTTCTTATGATGCAAGTAACCTGTTGCACATGTTCAGCCTTCCAGTAATCACAGCTAGATGACACAAAGTCAAGAAATGGAGTGAAATAGTCTGATGTGCCGACATGAATTGAATTGGGGGTTAAGTGAAAAGGCAGTTAGAGGCTTATCAGTCATTAATGTCCTTCTCCACCACAGATTTCGATGGCGTCTTGTACCACATTTCCAACCCCAATGGGGACAAGACCAAAGTGATGGTCAGCATCTCCCTGAAGTTCTACAAGGAGCTGCAGGAGCACGGCGCTGACGAGGTACAACACACACAACGAGAACATGAACATACATTTTTCTTTGCACTCAGACCTCACAGAGATTCAGCTCTTAAATCTTAAATCATCCAACTCAGCACAAGCAAGCAACCCTTGTGGTTTGCTGATGCACTGGTGTGAAAATAAACCGGTCACGTACACTTATGTTCTCAAGAGGTCAGCAGCTGCTTACGTGTCATACTCTTGATTTTTCACTGATAGAGTTTGTTTTCTTTTCTAATGCAGGTGAGCAGTTTTAAAACCTGCAGAAATTAACTGAAAAATGTAAAACATTGTCACTGAGCAGTCGACGCAGGAATGCATTTACGTCGATTACTCGCTGGGTTTTGGGGTTAATAGGAAATTATAAAAAGCAGAATGAGATCATGATGACCATCTAGTCTCGCACACCTCCACCACAAGAGCTCTGTTGCCATGTAAGGAAGAAAGCAGCTGCCGAGGCTTCTGGTAGAAACAGGAAGTGAGCTTGTGTGACTCACCCCAGGCGAGGAAGTGCTGACTGCGAGCAGCGGCCGCTCTATGAATGTCTTGGCTGCCGTCCAACGACTTCCCTCCTTGTTCCCTAAAACACAAGAGCAAAGAGATAAATGAATGGCCCGACAGTGTCACATTCAGTTATTCTGCTTATAAAAAGTCCAGTAGGAAAATTGGTTCACTTAAAAGGCTTTTTTTTCTTTCTTTTCTTTTTTCTCGCACACATCTTTTGCCAGTTTCGCTGCTGAATAACTCCACTGATTAAATATGGGAGGAATTTCTGTTGACACTTGGTGATGCAATATTGCCATACCTGAGTTAGTCAGTCTGCTTACGTTCATTTTTAAATGACAGGTATCTATTTCAAAACCCCCCACACTACCTCAAAACCCTGATAATTAGCTGTAGAAAAACACCACCCCCTTCCTCCTTTTACAACAAGTCTTTTGTTATACTGCGAGTTGTTTTTCATCCGTCTCTGCCTTTATTGGTGTTGACATTTGTGTTGGTTTCTTCCCTTCTCTTAAACCACATTGCTTAGACTCTTGAAGGTTCCCACAGGCTATGAAAATCACTCAAGTGTTGATGTCTTTTAAAAGTACCTGTTATACTTCATTTATCTCCTCTGCTCTTGCTTTACTCTTAATATCAAAGTTGGCCTAGCAAAAGCTACACAGTCTTAAGTCATGATCTAATTTTAAATGAGCTCTTAAAGTTTTATCTTGTGCCTTTTATCATGCATTATTCACTTTTAAAAATGCTTTTAATACTCTTTACTCATTTGCTTTTGCGTCATGTTTTTTTTTCTGAAGTGCTTTTTTTGGATACTGCATTTAGAGAAGTGCAACACAAATAAAGTTCTGTGGGTTTTTTTTCTTTCAGCTTCTCAAAAGGGTCTATGGGAATTTCCTGGTTTCAACAGAAGCTGGTAAGTTCTCACAAAGCTACTGACAGAGTCTCTAAATAACACCTCGAGGCTGTCGTATAGTCAATGTTAGATCAGTTTTCAGATTATGGCACCATCAGGACACTCATACACCATGTAAAGCTTTAGAAGTTATTGGGTCTGTCTGCCACATTGTATCTAGAACATCTTTTTTACCATTATTTGTCAAATTTTGGTGGCACACTTGTTTCTTTTTAATAAAACTTAGTAAAAGTTAGGTTTGACTTTTCACTTCACCATCTGATTTACTCCTCACTATGATTCGTCTCAGGCTACAATGTGTCCCTCCTCTACGACCTGGATGCTCTACCAGCCAACAAAGATGATGTTGTCCACCAGGCGGGAATGCTCAAGAGGAACTGCTTCGCCTCCGTTTTTGAAAAGTACTTCAAGTTCCAGGAGGAGGGCAAAGAGGGCGAGCAGAGGGCCGTGGTCCACTACAGAGATGATGAGTCCATGTACGTGTGGGGGGGGGGGGTTTGCAGGATTTCAGGATTTCAGTTTCAGATCTCTTTCAGAGAGCTTTGCAGAGTATTTCATTTGAATGTATACATGCAAAGCTGGTTAAATAGAAGATTTAGATAATCACACAAAGGTATTTGTTCAGCTGAGATGTGTAACCGTGCCAAAGGGGGTTGCATACGGTCTTGAATGTCTTTCACTGTCAAAGAACACATACTTTAGGTCTCACTGTCATTTTTGTGGTGATCCTCCTGACCTTTTTCAAAAGTTGTTAAATATCTGACATGTTTGGTCTTCTCCTCAGGTATGTGGAGGCCAAGAAAGACAGAGTGACGGTGGTCTTCAGCACAGTGTTCAAAGACGACGACGACGTTATCATCGGCAAAGTGTTCATGCAGGTGTGTGAGGCCACGAGAACTTTAAAGTTGGTCAATGGTGTCATTTGATGAGGTTCAAATGAACTGAACTGAAGCTCATACTACAAACTCACTGCATCCAGTGTATACTCTAGTAATCTTTGCAATATATGTTGTTTTTTGCCATTACTGCACAAAAAAAACAACAAAATCAACATATTTACCATTTTGAACCAACAGGGAAAAAACTTGCATCAATGCAAATCAGTCAAACTGCAACCTGAGAAAGCAGTTGGTGATTAACACACGGCAAATATATTTTTACAGTTTTTTGTGGTCTGAGGTAGTAGCTGTTTAACCACCATCCAAAATTACTTGAGTGGTATTTGCAGTTTTTTTGTTTAATGCATTATTATTATTAAAATCAAAAACTAACTCTATTTTGCTCAATTAGGCTAATTAAGAAAAGGAGCTATTCACAATTAGCATGTATCTGATTGTACTTGTTAAAGAACGGCTACAATAAAATTAAAAGTAGCTAAGTTAGACTGTTTATATGGTGGCAGGCACTACAAGTAGCATTAGCTTGTACTATTGAATTGAGACGAAGCTAAGAGGGAGGAAGGAAATAAGCTAATATGATGCAGAGTAGCTCTTTCACCACTAGCTGGAAATACTGGCAGGTCATATTTATTTCAGTCAGCTAGTTAGCTTAGCTGAGCTCCTTAGTTCTATTTAATTATAACAGAGAGTAGCTAATGAAGTAAGCTAAGTACCTAAGATGCTCACCTTGAATGAATGAAAGAGAAAAGTCACTTTTTTCACATAAACCAGATTTCCTTCTTTGCTATAAAGCTAGCTTTTAAGAAAAATTATAACGCTAACTTCTCAGAAAAACTCAACTAGTGAAATGATGTTAGCATTAATGAAAATTAAGCTAAAACTCCAATTTCTACAAATTATGCATACATTGACACACATGAATTATAAGTGATGTTTATTCTGCACCGTGTTGTCTTTGTTATTATTTTAAAAGATAACTTTAAACAACATTAGCTAAAACAGTCCTGTACACTTACATTCTGTGCTTAGGAGTTCAAAGAGGGTCGGCGAGCTAGCCACACAGCCCCACAGGTGCTGTTCAACCACAGGGAGCCTCCTCTGGAGCTGAAGGATACAAGCGCCGCCGTCGGGGACAACATTGGATACATCACCTTCGGTCAGTTAAAACCACCATCGTGCAATTGTACTAATTACACAGCTAATAATTTGATTTTAATGATTTTTTTTTTGGTTCATGTCTTTTTTCAGTCCTGTTTCCTCGTCACACCAATGCCAATGCCAGAGACAACACCATCAACCTCATCCACACCTTCAGGGACTACCTGCACTACCACATAAAGTGCTCCAAGGTGAGTTGAGACCTCCTGAAGTTTGCACAGTGATTTCTTTTACATAAGGTTTTTTTTCTATGCAATAAGAGGTCAGGACAGTTTTGTTTGGGGCATAGTTCACAAAAAGAGAAATTGAGCTTAAGACGCCATCTACAACATTTTAGGAAGCTCTTGATGTGTGCTGTATTTTCTTAAAATTAGTCACATGTCTCTTGATTTCTTATTCATTAACTTTTCAAACCAACTGCACAGGAACAAACCACTTATTTTCGGATATTCAAATTAGGCTTTTAGGTGCTACATTTAATTGTTTTCCTCTTGGTATTACAAAGTGAGTGTTGGACTTAGTAAGAAATGCTTGTTTTTAGATGATATATATTGTTTATCATTATATTTAGATGGATAATCTGTTAATTATAAGTACATTTTGGGACTTGAAGCTGAGATTTTACGTCTAATTATTCATTTTTAATTGAGGGTTCAACACAGGTGAATGTCAGACACTCAAAAAAGCTGAAAGTCTTGTTGTTCTAATTACAAGCTACAAACAAGTCATAAAGTCCTCCCCTTTAATAGCATGTCCCACCCTCCATCCCAGTGTCTTACAGTACCTTCTCCACAGTCTGTACAGCCACAGGTGAGATTAAAAGAAGGCCCCACCAGATGAGGACTTGCTCTACCACCTTTAGTAGTCATACAGGTTTTTAGGGCGGCAGGTGGGCGTTAAGAAATGCATCAAATGGCTCCCCAAATGACTAAACCCCCAATCAAAGCCATTTTTAAGATGGCTTGCCTTTCAGAGACTTTTGTGTTATTTTAAAATTGGATGTTAGCTGCTTTCACATCAGACAGCGGTGAATCAGCGTGGCGACACAGCAGAAGGATTTATGGACAGGTGTGCTCCGTTTAAGTTAGAGAAATGTCTTAACCCACCGTTCAAGCCTTTTTCTCAAGATGCTGCACCTGACACATCAAAGGAAAAAAATGTTTGACATTTCAGAGGAGGTTTCCAGTTAAATGACCATCCTGATATGACACAGGAAACAAATGAAGTATCTCATTATCTTACCTTCTTTTTTAAGAGTCATTCCAAGATAAAATCGCTGGTGTTTTTCACAGAAAATTCCTTCTGAGTATCTCCCTCATGTATGTACATGTCTCCTCTGCAGGCCTACATTCACACACGCATGAGGGCCAAGACGTCAGACTTCCTCAAGGTGCTGAACCGCGCTCGACCCGACGCTGAGAAGAAGGAGATGAAGACCATCTCGTAAGTAGCCATCACTCCCCGCCCCCGCCTCTTATGGACCCTCACCTCCTGGACACTCAAATCCACACCTACAGTTTGTGCACATCGAAGATCTGAAGTGATCCGGTGCATTCCTGTAAAAAGAACGCAATAAAGACCAAAGTTTTGAGCTAAAGTTGGCAGTTTTACTCTTGTAACCATAACAAAGAAGTGTCATAGGTGCAAGTTTAGTTAATTTATTGGATTATACTTTATACTATAAAGTATAATCCAATAAATAAACTATAAAGTTTATAGTGTAGATAAATAGCTGGACTGTTTTGGCCCTACTCTATTCAAATCTCAACTGAAGCAATACTTGAGTGTTTTTTTAAGGTTTAAAACAAAATAGATTCAGTTTTTTAATAACCTTCCTACTTTCCAAACATAATGAGACACACTGTAGAACCTGTGTTTTCTGTGATGGGCGTATTTGTCTTCTATTTGTGAGCCGACTACAGTCTGCAGCTCTGAATCTTTGTGTGTTTTTGAGGTGTGTGCGGACAAGCGCTGTTTTCGCAGTATTTGAAGTGAGCGCAGGAGGAATTTTAACAGCTCATATCAGTCGCACATATACAGTTTTTAGCCGTGTAGCTTTGAAATAATTGGGAAGTCCATGCAGTCGGAGCACGGGGAGTATTTGTTCTTTGGTTAATGTGTAACTGTAATAAGAAGGGGAACCTAAAAGGCTGCCATTTTTGTTCGTTTGACTACAAGGAACAAAAAGTAATGTAAAAAATAGAAGTGTCAATCACATATTGTTGATTCACCTGAAGTCATGAGACTGATTAAAAGATTTGCCAGTATCAGGTTTAATTGCCAGTGATGGTCACGGATGAAGAGTTGCGTTCTATGTACGGGTGCCAACAACCAAGAAACGCAACAAAGTAACATACATCAAGGTGTTGTGTGGGGGCCGCAGTGACTTCCTGGTGTCACTTCATCACTGCGAAGTTGCAAACTTATCAAAACAAACAGGATGTTTTTTAGCTTTAGAGCTTTAGAGGTGCTGGTAGGGATATTTTGGTCAGAATTACAGATTATAGTCCAAATATACTAATAAATACCGATAGAAATCATTTATTCCATGCTTTTGTTTTTGGTTTAAAGTAGCTGACAGAGTCGTGTGTTGGGACATGCTGTAGCTTCTCTGGAAGGGTTAGGGGTGTGTTAAGAATGTAAATAACCTATGCATGTGTCTGATCCTCTAATGTGTCTTTGCTTTCTTTCTTCTTTTTTTTTTTTAAGTGGAAAGACCTTCTCCCGCTGAGGCCGATGTCCCCATCAGACAAATCCAAACCCCCCGTGGACACGCCCAAACGCGCCACACTGAGACTCAACGCCACATCGGACAGGACTCCAGGACAGGAAATGCCCTGGCCAGCCCCACCCCTTCCCCAAAACACGTGTCCACTCTTTTTTTTTTTTTTCTTAAAACAAAAAAAAATGAATAATAAAGTTGGCTCTACTTAGGGAAAGCCAAGGCTCGAGATAATGAAAAAGGGCATTCCTTGCTTTGCATAGTTAAAGAGAATTATTAGTCCTATATAAATATATATATGAAAAAAAAATGAAATTTTTGATACGATATCTTTTACTCCATTTGGTACTCTTGCTTGCCCCTCAACCTTCACCACGCAATATCCATGTATTGGATGATTCAAACCCTTTCCTCTTCTCCTCTATTCCCCCTCTCTGTGCTTTCATGTCGTCTGTACCATTGTCATTTGAAAAAATAAAATAAAACACTCTTACAAAAAAAGCCTTTGTGTGTGTGTGTGTCTGTCTGTCTGTTGTCATAGGCTACTTTCAGGGACAAATTTCAGACTAAAAACAAGCTGATTGAGCATGGCTTGTCCAACAAGACAAAAGCTGGTAAAAAGTAGATGTTTTGGGTCAGTAGAGTTTAGGAAAGTAGTAGTTATGGTTAGTGTTATGTAAGGTGCTTGCTGCATTTCTTTCAAAAAAAAAAAAAGTAGGTTTAGTCATGTTTGCATTTGTACAACATCAACTTTGAGTGGCACAAGCTGGACATTTCAGCCACTGATCAATTACTTGTATTTATTTCCATTACTCTGCTCACTTATTAAATAGTTTTCAAACTTAAACTGGTTAGCATGAGGCGTGTCCTGTGCAGTTGGCCTATTGTAGCTGGTAGTTTATTGGTTATTCTGATATTAATATAATACAAATAAGAGCTGACACTATTCATTGGATTGATCAATCAACAAGAGATGAATCTACAACAATTATGATGATCTTATTTAAATATAAAGCAAAAATGCTCAAACAAAATGATCAAACAAAAATTCCAGTTTTATTTACTGGTTTTCTTATTCATCTACACACAGTATGATAATAAACTGAATAAAATTGAACCTGTGCTTTATGAAAATGTGCATTCTTCTGAATTTTATGACATTTTATAAAGTGATTTACAATAGATCAATAATGTAACTAAATGTTATTGCGGCCATTTGTGATCCTACTTTCCTCCTAAACACAAATATGTGTATATCTTACAATCTTTACATGTACCCAATCACTGCACTTGTTTGCAATAAGTGGTTATATACTGTAGTAATTAAAAAACAACAACACGTAACTCTTGTGTCAAAAGCAGGCAAATGAGGCACTCTTGGAGGAAATCAAAATGTATTTATTTCACTGATAATCATCTGAGAAAAGACAAATCAACAGGGTCAAAGTAACTTTGCAGGTTTGACAGTAGGACAAGTGATTGAGTAACATTGATCATAATCAGGCTTTGACATCTTTCTTGGGCTTTTTATCTTCATTCTCAGACTCAGAGGAGGAAGAGGAAGATGAGGAGGAGGAAGAAGAAGATGAAGATGAAGATGAAGATGAGGAGGATGAACCCTTCTTAGTTTTGGTCTTAGGTTTCTTCTTTTTAGCAGGGTTGCTGCTTGGCTTGACCGGGTCTGCTTCATTGTTGACAGCAGCTGTTTCTACCTTGATGAGCTCTTTATCTGCTGCAGGGGCTTCAGGGGGAGTCGATTTATTAGACGGGGCGCTTTCCTGTTTCACGAGGGCTTCTTCTTTTACCTTTTCCTGCTGATTGGGCACCTTCTCAGGCTTTTGCTGATCTTTAGGAGGAAACAAAAAGATTCATCAAATTATTAAAAAGGATTGAACCTCCTTTTGGTCCTTCAGCTCTCCTTTTGTCTGCTGTGCTTCTGCCAGAGAGTCTATAAGTGATTACAGTGTGTAGAAAACACAGATCAAAGAAATAATATCATCTTATTTGTGATTGATTTGCTTGCCAAAATCATTATAGGCCTTTGTGATTCCCACCAGGTGTTAAAATCAGCTGTGATTGCATGCAGATGGTGCAACGTGACATAAAAAACTGAATTTAGTGGCACAGCTAGCTTTAAAGGAATAGTTCAACATTTTGGGAATTGTGCTTATTGGTCCTATGGCTGTAGTATTGATATTCTTGTCTAATTCTTGGCAAGAAGGCAAATAAAAGTATTTCCCAAAATGTTGAATTTCAATCAAAAGTGATGTGAGGGTTCGTTTTCAAGTTTAACTCTGCACACTGTGCTTTTAGCTCTCGTGTTGATTTGAAAAAAAATAAAGGTGTAAAACATGTTTTATTGCAATACGATTTTATCAAAGGAAGAACGCCATCTATCATATTGTTTACACCTTTTGATTCTTTCAAATCTACAAACATTTTAAGGGTCAAAATCTGATCCATTTTTTTTGTTTTTCATGTTGGAAAAGTTAGATTGCAAGACCAACCTGCTACTGAAAACATCTCAGTCAGTAATTGACCCAGGTCTACTTTAGCGATAGAGCTAAACTTGCTTAACAGGTGACAGCACAAACATGCTGGAGCTGTTCAGATTTTATTTTAACAATGTTTTTTCAGCAGGATCCAGAACTTACCGCTGTGCAGACCATCCTCTAAAGAAAACTCCGAGCTGTCGGGGAAGAAGAGGATAAGCACACTAACGAACCGGGTGCGAAACAAGTGTTTTTGTGATGTAGGTGCCAACAAAATCACTTCAGACACTCATGTTTTCCAGGAAAAGGGACAATGAAGGCAAGGAATCTGCATCCTTCATCAGAGAAATATCCTCATTTTCTCATTATTTTGTGCCTAATTATCATTTTATTATATTTCCTGTGAGCAGAGACACTTCAATACCTGACAACAGATTTAATTTTGGGTAAATAAGATGAAATCATACAGCTACAACCATTATGAAGTATTTCTAAGTATTCTCACCTGTCACCATCGTTGGTCATGGCGGGCATCAGTTGCTGGTAGTTATTGATTTCCGCCTCCAGTTTCATCTTGACGCACAGCAGGTCCTGGTTAACATCCACCTGCTGCTCTACCTGGGACCTCACCTCCCTCAGGTCCGCCTCCAGGTTCAGGATCATCTTGTTCAGTGGAGCCAGCCGCTGACCGTACTCCACTTTGGTCATCCTCATGGTTTCTTCTAGATTACTGATCTGAGAAAAAGACATACAGTTAACTAATCAAGAGCGCAAATGAGAAGCATCATTGTAGTTTCTTAGGCGTGTTTTTGGATTCCCACATTTTCTGGGATCCTCTGAAGAATTTGTACATCACTCTGACTTCTCAATGGCTTGTTTTGTGATGTAAGATCAGCTCCAGGTGGCCCATCAGATCACAGACAGACAGATCACAAGTCTGTCTGGTTGAATGCAGCATGTTGACAGTATAATGACAGGAAAGGAGTCAGGAATGTTTGTGTAAAGGACAGGCAAATACCGCGGGCAAACACCCACGGCAAACACCCACGGCAAACACTGTGGGCGTTTTTTATCATTTCTGACATGACAATGAAAAAAAGATTTTGGTAGATATTTTGTCGTGTACATATCCTAAACGACGTTTAGATAGGATATGATACGATGTATCAATTACTGGGATTCAGGTTGGCTTACGATGATGTCACTGAGATTTGCATGAACTGCACTGTGAGGAGGTTATTGTCCAAGGGGTTTGTGTCAAAACAAGGCAGCTCCCAACTTGTCTTGAGACTGAGCTGCTATTCCAAACACCACTAAAACGCAGCTGTTTCATCTCTGTGGCAGGCTGCAGATTTTTGTTAGCTTTAGTTGTATTTCGTGGTGATGTATAAAGTCATTTATGTAAATAGGCTTGTGTGTGTGTGTGTGTGTGGTTTACCATGCTGTGCAGAGTCTGGATCTTGATTTCCAGAAATTGTTTCTGTTTGATCAGATCCTGGAGTTCACTCTTTCCAGACTGCAAGACCTCAGATTTTTGGGCCACCTCCACTTTGATGTTTTCAAACTAAAAAGGAGGAAACACAATAGAGATGATGAAATACACAGAAGGAAAGGTGAGAGAATGATACCACAAACGAGGATGCTGCAGGTAACGTACCTTGGTTTTGTACCAGTCCTCAGTCT
This sequence comes from Scomber scombrus, assembly GCF_963691925.1. Taxonomy (NCBI): domain Eukaryota; kingdom Metazoa; phylum Chordata; class Actinopteri; order Scombriformes; family Scombridae; genus Scomber; species Scomber scombrus. The sequence continues at coordinate 7,441,600 of NC_084993.1, read as the reverse complement.
CCTTCAGGTTCTTCTTGGCCAGTTTGTCGTACTCGCTGCGGACCTTGTCAAGAATCTCGGCCTGATTGGAGTTCTGCGAGTCGATCTCCACATTCACTTCAGAGTCCTTGATCTTGTCACGCAGGTCATCTACCTCCTACAAACAAACAGAACAGCACATTTGCCTCAAGTTTCACATAATATATATATATTTTTTTGTTAGTCGAGTCGATCTTGAAGTGTGTGTTTTTGTGTTTGTTTGCAGACCCACATCTTTGTGTTCCTGGTTGAGGCGAACCAGCTCCTCCTTCACCAAGTCGATCTCCTTATGTGTCTGCTTGCGGCTCAGCTTGGTATCCTCGATGGACTTCTTCATGTCTTCCAGGTCTTTTTCTATCACCTTCCGTCCCATTTTCTCATCATTCAGCCTGCACAAAGAAAACACCCCTGCCTCAGTGTTTCAGCTTTAAATCACTCACTATCATCTTCAACAGTAGAAGCAGAAATCACAACATTATGACTATATCAGTTATTAAAGCTGAACTGTCATTGTTTAATTGAAACCGTGTTTATTTTGTATGGAGACTTCATGATACTCACTTGTTCTTGAAGTCATCATTGGCCAGTTTGGTGTTGTCAATCTGCAGCAGCAGCTTGGCATTGTCCATAGCAATGTCTTTGATCTAAGGACATAAATGTATGATGTATTTAGCCTGTTATTAATGAAATATTATTAATAATCTTTATTTATAGAGAACTTTTCGAAAAAACAAGTTACAAAATAAGTTATAAAATCATCAGGGTTAAAAAACAAGCACAAAAGAAACAATTTGGTGTATGCAAACCAATTCAGTGTTGGAAGAAGCAAGAATAGAAAGACAGTAAAATATGAAGAGAGAGAATAAATCAGACGACCAACCTTCTTCTTGAGCTCCTCCAGCGGTTTCTCGACCTCATTCCAGTCGCGTGCTGCAGGTGTTTTCCTTTTGGCCAAAATCTCATCAATCTGGTCCTGCAGATCCTTGTTCTCCCTCTCAAGCTGCTTCACCCTGCCCAGGTAACCGGACAGCCGGTCGTTCAGACCCCGCAGTGTCTGCTTGTCATCTGCAGGGGCAACGGGAGTGGCGGGAGCTGCGGGTTTTGCTGGAGCTACGGGCGTCGCGGGGGCAGAGTCCGTCTCCGTGTCGTTGCGCATCACATTACGCAGCCCCTCCAGGCTCGCCACAGACGCCCTGGCGCCCCTTCCTCCGGCTCCACCAAACATGCTCGCGGCGCTGTTTGAAGGCATGATGATTACTGGATGGGCTGACAATGACACACAGTGTTTCAAGCTTGAAAGTCACCTGATGGATGTAAAGGATACAGGTGGGTTTTTATACTTGTTTTTTTACGCGCGCGTCCGCCCCTAAGTGATGCCATTGGTCCTGGTACCCAACACCACACCTGAACAAACAGGTTCGGGGTCGAAATTCAAGTATTTCACCTTGACTCTTTTGTTTTTCTCCCTGTAATTTTGTACTTTTCTTCTTTTGATTGGATGCCAGTAGAGTTTTGGGGAGGTGATGGTTGGTCCTCCTCACCTTAAAAGCAGGTGATGTGGCGCTCTGGAGGTACCTTCACCGCTCACCTGCCCAGCTTTGAGACTTCATCTCGCTGTTTAACGCTTCAGTATGTCTAAACCAGGAGGTTACAGCAGCCAGTCCTATGCCCCCGGCCGTTCAGGACCGGCCAAAAGCAAACCGATTGAAAAAATCGACTCCTCTGGCAAATCCAAGGAGAAGGACGACATGGTTGGACTCAATGACAAGTTCGTCAGGTTGATTGATAAGGTCTGTTCTTAAATTTACATCAAGATTAAATTGATAAATAACAAGCTAAATGTCTGTGTTATAATATTTCGGCTATATTAATTATAATTACTTTAAATTTGACTAATAAATCAGTTAAATCAAAAACAGAACGAATACAGGGTAAACTATTCTTTTTTATTTAGTTTGGTTGGCTATGCTATTATGTTATAAACATTCTTATTATTTTATGTAACTTGTCATCCTTGTGTATTCTTAACTTGACTTTTTATTTTTTATGTAACGGCTTCTGGGTTTTTTCAAAGCCAGAATAGGTCTTTATAGAGGATTAAGTCTTTGTAAACCCGTTTCTGATGCTGGAGTCTGGATTGATTCCAGCCTTAGTCTGTAGTAAAATGTGTGGCCTGAGGACATGAAGTGTCTCTATATGCAAACTTCAGTTAACGTAAATAGTGTTTGAAGTGAATGGAGGACGCCACCTTGTGCTCAAATTTGAGATCTCTAAATTCAAGCTTCAGTTCATTGTTGCTGAGTGGCAACAAAGAGAAAGACATCATGTAGTTAATATATTTGACAATAAACAACTTCTTGAGGCATCTAAGACTCATTTTAATATAATATAATATATTTTTTGCATAGTATTCAATCACTCTTCCACATGCATTTATGCTCCTGTCCATTTTCTCTCTTCCTGCCTCAGATGAAAATGCAGGAGGACGAGAACCAAAAGCTGGACACGAAGCTGAAGATCCTCAAGGAGCAGGAGGACTACGACGGGAAGGTCAACGACATTGTGAAACAGCTGGAGATGGAGCTGGAGCAGCAGATCGAGAACTTGCTGCGTGACCAAGAGAAGCTCAAGGCTGAGCTGCTCAAGAACCAGGAGGAAGTGTTGGACACCAAAAAGAAGTCAGCAGCTGATTTGATTGAATGGCTAATTTCTTCAAGAACCCAAGTGTATGTCAGCAAATTAATCTTTGTTGTTGTTTGTTTTCAGGTATGAGGATGAGATGAAAAAGAAGACTGATCTGGAGAATGAATTTGTTGTCACCAAAAAGGTAGGTTGATCAATTGTATTGTTTTGCAAGCAGTTTCTTCACATTATGCCATCTGGGCATCCTTTACTTATGCATGTACATGTGTGTTTAATGTGTGTGTAATAGGAGGTTGATGAAGGTCAGTTGGATTTAGTAGATCAGGCTCTGGAGCTGGAAGACCTGGCAGGGAAGCTGGACTTCCGCAGGGCTGGCTATGATGAGGTAATGATGAGATTTATTGTATTTTAAGTTCAATTTTTGTTTGTTTTTCCCACTTAACTCAGCTGTCCTCACGTCTCCCCCCCGCAGGAGATCAAAGAGATGCAGTCGCTCATCCAGAACGAGACAGTGGTGTTACGTGACAGCAGCAAACGGTCGCTGGACATGGACGAGATCATCGAGAATGTCAAGAAGCAGTATGCCAACATGGCCGCCCGTAGTAGGGAGGAAGCCGAGCTCTGGAACCAGAAAAAGGTGAGGAAGAGGAAGCTTACAAAAGAAAAAGACACCATGATTGATGATTTGAAATATTTTAGGCAGTGGATTAGCGGATTAGTTTTCATATTTGTTCACATCTGTGTATTATTAAACAGATCCTACAAGTTTTTCTGTTTCAAAGCTTCTAAGGTGCAAATGTTGGTAAAATGTATTTATGTTTTCTCCCATCGTCCCCCCTCAGATGGATGTCATGGTTACCAGAGCAGGACAACGTGAGCAGGAAGTTCGTGATGTAAAGAGGGACATCTCAGACTTGATTCGCCTTATCCAGAAGCTCAACGGGGACCTGGAGGCTCTCACAAGGAAGGTTCGGATCACACAGATACACACTCATAGATCTCAGGACCACCTCATTCATCCAACCAACCTCTCATCTAGACATCCTCTCTCTGTCTTTTCTCTGTAGGAGGAGACCCTGAAGAAGGAAATCGATGAATTGAGGACAGAGGGCGACGAGAACTTGGAGAAGTCCCGGGAGACCATTGCCCAGCTGGAGGAGGCCTTGAGGCGGGCTAAGCAGGACTTGGCTAAACAGATCCGTGAATACCAAGAGCTGATGAACCTCAAGTTGGGATTGGACATCGAGATCGCCACCTACCGCAAGCTGCTGGAGGGCGAAGAGCAGAGGTGAGAGAGGGGATGTGGGTGTAGATCTGGGGAGTGTGAGCATATCAGTATATAGTCATGTATAAATGCTTGAACTAACACCTGTTTCTGCTCCATCTCTGTTAAGAATGAACGACTTCATGCGCCAAGCAGGTGAGAACCATTTCTGAAATTGAACAATTCTTTGCTTGGTGGTGTGTTTTTCCTCCTCTTCTCTGCTGATTTTGAGCACATTTGAACTTAATGAAGACAAAATATTTGAATGACCTACAACAGGATATCCCAGAAAGAAATCTGGGATAAAGTTATGCAAATGTATACCCTGATGAACCTCCAATAAACCAGAATGCAATGCAGCTAATCAATGCCGACATGTTTCATGGCAAATGTATTGTACAAAACTTCCAAATAGCTAAGATCTTCACAGTTGGGATGTTGTTGAAAACAATTCTGGGAAATGTAGGAATGTAGATGTGTCGCACTAAAATCAAACCTCTCTTTCGCTCAGATATCTAAATGCAAACCAACCAATCCAAGTCATTACTTGCACGCAGACGTTCATCAGCCGTCAGAGAAACACCTGCCAGAGAGGCCACGAACCTCAGAACCCACTGTCGTCCTGGCAACCACCGTTATCCCGGAAACAACACATGTCTCGCCAATGCACCCCAGCTCCAAGAAACGTCTCCTGATCCGGGTGGAAGTGCAGGAAGGAAAAGTTGTGTCTGAAAGCTCTCATTACACTGATGATTAAAAGGCACTGTCCATCCCTCCTCTGGTTGTAGCATTAGAGTAAATCCACAAAATGTGAATAAAAAATAAGTTAAATTCCTCAGGTATCATCTTAAAACTTTTACTATGATAATAATAATCTTTGTTTGTGTGCTATCTGGTAGAGTGAGCAGTCTAACAATGGCTTCTTGGCAGGTTGAACGTTTTTCCTAGAATCCGTGCTTGAGGTTGGAGACACTTTGTTTATATCGAGCGGTGTTTTTAAAAAAGGTTTTCTTGTCTTTGTTTGCATTTGGAAAGACTTGTGGTGCTCTTGGTACCATCAGTGTTTTTTCCCCCAGCTGTCTTCAGGTAGTAGGAAGATGATTTTGTTTTTATGTGATACAGAAAACCACCCATTTAACTGTATAAAGGCAACCATAAAACAAGGAACTTGTGCAATCAAGCAGTTGTTTACTGGAGTGTTTCTGCTCTGCTTTTTTTTTTTTATAATGTCAGAACATGAACATACAGAGAGGTAATGTTTCCTTGTTTTTTTCTGTATTTCAGTGGTGCTATGTTCTGCATCTTTTTACAATATATATGGCAACAGTGAAATGTTTATTTGCAAGCCTGTACACTACCAAAACTGAATTGTTTTCTGTCTCTCATTTGCAACTGCACTGTTGTACCTCAAATAAAAGTAATCACAAGGCAATTAGAAGACATTCAAGTTTATGTATTTGCAATGGAACACATTCAATAAATATACATCAATGCCTGCCATAAATCTCGTACACATGTACATATAGACTGAACTCAAAGAAAGGAATAGTTTCACATCATATGAAACACAATTATACTCTTTACCGGAGAGTTAGATTGGATGAGCTCATGTCTTTGTGTTAAATATGTAGCTGTAGCCAGCAGCTGCTTAGCTTAGCTTAGCATAAAAACTGTTAGCCTGATTCTGTCCAAAAAAAAATATCAGTAGCCTAATAATACACAAAAAAAGAAAGTTTCAAAATGACAATTGCCTGTTTTAGAAGGAATTACATACCTTGCAGCTGCCCCTGACCAAGAAATAAGCCTAGTCTGAAAAAAGCTAATTATCATTTTTACACTTTTGTACAAATTAAAAAAAGAATATACAACAAATTAATAAACTTTAAAGAACATGGATTTTGTTTTGTTCATTGTTCTGTTTCCAAGTTTCCATTCTTTATAGCTAACTACCTGCTGGCTATTCATTTATCATCCAGACGTGAAAGGGGTGTGGTGGGCACAGTGTGTTTGTTAGATAAAAAGACAAGAGGCTAACTACTTGATTAAGATATGAGTCAGTCATTAGCAGGGGAGCTGGAGCCAGACAGTCTGATCATGTCTTAATTTTTCCTTTCTGGTTCTCCTCCATCTTCTACAATATTGAAATGTGGAAAACAAACTGGAACATGGTGTTAACAAGGCAATATATAGACAAAAGACGTACAGTCATTGTACCCTGTCCCCATGATGATGTCCCATCTCTCCTAATGTCCCGTAACAGTTCAGAGCTTGTTTGCTGTTTAATTTGATTAAAGTCTCCTTTTCCTCCTCAGCTCGCCTTCGCTCTTGTGGTCTCATTTCCACCCACGTATGTACTAACTGCACATTTAAAGCCACATTTTTTTTTTGATTGGGGGAAGCAAATAAGACGACATATATTCTGTGTTTATTTAAGGCTCAATTAAAAATCACATTTTCCATGAGAGCAGCAACACATTTTAGTCTCCAAATACAAGCATTTTGCAGCAGATGTCTCCCTTTAAACACAAGCACACTTTTACTGTATTTCATCTTCCTGTTACATTTTATCCAAATATGGCAAGATCTTTGTAGATTTTCATTTATTCAACAAGCATATTTCTTATTTTTCAGCAAGCATGTTTAAAGCTCATGTTTCCCCTGTGTGCTCCTACTGAAGCCTTAATCTCCCCCGTGTCTTGTAGATGTATTATGGACTGTGGTGCATCCCCCTCCCCTCTTCAACTTGCATACCAGTATATCATAAACACTGCTGGGGAAAGTAGGAGTAAACATTGCAGCCAGGGGGGTGACAGATGGGAGCAAATCTACAACTGGCTCAAACTGATGTCCAGAACCGGCAGCACAAAAAGAAATGAGGATATACTGTACATTTTTCCCTAGAGGATGAACCCTACTAATTTAAGCTATACCTAGACTTCAAATTTAGCAACATAATGAGGACGACATTTCCTTTTTTTTCATGAAATGTTTTGACAGCTATTGCATGGATGGCATGGATGAAATTTTGTTGAAATTACATGTGTAATATCTTTTGTAATCCCTCATCTTTTCATAGTCAAATAATCTGATTTATGATTAAATACTTGCAAAAGTAATGATAGTCCCATCAGCCTCATGCTGTACTTTATCTTTGTCTAAATAGCAAATGATAGAATACTAAGCACCACTGTATTTAAGTACAGTACTATTTGAGACAATGTTTGGTTCTAAAGTCCTGAAAACAGCCCAGCTCTACATATTTTAAATTAAGTCTGCAGATACAGTAAAATTGTCAAATAAATTATAAAAAAATATCATGGTAAACTGAGAGCTCTGTATAAAAAATATTTTTTTTAAACAGTGGGGTGGTGGTAAAACATTGATAAATAAATTGTGAGAGAAATCAATGCAAATGTTTTTGCAGTTGTAAACCAATCTTTCTTCATGGTGGCTCTATCTATAGGCTACTGAAATGCAGTTCATCCAGCTGCATTATTTCCTGCAGTTATCTTCAGATTCATCTTAGACCCCAACCTCATCTGATTCCTGCGTTCTTCTCCTCCTCCACCTGTCTCTGATTTTCTGCAAAAGTTTGTATGCAGGTTCTGTATACTGCTTGTTTGCGAGGCCGAGCACCAGTGGCACCACAGCCATGCTTCCGATACCGGTGCAAGAGAGCACGATGTGAGTGGTGGAGCTCCACTTGGTGTCAGTTATCAAGACCGCTATGCAGACGTGCATGTAAATGAGGTAGGGAACCCAGCAAGCGAGAAAGGTTAGAGACACGGCCACCAGGCAGCGAGTGTACCGCAGGTTCAGCCTCTGCTCTCGGTCTGAGGCCTGACTTCCCCGCTCCACCGATCGATGGAGACGGCAAATGTCCTTCAGTTGGCCACGGGTGATCCATAAAACGCGGCCAGTCATACCAGCGATGGTGAGAATCGCAGGTAAAACAAGTCCGTACACCTCTAGGTAGATGAAAGCATTGGGGAAGACTCGCCTGTATGAGCAGCAGGTGGTACCGTTTGTTGAACAGTTTGAGACTGGGATTAATTTTTGGCTACTTGCACAACAGCTGTTCCAATCTGGCCCTGTCCAGTTATTCCACCCAAAAGCAGGCAGCGATGCGTACAAGAGTGGTGGCGTCCACACCACAAGCAATGCTAAAGGAAAACTGCGATGCATCCACAAGTTATTGTAATGAAGGGGGTCAACAATGCAAATAAAGCGCTCATAGTGGACCATTACCAGGTTGAGAAGGAATGCCAGGAAGAGGAAGTTTGGGAAGATGTGAGCAACAAGGCAAGAACCAAAACTTAACTCCCTGTTCATACCCATCAGTGGTATGAAAGGAAGGGCCACACCCGTGCACAGATCAGCCACTAGCAGGCTGAGGAAGAAGTAGTTGGGTGTGTTGTGGAGCTGTCGGTTCCAGGCGATGCCCAAGATGATGACAAGGTTGGCCAGGATGATGGAGGTCGACAGCGGTATGGTGATGGCGTAGATTAGCTGCTCCCCTGAGAGCAGAGTGTGGGAGTCGTTGCAGTCCATCGTAGGTGACTTCATCCAGTTGTAATACAGCTACCAGAGAGGGAGAAAAATACCTAGTCAGTACCACAATGTGTATTTGTGTGAGTAATGGTTAGATTCATGAGAGCCACATGTACGCCATCAATTATTTTAGAAGATCTGTTTATTCAGCCTGCTGGTATGAGCCAAGCCACAGCTATGGGAAGCTCTTGAAAGCCAGTTTAGGAGCTACATTCAGTAAAATTCAACAACATTTAATCAAGTTTAAGCGATGTGACCCTCCAGAGCTCAAGAGTCAATTAAAGTCTTGTCATGCAACTGTTAGAGCAAACTACTAACTATTGTGGCTAAATAAAGAAAACGAAAGCTTCATTATCAGAATGAAGAGAGCATGATGCCAAGGAGAGTGTTAGGTTAAACCATAAAAGGAAGTTTTGCCACATTTCAGACAACTCTCTATGATGTGGCGATAAAGAATATTTAGGTTTTAGAAAACGGCATCTCAGGGGATGAGGAGGAAGTCAGTGTCCAGAAGTCAGTAGAAAAAAAAGAAGCGGGAAATGAAGGAAAATGCCAGAAACTTCAAGTAAGAGTAGACAGTGGTATACTTTTTACTATTTCAGTTTAGTAATACACATTGTCTGTGTCTGTTTATGTGCATTTTTTCTTGAAAAAGCAGACAGATCACATCGGATAAGATTGTTTAAAATAAAACCCTCCCTGGCAATAGTTCATGTGTTTGTTAATAAGCAACAAAAAAGAAGTATTTTCAAAAGTGATCATTTCCAAGGTAAAAATAAATATATTCATTAGCTTCAGTGCTTAAAAAACCAAGACAAATGCATCTGATTGACAAGAGCTGTGACACTGTTAACACAGTAGTTGGTTAACGCTTTGAGTAAAGGTGTGGACTGCCGTTCCACTTCAAGGTGTGATTATAAGTCTTTACAGCTTGCGCACTTTCCACCAAAAATGTAGCATTGCTTTTGATTTTTAAGAATCACACATGTTGTATATTACATGTGTGTAGTTTACAAAATTCTTTAAACAAAAACCGGGTTACTTTGACACAAACATAATCATTTCCTCTTCTTTTCTTGACCAAACTCTAAATTATGAATGATAAAGAATGTTAATTATGGCAATATTCACTTGTATTCTTCTGTATTTTCACTTTGAAATCTTTACGTATGAAAATAAAACAAATTTGTGAAACAACTTTGTTAGCTCACAGCCATGATAAGAGCACATATTAATGGCCGTGAAGCTGCAGTCATTAAATAATTAATCAGCTGGGAATCTGGAGTTACACCTCCCTTTGTATCTATTAGAAAGTGATATGTGTCCTAAAGATAATGTAACACTCTTATATGAAACACAGCAGTTTATTGTGAGGTGGCAAATGTTTGCAGATTCTCACAGTGAACGACAATAAACCAAACTTCTATATTACTCTTAGCTTTATGTCTATATGCGTTGTGATGTTCTTTATTATGACTGGGTTAATTCCCTGGTTATCTCAGTTTAGGTACATTGTAACATATATTTAGCCTAACCTTTTAAAGCAGGAGAAATGTCTGAAGCTGTGCAACAACTGTTTTAATGTTAAAAGTGAGCATTGTTTAAGATAATTACATTGAAAACATATATTGATGCATGCCAGTATTTACAATGTCAACATACATATAAAAAGCACAAATAGGCAAGCTCAGTCATGTGAGTTTTATGACATCAAAGTCCTGTTACGGCTACAGCAAATACTGTCTATAGAAGGTTAATACACCATGAAATTCTGTTTTCAACAATGCTTAATTAATTTTTTGCTTTCTCTCTAGTCGTGGATTTATTTGAAATTTAAGTTTCTTTCAAAATGTATTTTAAAACCATTTTCCCAGAGGTGTTTGTAAAAGGAGCCACAGTGTCTGGTGTAATGTGATATAAATAGTTCAAATAATTTGCAATCATGCAATCTATATCTATGTAATGTAGAAACTAATGTCACAAAGCATCAATAATACAATTAAAAACGTAATGATATCTTGCATAATATGAGCACAAAGAAATGGAACTAGTGAGAGTTACCTTCTGAGGAGGAACGGTCCACTTGTGTGTTGTTTACCAGCAGAAATTCAGTTAAAATACAGTTACTCATCACGCTCATGACAGCTGTGATCATGACATATCCACAAAGTGTCGTCCTCACCACAAACTTCTTGTGCTTTCATATCCTATCAGTCTACTCCACCACAACAGCCTTTTCAAGACCTTTACCACAGACGAGGGAGAGAGCAAATGCCGTAAGTGTGTTCCCCTCCCATACTTCAAAGGGGAAGTGCACACTAAAGGAGGAGGGGGAAAAACTTATATAGTATCTCTGTTTTTCTTTTTTTTTTCTTTTTCAGGGGAGTCGCTGGTAATGCAAAGGATAAGGCAGCAGTGTCCACTACCCCTTCACCTACTAATATTTTTTTTGCATTGTCCAGAACTGCAGTGCACGTCCATGAATAGAAGAAGATAGCTGTGATCACCGCAACCTGAAACTGATGAGAGCATTGCAGGTCAACATCAGGAAGCATGGCATGTGGTTTGGTTTCACACCTACTGTTGCTGTATGCCTCCCATGCTTCTACAGAACTTGTGCAACATGCATCATGATGTTTTTGATTTCCCACAACTAAAAGCTCAGTTAGAGAATCAAGGCATTTAAAGCCAAAAAGTATATTTTAACCATCCAATTTTCTCCTTTTTTGCACATTTACAATACATGAAAATGTGCCTAATACTGTGCAACATGCAGTAAAAAAAGTTCTCAAGCGACAAATTGTTGTATAGACATTACTATCTTTCAGTGGCGGTTCTAGCTTGAATAACGCCCTGGGCGAGACCCACCCTTCTTACACAAATGGGAAAACACACCAAAGAGAATCTAATTATTACACTATTGAACTTAGAACAGCAAACACACTGTTTAAATGGCACAAAGCCAACTAAAGCCTGACCCTTCTGGCCTTCCTTGAAAAAAATCATCAATGATGTCATCATATGAAATCTGCTCCCCTATTTCATGATTGATACTAAGACTAAACCAATTCACCTTGGAGGTGCACAGATTCATTTTATATTACCTATTTTTTTAGCCATTTCACAGAACCCAGAAAAATAAAAATGTGCATGAACTACAGGCCTGTATTTATAATATTATGAAAGAAATGTGCTTTATTTGGAAGAAAGTGGAGGTGTGACTGACTTTAGCCCACTAATTCCATTAGAGTATTGCTCTATTAAGTGGATCTCCCGTTCCCCCCTGCCCGTTCCAGTAGGGTGACCCAAAGGTGAACTGTCCCCCTCTCTCCTTCTCTCACAGCTTCTTGGCATGCGTCACCACCTCAGCAAGCGTGCACAACAGAGTAATAGATTGACTTGACGTGCAAATAATAGAAAACTGCTATAGAAAAGAGCTCGTGCCGCCCTCCATGAGTCATGACACCCTGGGCGCTTGCCCAATTTGCTCATATCAGGGACCGCAACTGCCATCTTTAAAAATGTGGACAGGAGTAGAAGTCAGACTTTCAGTGATCGTTGCCCTTTATATCCTGCAAACTTGAGTTTTCATGACTTCTGCATTTTAAGATTTAGTAAATATTGTTGTAGCACAAACTTGACAATAAAAGCACTTGAATCTTATGAAATGTAGGCCAATTTTAAGGTGGGGATGAACTGAGAGATGCATTTTGAAATTCTAAGAAAATGGGTTGCATTCGGTCAACGTGCCAATACAGTTTGGGTTTCCTGCCATATACCTTGTCAACAGGAAATTAGAAAAACACAAGACACAATATAGAAACTAAAAAAGGTGCAGCAAGATTTGCAATATCTACTCTCTGAAAAGCGAATCCTTATTTGGGTTGTTAGGCGGGTGTTGAAATAGACAGCTCTCACTTCCAGTGGTTATGGTTCAAAGCGTAGCTGCTATCTTTGGCCCACAGAAAGTGAAAGAGAAAGGATATTCAAAAACATCAGTTGAAGTGATGTCTACTGTGGGAATAATTCAACATTTTGGGGAAAGAAAATCATATTTTCTATTCTTCTCTCTGTTCTTTTGAGGAGTTAGATGATATAGTCAGTAAGTTAGTTAGCAATAAAGTTAGCATAGCATAATGATTTGAAACAAAAAATTCAGAACAACATATCAGCTTCATGAAAGTGAACTATTAATCATGTTCTTCTTTGTTTAAGCTGACATAAACATACAACTAAAAACAGAGTTGTGGTTTTATGTGGATTTATGTGCCAACGCTAACTATTTCCAGTTAATAATAACATTTTGGTGTAGTGATTACCTCCTTGTGACAGCTCAATACTTCACTCTCAAGAAAGCAAATATGCATATTTTCTAAAATGTCTTGTGATTTAGGATTAAAACTTTTCATCTTGTACTGCGTTGTGACTGTCAGCCATACTCTAAGTAGGTTAAAGCAAATGCAAGGATGTATTTGTTCCTTTTATTTGCCCCAGGGGCAGAGATAAATATATACATACTACAGTGTGTACGTCTGAATTCATAACAGCTGTCACATCCGTCTCATATTTAAACACAGCTTTGGATGGAAAGGCCGCTGTTGACCTGCTCTGTTAGCCAAACACGGAAGACTCCTTCACTGATAGTTTGAAGCAGAGCTGGTGCTGGTAGAGATGGACGAGCTCCAGTAAGATAATGGTTTTAAACATAACGTTCCTGAGCCTGGATGCGTCTGGGAAGACACTACGCAGGGAGGACAAGCTGGACATGAAACCACAACATCTTCACATTACAAAGGAGGAGATGGAGCATCTTGGCTTTCCTGGAACACCAGGCCGACACAACAATAAATCAATGATATCATCATGATTTTTTTTTAAATACACAATCGAAAAATAGAATGTAATATGATTAATTAAAGGTGCATGAAGTCATCTCAACTGGCTATTAGATCAAAGCTTTGTTGCTAGAGGGATACCACTTTTCTTTCTCAATGGAAGAGACTAGAAGAGTGAAAAGTGTGTTTTAAAGCCACAATTGTCCCTATAAATAAAATGTATCTTATCTATCTTATTTAATTCAACCCATCTTAGCAACATGTATATATCTTTTTTTTGTTTTCTAATCAATTATTGTCCTGATCTCTGCAAATGTTGAACAAAAGTGTTTTTTTTCTGGCTCACTTTTTATAAAACAGATGTATTTTTAATGGGTTTGTCATTTGCCTCCTCTTCCTCCACACATATTTACCTTGGCACCGGCACCTGTTTCTGTACTCAGCCAATTTGTTCAGCATCTGTTGCCTGCAGACAATATGAGCTGCAATTTAATAGATGAGGCGTTTGGGCCCCCGTCGAGGTTGATCCCTTTAAAGGTGATAATCCTTCTGGTCACTCTGTCTTCACACAGGCTGACCTTTGAGGCCAAACACACACCACAATGACAGATGAGGAAAATATCCTGCTGCCACTGAACACAACACTTCACAGGTGCAACACGTGCTTGGGCATATTTAGAATATGAACGTGAATCTAAAAATGCAATCAAACTAAACAATGCCTTTAAAAGTACACAAACATGTTGCATGGAAGTGTTTTACTGCCTGCTTATGTGGATGAATTATGTGTGTACACAAGACATACAATGACTGCAAGAGCTGAGAATACAGGTACAAGGAAGAAGCACTTGTGCACAGGATACTGATTGACGGTTGTTTTTCCTCGAAGTGAAGGACAGACGAACGGAAAGGAGGGAGCAGAATACGCAGGAAAACAATATAGGTTAAGAGGCAGACCAGACTTTGGCCCTGAAACAAGACTTTTTGAGTGGTTTGCAAATAAATACAGAGATAGCGCTCCATTAGCTCACGTAGTAAGGTGTATATAGTATAGATGGTGAAGTGGGGTAAAGAGGAGCTGGGAGGAGTGATGTTCGGATGCCATATATTATACTGAATCACAGGCAGTTTCCTTTCTGTTCAGATGTTTTGGCCAAGTCTGGTCTTTATCAGGGTCTGGGTAACCGATCATAGCTCTGACTCCCCTCTTCATCTCATAACTACTTACACAAGTGATTGCAAAGCTGTGAGTCAGTGCTGAGCTGTTTTTCCATGAGAAACAATCCCATAAAGTGCAATAATCATTCAACAGGATCCTTGCGTGTACGCACAGATGTATACGTTAGCAAATAAATCACATGCATATACACAAATATGAACATACATCCTCCTTCTGGCACTCTGGCCTGTATTTAAATATTGACGTAGCAACAAGAGGCGCAGTGCCTGGTGAACTTCCTGATTATGGGAAATATGGGTCAAGGCAGTTGCTATAGAAAGTGTAATTGTTTGACAACGTTACATATAGACTGAGGTGACTGTGATAGGTATAAATCTGACTCTTCTCACGCTAAAGATTTTGGTTTGGGGTTAGGGGTTAGGGGTTAGGGGTTAGGGTTTGGTATATATATAGAAAAATAGATATATACATGTGTAAATACACTTTTGGAGGGCTGGTCCTTTTATCAATGGTTTAATGGACATGCCATCTTGTTACTAATCCCTGTATTTATTGCACATTGTCTCTCAAACTTATATGTAAACTGACAATAGGTATTAAAGGGATATCACACAGGTTAAAAAACTGATTACATTCATAGATAATACTGTTCTTGAAATAATTAAAATGGGATGTAAAAGACATATAAAGCTTTAATAATTTTTCTTTGACATTCCATTAATACAATTAATTATAGCTAAATTTATTTTACTCTTCTGTCTTTTAATAGCTCACTTTATTTCCCAACTGCGTATTTTTCCTTTATTCGTTCATGAATGTCTGGTCTCAGCACACATGTAATAATTTATCTAAATATTACATTTTAAGTGCATTTTGTCCACATTGGGCCTCCGTACTCTGCTGTCAGGCGCCTTGGCCAAGAAAAATACCCACATTTAATGTTTTAGACATTGTTTATATGTATGTGTATGGCTGTGAAACTCAATACCATCAAAAAGAAAAAAATGTAGTTAAAAACATCACCATAGAATAAATGTTTCTGTCTGGCAGCAAAGCAGAGCAGAAGACAGACTGAACTATCGTTTTCCTAAAGTGATCAAGTTAAAATATGTTTCTGGTTGGTGGCCCAAGGGTGGCTTCTGTTCCACATGACAGGAAGACAGAAAGCTTATATACAACATGCGTATATAAGATAAATCCGTTTGGCTTACTACCAAAAGAAGACGTATATTTGCCACTGTAGAGAGCAGACAGAAGGATATATGACTTTATCTGATTTATCTTGTAATAAAGGCACCTTGGGCTAAAGATGAACACATCCATTATATTAATATAAAACTAAATTAGATGTTAAAATGTTTGTGGTTTCAGGACGATGACATCAGAAAATTATTCTGGCTTCTTCCACTTACAGTCCTCACTTTCACAATCATAGTTTTCCTACCTTTAATCATATCTACACTGCATTTTTGGGAAGATCTACTTCATTAAGGTTCCCGTCATCTGCAGAGTAGACTGACTCAACATACCTCTTTACTCACATCTGATAACAATGGATCTAAATCCATCTACAGTACAAAACAAGCCAAGAGATCACTTTAAATTCAGATGTTAATGTAGGTTGTAGGCCTTCCACGTCACCATGACCTACAAAACTAATCATTTCCAATGTGTCCTTATATGACCTCGTTGCTTCATAATGCATCTGTGTCTTATCAGATGTGATAACTTAAGTGATGTGAACACTGGCAAAAAATAAATGAAACCATAAACAACCCTCTCAGATGCAGATGAAGTTTAACAGTTTGAAAAGGAAGGAATAACAGATGACTCAGAATTCATGTTTTTTTTAATGATTACCAAGAAGAAAGTATATTATTTATCATATTGTATTTACATCAAAATTGTGGCGAGATAACGCAGATATCTGTCTGAGAGCTGGAAGACCACACACACACCCTCGGGGGAGAAATTCTGCCAACAAAATCTCTAATTAAGGAAAAAATATTATCTAGACCAAAGGAAATCCCCTTTTTGATGACTGTTATCTGTAAAACTTAGCAGAAGAGAGAACATCAAAACGGATGTCAAACACAGGATGCTACGATGCATCACTCTTTGAATTTCACTTTGTTTAGTCTCACAGATTCTCGCATATGAGTGTACTTAGAGTTAAGTCATGAGGAACAGTTTGTTTTAGAGGATAGGTTTGAAATTTTGGCGTAGACAAAAAAGATCTGGATTGGTCATTCAAATCAGATCAAAACCTTTCTCAGCTACTTAACTTGTGATTAAATAAGCTTATGTGTCTGCCCATTGAGCTACAAAAAGCACAGCTGAGGCCTGTCAGATAAGATGGAAACACCACGCAACATGTTAAAATCCTGAGGAGAAGGAAAAACACTCTTTCTGCTGTCAGAGAACAAAAAGTCTGATCAGCAAATGTCTCTGCTTGATTTCCTGAAATGTTTCCTCTCCGTCTCCTTTTCTTGCAGCTCTCTCTCCCTCTCTCTCTTTTTACCGATCGGGTCTTTGGAGGCAGAAGACTTTCGACTGGTTGTCTCCTGAGGCCGTTACTACGAGAGTTGCTTCCCTGTGAGAGAAATGAAGACAAGGACAGTCAGGCTGAGATCAAGAGAGACAACAAGCTGAGGGGTAGGTAAAAAATGCAGTATCGGTACAATATAGTAAATTTACATTTCAGAAAATTGTGAAAAATACATAATCTCATGTGGCTTTAATGACTAAAATTACATTCACTAATGCTGCACCTGAAAATATTTACACTATCAATTAACCTATCAATCATTTGGAGTAAAAAAAAAAAAGTTTTTAGGTTTTGAGCAACAGTCCAAAACTTAACAAAACCATATTAAAAATAACATTAATAAAATCATATATTTGTCATTATAAATGACTTCAGTGGTTAAAAGATTATCCTTCAGTCAGTTTATTAGCAGGTGGAAGACCAAAGGAGGCAGCCTCATGCTGGTTACCACCGTAAGCACACTTCATGTATTTCCATAGAGATTTGAGATGTAGAAATGAATGAATGCTATTATATGAATTGCAGTTTTTATTTTCAAATAAAGCAACAAAAACCCAGAATACTGTAGTTTTGAGTCATTCAAGTTCTTGTGTGATACCCAAACTTCTGTAAAGCAAAGCATCAGTGGGTGGAGTGTGTTGAATGATACAACACTTTCTCTATCTAGTGGCAGAGTTGCACCTGTTGATGGTGAAGTCGAGGATCTCTGCGTTGTGGCCGTGGTACTCTGATACCATGTTGCCGGTGCGAGCGTCCCACAGGCGCAGCACTCCGTCTAAACTGCAGGTGGACACCACAGAAGAAGACTCTTCCCACTGCAGGTGAACAATGCCCGCCTGGAGGAACACAGGGAAGAACAGCGGGTTAATAAACAGACTCTGGCAGCCAGCCTGAATGTCTTCATCTTCTTCTTCTTCTTAGGCGACAACTGCTATCATTGTATTACTGTAACACACTGACAATAATAATTTAAATATATTCCTTAATTGGAATTTCTCCTTCAGGTGTCACCTCATCCATCTGTTGAGGCATTATCTGCAAATCAACAACTGGACCTCACAGATGGCACTAATGTGGTTGCTAGGAGACTTGTAGACTAGGAAACATCTGCCAAGCCTCTACACAAGTTAAGACAAGTGAGAATGCATGTATGGAAACTTTCCTGTGCTTTAAACAAACGTGGAACTAAATATATAACACACACAAACAGAGACGCTCTCTCTGCACTCTGGTTACCTCGTGTTGGCACCTGTGCCTCAGGCTCTGCGTGGAGATATCATATATAGCCAGAGTCCCGTCCAGGTAAGCTACAGCTACGAGAGGCAGGCTGCGAAAGACAAGAGAGAGATGACACAAGTTCAGGAGCTGAAGCAGAGCTGCGACACTCTGAAAAGGTAAAATGTTCCTGTAAAATTCTCTTTATCATGGATCTGCCCTCGGGCACTTCTATGAAATTAAGTTCTGTGTTGACTCCCATTATCATTTTAATTAATCTGAAGTGCCTCAGAACCTAATTGCATATTTTGTCTGATTAAACTTTCAAAGGCATTCAACTGTCAATCATATAGGCTGAAAAAAGCAGCAAGTCCTCAAATTTAAGAACAAGCAAACATTTTAAGCTCAAAGTGACTGTTCCATCCTTTGCTATTTAAGTGTAGAAAGGTAAAAAATCACATAGCACTACTTTAAAATGAATGCAGTTCAACACATGCATTGACGTGGTTAGAATGCATTAAACTATTATATGAACTAAAAACTAAATGTAACTCTCACTCACATGTTGCAGAATCCCACAGACTCAACAGAGTTGGTTTCTTCATTGTCTTTCGATCCTTTGGCTATGTCTCCCTCCACAGAGAAAGCTCCGACCACCTTCACACACACAACAACCCCCCCCCCCCAAAAAAAACAATTAGAATCGGCTGAAAAACACTTAACTCCTACAAAGAATACAAAACCAGCAGGATATGGTTTACGAGTCATGTGACCATCACCACACAGACTTGTTTTCCCCTTGTGTATCTGCTGTTGCGTTGTCATGGCACCCACCTTGCCCGTGGCTGGGTTGATGAGCTTGGCCCAGCCGTCCACTGACCCTGTCAGCACCAGAGAGCCGTCCTTGTTGCATGCGAGGCAGGTGAGTGCCCCCTGGTGTCCATCCTGACCTGCAGTAATGTTAAATGAATTCATGCAGAGCAGAAACTTTACATTGCAACTCTCGTTACCAAAAACAGAGTTAGTTGGCTGGGAACATTAGATTCCACTGTGTATTTTTGTTGCTGTTGGCTGTTTTATTGGGTTGTAACTCTTCATTTGATTTATGTCTGATACTTTAATAGTTTCCCCTTACTGCCTCTGATTTACTGTTGTTGTCTCTTTGTATACAAATTTGTGAGTGAAGCTCTATTCTATGAAGCTGCTGTTTATATTCCTTTTATGTCAAACCTAAACTAAAATTAGCTCATTACTCACTGACTTCTTAGCTCTGCTATGTCTTCTCGCTAAGTGGAAGAATGACTTTCCCATTGTGGTTGGAGCAGCTGAATAGCATCAGATGTTTTCAAGTGAATCACTCCAACACGCACTAATCTTCAAGGTAGAAAATCTCCTTGTTGTTCTTACTGTAATTTCTACAGAAACCCCCCGAAATTGTAAGGTAATCTGAGAAACGCCACACTCACCTTTGATGACGTGGCAGGCGTTTCCCTGCTTCAAATCCCACACACGCACGGTCCCATCATCGTAACCCACCACAGCCCGCTTACCTGGAGATAGGGGATGAAAAATACACATTAAAGTGAAATTAATTAACAATAAGTTATCGCTTTCTTTCTACATCTGTTTTAAAATGTGTCTCAACTTTAAAAGTTAATGATTATGAATATTCTAAAGCATCTGACAGATCTCCTCTTCTTTTAGTCTCTCTTACCATCGGGAAGGACTTTGCCGCGGGTGGCCTGGCACGCAGAGCCCTGGAAGGTTTTACAGTCTCCTGAGGGGATCTTCCACATCCACACGTTGCCGTCGTCTGTTCCCGCCAGCAGCACCGGAGCACACGGGTGCCACTCCAACCACTGCGGAGGAAGCCGGGCAGACGACCACCGATTTATTATTTCCCCTCTGCCATCCACTGCAGTTTACACAGTTTGTAACTTTTACCGAGCAAGCCCTTATTGAGTGATTATGGGTTGTGTGCCTTGCTAAAGGGTGACTCAGCAGCAGCGGTTAAGAAAGGAGTCTGATCACTCGCTTCCCCCCCACGGGACCACTAATTCTCAGCCTCTCTTATTTCCTCATAAATTCCTCCAGGCCCAATAAAAAAGACTTCACACAAGTGCTTACAGATGCAGAAACTGTAAACATAACAACATAATGCACGCTTTACATAAAATACACATTCTCTTCAGCTGAAACCTTTACCTCCAGATCTCCCACTTCGAAGGACCAGATCTCCTCTTTGGTCTCGACTTTCCAAACCTTAATCATGCCGCTCATGTCGCCCGAGGCCACCATGGAGGAGTCGTGGCTGAACACGGCGCACGTCACAGAGTCTTTGTGGCCTGGGGAGGCAAAAAGTAGACTGGAGATGAATTCACTTCCACAATGATGATTTCAGTTTGTGATATCATGTGTATTAATGTGCTCAAAGCTACAGGGAAACACCAGGAGATGTTTTTTGTTGCTAGATTTCTGTTTGTTATGTTGCTATGTTCCTGCTCCTCAATGTGAAAGGGACAAGAATGTAAACAAAAGGTAACATGGGCTTACTTGCTTGTTCATTGGAGTTTATCAGTAAAGAATACAGTTGTTGGTGGTGTTTTGTTGTGACTACTAAGGAAAATGAATCTATCAGAGCAGGTTTTCTTAGAGAGAAGAAATTTTAAAATATAATCTATAAACTGAATTTAAACCGACCAATTTTGATCATTTTTATCTTTTTTTTCACGTTTTGGCCATCTGTTTACACTAAGTTTGCATTTCTGACACCCAAATTAGAGCATTTTCAAAGAGGAATCCATAAACGAGGCATGGTGTATTGGTGTAGATGAGAAAAAGTGAGCTTTTAGGCTATGTAGCAGAAGAGTAAAGACACATTTCCGATTAATAGGGAGGTGTTATGTTCCATTCACAACCAAAAGAGAAAAATAATGCAGGAGCTGTGTGCCTCACTGTTGACCAGACATTTAAGCTGTGATGTAGGTTTCTTATTTCCATAAAAAAACAGGACGGTGAACATGAAATTTGAACCTTTTTCCTTTTGTTTTAGTATTTTGGTGCAGATATAGACCTCAACACCAGCAAGGGGTTAATTTTTACTTATAAAGAACATCTCAACAACCCTGCTTTTAATTAACACTCACCTGTGCACTCAAACAGCACCTCTCCGTCGCTCACCCTCCAAACGTACGCCTTATCGTCCTCTCCTCCCGTTATCGCCAGGCTGTTTGTGGCGGGGTCCAAATTCACACAAAACACAGAGCCTGCACATACAAGCAAAAAAAACAACAAACTAAACTTTAACAGACTCAAATGTGTCTGATACTAACATCACAAACACAGAAGCAGGATGCTACCTGTGTGTTTGGAGAAGGTGAGCTCGCTGTCATCTTGCTCTTCGTCCGCTTCCATCTCATCCTCCGTCTCCCAGCCTTCATCATCATCTGCCATTCCGGGCTCTTCGAAGTCGACATCCTCCAAGTCATCGGCCAAATCATCTGTAAGTGGAAGAGAGCAATTAAAAATATGAACTTCTTTATAGAAAAGTTAAAAAATAGGTTCACAATTTTTTAAATGTGTCTTAAAACAACCATCAGGTGCATTATTAAGGGATTTTTTAATAGTCAGGATGAACAAGAGGAAGGATTTACAGCAAGAAAAACATGTGTCAGTGAGCATTTGGACATCTGACTGTGTTGATACACTTAAAAAACTGAAATCATCCTTTAAATATGTTGAGGCTTATTGATGGTGTGCAGACCTGCTGCCAGAAATAGTGTACAAAAACAAGTAGTAGCAGTGTGATCTGATGGTTAACACGTTTTCTACTCACCAGGACCAGGCTCTGTGTCGTCCAGGTCGATAACTTCAATAATCTCCTCATCTCCGTGGATGTCAATGGCATTTCCCTCTGTGTTATCCATACGAGCAAAACTACCTAAAAAAGTAGCGTTAATTAATTACTTTTAGTTACACACAGACTCGTAAAGTTATTAAAAGCTACACTTTCGTCGACAAACGTTATGTGAATTTTAAGATAAGCAGCACTTAAAAATGTCAAAATAACCGAGTCCCCATGTTTTTCTTCACATGTTTCGGCGACTAGAAAGACAGGCGCATGAAGATGACGACACATAAAAACCATTAGTGTTGTTCACTTATTTGTCCACTAGATGGCGACGTTTGTAAAGAATGAAAAGTAGAGAGGTGAGTTAAAAAAAACTATCAACATTGTTGTTAAAAAAAACAATGATAATAACAGTTATAATAATAATACATTTATTCTAGGTACTCTATTACGCTTTAAATAGAAGAAAAAAGACAACATGTATCTAAAGTACTCTAAGACTGCTTCTTAAATAATGATAATAACGTTACAACTTCTCCTACCGTCAGTGTTGGAAGCTAACTAAGTTACATTTACTCCAGGACATTGTTGTACATAACAACAATTTTGAGGTACTTGTACTTCACTTGAGTCTTTACATTTGACGTTACTTTATATTTCTACTCCACTACATTTATGTGTCAGCTTTAGTTACTTTTCAGATACACATTTTTGACACAATAAGTACTTTAAGCTGATAATACTTGTGTACTTTTACTTAAGTAGGATTTTTCATGCAGTACTTATATTTGTAATGTATTTTTATATTGCTGTATTGTAACTTTTACTTAAGTAATAATACATTTATTCATAAAGGTGCTTTTCTAGGTACTCTATTCCACTATACACAAAAGGCATTTACTCAAATACTGTATTCAGTTCTGAGGTACTTGTACTTTACTTGAGTATTTCCATTTGATGCTACTTTATACTTCCACTGCAATTCATTTCAGAGGGAAATATTATACTTTCTACTCCACTACATTTATTTGACAGCTTTAGCTACTTCCAGTGGTTTCCAACCTGTTTGTCTTTTGACGTCTTACAAAAAGAAGTTTGTATTCTGGGTCACATTTCAGATGTCTGGGAGTCGATTTCTCACATGGTTTCATTTCAATAAATGTTCAAATAATCCAATATTTCACCAAAAATCAAAGATTAGGGAAAACTCCAAAAAGTAAAGACAGATTTGCGTATCAGAACTTTTTTTCTTCTTTCCTCTCCCATTAATCATCTCATGACCCCTCAGATTTATTAGGTGACCCTTCGAATTGGCCCAACCCTTACATGGGGATCCAGTAGAACTAAACTAGCTCCATCTCCAGCAGCTACAGAAGTAACATGCTGCTCTAACACTGATGCTTCACTATTAATAATCTAATGATGTCAGATGTAATAATATATCAGTCAGAGGGACCAAACCACTACTTTTACTTGTGTTTTTACATTGCTGTATTGTTACTTTTACTTAAGTGAAGGATCTGAATACTTCTTCCACCACTGACTACAACTATATCACAAGATGTTCAAGTAACACAATAAAATAAATTGAGATGTTATCGCCATAATCTGCCAATTTGCCAACAGATATTTACTTGATACGTTCGACTTTGTTTGACATGAGGTCAAAGTGACAAGTATCATTACATATTATAAATAAATACAGACAACTGTCCACATCTTCACATTCACTTAAATGAGAAAGTGTGTCCCAAACTCTTGACTGATACTGTACCTCCTCTACGAATCATTATAGAATAAAGTCCTCCTACTACTACTAACAATAATACTAGTCAAACAGCAGCATTGTGCAGCTAATGTGTTGCTTTTAACATTGTTTCTATTTCTGTGCTGTCAGTCTTTTGTCCAGTGGCGACCCAGGAAGCCAAAAGTCCTTGCATGTGCACATTTTTCTTGGCCTCCTCCTGACTCTTAAAATATCATCATAGCGTCTTCCTCATTGTGTGACTGTAACGCTGTCTGTCTACTGCCTGACTTCTTGTTCGCGCGGCCTTGTCGGATATCATCCCCTCTTTCACTCATTCACTATTCCCTGCATGATTAACACAGCAAATTGAGAGTTCAGACACGTATGAATCATCGTCACTCTGCTTGACCGCTGACAGGTGTCACAAAACCGTAATTTAAACGCCTGTTATTATAGAGGCAAAGGTGACGCAAGGCATAATGGGACCGTTAACTACAAATAGTGAAAACACTGTTGTCACTTCAGCTCATTGAGGAAATTATTGAACTGAAATTCTTCAACTTACACTTCCTTTATTTAATGGTTTGCTTTGCAGTGAGGCTAACACACAGACAATAAGTAGCACCAATCTATAGGCAAGGACATAACATAAATACAAAGATAAATGTCAGATAAAGAGCCAAATAAGTGCCATTCTTGGTAAGATAAAGCACATGAATGCACAGGATGTCACTGTATTGCATTCAGATATTCAAACTACAGGAATAAAAGAGTCTTATTGAAAGAGACCCGACTTCTTATGCATTTTATGATCAGGACAGCTAAGAATTAACTGAGTCTTACTGATAACTAAAAAATAAATGTCTTGAAGCTGAGTTTGCTGCACCCCAATCACCTTACCTGTCAGTTTTTATTTGTATCAGACTGATGTGACTAAACCAAGCCAAAATATAATAAATAAGAACAGATCAGTCACAGCGCTGAAGTATTTCTACTCAGGAACAACATCAGTGTCTGTGGAAGTGATACTGGCCATGTGTCCCTCTAAAATGAGTGATAATGTCTTTGTTTTTATCTTCAAAATATACATAAAACTTGTTACACCAGTGGTAGGAAAATAACGCACCCCCTCCCCTTAACAAACACGGAAGTTTTTCTCTTTTCTAAATTCGTCTCCATCAAAACCTTTACATGACTGTTAAAGTTCACAAACCTGCTGTAGATAACAAGGCTCAATGCAAATCCCAATGAATATGACCCTGACACTGTTTATTATGTTTGGATAAGCTCACAGATAGCCTAGTGTCACGTTTACGTTTAAGTTATTTTGAGGTGTTATGGTGATATTGTGTGTGTATAAGTGTTTCTTTCTGTTAAAGTTGCAATTTATATATGTGGTTTGGCCGATAAAACTGATTTTCTGTTTGATTTTCTGCAGTCAAATCAAACAAAGTTCCTCGTGTGTAGCGTGAATCCACCCCGCTGAAGTGCCGGTGAGTGAACATCAATCCCTGCAACATCAGGAGCCTGACCTTTGACCTCTGGAGGATATTTGTTTGTTTGTCCGCAGTAAACCACAGGAATATCATTAGAGGCAGAGCAGCACTCAAAAAATGAGCTCTCCTCTCTTTCTGAATCCCTCCATCTAAAGTTCTCCCCTCGGCCAGAGAAATTTTATGAACACTTAACACAGTTTGTCTACTTCAAGTTTCTTGGTCGGGGCCTCTATGTCGTCTCGCTATATGCTGCTGGCACAGCTCGTGGACTTGCATGCCCAAATAAGTTTTACTGGCTGCCTGGGCCCTCCATTTCAAGCCTACTCTGGAAAAATACAACCATCTCATGATGTGGTGAGATGTGGAAACATCAGGGTGTACGTTATTTAGACGTTTTAAATCTGCAGTGAGTGAGAGATTTATAAACTCTCCGTCAGTTGAGTTGGAAGAAGCCTGTTGAACTTTCACGCTGGAAACTTAGATGACATTAGTTACGACGCTGGTTGCCGCCGCTTTATTTCATCAATCTTTCTCTGCGTTTTTTTTTTCCAAGCCAAAGACTTCACTCAGCTGCTATTGACATAAGCTGCTAACTTTGTTGAATTAATTGGGGAATATTAATTGTTTTTTTGGGACGTTTACAGCGAGTGGCAGTTGATTTTGAAGGATGATGCAAATGCTGATCCAAGAGCTGATATTTTCCCATATAATTAAATTAACTCGTTTTCATACCAAAACATGGCAAGTAGTCACTGTTTTCCCTAGAAACAGCAGCTAGACCATCATGAGACACTCAGAGTCTCCACTGAAACCCAGACTTAGGAAATTCTTTCAGGCTTAGCAGCTCCTTAAGGCAACGTCGCTCATAAATAAACGTCAGAAAACATAAAAAGTGACCGGTCACATCAAAAGATTAACAGCATGACGGAGGAAAGTGTCAGAAGGTGGATACACATGTTTAATCCCTAAGAAGTAACAGAGATCATGCACCGGGTTTTTGACCTCAGAAAACATGTGAGTCAGTCCCCCGAGCAACCAGGACATCCACTGAAACATCAATCATGAGCTCACAGGAAGTTCTTTCACTCCTTTCAGTGCTTTAGTTGATCTTTTGCCTTTTTTTTTTTTTTTTAGGATATTTTGAGAGATTATAAACAGATTTTCCATGAGTTTTGAGTTCACTGATAGAAAGAATTTGATTTTGAGCTGAATGTGAAAATTCAGCAGTTGTGATAAGAAGAGTTTATTTTTCCATCTACTTTAAACTTCTATTTCTCTACATTTCAGAGGAAAATGTACATTTTACTTCACTACATTTATTTGACAGCTTTAGTCAGCAGTTACTTCTTAGATTACAAATGTACATATTAAAAAAAAAACCTATATGATAAACTTATAACACAATATGATGTTGAAGATTAAACCAAAGTCCAACCTTTTATGAATTGCAATCCTTCACAGAAAAACAGCACCTTGTTGGCATCAAGTCTCATCTAAACTTCTCTGATGTTTTCATTTATAAGTCATATGAAAGAGGTGAAATTATTTGACCACATTTCTCCAAAAAAAAGCAAAGATTATCGACAGTTAAAAAAATAAACGCTGCAGAATTATTTTCATAGTTTTTTTTCTACTTTCCTCCCCCATAAGTCATCTGATGATGACCCATGAGATCAATCTTGTGTCCTTTTGAAGCATGCCCCACCCTTAAATTGGGAACCACTGCTCTATCTAACCCCCAAACTGTATCTAAAAGTAGCAAATAATGTTATATATAATAATCAGGGCCCACTTTTGTTACTTTAAGTATATATAGCCGATTGCAGGACTTTTACTTGCAATGGAGCACTTGTATTTGAGTACGTCTTCTACCACCAAACATGAGTCAAATCCTAGTCGAAATTATGACAGAAACTTTTTGTAACTGCAAAAATGTGCTTGCAGAGTCAGAAAGTCTTTTAAACCTACATTTATTGATCTAACACCAGGCTGCGGGACTGCTGAGCGCCGGTGGAGGTTTTCTAGCGCCGAGTGCCTCCCCAGTTTGGTTTTGTCTTAAGTCTCTGAATATGCCTATTTTTACCCAGACACCCTGGAACAACACGTTGGGTGGGCTTTTTGTCTGCCGTCATCAGGACAGCAGGGACCAGGAGCAACCCGTCATAACAACATTTCTCGGTTTATCACTCCGGCACGCTGGTTTACGTCTGAAAAGCGGGACACTCAGGGGTGCTGTTACTTTATAGGGAACACACACTGCCTGACCAGAACGTGGACGCATATTTATCCCTGTGTGTGTGCAGTTTTGTGTAAAGGTGCATGTACCGTACACACACACACACACACACACACACACACACACACACACACACACACACACACACACACACACACACACACACAAACACACACACACACACACACAGTATCAGTAATAAGGCCTGGGAGCTGTTGCTGTGTGAGAGGTAATTACTCCATGCAGCTCTGCGAGGCTTTGATGGAAAGTTTTAGACTAACTGGCTCGACTGTAAGAAGCCTTGACTCTGCTTCTTTTTTAACAAGAACTCTTTATGGCTCCTTTTGCTCTCTTTTCTCTCTTAAACGCTCCAGTTTCACGGCATCCTGGAAAGATTTTAGGTCTCGTTTTTTAAATATGAGCAAACAAGGAAAAGGCTTAATTCAGCTAATGCCACTTATTTACGTTGGAGGCTGTGTCCCATCACATGCCGTCTGATGTAAGATGTGTACAAGTCTTCTCTTTCTTCTTGGCAAAGCAACATTTCTTTATGACACTGAGGTCTGCCTGCTTTGTCTACGCGCCGCGTCTGACTCATGTGGGAGCGTGCTGGGTGAGACGACGGCTTCCCCTCTCAAACCACTAACAGCCAGTTGTGTGTGCGCTCTGCAAGTGGTCTGGTCCACAGCCTGTGTGTGATGTGTCTGCTGTGGTAGCCGAGCGGTCGTTTGCACAGGTCTTACACGCTCGCCTGTTGACTTTCGAGCCTGATCGCTGCTCCTCTTCCAGCCGCCGGCCCAAAAAAACACCATGTATTTTTGGAACATCATTACTCAGGATCTGTGTTTTTTAGTTTGAGCCATGTAAGGCACTTTGGTACAGATTCTTTTAAAGGCATCACTCTCCAAATAAGACCACTAGGTATTAACGTGAAGTGGGAGAAGGTGGTTGTTAGTCTCCTGGATGCAAAATAGTTAAACTAACATAATCAGCGATTTGGCAACCTGAATAGGATATTCACTGAATTGCAAATGTTCTGCTCTGGGCAATATAAACCAATCTAATCCCTGCTTTGACATCACTGCTCTGGACACACTCAATCGCACACATGCACATATACACAGATGTGCGTGTTTTATGCACGTCTGCGTCAGCAAAAAGCTCATAGACAAACAATACAGATGCAGATGTCCAAAACCAATGTGTGCTCCCTGACAGCTGGAGTATAAACTCTGAGTTTTTTGTGTAGAGTGTTCGACAGTGACGTACATCTTTGTAAGTACGATAAGAAGGTTGTGTATGTTTTGAGACAACTGTTGTAACTTATCTGTAAAGCATCATCGTTACAATAAGTCTTCACATTAATACTTCTTTTATAGCTTTTTATTGCTTTCAATTTGCTCAAAAAGCAACATAATGTAGTTTATGGATTTAAGCCTATTGGATTTTTGCAATATTGGTTAATAACTCAGATAATTTGCTCTGAGATTGTTTACACACATTCACGCCCTACTGAGGATGAACTGAACTTTTGGTGATCCTTTATTTTTTCCTCTGGCAGAATCAGCTGAAAAATTCAGTTTGTTCAGTACTGTACCAAATACCTAAAGACATTTCCATCCCCCTTAACTATAATATAAAAAAATGTATTCAGTATTATTCACACAATTTCCAAAGTTAGGAAATTCACATGACATAGGCAGCAAGTCCAGATGAAGCAGCATTTTGAGACAATCTAACTTATGTATCGTGATGTATTTCCGAGTGAAATAGGACAGACAGTCGGGACGTAACCTTGGGAGGAATTTAATTTGAACGCTGAAAAGTGGGCGCGTCATAATGAATCTTCACTCTGTGCCACTAAAAGTTGAGACTGATCGATGGGCGGATGTCATGATATTATTGGTTGTAATCGGTCGGTTCAAGCCTACGTAAGCACCTTTTATTTTACAGGAAAAAATATGATTGGATTTTGATATTAGAATACAAATGTTTTATTTTCATAGCATATATTATTAAACAGGTGCACAATATGGCTGGAGATGTGATTCAAATGGGTTAAACAGGCAATTTGTCATTTCACCTTCACTTTAAGAGCATTTGTAAGAGCTAGAAAACATTTAGTATTGTTTATCATATTATTAACAAATATAGTATATATTTACAAAAAAATAGCTCATTGCAAAAGAAGTCTATCAGCTGTTCAGAAAGCTCTTGGAGTAAATTTTTTTTATTTAAAATGAGATCAGATTCTTGGTGATGCAGGTTTTTGGTTTTTGGTTTTTGGAAACAACGCACAGATGAACGTCTGCAGCTCTGGAGGTTTTAGCCCTAAAGAGCTTACTCAAGCACAACAACATCAGAGATGCCTCCAAGACCGACCACCTTACGTAACCGATGCTCCGTAGTTCATCCACAGAAATTATAATCCTCTGTTTCCATGGATACGGCTGTCCCAACAGGCCTTCCTCGTACTCCAAAAGAGGAACGACCTCGATTAATGAATGCAAGTTGTAGCCGAGCAGCGCAAAGCTGGGACTGAGTTAAAAATAAAAAGATCTTCTGACAGCAATGATAGCGGCGATGGTGACTTAGGGAAGGTCAGTCAGGCGATCGCCCTGTTCGGAGTGCCCTCGAGCAAGATGATGAATTGTTGGCAGCCCCAGTGAGGCTGATCCTGACCTCTTATCTCCCTGTGGAGGAGGAAGGTGAAGAGTAAAAACAGCTGTTTTCCTCTCAGACAGTGAGGAAAAAATAAAAAATGGTGATAATTGAACTATAAGAATATTACAAAGATGTTAGGAGATAAAATACCTTAAAATAAGTTGCTGTGGGAGTAGTCGAGGAATATTATAATGATACTATAGCATCTAACCTTTGACTTGCTGGAAGATGTGGGATTGAGACCATGTAAGAAACTTTCCCCTTCAGCTATAACAAAAACAAATATCACAAATGATGCTGATGAAAAACTTCAGTCATGTTTAAACCATTTCTTCTCTTCAGGCCCAGAGTCTCAACCTATCTGAATGTATCTGTGAACTTCAGTGAGCCGTCAAAGCAGCCCGAGGACAGGAGAGGAGCTTCATCTACCTGCACTGGTGAATAATAACACCGTCTCTGCCTGCAGATGCAGCCTATAAAGAAACTGGTTAGCATATTACAGTAATCAAGCCGGCTCAACCAGGCAGCGACGTTGCAGTTTTGCCTGTGGGCGGCTGCTGAGATGCAAAATCAAATATAAAGTAATGGAAATAAAAGCAGATTGGATTAGAGTCGGCAGTGGGGAAGGCGTTTCATGTTGCAATGAGTGAGAATTGGATAAAAATGTTTGTTTCATTTTGACGCTGCTGGTTATGTGAAGTGTTGAGTAATGGGAGGAAGGTTAGTAATGTTGCGAGAGATCACTTTCTATCATCTGTGCGATTCTCTTCCTGTATTTGAGTGATTAATGATTTCTGTTGTTGGCGTGGATACATTTGTGGATGCTCTCTCACACTTGACAATGACTTGTTTAAATCTACAATAACTACAAAAAACAAGAATTACAAGGAGCATGACAGAGCAAAAATGTAACATTACAATCTCTAGATTAAAGCTTGTTTGTTCCTTGTATTATAACAATTAAAGCAGCCATATGGTTCATTTTGCAAGGATACTACATAAAATACACAACAAAACTACAATACAGTCATGTAGGCATATTTTAAGAGCATTATAGTCATACCATAGATATGAGAGAGATAAAACATATGATTGAATTGCTATAAAAGCCTCTCTGAGGCACACAGACTAACTTAATGTCTATTAAACTATTACAGGAACATCTTAGTTATGCTGTACTGATATAATAGGAGATCAATCTATCATACATTAGGATCGAGTTATTAGAAACACACTGCTGAGATGCAGAGGCTAACTAGAAGTGAAAGCTCATTACAGGTGTATATTCATGTGAATTCATGATTAAAATGGATAGAAAGCACCATAAAGTATAATTAGGTTGCTGTACATCATAATTGGAGTAGCATAAAGACATTAATTAACAGTGCAAGTATATTACATGGTTGTTTTTATGGGTGAAAACCAGCGCTGCTTATTAACAAAGATTTCTGTCAGCAACAACTATTCAATCAAATAATCATTTTAGTCATTTTTTTAATCAAAAGTGCTTAACATTTGCTGGTTGCAGCTTGTCAGATGTGGGGATTTGAAGCCTTTTCTGTGTCATACATGGTGGCAAACTGAATATCTTCAGATTTTGGCCTGTTGATCAGATAAAACAAGACATTTGAGCTCGTGAGCTCTAAGAAATTATGATGGGCATGTTTCACTGTTTTCTGATATTTTACAGACCATACGATTAATCTATAATGAAAATAATCATTAGTTGTGGCCCTAGTATAAAGTTATAACCATTTATTGGGTCACTGTTAACATAATAGATCCTAATATGAATAATATAGGTGTATTTTGATACTGTGGTTTGTATATACAATGCAGTGGTTGAAGTTATAAGTTATTGAAATATTTTACTTCAGTAAAAGTGGCAATAACACTGCATAAAAAGACTCCATTACAAGTAATATGTCTGCATTAACTTCATCCTACCAACATATTTAACATACAAGGACTACTGGCTGGGGTCCCAGGTGACCCCAAGAATGAACTACTGTATGAAACAACCTACATAGCAAAATGTATTTATTCTCAAAATATTATTCTTTATGTTAATGTATATTGTGGGGAAAAAAATAACATTTAGGGTCTTTGAAAGAGCACATGAGGAAATCTGTGTCTGCTATATCTGTGTGTGTCTGTCTCCTTTTCTACCCCCCTATAGTGTGTGATACTTTAAATTAGGACCCATGGCAAACATGAAATCTATAAATAGTTACATCAATTTAAAATTGCATGGGCAGAATTGGGTGGTTTCAACTGGGGTCCCCTGGGTCCCCAATACATTGTTGTTGTTTTTTTAAGTATAACAATATATGAATAATTGACAAAGTTATAAAACAAATTGGAATGATAGAATAATGTGAGCCAATGTGAGATATTACAAATAAGTCTACTGGGGTCTGTGGGTTAAAATATTAAATTTAAAGTATTGAAAGTAGTATTTAGTTTTATTCCACCACTGACTATAAGACTGTATAATAATATTATAGGATGCCACAAACTATAAAAACCCAATAAGGCAGGAAAAAAAGTTAATAAAAACTCACTGGGTGAAACAGAGTCCTAAAGGAGATATATATAAGATGCATGTTTGAATATTACAGTAATATCTCCTGCACTGCAGGACACTTCCGCAGACTTTCTCTTTATTAGTGACAGACATAATCACAAGCTTTCATCCAAATCACCACACCACACACACACACTCGCAGATAATCACATTTTCAGCAGGCTAACCCCGCCTCTGGTAAATGCAGGGGCGCTCCATGTGACGCTGCTGGGGCTGTAACAAAAATCCAGTATGGCGGAATCTGTCAGGAGATGAATTTTTTCGTCTCCCCCCTCCTCCTCTCTCTCTCTCTCTCTCTCTCTCTCTCTCTCCTTTGCGCGGAGTCTAACATGGGAGAGGAATAAAAAAAAACCCGCGGGACACATGTTGGGACGTGTGGCTGTCTCCTGGCGTGTTTAGGTGAGCTGTTGGCTACTTTGTGTGTCCTCTCGGGATGAATGTGTAGCCGAGCTGCGCTGCTTTGATGTTGATATTCAGGCAAAGGGGATGCGATGCACAGACAGGATTCATCAAAACAATGTCCGGGGCTGAAGTTTCCACTCCGGGGCTTCACCCGATTATTCCTCGCCGTTTACCTTTGAGCGTGAACCGTACCCACTCTTCTGGTAGGAGTGATTTTTTTCCCCCACATGTTTAAAAGCTACACATTTCCATACGATTTATTTTCTGTAGCGGGCGGGAAGTGTGTAGGCAATAAGGAGGGGAGGGTGTGGAGAGGGAGAGGGAGAGAGAGAGAGGGGGGGGGGGATTGAACAGGCGATGTTTATTATGCCGATTGTTGCTGAGCTATTTTTAGAGCGTGGCCGAGCTGTAGGCTTTAATGCAACATAGCCAGCACGCCTCTTTCGCCTTTATACCCGTGTTATTGGCGAGAAAAATGCGTAAAATGAAGGCACAGGCCTGCGTAAGTGTGCGTTTGAGAGTATGTGTGTGTTTCTGTGTGTGTGTGAATGGTTTCGGGATGGGCGGTGGTAATTCTCTGCATGCGTCAATCTTTCTTTTTTTTGTGAATGGGGGCGTTGAAGCTGTTAAAGCAACATCAAAGCAGCATATTAAGGCTGGTTTGAAGCTGGCGTGAAGCGTAGGAGAAGGTTTGTAGAGGGAGATCTTTGTGATTTTTAGTTGTTGTTAAGATATGTTAGGGAGTTTTAGGGCAGGCATTTGTAGCAGCTAGTGTGATGCATAGTGAATGTTAACTGATGCTTTTATTTGGGAGAAATCTATCAATTTTTTTGGTGCAAATTTAGTTGATTCCACTTGTTATTTCTCCCACCATTAAGTCTGTTTTTAACCCCATTTTCCAGCTCTGTGTGGTTATTATTTCTTCACTTTGGGCTTCAGGGCTTGTCTCCCCAGATCTGTCACCCTGCATCAAGCAAGCTCTTTTAGGGACAATGGCCTAGGACACACACACACACACACACACACACACACACACACACACACACACACACACACACACCCCCCCCCCCCCCCCCCCCCTCCCTAGACAGATGAGATGCCCCGGGAGAATGGTGTTGCTTGGATCCCCCCTGGAGTGTCAGTTACTCCCCGTGACACACACGTTTGCCCCCTCCTTGCCTCTCCCATCACAAAGCTCAAGTGCAGTGACCGACTTTTCTTTTTTCGGGGGCAATTTGTCCCATGACTGCACTGTCTGGCCCTCTTGTCTTGAGACCCAATCCCCCCCCCCCTCCACGCCTTTACACACACATCCATCCTGCATCAGAGGACCTCCGAGACCTCTGCCAACACACACACAAGGGCGTGAACATGCACGCTACCCCCACACCCACCTCGCCCCTGGGCAGTTTTGCCCCTTTCTATTCGTGGTGGTAAAGTCGACTTGATGCTCTGGGCTGGAGCCGTGATTACATCTGACACCCCTGCTCCAGGCTCCAGGAATTTGGGGCGACTCTCTGAAAACAAAGAAAAGAACAATCGTTTATTTCCAGAAACAACGAAAGGCCAATCAGTTACTTGCAAAAACAAAGAGAAGAATCAAAGCTTCCAGCTCTGTAAAAATCACACGTTCATGAGACTTACATGACTATGAAAGTAATACATGATACTTTTTCCCATATTTTTTCACCCCAGTCGAACAGGAACTATGTCAGGGGCAAGCAATTTATTGCCTGATTGGTTTACAGCTGCTTTGCAGTGTAAGCACGAAGTTTGGCTTAGGGTCGTATTGAGTTTTCGTCAGCTGTCTCAGGGTTTTTCACCTTAAAAAACTCGGGGTGTATATCTATCACAAGGACTCCATAATTGACCAGATGAAAAGCCGAAAATTTCAAGATGTGGATTAAAGATAAATATTTAAATTTAATTGACACTTTTTTCAGTCAGACAACTTTCAAAGATGGGTTCTTTTGCATTTCTCCATTGCCCACAACGCAGGTGTTTCCATTGGCGTACTGTACTTTTTTTGATGGCAGCACTGCTATAGAGAATGAATTTAACCACAGTTACTTGGTATAATCTTGCAGTCATGTGACACCAGGAGGCAGCAGAAGTTTCTTGTCGTTGCTACCCATGCAAATAGCATTTTTACTCTGCCAATATAAACAACTGATAAATGGACTTACTTTGTCTAACTGTAAATGCTATAAATCTTAGCCATGACGGACATAAAACTATCAGTTTCTTTTGATAATTATAGATGACCAGTCATATCAGATCTATACTGAAAGTGGAATCCAAGACTTTAATTGTCATCTCTAAATGAATGTCACGATCAATACTGTAAATCACTGGAAAACGTGCCATGTCTTGAGATATTAATAGAATATCTTGTTTATGTGCCGCTTTCATTTTTTTCTTTTTCTTTTCTTGCTTGTGTAAATCGTAGATAAAAACCTTAAATATCACAAGAATTTGCCCGTTCAGAACTTAAATGTTTTAGTTTTAAAGATAAAAAGGGGTGACATATTCCTTTGTTTCTTCTCTCTGATAGGTTGCTAGACAGTGATCGTTGGAGTAGTCAAACACAGAAGGCTCATGGGGATTGGCTGCTGCTGCCGCTGGACATCTGAAGGATCCTTGAGGGATCGTCCTGCTGGATCAGCCTGAACACACACTTTGAAAACACACATCCAAGGTTTTGGCAGGATAACGATCTCCCTGATTGCCACTCTGTAAATCACATCTGCACTTGCACACACACACACACACACACACACACACACACACACACACACAAACACACACACACACACACACACATTCACACACACGCCTGCTGTACTGCACTGGCACCTGACCGACCTGTCAGCGATGACGTCACACAGCCACCAAGGTAAGATCTTTGTCATTAGTGTTATACTTCCCGTGTCCTTGCTTGTCAGCATGAATTGTGTGTTTCACTCACATTTTTTTTATTGTATTCAAGCCTGTAAGATAAAGTTACACCATCACAGTTTGACTAAGCAACCTTTTTTTGGAGAATTTTAAGCCTCGAGTGACAGTAGAAAGCAAGGTGAGACCCATGCATCCAGCTGATATCGCCCTTTTTTCTTAATTTCTTTTTTACTAAGCTGATGCATCTGAAGCCTCTGATTCAGTTAGATTCTCTTTATTACTGCAGATGTTCATTTGCTTTTTTTGGAAATTAAAGGAAAATAAGCTATGTTCTACATTTTTGTTATTTTTACATCATCAACAAATCCCATGAAAAGCCCCAAACCAATGTTGCATTAGTTTGCTTCTCAGTACTTTCCAACTTTCCTACCCTTTCTGTGGCCTCAAGCTCATTCGTTCCTACTGAAGACGTAAATCTCTTAAAATGAGTCACAAATGTATAGTTATATTTTTAAAAAAAAGGCTTGTCACCTCCTAAAACAACTGGGCAGTATAGTTTTTAGCAAATGTTATTCAAACAATAGTGAATAGTACTTTTTAAGGACTGTTTTCCACTGTGAATTTGGCATTTTGTGCCTTTATTGGGCACCATACAGTACAGGAAACATAGAGAAGAAGAGGGGAATAAAATACAACAAACATCAATGACTGGATTTAAACTTGGGATGTGGCGGTTTCATGGTATGTGTCTTTACCACTAGGTCATCAGATGTTGAATATCAGTATTTGGATTCTTGTTTGTAAGAAAAAGAAGTTTGTCTTTAGATTTTTAGGGAAACAAAAAAGGTCAAAATTTGCTTTATTAAATATAGAATACTGAAACAACTTAATATCATAAGCATGCCAGTTTGGAAAAGGACAGAACAAGAGACACTAAACAAAACCTTTCAGCATCTTTTCACCTCTCATCTTTGTTATCAACCCTGAACGTGCACTGAAGAAACGCTGATCTGTCACTGCTGCCGAAATGTGTCAGAGCATCTTCAAGAAACTGTTCAACAGTCATGTGTGTAGTGATGAGAATTTAAACTCAAGAGAAATCTCTCCAGCGCTGCATCTGCCGCGTTGATGTATGTGAACGTTTTGATTGTGAACGTGGACAGTTTACGACGTGCTAAAACACGATAAAACATTTTAATCTGGTCTCGCGACTGTTAACGGGCTCGATTCAAAATGAATGAGCTCTGGAGGGTGAGAGGGAAAAAGTCCATAACACGGGCTCATTAAGAGAGTCTGCTTTCCACTTTGACACCTAATCAAGCTCAGTTTAGATGCTTTGGCTCGTGTTTTAGTGAGCTGATAAATAATTCGGTAAGCAGCTGGCAGATGAAAAGGTTAGCTTCCCGCCCTGGTCGGCGTGCTACCTGACAGTGTCGACCGTGTTTACTTTGTACACCTGGGAGTGTGTGCACTATAAATACCACAGCTAAGGTAACAACCAGGCCTCGAGGGAGATGAAGGATCTGCAGCCTCAGCCGTCGCCCTCTGCACTCAAACAACTCCATCAATGACACATGTGAGCGCGCCACAGAGGGTCAAGCAGGTATATCACACTCCGTTAAATGAGCCTGAGTTGCTCATGTCTCGTCCAGAGATGACATTTTGTCCACAGAGACGTCTCACCCACTCTTTTCTCCGTCCCCAAGTAGAGCCGAGCACATTACATCGTTAGATCAACCTCGGATTAGCGCGGCTCAACAGTTATCATTAGATAGCCTATTCTAATTCCTCCACGCTTTCACTCGTCTCCTCTTCAACCACGGGCCGATAGAATTAATGCCCCTCTAATCCAGAGAGATCATTTTGACAGTGACAGGTAAAATGATCAGAGGTGTGTCCATCACCTTTAAATCAACAACAATATACAGTAAAAAAGGATGGGTCACTAATCTGCGCTACTGTATTGGAGTTTTTCTTATCAACCACTATTGTTATTTTAACAATGTTACAATCAGACGGTGATACTGTAGATGATAAAAGCCAACGTCAATCAATTGTTTGGTCTTTAAAATGTCAGTAAATTAATATGTCGAGCTCTTGTTACATTACCAGGTCTGCATTTTTATTTTGGGGCTCTCCTGGAATATTTCTAAAGGATTTCTAGTCGAAAATGTCTTATTTATCTTATACTACCTCTTAATGCAGCCCCTCAGTTCAGCCTGTGTCTGAAACAGGCTCTTTTAGCTCCTGTTTCTTTAAGAACCCCCTTTCTGATGAGCCCGCTCTGTTAAGCTATGGAGGCTATGTAAACAAACTATAGTTGTTGGATTTCACTTTTTTTTTTCATCTCACATACATCAATGCATGGTCATGCCCAAATATGTCCCATATGCAGGTAGACAACGCAAACCACCTTAGCAACAAATGCATGCATGAACAATCTGACGTCAGTTTGAAGAGTAAGTAGAGGTTACTTTGCAAATTTCAGTGCAGGCTGAAGCCCTGGCGTTTGATTTGCAATAAGCATTATTACCTACATCCAACATAATAACAGCATGACAGCAGAAAAATTGTGTTATGGCTCCTTTAATAATGAAACTAAACGGGTAATCCTGGTTGTATAGTGTTTTAAGATGTTTACCATATAATCGCAATGTTGTTTGGTTGGAGACCTTTGTTGCATATGTCTCACATTTCCTGTCTTCATATGTATATAAACTAAGTGAACTCTTACAGATCTGACAGTTTAATTGTCTTTTAAATTCTCTTAAACGATATCTCCATCATCATTTCATCACAATAGGATTCAGTTGGAAAAAGACAAACAGTAGTGTTGAATCACTGCCCAGCTGTGAACACAGCCAAGGCAGGAAACTTCACTCCTCTCTGGCTACGGCCTGCAGCAGCTGATAGAGCAGATAAACTAACCAGCTCCTGTCAAAATATTACAAGATTTAGTAGTTTTTAATTTCTCACTCTGCCCTCCGCTACCTCTCATCTCCACAACGCCTTCCCACCAGAGGGGCAAAGAGGGCTACCTAGGACCTGCCAATCACCTGTGTTTACTCACCTCGCACCAAAACTAAAATAGCTGTGATCTTTTGTGCGTCCGGGAGGGACGATTCATACTTGCAGCTGCCGTTTCTCACTGTCTCGTTTGCCTCTGAAAAGCCTTCAGAGGGTGTCGGTTCCTCGGAGCGCTGCCCGACGTGGGCGTCAATTTGAGGTGTTGCTTTTCATATTTGAATGACAGCTCGGAGACACACTTGTTGGATGTCGGCGCATGCAGGGAGACAGACAGAAACATTTAAAGACATGAAATGCGAAAAGCACTCTGACCTGGTGGCGCCTGTCAGAGTAAGGTGTACGCTCTGTTTTAAAGATTTCTGTTTAATCATTTAGAAATGGATACAGGGAAAATGTCATCTTTCGGCTTTAGGTTGCATCGGGGTTGTCTGCTACTGCTACTGTTAAGCTGAATTTGTTTTACATTTAGTGTTAATTAAACAGCATTGGCTTTGTTCTCGGGGTGAACAATGAGACTCTCACATCCACGGCTTTGTTGTACTCTTGTGTTTGCAGTGTGATCTGAAGCTGCCAACTTTTTCTGAGCTATAATTTCCAATCAGCTAGCAGCCCTCTAAGTAAAGCCGTGTGTGTGTGTGTGTGTGTGTGTGTGTGTGTGTGTGTGTGTGTGTGTGTGTGTGTGTGTGTGTGTGTGTGTGTGTGTGTGTGTGTGTGTGTGTGTGTGTGTGTGTGTGTGTGTGTGTGCATGTTCACCCTCATGCGGTTATGTTTGCGAGCGTGCCTGCTTGTGTGCCATTTTTGTAATCTGTAAATGAGCTTACTAGCACGCACGTTTTTTTGATCCAGGACTTACTCATTTTCTTTATTACGGCAGCAGCGGGATTTTTAGATTAAATATAATTTACCATAAATCTCTTCCTAGAAAAGTGAAATGTAAAACGCTTTGTTAGGTTTATGTTTCCCGGAACAAAAGGGGGTCAGACTGATAAGGCCGTCACATCAGTCTTTTTTGCGGGCATATCAGTAAACAGGCTGGAGTGTTTGCACAGGAGTGATTACTCTGTGTGCCGAGAGCTTTAGCATATTAGCCGGCGACATTTGTTTTACACTCGTGCTTAGCAATGAGCTAACATGTTGACTGTGCTTTATTGAACAGGGCGGTTTCTGCAAATGTTACGCTCAGGAAGGCAACGGTTAGCCTTACTGTGGACACACACACACACACACACACACACACACACACACATACACACACACACACACACACACACACACACACACTGTCTCATTAACTTTTTTTTTCCAGAAAGCTCAAATCATGACAGGTTACATGCTGAATCAGTAGATTTGTTTATGTTTCCGTGGCAACAACCCTG
Source organism: Scomber scombrus (assembly GCF_963691925.1). Classification (NCBI taxonomy): domain Eukaryota; kingdom Metazoa; phylum Chordata; class Actinopteri; order Scombriformes; family Scombridae; genus Scomber; species Scomber scombrus. Next base: position 7,401,063 of record NC_084993.1, on the reverse strand, counting down.
TTAAACCTATTAAACGTTTGTTTTTCGCCAAAGCATGAATTACTAACTTACACTAAGATAACTTCAAGCCAGTATGATTGTTAATTAATGATTATCTTCGTTTGGTAACTGATTGACTCGTTTAAAAGTTTGTTTAGCTGTACATTATCCTTTACTCGGAAACATCATCATAGCGAGGGCCAGCTGCTTTCCAGTGATTCTCTGGGGTCCCTCTGTGGTTGTGGTCACTTGCCAAGGACCCCTATCAGCTCTTGGTGACAGTATGGGATGCCCCCTGTCCAGATAAAGAGGGGAACTATACCAAACCACACGTTTCTGTGTGTTTAAACCACATTCACTTAACTGAGGATGTGAGAAAAACACCCCTTCCCATTAGGGGCAAATGTATAATGTAGAGAAACATATTGTTATTGTGTCCTAAAAAAACCTTCACCCATTTATAAAATGCAAAGGTTAAAAAAGGGAAAACCCCAAATTTGTGATATGCAAAACTTTATTTAAACTTTATTTAGAAGTTTGTTGTGGACTTTGAAGTCACTTTCATGCCACAGATATAACAACTATGAAGAAAATGACAACAAAGGATTTGTAATCTGCACATTGTAACTTGTACTGTTTATGTCTGTGCATACAACCAGGCCAAGAAATACTGTGTGATACAGCAGAAGAAAGTTAAATCTAATTTCTCATATTTACAATGGAAAAAGTGACAGTATGATGACAGATGACCGTACGTACATCATTTTATTTTCATCTTTCTTGGAAAAATTGGTCCACATTCATTACTAGTGTCAGTATTTTTGCAGAACCCTGCCTCATTTCAGATGCTTCATTGTGAAACTGATGTTGGCAACATGAGCTTTAATTGAAAAAGACAAAGAGATGAGTTTAAAAAAAAGCCTCCTCAGGTGCTCCAGTGTCTTATTAAAGAGAGATGGTGAAGCCACTAGCTGGCAACAATTATTTTTTGTCTTAGTCAGAAGTGCATGGGCTTTCCAGGAAAGTCTGCAGTGTTTACCACTGGAGCAAGAACTGGGTCTGCATATGACTCATCCACACACACACACACACACACACACACACACACACACACACACACACACACACACACACACACACACACACACACACACACACACACACACACACACACACACACACACACACACACACACACACACACACACACACACACTGAGGCCAGCAAGTGGTAAGTAAGTGCCAAGGTACAGTATGTGATTATTTGTGAATGAGAGGGTTGAACTTTACATTGTTATTTGAGATTTAAAAAATAACACATTCCACCAAAAGCATTCCTATAGCGGCATATAACCCGTGTTCAGATCAGATTCCCACTGCTTTATTTTGCAGGGTCGGTGTGGGCGTGAGCACCTTTTACGGCTCTGAACCTGTGAACTTGACACAGTGCTCCTTTCCTCGAAGGCTCAGTGGTATCTAGGCTACAAGCACAACAGTTTCTAGGTATATATACAACCTTCAAATACAATAAAAACAGGAAGGACTGTGAAACACAATCAAATGAACACTAATTAGTACAGGTGAGGGAGTTGCATTATTTGGGCTGTTATTCAAGATTAGCGGAGTCTCCTCAGGCAACTCTACCTACGCTGCTTTTCATATAATATACAGACTGTTGTTTTGCACAAACTTGTTATGTTTGTGCATCGGTGAAGGCTTTGTTTATATAGACACAGATTAAAATGGAATTGTAAGAGTGTGTTTATATTACCTACCAGTTTCCCTCATGATTTATTATTTGCCTACAGTCTCTTTACTCTGTCGGTTTTAAAAACTCATGCAGTGTCAAATGCACTTGAAACAATGCCCTAAATGAAGATATACTGTATGAGGTGACAGTACAGTTTCTATTGTCACCCACCTGACTTACTTCCTGGTTCTGAATTTTCATTTCTGATATGAAAACACTCAGTCAGTCAAATATGGAAACTACTGTACAAAGGCAGAGAGTAATATCAACAGAAATTTTGAAGATGACAAAAAAAGTTGAAAGATTTGGGGCTGCTGTTAGGCAAACAATAAACACCAATTAAAACAGAAAAATAAAGGAATAATTTCAACGAAAATCAACTACATCAAGCTGTTTAGTTGCACTGCTTCTGTAGTAATTACGGTACCCTAAAGACTTGTTCAGATTTGACTAGTCTGCCGTAATTACTGTAGAGGCAGCGCAACTCAATTTAAAAGTCCATTTAAAAAAATCTGACTCTTGTTTTAACTCAGTTTTGACTATGAATTTACTAACTGCATTGTGCTGCTGTATGACAAGAAACATAGAAATTCACTGTAATGGGTTGTTTTGCCCTGTGGAAAATACTTTTCATACTGTACAAGAACAGTTAAGGAAGCTTAGCTTAGCATAAAGGCCAGAAATGGGAAGAAGTGACTAGCCTTGCTCTGACTTAAAATAACAAAATCGTGTTAGTTTGCTAACTTGCTAGCTTAGCTAAGCTTTCTTAACTTAGCTAACTGACTCCTGTAGGCCTGAAACATTTAGTAAATGATATGATTAGTCGATCAGGTAGAGGATTTGCAGCTTATCTCTGTTTTTATAGCACTGTAAACTGAATATTTGGGGGTTCTGCTGTTGGTTGGACAAAACTAGACATTTGAGGATGTCTTCTTGGGCTCTGGAAAACTGTGATGATGCGCTCAACCCCTCCAAAAACAAACACCTCATCGTGGCTTTCAACAGGGTGGACGCCCTGGTACATTAGAAAAGCTCTGTTTTTAATTGGTATTAGGACAGAGACAGCAGAGAGAGAACATGAGCTAATGAAAGGAACGGGACGCATCTTTTGTCCGTGTGTCTTTTGTCTCATCCCACTCGAGAAACGGGATACAGTTTGTTCTGCCAGCGAGCTGTCAGCGGCAATTACGGTTTACACTGCCGCCTCGGAACCCCATCCTTATGCCTTTTTGCATTGGTCGCCAGGCCGAATGCTTAGCGACCGAAGCTTTTACAGTTGTATTATCTCCTAGCAACCATATGCGCCGCTATCATGGACGTCCATTAAAACTTGGCTTTGATGATGATTTTTCACCATTTTCTGTCATTTTATAGAGCAAACAACTAATCAGATTAATCAATAACGAAAATAATAATTTGTTTCCCCAAATTATTATTTTCGCTCTGTCTTTTGTCCCTGTGTCTTTGTCTCGTCCCAGCTGAGAAACGGGATACAGTATGTTCTGCCAATGAACTGTCAGCGGCAATTAAGGTTCACACTGCCGCCTCTGAACCCCATCCTTGTGCCTTTTTGACAAGGTGCTCTACAATGTTTGACAGGAAACGTGAATGCCTGGCCTGGGCATCAAGGAAACGCTACTGTTATTTGACCAGATCAAAGTGTGATCCATTTCTGGACTTGAAACATAAAAGAAAAAATCATAAAAGTCATAATGATGCACCTGTTACTCTCTATGCATAGTAGATGCAGAACAACTCACACATTGTGGGTGTTTGTACTTGTGAAGCATTCGGCCTCACGATCAAAGCTTTACAGTTGCATCACAAATCTCCTAGCAACCATTCACCAACCATCATGGACGTTAAGACTTGACTGTGATGGACATTTTTATCATCATCATTTTATAGACCAAGCCACAAATCAAATTCATCAATAATGAAAATAACAATTTGTTGCAGCCCTAATCTCCTGCCTACTCTAACTATTCACTGTACAGACATGAGTGTGGTGTTGATCATCTCATCTATTTCCCAACAAAAGTACTGTACTGTTTTTTTCTGAATCTGGTCTGAAAACTGGACCTTTTTTTCCTCCATAGTCCTGGTGTGTGTTATTGTTCACTTTTACTTTGTTGTCTGTTGGGAGTTGTGGCGGGGATGGCGAGGGACTGCTGCTGACGTCAACAGTACTACGGACGACATAGTGAAGGGTGTAACACAACACTCACACATATACCCTGGTGTAGGGTTTTCCTTCCGTTGCGTAGGAAAAATCACACAAGAGTCACCGAAGAGCTTACCACACTGTACAGGCATGTGTGTACACTCACAAATAAACAATCTCATATCGCTTATGTCACCTTTAAGAAATGGTACCCAGGTGTGTCGTAGGTGTTAAGCGCCCACACCTCCTAAAGGATCATGACTGATCATTACTAAAATCATTGGGGCTGTGTCTGACCCTCTCAGGTAATTGTTGTCGTGACCAAAAAGTAATCTTGTAGGTTTATTAGGGCAGGCTCTTATAAAACCTACAATATCACCGTGCTGCTGGCAGTCTTCTTTCTCTTATCACAAATGCTAGAGCCTGAAAAATGATTACTTGGAGGGATATGATTTTCTCTTTAGGGTTTTGACATCTTAAATTACCATTCATTTGTATATAATAGTAACTGTTTACTCCCTCATGATTGCAGATTTTCATTTTTTGACAGCCAGCAGCTTTCTCCCATTTTTGCCTCATGTGAACCATCTCTGGTCTCACCCCTGTCTTTGATAAACACCACAGTACAGTATGCACACAGATCTCCAGATGGCTATAAGTCTATATTATGGATTTGCTTTTTATTACACCTGCCAGATGCTATTAAGGAGGCAGCGGTGTCTTAGAGATTTAAGGAACGGTCTTAGGACTGGCTTGAATCTCTGACTAGCTTGTAAATGGAAAAAAATGAATGAGAAGCACTTTTCTTTCACCCAGTAAAGGAAAGTGAGGAAACCGGTCAAGTAGAGCTGCTCAGTGGTCCAACAAGGCCACGGTTGACCTACAGTAGACATGACAGGTGTGTAACTATTGGAGTGTGAAGTGAGAATCTCAAAGATTTAACGTAAAATACAAGTGAACCCTCCTCTGCAGTGATTGCCTATAGAGAGATTTGCTAAAAAAAAAGGCCAAAGTATAAGGACGGTTTAATTTACATTTCTCTCTACCTATTTCCATTTAACAGCCATTCAGTGACCCTTTTTCATCCACTTCTCCAAATGTATGCGATCACACATCACACTGCTTAAATCCAGGGGTGAAGGGGTTAAAAGCTTTCACTGCAATAAAAAGGGCCCGGCTTATCCCTGAGTCTATTTTTAGAAGCACACACACAAGATATGCGCACGTGTGTGCATGGCGAACAAACAATCATTATTTTTGGTCTCCCGTGTTGATTCTTCTCTTCACAACTGAGCGGTACGTTGCCGTGTGTCGTGTTTCTAAAAAAAGGAGCATGGGACAAGTGCATGCATGACACAACCGCTGCCTCTTTGTACAGCGGTCATTGTGATCTGAGCATTAGCCTCATTGAAGGTAATTTCAAGCCTTATTGTCACGTTTGTCTGCCGTCCACTTGTGCTGACATGTTGTTTCTATCCTACAAAGCCAAATTACGAAATTGTGGCAGATTGCAAAATGCACTTCAGCGGCGTGTTCCCACAATGCCGCACCCTCCCTCCCTCGCTGGAACCAGTGAACAGAGATGAGTTTCCTGCCAGCCAGACAGTTTGTCAGTTCTGTCCTCCCATGTGCCACCAACTTGGCTGAACATGACTACCAGTCCATCTCAGAACAAACCCAGGGGGGGTCCCTCGTGCAACGACTGACCCCCTACATGCACAAGCTCAGCTTTGTCCTCGGGCACCCACTTGGTCCCGCCACACCCATCCCCCTCCAAAAACAAACACATCATCATGGCCTTTATGCAGGGTGGACGCCCTGGAACATTAGAAAAGCTCTGTTTTTAATTGGTATTAGGACGTAGACAGCAGAGAGAGAGCATGAGCTAATGAAATAAAAGGGATGCATCTTTTGTCCGTGTGTCTTTTGTCTCGTGCCAGCTGAGAAACGGGATACAGTGTGTTCTCCCGACGAGCTGTCATCGTCAATTACAGCTTACACTGTCACCCATCCTTGTCCCTTTTTGACATGATGCTCCACATTGCCTGACATTGAACATGGACGTCTGGCCTAGGTATCACGGAAATGCTACAGTTATATCGCAGATTACAGTGTGATCCATTCCTGGTCTTGAAACACAAAAAAATATAAAAGATATTAATAAAAGTCACAATGATGCACCTGTTGCTCTCTTTGCATAGTAGATGCAGAGCAACTGTCATCTCACACATTGTGGGTGTTTGTTGTTGTGAAGCATTCGGCCTAACGACCGAAGCTTTACAGTTGCATCACAAATCTCCTAGCAACCATGTGCGACACCATCATTATGGACGTCCGTTCAGACTTGACTGTGTGCAAATAGTGACAAAATCAGTCTGGATGAAGATGAAGTTCAATAATTCATGAATCTATCGATTTTCTGTACTGCTTCAGTGGGTCACTGCAGGGGGGCTGAAGCCTAGTCAGGGAAAGACAATAGGCAGCTTGACCTGGATGGTTAGAAACACAATTGTGATGCTCTGATGCCCAAAAGCTTTGGGGCCTCCGATATGGCTGCCAAAGGGTGCATTAAAACAACCTTTTGTAGTGATGAATCTTGAAATCCTGTCAAAAGTGAACCAAAAGAAAAAACTAAACCAAATCAGTAATGTAATGGTTGAAGTTTAATTTCATTTTAGCTGTTTGGTTTCCAATGAATAATATAGTGATCAGGAACAAATGGTATCAGTATAACAGCATAACAGCAGAGGTTTGTAAAAGTTAGATCAAGCATCTCTTCAGGTTTTCCACCTCCAGTTTGGTTTGATTGAAATGTCTGAATCAAGTGGCAGCTTATACTCATATAATCCCTGCTTTTTCAATAGTAGCTCTGAATGCACACTCCTTAAATTATAAATGAGCTAACAAATCTCATACAAACCTTTATCCAACAATCATATTAAATTCATAAATCTGAACTGCAGATTTAGTGCAGGCATTGCTACCGTGCTCATCTTTCTCTATCTAACAGTTTGAGCATATTCGTCGTTGTTTGTGTCATTGTGGATCCGTTTTTAGTTGCAGCATCTCAGCAGTTTATTGGTCTCTTCATTGGTCTGCTGACCTCATGACTGTAATGTGTTTTGGACGTGCAACAGACACCCGCAATATAATAACCGATTCATAACTAATTTGTGATTTTATATCAAATGACAGCATTCACTGAGGAGCACAAAGAAGTGCTTAGACACACCACACCAAATTGCATTAGCGCCGTATTTTTCCGACTCTACCAGCATGAAATGAGGGTCAGATGGTTGTTTCCGACCGTTCACGGGACGCGAACTGGTGGCGGGGCTCAGACAGGGGTCACCCATTCTCTTTTTATCAGTCACCATGACGTCAGCCGGTGCCCTCGGGAAGCAAATTTGCGACCCAGAGGAAAAGGCTCTTCAAGGAGAGGCGTGTTTGATTAATCGTATTGTTCCTGTCTGGTTCACCTTGCTCGCTGGAGTCACCCTGGACGAAGCAGCCAGAACGGAAGTGCAGTGAATGTAATGAGGCTGGAGCATCCTTCCTCTCTTTCTCTTTCTCTCTCTGTCACTGTCTCGCTTTGTAAACGCCACAGTGGCACACACAGACGTCTCATTTCTCCTACGCAACAAAGGCCTCTGTCAACATGCAAGTATGCGGCCCGTGCCAAGACCGGGTCGAGCTTGCCCGTCCCCCTGCGCTGTCACAAAACTACGCCAAAGCCTCCTCACCATTTGATTATCTCATTACTCCTGCATCCTTCACCATTTACTGCGCCGATCATAACATGCATGTTTTCGACGAGCCGGAGCTGCATTAGCTTGAGTTGACTGACTCTCCGCCTCGGGCCTAGTTGAGGCTATTTATAGCTCCCCGTCTCCCGATGCCTGCCCAGTGGGACCGAGAAGAGAGGAGGATGGAGAGAAAGAGAGAGAAGGAGCTGGAGGGAGGAGGGGGCTGCTGGGTAACTAGGCTACATTCAAGACTGATAGACCCTGTTGCCAAGGTATAGGGAACTTCTCCTCTTCATTACGTTGCTCTCCCTTGCGTCCTGGTCTCCCGCTCTGACTCTTCGGGGATGTGTGTGTCGTGTTTGTACACACCTGCGCTCCCTCCACGTGCGTCTCAGGTATCAGCGGTGTGTGGTTTTGGACTGAAAGCTTATACGCTTTGTCAAACTAACCACAGACAAAGACATCTGTCCCCCTAATTCGCCGCACTTAAGATGTAAAGCTGCCACCAGCAATTTTGTGCGAAACCCGGCGTAGAATTACTCCGAGCCACAGGTGTCATCACACACTGATGCACCTAATTTCCATTGCAAAACGAAGCGGCGTGCGCGCCATTTGAATGGGCTCGTCAAGAGATATCAACTATCCTTGATGGGGATGTGTTTTGTTGTTGGAGAGGCATAGACGTGTGAGGCGCCGCGGCCACCTGTTTGTTCTTTTTCGCACCTTTTACATAAAGTCTGACACTGTGTATGCATAAGAGCAAAAGTTATTTGAATGGCACCTGTGTTGAGGTCGTTTGTTTTTAATGACAATACATCACGTAGCAATATGTGGCAGCCAGCGGTTAGAGGATTTAGGGAAATAAACCCAGTGTATGTGTGTGTGTGAGTATATGTGTGTGCGCCCAGCATGTTGAAATTCGTTTTGAGCAGGACCAAATGTTATCCCATCCACACCTTTTATATACAGTCTATGATCCACACCCAAGTCCTCGCAGGAATTGGTGCATCAGAGGTGCAGCCATTCATGCAAGGTGGCGCGAGACGAACACGCACGCACGCACACACACACGCATACACACACAATCAGTGTATGATGCATCCTTGAGCTTCATGGCTAATTAAGTATATGTGTGTCTGTGTGTACGTCTGGTCCAGAGAGAATTTCAGAAATAGATCATGCACAGTGAGACGCTCGCCTGTTTTCCTCTCTTTTATTCCCCCAAAGGGATTTTACATGGGTTTCATCTCCTATCCAAAGGAATAATTGCATGTTTGTGCGCCTCAGATGTGTTTAAGCCTTGTACTGAGAATATATATGGATCAGGTGCTCATGAATAAAGCTAAAAATATATACACATGCACACACACACACACACACACATATATATATATATATATATATGTGTTTGTGTAATATAGTGTGTGTGGGTCAGCTTTTTGTGCACTTGTGCTGCATCTCAAGTCAATCCTCTCCTCCCGTTTCGTTGTTTTTCTTCCATCTTTCCATCGCCTCATCCTCCTCGCCTCCCTCTCCTCTCTCCCCTCCTTACCTCTGTCTTCCCCCTCTCCTGCGTCCTCTTCCTCCTTCTCCTCCTCCTCCTCCTTCTCCTCCTCCTCCTCCTCCTCCTCCTCCACCCCTCTCTGTCGCTCTGCTTTTTATAGCCATGTCTTCCCAGGGCTCGGCAGCTACAAAAGCCTTTTCATGTTGCCACTATAATTACAGCCTACACACTTGCACACACACACGCACACACACCCACGGACAAGCATACACACACACACACGCAGGAGAGGAGAGCAGTGTGTCTTTGTGTCTGCATGTGTGTGTGTGGTGTGTGCGTGCTCCGCATGTGCTGTTATACACAAAAGGGTGAGCTATTTTTACCTCTCTCCCTCCCCTCTCCTCCTCTCCACCACCACCTCCCCCTCCTCCCCATCTCTCTCTCTCTCTGCCGCTGCTGCCAGCCACATTTGCTATGCTGAGCACAGGCAGTATCAGTCGAGCTCCAACATCCCTCCTCTCGCACACTGAACTCACACACGAGCCGATGAAGGCTGCTCCCTCAGTATCCCTCACATTTCAGGCTGATTCCAGGGCACCTCTGCAGCCAGGGACCTCTGCAAAATTCACGGCTCGCTTTTTCAGGGCTCATGGATCATTCAGTTGCTCATGTGGCGGTAGTGGCGCCGCGGCATGTGCTCGCCACTGTGCTGATGACCTGAAGCCCGCTTGCTCGCTTGGACTCTTAACTGCCTGATTAGCAGGTTTGTTGCTGGAAGCTCGTCTCAATGTTGCGGACCATATTTGAAGCGGAGTGTTCTCTCTCTCCCACAGAGGGGATCCTGGGGAAGGAGCAGCCACTGGCGGTTCTGAAGACATCAGCGCTCAACCACATCCCAACAGGTTGGACACTGTGTGTTTGTTTGTGTATATATGTGTGCATCAGCATCCTTAAACCAAAATCTGTGTGTGTGTGTGTGTGGGAAGGTGTGGGGGTGCGTGTGTCCTATGTAATTTCACTATTAACCACATCCTGTGCGACTTTGCATGCTTGTGCGTTCTTCCCAGGATGTGTGTGTGTTTCACTCCAATTATAATTTCACCTGCGAAAGCTCAGCGTGTGTTTTCAAGAGTCCTCGCGTCAAAAATAATGATCATCAACTCACAGTCGTCTCAACAGCTGACAGGTTTCTGGAAGTCTAGAGAAGAGTCCGCGCCAACTCCTGCATGTTGCGTTCATGCAGTTATCTCACAGTGCCATTTTGTTGAATGGAAATCGAGCGGTCCGAATGTAGGCGCGCTGTTTGTGAGATTACGTGAAACTGCTCTGAGATTTCTCCAGAGGAAAGTCGGCCAGAAATCCAGAGCAGAACAAGCAAATGTGCATCTTGGTGATGCATTTGCTGCAAGTTCCTGACACAGTTTAAGAGCCAAAAAACAAATCCGGTGTTGTGCTACTACTTATGTATTCAAACACGCAGTCAAAACATTACCAAATCTTTGACTGTATTTACAATAGCTTGCTTGAAAAATGAAGACACACATCATAGCAGTGGAGAGGAGGAGCTGAGAGTACAGAAATGAAAGGGCCACAGAAGGAGATGAGGTAATCTGAAGGAGAAACGAGTCTGAGGTAATATATGCATAATGTATTATCTAATTCTGTAATGAGCACGTTTAAACTCACCACAGAGCACAACTTGGATTTTCCCTCTTCAAGAATAATGGTGAAAGTGCAATTCATACTTTACTCCCCATGCTGCTCCTAAGCTTTCTGTTTTCTATGGTTTCACAGATCAGCAGTGAGCAGGTAGGTGAGGCAAGGTGTGAGGGCTCAGACAGCATGTTGCATTCAGAAGAATAAATAAACAACGATTAACTTTCATCTTTATCTTGTACCGAATCTCGCTGAGACTTCACATGTTCTCTCATGTTGTTGGCGGGGGGTTATTTTTCAGCGTGCCTCTGGCTAGGCTGATAAAATATTGAAATTCACTGGAGTGACTTCATCAGATATTCTCGAAATCTGTTGTCTTGGATACAGAGCGTGTGGCCTCCACGATGATAGCGTGTGTGTGTGTGTGTGTGTGTGTGTGTGTATGTGACCCGGACCTCGCAGAAGCACCTGTCCAAAATCATTTATTCTGCACTTTGTAGCATGTGCCGTCCCCACTCCAGCTTGTAGTACTTGATTCCAGTAAAAGCAAAATGAAATGGTTGTGTGCCTATAAGTCGTCAGCGCTTCATGTAGTCAGATCCAGATGGAATGCAAAGCAGTGGTCGCCGCACCTGCAGGGCGAGCTCCATGAATCAAAGCAAACACCTGAGTCTGGCTTCACACAAAGTAGCAACAGTTGTTGCTGTTGCTTAGTGACTCCTTTTTTTGATACCTTAACCTTCAGGTTTCATCAGGATTTATAGAACTGATCATTTGACTTTACGGCAAGATTTTTTCAAGCTTGTGTGAGCCGGTGATGAAACATTTAGTCTATTATTTGATTGACAGAAAATGACCTTTAATCTATAAGTTAATTAATTAATTAATTAAGCAAAAATGCAAAACAGTGACAGCTTCTGAAATGCAAATGCATGTACTGTTTTTCTTGCCGTTCTATCACCTTAAATTGTTTAAATTTAAATTTAAAATGAACTACTACATTTTAAAGATTTGAGCATTTTTCTCTATTTTCTTTTAAAAGATAATTATTATCTTTATGTATTTATTGTACATTTATCTTTAGAGAGTTCAATACTCCAAACACCAAGGACAAACAACTCAGTGCAGTTCACATAATATTTCAGCTGTGTGAAAAACAACCCATCATTCCCTCTCCAACAGGGTACAATCAGTACAGTCATAGATTGCTCACTATCTTATTTGCCCCTCTGTGTCAACTCAGGACTTGAGTCCCGGGCCAAAGGCTGAGATGGACTTCTGCACGTACTGTCCTTCAATCCTGTCACGTCTTCGCCCTTCTACGTCTTGTGTTGTGTCTCTGCCTCGCTTTCAACCATCTCCTTCCTCTTCAGCTGCTGCGCTGCAGACCGTTGCATGATGTCATTGAGTCCGCGACAAGTCGAAGCTTGCTTTTGGCAGAACAACTCGCTGCACCTCAACACGTCCCTCTGTCACACCCTCCCCTGTTTTTTTTCCCCCTACTATGTTTGTCTTGCCTTGTTCTTTTTTTTAAGAGGTCACGGTGCCATTTCAGAGCGAGATTACAATCGGGCTCTTATCTTCTCCCAAGACTTGCGTGGAGGGAAAACTCTTAATTCAGACCAGCTGAGAGTCAGCGGGAGAAAGTAACGTAGGCTGATGTTTCACCCAACCCACCCTCGGAGACCAATCAGTAAGCCGACCGCAGCTATTTTCCACCATCAACAGATGTGCTACTTGTTGCCTCTCATCTCGCCCTGCTGCTAAATTCACTGTGAGACCCTGCGCAGAATATCGTCTCCTCTTTGTCATCTCTTTGCATGGTTAAAGAAAAAGAAAAGATCTCGGCCACATTTTACCGAGGCCGCTCTAAACAGCTCTGCTTGGCTCAGTATGACATCTATTAAGCCTAACGAGTGTGGAGCTCAGGCAGTCAGACCGTGGGATATACACTCAGCGAACCGAGTCTCAAATCAGAGACGCCAGGCCTCTGCATTGTCTGGTATAAATAGATCTGCAATTGGAGCCAGAAGAGTTGTGGAGTGCGCCCGAGGGGTTGTAAACAGATTGTGATTTGTTGCGGGGAGATGGAGGGGAGAAAGGTGGGAGGGAGCTACTGAGTGAGCGGGGGAAGGACGCAGAGCAAGAAGAAGAAGAATGAGGAGGAGGAGGGGGAGGATGGAGGGTAGTGAAGAGAGGAACCTGCTAGTTCTCAGATGGAGAATTTTGCTCACAAAGAGTTGTTTAAATCATGAATTATACGCGACTGTCGCGGAGATTCCCTCTCATGCTTAAAAAATGTTCCACATCAAACTTCAGGAAACTTTCAAATGCTCAAAGGAAAGACGAGGATAGGAGCAGAAATGTGAGGTCTCTCCTCTGTTTCTCTTTTCCCTCTCTGAAGTCTGAGCTGAATCCGGCTTCAGAAACTTTTATTTACAGACGGTGCCTTCAGTCTGACAAGCTGGAACTGAATTGAAGCCCTTACTCTTGTCAGACGTGCGTCGATCCAGGTAACGTTTTACAGTTGTGTAAGAGCTCCGCCGGTCTCCCCCGAGACGACACGTTTGTCTTTGTTTTGGTTTTCTGCAAGTGCCCCCATGCTGTCTTCTATCTGGCGCACATCAGTAAACCGAGGTACATGTTTGACGTCACTGCTTGTATACAAAGATGTGCTGATATCAGAGTTTATCTTTGTAAAGTGGCAGCCAAGTTTGTCTGATAGGCTTCCCATGGCCCATAAATGCTTTTTTATAAGCTGCCCTACATTGTGCGTGCATGATTCAGGTTGTTAACGCCGGTTTCTCCATGGTCATTCATGCAAAATGGTGTTTTTTATTAACTGTGCTGCAGCTCTTTTGCCTTTTATTGAGCTTGACCTTATAGTGCTGAAGCTAATGATTATTTTCATTACTGATTAATCTGCTGAGCATTTCCTTAATAAATCAATGACTAGTTTGGTCCAAAAATGCCCCAAAAATAGTTTACCAGAACCCGAAGTAACATTCATATTGCTTGGACGTTAAACAATTTATATAGCACCTTTCTAGTCTAACCGACCACTCAGAGTGCTTTACTCTATATGCCAACATTCACACATTCATACACTGATGGTAGAGGCTGCCATGCAAGGTGCCAGCCTGCTCATTAGGACATTTCACACACATATTATCACACAGCCGCCAAGAGCAAGTCAGTGTTTAGTGTCTTGTCTAAGGACAGGCTGGAGGAGCCGGGGATTGAACCCCTGATCTTCTGATTAGGGGACGAGTCTGATCCACAGCTGCCCTAAAGCTCCAAAATATTCAGTTCACAAGAAATAAAGACGAGGAAAAGCTGGAAATGTCTTTAATTTGTGAAGCTGGAATGATCAGAATGTTGGTATTTTTGCTTGATATGAGACTTAAACAGATGATGATCAAAACGTCCAGATTAATGAATCCTCTAATGAATGAACTGATTCATCATATATATCCAAAATGCACACATGAACCTGAAAACAGGTTGTGCAGACTTTGTGTCACCATTTAGTTACAACACAGTGAAGTTTGTCTTGAAATCGATGCTGCAAAAGATTTACACAATGACAACAAAAGCTTGTGAATTACAAGCAGCAAAGTGTCAAATTAAGATCCGTGCGATGTTATGACAGCAAAACAACAGCAGCGAAATCTGGAAAGGTGGTCAATCAAGCTTGATCGGGTTAAGAACGCACCAATAACAAACTTATCTGATACCAATCCCTAATTTTATTATGATCCTCCATTATTTAAATATCTCGGGAGCCTCCCTGCGGGGAAAGTCCTTACTCGGCTTCACATGAAACCATTTTGTGGTTTGATTTGTTTGGGAAATGCAGGCAAATTCCAGGCCAGGAATTTGAGCACACAGTATTAAACCGCACGAGAGAGAGACACAGAGAGGGAGAGAGAGCTTATTATAAGCAGAGAGGGAAGGGACATGCAGCCGACTGGGGCGCCTGCAAGTGAGTGGGAGAAAGAGGCAGAGATATTTGATGCACTACAACCGGCGTGTAGGGTTTTCCTTGGCCTTGGAAGCAAGGAAAGCAGGTCGAGCGAGGAAAGGAGCAGAGAGGGTAAGGAGAGAGAGACAGAGTGAGTGCTCTCTGTGTGTGTGTGTGTGTGTGTGTGTGTGTGTGTGTGACGTTGGTTCCTGGAAAAGCAGAGGGCTGCAGAATAAACAGGCTGCATGCCTGAGACTGCCCTGTGATGTCACCACTGGGCAAACGAGGGACGAGGGGAGGAGAGAGAAAGGAGTAGAGCGAGAGAGAGAGAGAGAGAGAGAGAGCAGAGAAACGCCCATCAGGTTAAAACAGCAAGAGGGGATGAACGCTGAGCAAAAAGTGACGGAGGTGGAGAGCAAGAGGAGAAGTCAGATGAACAGGAAAGGGAGCTGACTGTCATTCGCAGTAATAGACCAAAGGAGGAAGGGAGGAGGAGGAGGCGCAGCGGTAAGGTGAAGAGGACAAGGAGAGGAAGCTGCTGTAAAAGAGGAGGAGGAGGAGGAGAGCACTGATGGGTACGTTTAACGACACCACCGTTTCCCAGTTTCCCACTCCTCTCTCTCTCTGTCTCTCTCTCTCTCTCTCTCTCTCTCTCTCTCTCTCTCTCTCGCTTCCTCTCTCTCTTTTTCTGCATCTACCTCTATTGTGTGGCGAGCAATTAGCCCTGCCGGCGACACTGATGCCATATGAGGGTGTGTTTGCGTGTTTGGCGTGCGTCACCATCAATAAGTGTGTGCAAGGGCTGTTTGTGTGTTGTGTCAGGGACTCAATAACCGTAGAAGGAACATTTTGTACAGGCAGACTGTGTGTGTGTGAGTGTGTGAGTTATGGATTTGCATTAGCCAAGATTGGAGCCGCAACGCTTTGACAAGTTCGGTTTTCAGTCTTAATCACATCCTACCTCTCGTGTCTTTCTTCCCAGAAATCGCAAAATAATTGTCTCTGGCTGCTGAGACCAGAATGAGGTGTTCTTCTCCACGTATGTCACCGGTGTCACAGCGCATATTTACCTTTGACGTCAGCTTGAAACTGACCCTGAAGGCTTAATATGGAGTCTTTGCTCCTTTCAGCCGTGAGTGAAGACTCCTGAATAGTTTGGCGGCTCTAAAACTGCAAAGTGACTCATGCATGCAGGTGAAATCATCCCATGACTGCAGGCTGCACACACTTTTTTTGAGTCTCAAAAAAAAACTGAGAAGTAAGCAAGAATTTAAAAACAAAAGATGTCACCAGAGACAAAAAGTTTTGTGTTTTTAAAAATATTTTCAGAATCAACATCATCTTTTGTGTGTCCTGATGCAAATTGCAAACTTTCTGCGCAGAATGATTCACGGCTGTAGGAGTGCAGTCTCTCTCTCTCTGTCTGTCTCTCTCTCTCTTTCTCTCTCTCTCTCTCTCTCTCTCTCTCTCTCTCTCTCTCTCTCTCTCTCTCTCTCTCTCTCTCTCTCTCTCTCTCTCTCTCTCTATCTCTCTCTCTCATATCAACCGTCATCGCCTCTGAAACGAGCGAGGGCCAGAGAACAGCCGAAGCTGTGGGCGTCACTGCATTTAATTAAATATCGGGCACCTTGTTAGTCAGATTCACAAATGGCAAAAAAAAAAAAAAAAGAGGCTTGCGACTCCTGAATGAGGCGTCAAAGGACATGTGAACGAATACATCTTCAGTTTGGACGACTAAGCCTGTGCTGACTCACATGTTGTTGTCATCCCTCATATGATGGCAGTCCTCAAGGACCCGTTGCGTGTTGTTGTTCTGCTCTTTGTTTGCATTGGATGACGGTAGCCGGGGGTGTTCGGTGCGTTTCACCTGCCGCACGACAATACTGAATGAGGAAGTGCACTTTTCTAATGCACCATATGGCTTTAATGGCAATAAAACAGCTTATCTTACATGATAACTGCTCACCTGCAGTGACAGTGATGTTCAAAAGAAGAAAAAAGGGTTTTTCTGAGATCGTGATAAGCCTGCAATCCATTTAAGACATTTTTCTGTGAATGTCTTTATGGCTTTATTTTTCAAACGTGGCACGTCTCAACGAACGATCGATCAGATCTGAGGAGAGAGTGTGTCTGTGTTGGAGCCTGACAGATGCAGGATACTTGGTCTCGTGGCAAAACTTGAAATGAGAAGGTGCGAGCAATCCTTTATTTTTGTCAGACATCCCTCAAATCACTTTGTCATAGTAGGCTAGTTGACAAGTATGTGTATTTATGATCATTGGTGCCTTATTTAAATCGTTTTTTCATACTTAAGCTCTTCCAAGGATTGATGGTCATTTTCTCTCTGGATTTTAGACACATGCAAACTGATTTTTTTTTTTAGTGGATAATGCTCACAGTGTATTTTCTCATGTAAGTGGCTCTGCACCCCGCTATTAAGTGTGCCACTGATGGCGTGTTTGCCTCTTTATTAACACAAAGTTCCAGGCAAGTATCTCTGGCTCACGCCGCGCTCTCTGTAAACATGTAGGTAAATAATCAGCCAATCGACTGCTATTTATTCAGATTTAATGGGGAGGAAGCCGCGTGATTGGAAGGCTTCCTGTGTAGTGATTTGTGGGTGGCTGGCCCGGCTCGAGGTCTGCACCTCGCAGGGTCAATGCAATCTTTGTCAGATGTCGTCGGATTCGGCGTGCAACTGCAGCATCAGTCACGGACTGTGTGTGTGCTGCAGGTTTTTTGGGTATAAAGAAGATAAAAAGGGAATGTCACTTTTTCATTGATGTACTTTTTTTTTTTTTTTTTTGGTGAAAAGCTTTATGGACTTTTATAAGAAGATTCTGTTATGATTGACCTGCTTTCAGAAAGTCAAAGGTCTGGGTTTGTGTTTTTCCCAGAAATGGAAGATTTAAACTTTTTGTTTGGGATCAGCGCTCCAAATGAAAATCCAAAGTTCTCTGTTGCAGGCATGCGTCATAAAAAGGGTTTTATTCTCAAAGGCAAATTCAATGAATCAGTTTTAACCCTAATTAATGTTTTTAATTAATGTACACACCACAGTGTTTTCTAACCATATGCATGAATGTATTTTCCTGACAAAAACTGCAGCACAAGCTGGTGAAAATGAGACAATTTAAAGCTTTGAAAAACCTTCGAAACCCTTTGATGCTGATATTGATGCTGAATATCCCCGCAGCATGACGCCAACAGCCATCTTTTTCGTGTTCCCTGAGCAGGTAGATGCATTAAATAACATTTCAAAGAGCTTTGATTAAATCCAACTGAGCTGCACAACTTATGCAAAACTAACTACACACCTTGTAGGATCGGTGTGACACATAGGAAGATATATTCATACAGTAAGTTCTCCTACTGTAGCCTCACACTATGTTTTGGTCCTGTCTACTCTTTTCAAAATGTTGCTTACCAGAAGTATGAGCTGGCTGTGTACGGCTTTATCACAGTGTGCAGATGATTATGACTACAACATCTGATTATAATAGAAAACACTTAATTCATCAGGTATCGTTTGTCAATGAAAAACACAGATATCAACTAAGTGACTCTTGAGTTTAAGTTAATTAACTCAATGAGAATCTGTTGGAGGATGCTTCCCTTCAGGTAAAATGTTCCTCAGATATTAAAACATGTTGTCATGATGTTCAGCATGGCAACAGTCTGTCCTTGAGTATCCAAAAGGCTCTGTTGAGATGACACATACTTTGTTCCGGTTTCGTCTTAGTGGCGTCTGTTATGTACGTGGGAACCAATCATTAAAAAAGGACACATGCACCTTCTCTAAAGCGTCCAGTTCTGTTCTGACTCGCCTCTTTTCCTCTCCGTCCCCGCAGTGGACATCAACTCGGCGCTGCCCCTGCGTCTCCCTCCAGCCGCCATCCCCATGGACCTGCGCGTGGACCATCACCAGCACCAACAGCAGCAGCAGCAGGTGTCTTCGCTCTCCCCGCCCTGTCAGCAGTCCAGCGGGCAGGTTTCACCATGCTCCTCTTTGCGGGAACAGCAGCTGCAGCAGGAGTTGCTCACCCTGAAGCAGAAGCAGCAGATCCAGCGGCAGATCCTCATCGCTGAGTTCCAGCGGCAGCACGAGCAGCTCTCCCGTCAGCACGAGGTCCAGCTCCAGGAACACATCAAGGTATATCGCTCACATTTCTGAAGGATTTATGAATGGAGTGAGATGTTTTTATAAGTTTATGTAAGTCAGGTTCAAAATACTGCAAACCGCAAAGAAAACTAATTCAAATATTTTTGCAAATCAGAGTTTCATACTTTCACAAAATGGATAAATCACTCACAACATTTACTACAGAAATCCTAATAAAATAGTACTATTTGCCTCTTTTTCCAGGCTTTTGAGACAAAGTCATTACATTTAACACATTTGATCATCTGGACACTAGAAGAATATTTCAGGGTTTTTGTGAGCCGTTTCAGGACGATATAGTATGTACAGCAAGGAAGAAAATGAGACTTACTTTCCAATTTTGTTAAAGCACACACATCTCACAATCTGTTTATCTCAAAAATACTTTGAAACTGCTAAACCTCAGCTGCCTGATGAAGAATACATGTACGGTTTAAACCCAAACATTTGTTTAATCTAGATAAATGTCCTTAATTTGATTAAATTTTCTTCAATCTTGAACAAAAATGTACTTTTCAGACTCAAATTACAACAGAAGTGATGCCTGTAGACACACAGTCTCCTCAAAGATTCATTAAACTCAGCATATTTGAGCGTAGTTTAATTTCAAGGAAAAATAGCATCATCAGTCATGAAAGCTTCAGTCCAACAGAGCAAACGCTGCACAGAAGAACAAGAGTCTATTTTCATTTAACTCCTCCATCAGTCCAACATCAAACCAGAAGAGTCGAAGTCCAAACCTATTTAAAACTTTGCTAAACAAAGCCGAGAGAGCTCCTAATATCGTCTGCCACAGGATTCTTCATTAACAGGCTCGACTCACCAGCAGAAAGCAGCTCTCTCTCTCTCTTTCTCTCACTCTCTCGTCCTTAAATCACTTTGCTCAACGTGCGGGGAACAAGAAGGCACTTGGGCTTCATTTGCTTCAACTTCAGAGATGGATAACAGCAATATAAGGATGCCTTCAGACGCCTTACATAACCGAACCGTCGCTGCTGTAGCCCTACTTACCAAGATCAAATATACATTGTGTAAGTTGAGAAGAAGCAGAAAAATTGTGTGGCTTGAATATGAGAGGCGAATCTTTCAAGGGACAGCAGTTGTTGTATTTTATTTAATTTTTTTAAAAGTCAGAATCGCTCTACATCTCAAACAGTAGATCCAGCTGGGAACTCATACGGAGCCCGCACTTGGTTCGTAGTGACCTGGAAATACAAAGCAAATCTAGATCAGCACGCCCACACTCTGAAGCTTTAATACACTGAAGCTCCTGAGAGCAGCCCAGCGCTCCTGTGGGGCTGAAATATCACATAAAAATATTCTGTTGTTTGTTTAGTACTGAGTATTACTGTTGTAATAGGAAATGTAACAGCTGAACTACTTCTTTTTCCTTTTTTTCTTCTTTTTTTTTTTGGATTAAAAAGTCTAAAAATGGATGGTGGGGGAAGGAGATTAGATTGAAACGTGCAGGATTACATTCATTTTTTTCTCTCATTAGCAACTGATTCATACTGGAGCTTTCTTTTCATCCTTCGTTTTTTTACTCTTCATTCGTCTTATTTTCTCTCTGTCTTTGTTCTTTCCTCTCTTCCTTTCTTACTTTCTTTCTTACTTCCTGCCCTTCTTGTTTAATCTTTTCCTTCTGTCCTTGCTTACTTTTTCACTTCCTTCTCTCTCAATCTTTCTGTTCTCTTTCTTTCTTCCTCCTCTGTCACACTTGCTGTCCTCTCTTCTCTTTCTTCTCAATCTTTCCATCTTCTTTTTTCCTTCATCCTCACTTTTCTGGCCCTTTTCCTTCTTTTCCCTTCTCCCTGATCTCCTCTTTTTCCCTCATCCGTCTCATTTACCTTTATGCCTGTTTCCCTTCTTTTCTCTCTCCTCTTTAATATCATCCTTCCTTCTGTCTTCCTTCATTCCTCTCATCTTCCCTTTTGTCTTCATTCTTCCCTCTCTTCTATCTCTCCTCTTTTTCTTCCTTACTTCTTTCCCCTCCTCCCCTCCTCTTGTCTCTTTCTTTCTGTCTTCTTGTCTCTTTTTTCCTGTCTTTCTCTCTTTTTGCTTTTTCTTCTCTTCCCTCCTTTTCTTCTTCTCTTATACACTCTATTTCCATTTCCCTTCATTTCTTGCTTCTTTCCTCTCCTCCATATCCACTTTCTTTTCCCTGCTTCCTGTCATTTCTTCTTGTCTTCCATCTTTCTTATCCTCCCTTTTCATTTGTTTCCTCTCTTCCTATTCCTCTTCCATTTTTTGTCCTTCCTCCCACCTTCAGCTGCTTCATTATGGATACAATTCACATTGTATTTAGACTTCAGCATCTTACTGTTCCTGCTCCT
Organism: Scomber scombrus; assembly: GCF_963691925.1. NCBI lineage: Eukaryota > Metazoa > Chordata > Actinopteri > Scombriformes > Scombridae > Scomber > Scomber scombrus. The sequence continues at coordinate 7,379,805 of NC_084993.1, read as the reverse complement.
CTTGTGAGGCCATTGAGTCTCATCTGTCAGGTCGTTTAGTGATGTTGAGGGATGAGTGATGCTGTCTGAAGGGCCGTCTGGCCTGTGGTAGGGCTGCAGGACCACTCAGGTGGAAGCCAGTGACGCACAGCCCGGCCAGGGAGGCCCGGCCTCAATCAGCCCCATTCACAGCCCCATGTGTACACACACACTCACACAGACACACACAGGCATTAAAACATACACATCTTCTCAAATGTCAGCAAACACACACTCACATGCATGCCCAGTTTGCTTCCACATTACGGGCAAAGCTCTCATAAATCGAGAGGTATCCTGAAGCTCTTAAGAGTCAAAAGGGAAAACGAAAAAGTCTCAATATCTCACATCTGTGGTCGATCGAGCCACAAGGGTTTGGTGTTTGTGTGTGTGTGTGTGTGTGTGTGTGTGTGTGTGTGTGTGTGTGGGTGGGAGGGTTTCTTTGAGCTTTCCCACCCACTCAATCCCCTATCCCCAACCTTGATCGAAAGGCAAAAAAAAAAAAAAGGATGGAAGCTCGCCAGCCGGAGTGCCAGTGTGCTCATCAGGGCTTCGGCTTTTCTCACGAGCCCCACCTTCACCTTCCTCTCACCTTCAGCTACTAATATATTCAGACTCTTGTCTCAAACATTTGATTTACCCCTCGCGGCAAAAACACAAGTGAATATCTTTTTTTTTTTTTTTTAACGCCATTGCAAGTTGATTACATGCAGTTACAGTTAACTGATCAAATACTGTGATGATGAGAGGGAGTCGACGTCAGACACGTTACATAGCTGACTGATGCTGCTTGCCTTTTTTATTTTATATTATAAACACATTAAAGAGTAATTCGGGCTCTTGATTTGGTGCCGAAGTGCATTAAGGTGAAAGCAGGTTTTGTGCAACACAACATTTTTTATTTTTTATTTAATTGATGCTCTTATCCACAGTCACTCACAGTGCGTTCTGGGTCTCATTCAAGGACACTTTAATGGGAAGAGGAAGTGTCTGCGGGCACGTTTTGACTTTTATTTCTGACCTTTTGGTAACAGGACAAAAAACACAAGAAAGGTTAGAGTTGTACTTTGCTTGGTGATCAATAAGTCATAACCAAAAAAAAAACAAAAAAAACAAGGTTCACTGCTTTGCAAAAATTAAAAAGGCTTTAGTAAACGCCTACACGTTTCAGCTCACCCTGGCCCTGAAGAAGACTGTGAGTAGAAACACGTAGGCACTAAGCCCATTTATTACATGCTTTTTAACTCTTTCAAAGCAGTGTACCTCTGTATTCTTTGGTTATGACTTATTGATCACAAAGCAAAGTACAAGTCTAACCTTCCTTTTTTTTTTTTTTTTTGGTCTCATGATAAGTCCCTGGGTCCAAAGACCACCTGCCTTTTGAACCTACATGAAGTAGTACTCCTCAGCCCATCTACTAGCATTTGCTCTTTCTACAGCCAGATGTGTAGAATAAAAGCATGAAGATCATTTAAAGCATTCAGTTGACACTCTTCTTTCTCTTATCTGAAAAAGTGAGCAGATTGGATGATGTGTCTTGGCAAAGCCTTATCCTCAGTTTAATTGTTTATATTTATTTAATGGCTCTTGCTTGTGGCCTGAGGTTTTTATAGTATTGCAAAGGGTTTATTTTATTGCTTTAAACAGCTGTCCAGCTTAATTATTTCAGATGGCAGCTAAAACAGACCAGAAGTAGAATGTAAATAAGAAAAAAAAGAAGAGAAAGTAATGAACTGATTATTAGATGAGACAGAGGTGATCCACAAGCACTGGGCTGTAGTTTTTATCATTTTGATGTTTCTCCCTACAGCAGCAACAAGAACTGCTGGCGTTGAAGCACCAGCAGGAGCTGCTGGAGCACCAGAGGAAAATGGAGAACCACCGTCTGGAGCAGGAGCTGGAGAAACAGCAACGGGAGCAGAAACTGCAGCTGCTGAAGAACAAGGAGAGGGGCCAAGAGAGTAGGTTGCAAATACTGCATTTAGTTACTATTTAAAACTGCACAAATGTGTTGTTTTAAACATTTACGTCATATTTATAGATGCTTTAATTGATATTTGAAACACAGCTTGAAAAAAGTAGTTTTTGTTGTGTTTCTCACCTTCAATGCAACCTGAATTAATACATTATCACATAAAGAGCAGCAACACACATGGAGGAATGAAAACAAAAAAATAGACGTTGGAACAGAATCTTCCGCCAGGTTTTCACAAATATATCAATCTGAATAAGAAATTCCATACTAGCTTTTAAATAGCATCCAGTTTCACTCTAACGCCTTCATTTCATTGTTTTAACTGGCATTGTAATTATAGTATATTATGGTTTTGTGAAAATGCACTTTTTCTCACTTGTAAATTACTTGCACATCAGATTGTAAACCTGAAACTGGTCTTTTTGACTGGATTTGCAAAGGTTTTAAGGATCTCGTCCACCACTGCAGATGACAGACAAGAAGTTTAGTGACAGTCAGGCTGCTTGGTGGCATCTGCCGGGGTTTCATTCATCATTCAAAATGCTCCGTTTAGCGTTGGGATCAGTATTCACTGTGTGTTTGTGTGTTTCTGCGCATGTGTGTGTGTTTCCATTTATCTTGGAGAACCTGCGTATTTACTGTGGTAAACGAGCTGTATTAGCCGGTGGCCTTGGCGGGGGCTAAGCCGAGTTATTACCGCTGCCTGCTGGATGTCTCTCAACAGTTCATTGAAAGCGAGTGGACAGGAGTCCTTGAGAGCAGTTTACACACTATACGGAAAGTGGTTACAGATCGAGGCTGCATCCGTGTGTGTGTGTGTGTGTATGTGGGATTGCACAGTGTGTTTACTCTCACATGTACCTGCGTGTGTGCAGTGTCAGTGCCTCTAATTTTCTCTGTATGTTATGCTGTTTTTATGTGGTTGTCCTGCATTTTTAACTTCTAAGTCCCACTCCTCTGGTTGAGATAATGAAGCTCCAGGGCTGTGTCTGGAAATAAATGCGTTATATGAATAAGTGCTAGGGCTAAAGATCGTTTTCATTGTGGATTAAATTGCTGATTATTTTCTCAATTGGTCAATTGTTTGATTTCTAAAATGTCAAAACATAATGAAATATTTTTTATAATGCCTGTGGTGATCATTTATAATAATGTTAAACACAGAAAGGAAGCAACTCCTCTTATTGAAGCTGAAACCAGAGAATATTTGGCATTTCTCGTTGATAAATCACTTGCTTGCTATGTCGATCAACTAACGTATTTAGTTCTAGATGGGGGGGATTACCTGATTATTCAGCACTTTTTAAGCTTGGAAGACACAACAAGGCTTTAAATCTAATCATCTGTGAAACATCAGTCATCTCTGTTCAGATTTCCTTCATTAGTCGGCTCAAATTACAAGATTATGTTCATATTAGTGCATATTGAGCCATCCTTGTGGCCGAGTGGGTTTAACAGGCTCACCATGTATTCACAGTGCTCCTACAGAGCTTGTTGAGTCTCTCCCTTCATTTCCTGTCAGCTCTCTACTGTCTAATTATATACAATAAAAGTAAAAGTGTACATATAATACCTTTAAAAAAATCTACACATAAAAATAAAACTTGTTTGAGAATTTATATACTCTTTGCAGCAACATCCATATCTGATGCACTGTCTACTGTCATGGCTACAGCTATCAGAATCAGCTCTATTGGTCAACCCTGTGCATACACTTAATAACTTTTTATTAAATTCCCTCAAAGCCTTCACTACAAATATTGCGAGTCAGATATAGATGTAAACTGCAACTCTACTGGCTGGTGGAGGCTTTCACAAACTGGCTCAACATATGTGACAAGGAGGGGAGACAACTGCAAGGTGTTATTTCTAGTGTAAATTTTGAGGTTGTAATCATGTACTTTGCTTAAAATTGCTTAAAATATAGAGAATGCAGCATTTACATTATGAACCTTTCCTTATGATTGTTTGTCAGTTGTTGTATTTCTCAATGTCTTCTCCATCTTCAACCCTCAGGTGCTGTGGCCAGTACTGAGGTGAAGATGCGTCTCCAGGAGTTCGTCCTTAACAAGAAAAAGGCCCTGGCCCAGCGGAGCCTCAACCAAGGAGGCCTCCCCAACGATGCTCCCTACTGGTACCGGTGAGTAGAAGTTACTTCACAGCTTCACAGCAGTGTTTTGACATTTGACATCACCAGCAATCTCAGATAGATAATCAGTATCACTCCTGTCTGTCTGGTGTGCTCGTTTCAAGCTGAAAACCTATTAAATAGCTGCTGTTCTTATATTTCTGTTTCGGTGCAGTAATTGTCAGTGTTGGAATACGGTCTGCAGATCATTACAAGTTTGAACAACAATTCTCTTCCCTGACTGCAGATGAATAATGTATTGGATTGTGTCGTAATCTGTCAACAAGCTTCCCCCTCACCCTCACCTGCCACACTATATGAGCCTAACTGAGAGATGGATCGAGCAGGGTTATAAAACAAACACACACACACACACACACACACACACACACACACACACACACACACACACACACACACTCACAAAAACATACACGTGAGAGCAGGATATTGGAACCTGATGATAGGGTCTCTTAGATCGAAGGCTCACCCTTGAATGTTTATTGTAGCATCTCTGGAGCCTCTTGCAGGTGTGTACACTTGCCGTATCCTCTTTGTTCGCTTTGGTAGCCATTATAACATGCATCAATTGTTAGTAAGTAACTTACTGTAGGACTGAAATCATAGTCGAATTTATGTTGCAAATAAACACATCATGAACATTTGGATAAAAATCTGGCTTTTAAATATATTTTAAATGAGTTCATACTTTTGCTTCTGTTGAATGAAAGATGGAACTTGGATATTATTTGAATTGAATGTATTTATGCTGCAGAGAGAGAGAGAGAGAGAGAGAGAGAGAGAGAGAGATAGTAAGGCATCATTTCAATATCATATTCTCTGTAATTATGGATTTTGTTTGGGCATAATAAAAGGTCTACAACCATTTAATTCAAATACATAACCAAACAAATAATGTTACATAATCTTGACGTGTGACCCAATGAAACGCCCACAAGCATTGACTTTCAACAGAGCAGGATGATACTCTAGTTTCTGTTTCTATATCTGCCTGTGTCTGTCCTTTCTCTGCTCACTGGACTGACAGTCCTCTCAGTTTTGGAAGAGAAGAGTGTGTACATCGGCTTGTCAGGAACATGCATTTGGGCCAAATCCAACTCGGCTTAACTTTGCCTACAAACACCACCTTATTCTGTAGGCAGTGAACAGATGGCAGCACATGTCTGCAGCCTTGCCAAGGGATTTGCATGATGCTTTAATCATACAGATCTATGACAGCCATGAAGTTAGTAACTTTGTTGGGATTAATCAGTCAGTCACATGTCCAGAGAGTTATCACTGTGTGGCTTTGTGGCACCTTTAACAGTTTGTGTGTGTTTTGGTTTTTACAGAAAAACCCAGCACAGCTCCCTGGACCAGAGCTCGCCTCCACAGACTGGTGTGTCCACCTACAACCACCCTGTGCTGGGCGTCTACAACCCCCGGGACGACTTCCCACTCCGAAAGACCGGTAAATCAAACACACATGGTTACACACTTGATTTTGGCAGTGCTGCTTCTATGCAGGCTCACGTTTAGAGAGGGTAACACACACACACACTTGCAACTTTAACGTCCAGTAGCTACTATGCAGACTCACGTCTAGCATAATTTAGAAGTTATCAGAGCTCTGCACCATTAATCACATCCACATTAGGCTGTCAGGGTCTCCCAGCATCCCTCACATGAGAGTGTTAGAGAGTGTAAGCGTAGGTGGTTCAAGAGTTCAATAGAGTGAGAGAGCTTTTTACCATTTTAGCACCTGATTCTTTATTAGATTTTAATAGTTTCTTATCCCCAGCAGTCTTTTTGAATCAGCTGTTGATCAACACCTCTTAAGAAGCCAGATCCTGACACTGACAATGTTGAAAATTACAGACATATACCAGAGTTACCCTTCTTCTAGCCAAGACTTTGGAGAATGGAGGTATATTCCTAGTTCGGATTCTGTCAGGTTTCAGGTCGTCCATGAATTTCTATGCTGCCTTTGATTTGGTTTCATCATTGCACAAAATAAATGTGTCTCACAGGTATAATTTGAGGGCTGTGTCAGTTGGGAACTTCTTTATCAGTGCAACAATTACTTTTGAGGATCCCCAGGGCTCTAGTCTCAGCCCTTTATTGTTTGTAATCTACATGATTCCTCTGCGTCAACTAATTCACCGCTGCAATATTTCTTTGCACCATTATGCTGATGGTTTTCACTCAGAGTAACCCCATCAGACCTCTCCTCTGTTAGCTCATAAGCTGTCTTGGAGACATTATATCCTAGTTTTCCAGTAATTCAATAGAAGGCTGATAAAGCCTATGGGCCCAAAGCAAACATGTTAGGTATGTTAGGCTCTAGTCAAACTTGCACCTCAAACAGAAATCTTGAGATGTAAATACATAATTTAATTAATTTCAGGGCACACAAACTTATATAAATGCCTTGGTATTGATTCATCAAACATTGAACTGAGGGTCTGTATAAAGGTCCAGTATGAGATAAATAAAGAGTGTTTTAAACTGTAAATCATGCAAAGCTACTCTAGTGGAGTCCCTGAATAAAAATATTAGAGCTGTTTTGAGCATAATAAGCCCCCCTTTTAAGTAATTTATAATGTATGGCCAAAAATGTGTCAAATTCTTTCATTTGAGAACCCAGAACTATCAAATGTTTGGTGTTGTTGCTTGAAAAAACAACTTAAATGTTTAACCTGTTATCAGTAGTTGCAGATGAATATTTTTTTGATTGACTAATCTCTGCACTTATTAACTCAGTGCACTTTAAAGCAGTGACACACTACTTTAAGTAGCGACAGTGCTTCTGCATAGATCCAAGGTTTTCTTTTAAACGGGTGACATATCTTGTCAAAAGTCATTAGAGCTGCTAAAATGCTGCAGAATGTGCAGCTGGAGAAGAGTTTCTTGTGGCCTAAAATCTAACGTCTTCAGGCTTATTGCTCAAAGTACCGAAACCTTTACAGAGTGAAACCAGCTGTTTGCTGTGTGTTTCCGTCAGGTGTGTGTATGTGTACAGCTTAGTGTATGTGTGTGTGTGAAGTGTGAGTGGTGTGTGCGGTGGTGTAGTCGTGAAGCGGCGGTCGTCTTACAGTGCAATTATTCACTTAGTGCGGCGGCAGGCGGCTTCAGCCAGCGCTTCAGCCCTGTTGACTCTGAGTCTTTGGGCTGCTGGCCACCACAGCAGATAGACCACAGTTGACACTGGCCCACACAGCCACATTCCACCCTGGGAGAGCAAAAGAAGAAGAGAAGTGAGGAAGAGAAGAATTAAAAAAAAAGAAGAGATATTGAGGTGAGAAGGATGAAGTGTGATAATCAGGAAGATGGAGAGAGAAACTGAGTGGAGAAGCTTTTGGTGGCTTCACTGACTATTTAGAAAGACCTCAAGACACGTTTTTTTCTTATTAAGAAAAACATTTGAGGATGGAGGGAGTGTTGGTTTCTTCTTAAAAGCGGAGCAACAGAAGATGAGAGCACAGACGATGAGAGCTGGCAAGCAGGATTTAATTTAAATCCACCAAGTGGCACAATGATGCCACACTCCCAAAATCTTGCTTAATGTGGAGAAGGAAAAAAAAAAAGCCAGGAAGATGGAGGGGAGTAAAAGATTGTCCCTGGAGTGTCAGTTCGTCCCTTGATTTCTATAAGGCTGAGGATTGTGAGAGCAAAAAACCTGTGCCACCCTAATATTTGCCTACAGCGATGACGTGCTTTGCGGGGTTTACTTATGGTAATGCCAGCTTGGGAGAGGTTAGAGGCTCTTTTATATCACCGCCTGGCCATAAAGTAGAGCACACTGGCACCCAGGACTCCCAGCAACGGTCAAGGGGAAGCAACAGCGCTCTTTTGTGCATCTCCCATCTCCCCTTTTACATTTTAGAAAAGTAGTGCAGCTGATACTCTTATCCATCTATTTATAGTGCACCCAAACAAACTCACGTTGATAAAGAAGATCTGATTTCATGCTGCGCATTGAGCGGGTAGTTTTCCACACAACAGCAGGGCACAAGTGATTGTTGTCAGCGCTAACCTCGATGACAAATGCATTGCTTGTGTACACTGTGACTCCTTCACAATGGAAGCCAAACAGTAAGGCTGATAACAATGAGATAAGATTAGAAACGGTAACACTGGATTACATGTTGCATTATTGCCTGTAAATCCTACATGCATAGGTAGAATTCAGGTAGTATTTGCACAGGAATGGCGGACTCTGCCACTAAAAATGAAAACTACTATATACAGAGCTGAATGTGAATGCATTGAATGATGACCATGAATAGTTAAAAAAACAGGGTTTAATTTTCTGAAAACCTTAAAGAGAACATATGTGCATTTCCAGGTTTATTTTTTAAATTCTGGTGATCTACGGCCCTTTATTCAGCCCCTCAGTTCAACCTCTGCTGAAACTGGCCATTGTAGTTCCAGTCTCTTTAATAGCCCCCCTCCAAATGAACCTTCTGTCTTCTGATTGGTTCCTGCAGCTTCGTAAATTGGAAATGGAAGCTTCTTAAATGCATCCTTACTGACGGCTCTTTGAGCATGCAGAAAAACGCTCTAACATCATCACAAGGTGGACATATAGGTGACATTACAGCATTCACATCAAGCCAAAGCCCTTTCTTTGTACTTGAAGGTGGCGTTTCTGCATATGTCCATTTCAAGTTTTGGACTTTTTACTATGTTGAACATAGACATCCAACATCATAACAGGATATAAATAACAGGAAAAAAAGACATATCCCCTTTAAGGATTTAAACTTTATTGCTTTTATGATAGTTTTAATAAAATACCATCACCTATAGATGAAGTGCGTGACGAGGTGCCTCCTGAAAACCTGAGCTTCTGCCAAATGGCATCATTTAAAATAATTGACCCTCCTTATGCAGTACAGATCTAAGGGTGAGAAAGCATCACATGAATATACAGTATGTCTCGTCTGTAACACATACTCACATACACATGAGTGCCTCACAAAGATCCAGCCAGGGTGGGAAAGTTTGAGGCCCTTGAACTTACTGTTCTTCTCTTTGTTGGAGACAGAGCAAGACACACTGTTCCTGTCTTTTCATTGATGATCAAATGTGGGATGTTTTTGTAGCTTAACTGGGGCAATGGGTCTTCATGTGGGTAGCACATAGGCAGCCTGGTGCTGTACAGCAAACCAGACTTAACAGCTCAGCCGTGACTACAAAGCAACAAGCGGCTGTCTGAATACAGGATGTCACTCAGTGAATTCACAGTCTTTCACCTCTGTTGTGAGGCCCTTTTTAATGAGGCAACATGCTCCATCTGTGCATTGATATGATGTGGGATTGTCTGTGCTCATGCCTCCATAAGACCTGCAACAAAGCCTTCAATTTCCAAAGAATAGTTAAAAAAAATACCAGTGATCTGGTCATTTTGGATGTCATGTAATGCAAGGCTACAATAACAATCATTTCATGTAGCTAAGTCGTGTCATGTCTTACTTTGCTTGATTGAATTAATCTATGAAAGTGGAAATAATTCTATGCAATCATTTACAAAGACATCTTAGCAGCTCAGAGAATTAGAGAAGACACATCTTCGTCACACTTGTCACGCAGCGTACTTAAAATGTGACTCATACAAGATTTTCTTTCTAAAACACGGCTTTGTATCATTCTTCTCTGTAAGCACCACACGATGTTGTTTTCTTCTTTGTCCACTCAAAGGGCATAGAAAACCTCTCTCGCAGGTATTGACATTTTCTCCAATTTACTTAGCTTTCACCAAATCTTTGCTGTGATTATTTGGGTGCTGTCATACTGGATCATTCACCTTTTCAAATTTGTCTTTTACTCTGCTGAAGGAAACAAGAACCTAATTACACTCCTGCAACAGGCTGATAGCTGTCCCTTTGCTGTTATCCTCACCAACAGACACTGTCAATTGATCAAATCCGGAGAAAATAAGTTCTGTCATTAGTCTTGCACGCTCTAAATGAAATGGTGATGACTGTAATGGCTTTTTATTTTGTGATAGATTTCGAGATCAAAGTTATGGCCTTTTGATATTCAACATTGGTCACGACGAGAGAGGCATAACTTAGTTTCCCTCCTAAAATATCGAAATAGAATCTCTCTAGAAAGTCATATTTGTTTTAATTCATGTGACAGAAATGATTTGAGGTTAGGATCTTAATGTTATTCCTTATGACAGTTGAGATAAACCAATAGTATGAGTCAGATGTAGCAAGGTGTGGCATCACCTACTGGTTTGTATTGGAGCCAGCTTGAAGCACAGAGTTGCAGTTTATGGTCTAGATTAGAAACATGCTCTGCTGCCTTGGACCAAAGCAAACGCTAGATTGTTGGACAAAGGAGGTGGGAGGTGGGAGGTGTGGGGCACTTTAAAGGGAATCAAGGGGAGCAAGCTTTATCTTTTAGTCTGTACAAAATGTGGATTAAGGAAGATGTCTCATAAAGACATAAATACATTATTATTATCTTATTTCAAAACTCATCATTGTCTCACGCTTCATTAAGTGTCCATTATATCATGTTGGCCTCTATTTTTTTAGACCCTTGCAAATTCTGTTTGAGTACATCTTAATTACTTCCAAAAATTGAAAATCTGGTACATTCAAATAAGAAATCCTGATTTATAGTAAACTGGCTTTAGAAACTTCCATCAAATTAATTAGTTTTGACTCCATCTGGACTGAGTTCTCCCCCCCACTTTGTGCTACTGTACCTTCACACTTCACACTTCACACTTCACTCTTCTCCACACATTTATTTTTACCTGACACTGTGAAATGGGAACAAGTTCATGTTTTGATGAATGTTTCCTGAAATTTAGATTTTTTAATGGATGTTTTCCCCAGTAGCTGGTAGCTTTTCAGTATTTGTACCTGTTAGAAATATAGTAGCAGATTAATCTGGTTATGTAATAAACAGGGTTAGCGGTGTACTACATTCGGAGCCCTCCTTAAAAATTGGATAATGAATAGTGAAATTATCCGAGGCCACTGATTGGCAGGGCAAAGTAAACAGAGCATTAGCCTCCATGGCTGGAGCCAAGGTGACATGCTGTTCCCTTCTCCCTGTCTCCATTCACAAGTCCGTGACAGCAACACAAAAGACCAAAAGACCTTTAGGCAATCAGACATGGCTCCCAAATTGAAGCTAATTGCTTTTTAGCTGCACTGTCTTTAGGAAAATGGATCAGAATTTGGCTTGTACAGAGGACATCTGAAAGAACAGGGAGGAATCGCACAGTAAATGAATAGCGGCATGTAACAGTTTGTCTCCCAAACAGGTTTCATAACAGCGCGGCTCTTTGGAAGGTGCTCCATGACAGATCAATGTGTACAGCTCCCTTTTTAAGCTGAAAGCCTGTGAGATTGTAGCTCAAATAACTCTCCCAGCCGTTGGATTGACTCGTCCAAAGCTGCACAGCCGCCAGTTATCTATTTAACTCCAAGGAGGTTTGACAGGAGTGTTGACGTTTGGCATGAAACTAAAATCAACCAGTTAGAGGCAGCAGAAACAAATAGGGATGTTGCAGTTTAACGGTTTAATGGCACACTAAGCGTACAAAATGTAAGGATGTGTGAGTTTAATTTCTAGACAGAATCATTGATTAAGAGAAACAGCAAAGCAGCTTCTGGCCTTTCTCAGGCTGCAACTGCATTGACACACCTCATCATTAGTCCAACAGATAATCAGATACTGATTTGGCTCCAAATTAACAACCAATAGGAGGGACCACTTTCATATTTGTTCCATTCAGAGCATTAATACACTATTCATTTTTATTTATTAAATTATGAAATTGGCATCACAGTCTTTTTAATGTCATTTTTCTCACCTGTATTCTGTAATAAAAGCCCTGAAACCCTGTTTTCTCACTCAGCTTTTTACTGTGAGTGATGTTGTCCTGCATGAACACTTTGCGACTTCTACCACCTGTTGTCTGTATTAAAGTATTTACACTCATGGTGCAAGATATGATTGTGAAGACTTGAATTCCTCTAATGTCTGGTTTGTCTCTCTCCGTCTTCCTTTCAGCCTCTGAGCCTAACCTGAAGCTGCGCTCCAGGCTGAAGCAGAAGGTGAGCGAGCGAAGGAGCAGTCCGCTGCTGCGCCGTCGAGACAGCCCCATCACCTCCGCCAAGAAACGCTCCCTCGACATGGCAGGTACGAGACACACAGACAGCTTTTCAGCATTCAGAAAGTTTTATTCTAGGCTGCTGTCTTTATTTATTTTTTAATTTTTTTATGACTGGATGTATTTGATTTTTATGCTTTTTGTGTTTCAGACTCCGTTTGTAGCAGCGCCCCTGGCTCAGGCCCAAGCTCCCCGAATAACAGCTCCAATAACATCCCCAATGAGAACGGCATCACTGTGTCACTCTGCAACAACACGGAGGTAACACACACACACACACACATGCAAACACGCACACACATACACACACACTTCAAGTAACCACTCACTTTAGTGTATATGAGCTGATATTGATCTGTCATTTAGTGTTAGTTTTGTCATCGAGCTCACATACAATCGAGGTTCCTCTTTGAAGTAACTTGTTGCAGTCACATGATCTGTAAAATGCTGATATATTTTCATGTGGGGATTCAATAATTGTAATTTGCAACATAATGTAAAGGCACAATATTTGTTTTGGCCATAAAATAAAATAGACACACCCTTTTCTGTCAGTGCAGGTGCTATTAGCTTTTAAACTTAGCAGCATATAGCATGTACATGCTACTGTATAAATGAGATCTTCAGATGACGGCACTGCAGAGGAGGAGGACGGCTGAGGAGCTGGCAAGATGCTATTTGTGGCAGCCATTAGGGGCACTAATGCACTAGGCAGTGTGGAGGACACTTGATGATTTTCTACTGCCAGGGTGCCAGTGAAGCTCACGACTGCAGTGTTTGCCCCTGTGCTGGTGTTTTTTGGGCTTTTTTTGGTTTTTGCTCATGATGCAAACACAGATAAATCATTTAAATGTGCTTCCCAGGCATCTCTGGCCCAGAGGCTGTGCAGCGGTGCTGAGCGGGGCTCCGTTAACCAGCTGTCCCTCTACACTTCACCATCCTTACCCAACATCACCCTGGGGCTGCCCGCCACAGCCACGGCCACTGCTGCTTCCAATGTAAGGACCAAACTGCTGCCAAGCCGGCGAAATTGCTAGCAGACTGACTCTGAATATATTTAACTGTGAATTTGTTTATGTGAATGTGTTTCTTATTTGTATTCAGCATCGGGAGTGTTTTTGTTTTGTTCACTCTCTCTCTCCCTTTCTGTTCCAGGTCACCTCAGCCCAGCAGGATGGAGGTCTGCAGCCGGCCCTCTCCCTCAGCCCTCCCTTCCTCTCCGGTGGCCACTTGACCCCCTACCTAGCCGAGGCAGGAGCGGGAACAGGCGGGCACGGTGGGCACAGTCCACTCCTGCAACACATGGTGCTCATGGAGCAGAGTCCAGCACAGAGCCCCCTGGTGACAGGTAGGAGTAGTAACGGTCATATTACTGAAGCTAGTAGTGATTCAAAGTTGAAAAAGTAGCAAAAAAGTTGGGTAAAACACGGGGTATAGTTGATGTCAATGCAGCTACTACTGAAAGTATTGTTCAGTCTCAGTCTGGCGACACACTAAAAAAAGAAAAGCATCTCCACACTCAGAGATGTGTGCTCATGGTACACTATGTGCCCCCTCACACTGACAGACGTCCATTCATTAGCTCAAACTAATGAGCTCCTTTCATATGTCAGCGTACGCTATGAGAGTATGACACGGCCGCATTGTGCGCCCTTTCCCATCAGCTCATTCACGGACTACAACATCGGCGCTGCTATTTTCAGCGGGACATTAGCAGTGAATGGGCAATGACGCACATACAGACGCATGTTTGTGTGTATCCACGCGCAAAATAATACGTACAAAAAAACCCACCAAAATATAACACAAGGATGTGTGTGCGCCCACACACAGGCCTGGAGCGGAGGGTGAATTTTTACAGGACAAACGCAATAAATTACCTCTCACTTCAGATATAATATTCATTCAAAACTGCTGGAAGATTTTTCTCATAGATGCAAGAAAAAGCTTATTTTTCTACTTTCTTCCAACTCTTTCCTACTCCACTATGACGTGGTTTCTAAACATCAGCAGGCTCTTTTTTTCCAAAACAATTTGAAAATACTCGGTTAGGCAAGTAATTTGCTCAGTGATCAACCTTCTCACATCTTTTCCCAGACTTGATTGAGGCTGTTTTCTTGCTTTTTTCACCAGGATAAAAACACTGCAAATGCTCTCAGCTGTTCACTTTTTTCCAAGCTCGAATCATCACAATAAAAAAAAAAATCACAGTGTGGCGGCACAGATGGACATTTTTATTTGGTTCACAAATACATCTGCTAACTAATCTTAGGTCCAACACCAGTAAGAGTAGAATAAGGAATCCATGTGTTGATGTACGTGCATCTTATTTAAAAATGTGGTGTTGTCATCGGTGCAGCTCAGGTCTTTTCTGACCAGGCTTGTTGAGTTGACATCTGTCTTTGCTTCTGATTTTTAATCTGGAAAAATTTGTTCTTGTCACATTTCCCCTAAACCAGCTGCTTCAAACAGATCATGCAAGTGCAGAATCAGGCATCATTGTGACACCTGGTTTAAATAGTTTTTCACAGGGTTAATGTGTTTGGGAGTGACAGGAAGACATGTCATCATGCCATGGTTGACACAGTGAAGTCAATTTTACTTTTAGAGCCCAGTATCACAAATCATCAATTTGCCTCGGGGGGCTTTAAAGTCTGTACAGAAATACAACATCCTCTGTACTTAGAAACTTCATTCAAATACGGAAAAAATCAGATGATTTTTTTTTCTGATATGAAAGTCCTGTAACATCTTATTAGCTTGAAACATGTAATCTTCCTTTGCTAAGAG
Source organism: Scomber scombrus (assembly GCF_963691925.1). Taxonomy (NCBI): domain Eukaryota; kingdom Metazoa; phylum Chordata; class Actinopteri; order Scombriformes; family Scombridae; genus Scomber; species Scomber scombrus. The sequence goes on along the minus strand of NC_084993.1, from coordinate 7,364,751 downwards.
GGGTTGCTAAGATGATCACTGGGTGTTGTGGACACCTTGACATAATAGATCCAGGATAAGTGCAGGATGAGTTTGGTATATTGCCTTCTTGATTCAACAAAGTCCAATTCCATAAGAAAATAAATAAGATCCTGGAAGTTTACTTGTTAAATGAGGTTGTGCTGCCAGATGAAATTCTCTGATTTAATGTGAGAATGATGCACTTTATTTTTGGTATTTTTGCCTTTTATAAGACAGCTGATAGTGAAGTGGTAGACAGGAAACAAGGCGAGGGAGACATGCAACAAAGATGCAAACACTGATGACAGGAAAATGGAAGCTGTTGTGTCTTAATTGAACATAAATCAAGCACATAGACTGAAACAAAGCATCCTCTGTTCTCCAGAAGCGAACTGTCACCAGGGACATGACTCTCTACTATCTATTATTGGGTTTCACTTCACCCCCCACTCCCCCTTCCTCTCTCTTAACATCTCCTCTCTCCTCCGTGTCCGACTGCAGGCGTAAGCGGCTTGTCCATGTCATCGGCGGCCTCCATGGCCAAGCTGCAGCGGCAGCACCGGCCCCTGGGGAGGACCCAGTCTGCCCCGCTGCCCCAGGGGAGCGCGGCCCAGGCCCACGCCCAGGCCTTGGCCCTGCAGCAGCTGGTGGTCCAGCAGCAGCACCAGCAGTTCCTGGAGAAGCACAAGCAGCAGTTTCAGCAGCAGCAGCTCCACCTCAACAAGGTAGGAGAGGACTGGAGATACTGGGTGACTTTTCTTCCCCACTATATCTGTTGGTCTTTTTATCAAAGCACAATTGCCCTTATTTAAACATCAAAAACACTTTACTCTGTAACCCAACCTTTAACCAACAAAATCTTATTAAATATAAACTTTCAATGTAAATATTAACTTCTAAATTGCTCCTACCTTTCTTTTTTTTAATGCAAATGAGTATTAAATGTCAAGAGAATGTCCTTCTGTTCCCCTCTACACTCTCTACACCTTAAATATATTCACAAGTACAATACAAGTATGATATACTAGTTGTACAACATGTTGTGAGCAGTTTTCTCACTGTACTACTGAAGGCAGCTGATGGAAGGGGTCGTGCAGATCTGACATCATATTCAAATACATTGATTAATTCATTTGTCCTGTAAGCCACAGAGGGTCAGCACAGGAGGTGTAGTGTAGCTGTTTGTGTAGGCGGGTTTATTGTGTATGTGTGTAAAGTCCTTGATTTTTTTTTTATTCTGGCGTTTTCTTGCACGCGTTTCTCTCTCTCCGCTTCGCTCTATGTAGTATTTTTGTTTACAAGTAGGCGGAGGCATGTATGGGTTAACGTGTATCGCAGCGTTCGTCTTTTGAATGTTTGCGTCCACGTTTCTGTGACTGTGGCCCGAGACAGTTGCCACGGGCTGCGAGGTAACTGCGCCGCTGCCATGGCAACAGAGCGGAAGCCCATTGCCTTATATGATCAGGGAGGAAGCGAGCGGCCGCTGCTTGTGGATGGCTTCACCTATTCGAGTAGAGTACTCGCTGGAGGAGAGGTGGGCGGATGAAACAAGGGATTTCCTTTCCTCCTCCGCCTCCTCCGCCCCGCTCTCTCTCTCTCTCTCTCTCTCTCTCTCACTCTCTCCATATGCTTCAGAGCTCTCGAGTGGCAGCTTTTCGCACAAACATATCTGTAACAGCCTGTGGCACACCAAGGACAGATTCTGCAGCTCTGACAGTACGAAAAAATAGATTTCTACATTAATCATTGTTTCCTGTTAAGATGATCAGAATAAAGGAGGATGCAGAGTATTTTTGATCAATTTTCTTTTTTATTCTTAACTTTATAATACAATTAGTAATGAAGTAAGTTGATGAACAGTTTGAAGTCATGTACAGATCATCTGTGTGTCTCCACAACAGGAAAACAGACTTGTTTGACCTAAGAGTTAAATTATAATGTCACTATCACTGTCAAAAATCTATATTTTGTCCACCATATCTAATTTACTGAGCACATAACATATCGAACTATTTTCTTTCTATTTCAAGGTTGAAGGTTTATTTTAATTATCACAATGCTGCGCTTCACAATGATGCTACACACACAGACAATGTATGAACATATATTACAATATTTTGGATTAGAAGAAGAAGATGGAATCAAAAAGGAAAAACTATTACATAAGCATTTTAGATTTTAGGCCGTTGGTTGGTCAGAAATCAAGAGCTCAAATATGTTGACGTCAAAATTAGTCACAAAAAAACAAACTTTTAATATATTTGTTCATATAGAGTATCTCATGCCCAACGGTAGACACTTGGACACCCTATAAACTTGTGAATCTTTGCTGTGTTTTCTGTGATCTGTATCTCTTATCTGAGCTTCCAGTCTGACAGAAACAAAAAGGAAAGGAAGAACATCAGGTTGGAGAGGAGGCTTCTGGGAAAGTAGAGCAGAGAGGAGGGGGAGTGGGGGGTTTAGGGAGGAGGTGAAAAATGAGGGGGGAAAGAGAAGTTCATTTGGACGCAAAGACGAGAACAGTAGAGGGGGGGGTTGCGGGTGTGTGAAGGGGGGGTGAATGAGAGCTGGTGAATGCTCTGACGTCAATGCTGTCCCTTGGCACAGAGCCAGAGGACCCAGAGGCTCACAGCTCTGGGAAACACACACACACACACACACGTACACCCCCACCCTCCCACACACACAGACACACACACGCACCCACCTGTAGCTGTAGCCTACTCTTGAGACTTCCAGCAAACACTGTTTTATCTTTCCCCGCTGTTTGTCTCCACATCATAAAAAACACGCTCACACTACGGAGGCACATACTCCGCCGCATTGAATGGGCCTCTGAATGGTTGAATGTCAGTAAAAGTGAATGAATAGATGACTGAGTCACAACTTGGTTAACGGCAGGTCCCGGAATGAGTCGATGAAAAGCAACACAACGGGGAGCGTGGAATGTCTCTGTTCGACGAGACACATTTTGCCCCGGAGTACAGTCGGCAGAGTGGCCACTCGCATTCAATTAGAACGGATAGGTTTGAAATGAGCAAGACACCAATCTGACTGCGTAATCCAAATTAAGCTTGTTAAAAGAAGAATGCTCCAGAGAAAGGAGCGATTTGCCAGGAATTTGATTCAGCGGAGAGCGTGCCCGTTTGTCTGTTGCCTTCTCTGAATGCAGCCTCACACATTTGAGGGGATTTGTCACATCCTGCTGTTCGATTGTTAAAATAAATTTCCCATCACACTGCCATCACTGACCCCCTTCCCTCCTCCCTCTCTCTCTCTCTCTCTGCAGATGATGGCCAAGCCCAGCGACTCACCTGTGGGCCGTCAGCACCAGAGCCACCCGGAGGAGACGGAGGAGGAGCTACGTGAGCACCAGGATGGCGGCTCCCTGCTGCCGGGGATCACCATCAAGCAGGAGCCCCCCGACCCGCAGGAGCTCCAGGAGGAGGCGCTACAGCAACACAGGGAAAGGCAGGCAGAGCAGGAACTCCTCTTCAGACAGGTACAGGATGGGCGGTCGAGGGAGAAAAAAGAAATAAGTGAGACGTTTGTAGTTGAAAGCTGTAAAATGAGAGGAGAGAGAATCGATATGAAGGTTTGGAGAACTGATTTGATATACTTGGCGCTGATGTATCATAGGTGTTCCTGGAAGTCACGCAGAGGTAAAAACCCTTAACAACCAGACACAGAAATGTAATTTTGGCTGCGGGAATGTGCCTCTCTGTGTGTGTCCCATGGCATCCCTGTGATTAAACGCTGAGAGAAAATCAAAGCTGCATCATATGTTTTGGCTGCCATCTTTTGGCCATAAGTTGAACTTGCAATGTCAAAGCAATTTCTCTCCCCTTTTTTCCCCTAATGCGTTTACAGTTTAAGCTTTTCAGTAAGCGATAACTTCAGAATTCATCTTCTTTCTTTGTGTTTGTCTGTGTGTGTGTGTGTCTGTGTGTGTGTGTGTGTGTGTGTGTGTGTGTGTGTGTGTGTGTGTGTGTGTGTGTGTGTGTGTGTGTGTGTGTGTGTGTGTGTGTGTGTGTGTGTGTGTGTGTGTGTGTGTGTGTGTGAGCAGCAGGCACTGTTGTTGGAGCAGCAACGGATTCACCAGCTGAGAAACTACCAGGCCTCCATGGAGGCTGCCGGCTTGTCAATCTCCTTCCCGGGACACCGCCCCCTGTCCAGGGCCCAGTCCTCTCCAGCTTCTGCCTCCTCTTTCCCAATCAGTGTGCCAGCTCCCGATCCACCTGTCAAGCCTCGCTTCACCACAGGTCACTTTGAAATCTCAAAGCGCTGTTAAACTGCCAGTAATGTTTATTGATGACAGCAGCCTCTGTGGTCTGCCTCAAGCATCCATTTGAGAACTTTTTGGCTCCAAATTTCAATTCCTCCCTGGTACACTGGGGAGATCTCCATCCAAAAAGCAGGTGAAATGGGCCAAAAAAAATGGTGTAATGGCTCCAGCTTCTATCTGGTAACAGTAGTAATGGTGTCTGATGAGTACATTTTCTCTCCCACTCTTTCTTCCTCTCAGACATCTGACTCAGAACAAAGAAGATATTACTAAAAGTAGAAGTGCATTCACCCTTTTAGAGGAAAGAAACTAAACTCTTCCAGTGTTGATAAGATGGTTTCACATTTTAACAGAGAAGGGGCTTCATAATGTGACTGTTTTTGCATGCATGCACCAAAGTTGTAGATATTTTTATAGATAGTTTGGCCTACTTTACTCCCACTCAGCACCAAACCGCGCAGAAAACTTGTCAAAGTTGCTTCAGAATGTGAATACAAAGCTTTTCAGTCACTGTTTTGTATTAATATCTATTAAGTGACGATGAGAGGAAAGATGAAACAGGGAGAATCTGCTTCTGCTTTTTGAATTAAGTCCTTCAACTTTAAAAAAAAATGTAGTTCTTTAAGCTTAAAACTGTCATCCTGCTCTTTGCCAACACACTTTAAACAATTAGCAGTGACATTAAAGTTATACATAGAAATAGATGTTTTTTGTTAACAAGTGTATATGTGTGGTTTCTCAGGCCTGGTGTACGACTCTCTAATGCAGAAGCACCAGTGCATGTGCGGCAACACCAACAGTCACCCGGAGCACGCGGGCCGCATTCAGAGCATTTGGTCGCGGCTGCAGGAAACCGGACTAAGAGCACAGTGTGAGGTACGGCGCTACTACAAATGGACTGTACACCACACAAAGTAGTAGACGGTGTACTATGTGAGAGCTGCGTTCCTGAGTGTGTGTGTGTGTGTGTGTCTTTGTAGTGCATCCGTGGGAGGAAGGCCACACTGGAAGAGCTGCAGACGGTTCACTCTGAAGCCCACGTCCTGCTGTATGGAACCAACCCTCTCCGACAGAAACTTGATTGTAAGTTTACACACACAGCAGCAGCAGGGTTACACAACTCCTCATCTCCAGTTACTAACTGTACTTAATCGTAATGTTTATTTCTCCTCCATCTTCAGGTTCAATCACTCCCATGTTTGTACGGCTACCGTGTGGAGGAGTGGGGGTAAGTCGCGCTAACATTAGCAGCAGCAGTTTAGTGTTGTATAAAACTAAAACAAAGTTGTTTGAAAGAGATGAGTTTATTTGTAAAACATTTCAAACACAGGCAATTGAAACTTTTGTATGTAAGGCAAAGTAATGCCATAATCTTCAATATAATAAAGAAAATAAGCATGCATTATAAAAACGATCAATATAAATAAATGAATCATTTGATAGGAATGTATTTGCACCATTCTTAGTTGGTTTAAATGGAAACAACAGCTCTAACTTTTGAACTTTTTAGTGTCTTTAATTCCTCTCAATTCTTTCCATATTGTGGATTCAGTTCAGATATGATAAGTGTGTGTGTGTGTGTGTGTGTGTGCGTGTCTTTGCAGGTGGACAGCGACACCATTTGGAACGAGGTCCACTCTTCCAGCGCGGCACGGCTCGCTGTCGGCTCCGTGGTGGAGCTGGTCTTCAAAGTGGCCACTGGGGAGCTGAAGGTAACCTTGATCATGCTCGTCTGGTTTTTGTCTCAAACTCTTTATGTCTTTTCCACATGTTCAAAAAGAAATACACGTTGCTTTTTTATCTTAAAGATAGAGCAGACTTCTACTTTGGGTATAAAAGCTGAATAAGTTATATGAAGGGTTTTGAAAATGAGTGCATGACCCTCAAACTGTACTACTTGACCCCACATCCCCAGGAAAACCCCATGAAGTACATTTGTTTGATATACTTGCAGATTTATGATGATTCTACTAGGATGTATTGTCTTGACATGAAAGAGAGAAAGAAACAAAGGCTACTGTCTGTCCTTTTAGAAATGTTATTTCTTGAAAGAAAAACTCAGACACTAAAATATTACATCAGTGAGTGAGTGTAGTTAAACTGTTGGTACATTAACCACAAGCTGTTCAGTATTCCTCAGCGTTTCCTGCTTTGGAGTGTGTTTTTGGCTGAATTACAATGTTTCGAGTGGTGGTTTGCCACTGCTCTGTAAACGCAGAGGAAACACTAAGCGGTGGCTAACGGGCTCCTGTCCTGTCCTTTCTGTCTGTCCACCAGAATGGTTTTGCTGTGGTCCGCCCCCCCGGACACCACGCAGAGGAAAGCACTCCCATGTAAGGCCACAACACAACCTCCGTACTCTGGTGTAGATACTTAATCTACGCATATACAAACTCCAGACTCATCTGGAATAGAAATGATATAAACCATTGAGTTTATTTGCACATAAAGCACTGAGTGTCTTTATTCTGCCCGCTGTTTGAAGAATTGTTTTATTTATTTTTCATATGTTTTAAAATGATATTATAAAAACATGAAAGTGCTTTGGCACAGCATGGCGACTCAGCTTCTTCCTCTTTGTTGCCATTCCAGGGGCTTCTGCTACTTCAACTCCGTGGCCATCGCCGCCAAACTGCTGCAGCAGAGACTCAACGTCAACAAGATCCTCATCGTGGACTGGGTGAGTCACCTCACCTCTCTCTCTCTCCTCGGTCATGTGACGTAAAGGGTGCAGTTAGTTTGATTTCACAGTATCAGCTTGACACAGTTAAATTTTGGCACGTTTGTGATGACATAATTTGTGTACTACCTACCATTTAGGATGTTCACCATGGAAACGGCACCCAGCAGGCGTTCTACGATGACCCCAATGTTCTTTACCTGTCTATGCATCGCTATGACGACGGCAACTTCTTCCCAGGAAGCGGAGCACCTGATGAGGTGAGCGTGTGTTTATTAATTATTAATCAGTCTTGGACAAAGGTTCAGTTTTAATAGTCAATTCAATCTGGATTACTTCTGTTATGCAAGTTCACTTTAAACAATAAACTGTTAAACTATGATTGTCTTTCATATGTTGTAATATTTACTTCCAGTGTTGCATAGAAACAGTTTATGGTGGCGTCTTTAAACGGTCCGAGACACTGAAATTCAGAAGCCTTTTCACAATTCCCAAAATGGTTATTGATTAATTTTGCGTTGATCAAACAAGCAATCATGAAGCTCGTTTCAGTTATTTTATTACTCTTGTACTCCTGATTTCACAAACATTTGATATGTATTTGGACATTTAGGAACCGTGTACATACAGTTCCATTAAAAAAATAAGTTATAATGAATAAAATGAAATAATACAATGCAGAATATTCATTAATTTATTAATTCAGCTAGTGGACTTCATGTTCTTTTAGGGGCTTTCTGTCCTGTATTGATTGCATTGGTCCCCTCTACAGGTGGGAAGTGGTCCTGGAGTCGGGTTCAACGTCAACGTCGCCTTCACCGGAGGTCTCGACCCACCCATGGGAGATGCAGAGTACCTGGCTGCCTTCAGGTACCAGATAGACTCTTATAAATCACACACAGATAAAACAATTTGTCTTGATTGGTTTTGAACTTGGGATAAAAAGACTTGAAAAATAAGAAGTTTACCTGTGCCAATAAGGTTATGTTTTCATTTGACTGTCTTAATTTCATCCAGTAGCTTATTGTTTCATTCGCTACGACTATTGATTATTTTATACTGTTGTATCTTTTAATTGCACATTGAAATATTGGCACTGTTTAATCTCTCTTCTCCACCCTCCCACTCTCAGGTCAGTGGTGATGCCCATAGCCAACGAGTTTGCCCCGGACATTGTGCTGGTGTCTTCTGGCTTCGACGCGGTGGAAGGACACCCTCCACCGCTGGGAGGCTACACCCTGACGTCCAAATGTGCGTATGAGATTATTTGAGGAGTGTTTCTTATCTGGCGCTCCTTCAGTGGCCCCACACAAGACAAAAGTAAACATGAGCGCATTAGTTAGGAGACTGACAGAGGTTAAAAATCTGGTTCCTGTTTAAATGTCCATGCTGTATACTCACCTCTTTTCTGTTACTGTCCTTCAGGTTTTGGCTATCTGACCAGGCAGCTGATGACCCTCGCTGGAGGCCGGGTGGTCCTGGCTCTGGAGGGGGGTCACGACCTCACCGCCATCTGTGACGCCTCTGAAGCTTGCGTGGCCGCCCTGCTAGGCCAGGAGGTAAGGAGGTCACTTTGCCAGCATGCAGGATCTGAATCCTAATGAGTGTCCTTCATGCTGTATCAAAGAGGAAGGAAACTGATAAATGGGACAGAAGAGGGCATGTTCCCATCTCTAGTGTTGAATCGGGCCCAAAAACCTTCTATTTGTACTCCTGGTATCCAATGTTTTCATGTGCCCTAATCACAAGTCTTTATTTTAAAAACTAGTGATTTCATTCATTTTAATTCCATTTTTTTGGTGATGTAATGAGGAAAAAAAATAGTTAAAATGCATGTGCCTTGATTGGTATTAATCTCATGCAAATGTATCATTACTTCTGCTGTAATTTAATGTCTTTCTTCTTTTTGATATGTGATTTTAGTTTTTTCATAAAACATAGAAGCAAGAGTGGAATAAATAGAGGAAAGTTTACATTGTTAAATCTGCAGCTGCAACTAATGATCATTTTCTGTCTGTATTACATTTGATATTTCTGATAGATGCTCATCACAGTTTTCTTCAGCCCAGTGTGACCAAGCATGCACTTCAGAGCTCAAGATATTCAGTTTAATATGTCAAGAGAAGAAAAAGCAACATTCAATTCGAATTGATTTGAAAAATCAACTTATTTTTGCAGCTCTAGTTGAATCAGAAACTGACAAACTGCACTGTGAAATCTTGCCTTGATTTATTGCACTTCAGTGTCTCCATGGCTACATATTAATTTTAGGTTAAGCTGGGCTCAGACTACGGGGGGTTTCAAATCCTAGTTGATTTTGAAATCAGGTTGCTTCATGCACATAAGGAAAAACTTCACAGATGTTCTTCTCTCTAATCTCAAACATGCAAGATTTGATAATAGTGCCTCACACACTACAGGATATTAGGATTATCATGCCGAAGGGTAATGCACCACCTCACGTGGACTCACGGGAATGCAGATGTAAACAAAATGTTTTGCAATGAGGAAAAAGAAAAGCTGAAGACTGAACGAGACTGGATGAGAAAAACAGTTTCGGAGATTCAGTCAGTTCAGGTTGTCTGAGAATTTTATTGTCAGCTTTGATATCTGTTAACATTGCATTTTAGCTAACGTTAGCCTCAAGGGCTAAAATGATTACTGTTGCTTGGCAAAACCATCAGCTCTCTCACATTGGCTACTGTGGCCCCACTACTAGGGAAAGTAGCCATGGAAACATCCAGATTTTAAATCCTAAATATCATGTTTGAAATTATCGGATTGGCTCTGATGAGTCTGTGAGCAGTTCTGGAGGTTTAAGATTGAATCTTTACACCCCTCACACTACCAAGTTATCTGGACCGAACATCTGTCCCAGCCAAGTTCATAGACCAGATTTTTCCTTCACTGTCAGGAGGGGTGAATCAGGGATAAATCAGCCCAAAACTACTGTAGTCTGAGCCCGGCTTTAGTCAGGTTGCTAAAGTGTAAAGATGTGAGCTAACAGGAGAAATTAAGATAATACTAAACGCAGTGCTTTCTTGTTCCCAGCTGTATCATTTTCAGGCCAGCACCTTGTGGTAAATATTGGAAATGCAGCCAGTTACATGCTTGTGTTAATATTTGGTGTGTATGTGTGTCCCGTGCAGCTGGATCCGCTGCCAAAGGCCGTCCTCGAGCAGAGGCCCAACCCCAACGCTGTCCGCTCCATGGAGAAAGTTTTAGAGACTCACAGTGAGTTCAACCTCAGATACACAAGAACACAACAGAGAGAAACTGATTTCTGATTTTTATTATAAACAGGAACATTTTTAGGTGACTTACATTTCAATAAAGTATTAAGAAAGATGAGTAAGAGGTCACACAGTTTTGGAGAGAGATGGAAAATGTGTAGAACCATTCATTGTTGATGTATTTGATTCTCATCACCTCTGTTTCGGTGTGTCCTTGCTTCTCTTTTATCTTTTACACTTCTTCTCCTTCTCCTCAGGTAAGTACTGGCGCTCAGTGCATCGCTACTCACCGCGGCTGGGTCTCTCCCTGCTGGAGGCCAAACGAGGAGACTCGGAGGAGGCTGAGGCCGTCAGCGCTATGGCCTCTCTGTCTGTGGCCAACACCAACACTATGGATCACAGGTAGGGATCCTTTTACAGAAGGCAGAACAATGATCTTTTCCAGACTGCTGAAGAATTTACAAAAATCTTAAGCATGACTAAGGAGCCCAGAAGGAGCTACAGAGGAAAAAAGAAACTCATTTGTGCTCTTGATTTAATCATTCGTGCCCACAGATTACTTAATTAGTGCTCTCATTTTATCTATTTTGCCTGTTCCCCTGTTGTAGAGGGCACCAAACACATTCAGGCAGCTGGAGGTTTGAAGAAAGCGACAAAGAAGACATTTCCCCTGTAATGTCAGTCACAGCAATTATCAAAATGAAAGCAACAATTACCAAATGGAAAGCATGAATTATTAAACCGAGAGCATAAATGAGTTGTTTTTTTCTCCATTGTCCCCCCTGAGGTCCATGCATTAGTGATACTGTTTACTGAGGAAGTATAATGACTGACTGAATAGGCACAATGCAACAAATAATGTATTGTTAATGGATTTATTAAATGATAAGATAAAAAAAACAAGTCAAATATTTAAAAAGATAAAATGTAAGTCAAGTCAAGGTGATTTGGGAAAATAATTTCACTTTGTTTATATTATCTGAAATGTATTCTCAGACCCAAATTAAGTTCCCCTAATGCATTAGTTCCCCAAAAATATGTGAAAGGTCAAAGAAGAGAGGGATGATTCTGAGTGACTGTACTTGTCCTACAAACAGTGGGTTGAGTCCAAAGTCCATAAAGGTCAGGAGGTTATCTGTGTGTGAAGCAAAGCTGCAGAACTGAAACAGAACACAGATTTTACATGTGCTGATGTGTTTTTTGCTCACCAGGCCGGAGGAGGAACCGATGGAAGAGGAGGAACCACTGTAACGGAGGGAAAACGTGAGGGTGTCACACTGTTAACCTTTGACCTCTCCGGAGAAGAGTCTCGACTGATCCCTTCATTTAGTCCCCCCTAACCCCACTCACCACGTCAGTCACCTTGATTGGCGGCCCCTCGGCCAAAACGAGGGAGAGGGGGTGGGCTCAGCCTCAGAGTAGGGAGCCAATCAGGAGACAGAGGACTGAATTGGGAAAAAAAAAAATTGAACATAAAAGCGATGCTTGGCGGCGCTCGCTCAGAGACACTCATTTTTTTCTGTCAGTCTTCGCACCACCTCCACGTTAGCCCACAGCGGCTAACCAAGTGACCTCGGTAGCGGGGCGAGTGTATTTGGAGCGGGGGCGAGATCAGGTCTCATCACAGAAAGGTGTGATAACAGAAACATACGGTGCTTTATACGGCTACCCTCTGACCACATCCAGTATGGACACCAGGGACAGCAGACGTTCCCGGCTGTCGAACGCAGCTCGGGAGTTTTCTTTTCTCTTTTCTCGACTATTTTCCTGACAAAATAAGGGCATCGCAGCAACCGAGATAATACTTTACAAGTTCACTGTGGACTTTGGTGTGGCCGAAGTTAAAGTAGGCTTTTACGAAGACTCGATGATCTCGCGATGAGACGTGTCACCTCGCTGTCGCCGAAAGTTGACGAATGGGAGGAGTGCCTTGGTGAGAGGGTCCGCTGGATTTCAGGATTGTTCAGGAAAAGATTGCCTTAAGTTAAAAGATTTTTTTTTCGTCGCAACAGAAGCGGAGCGAGGGAGGGAAACGGGGGGGGGGGAAGAGTTCCAGTCCTTCGCGGGACGAGAACGAGACGAAAAATAAAGCAAACAATCTTTCAGCATGTTTACTTGGAACGTGACGCAGACAACATTTATGTCTCTCACAGCCTCTCTTGAAGAGTTACTTTACTTTTGGATGGATCTATTTTTCTGTAAAAAAAAGAAAAGAAAAACGCTTTGTAAAGGTAGTTGCCAGCTTCAGTAGAAAAAAAGGTGCAAACATGGAGACCTTCAAACAAGGAATTAGAGAACCGTCAAAAAGGTTTAGCCTTTTATGTAGCTTCCCTTTAACCGAAGTCATCGCTTTGTAAAACACATAAAGCATGCATTTGAGCAGAGAGACCAGACGTTTTTTATTTTGGAAGATTTTGAATGTTATCAAAAATAAGAGAAAGCCAAGCAAGAGAAGCCAAAGCATGAGTTTGCATTTACAGTAGTACTTTCACTCCTCTTCACTGGAAACATTTCTTGTATTGGGCCTTTTGGATAAGCCTCCTAATACCCAGTTCAATGTTTACTAATTTAATCCTTCGCAGATCAAGTGAGCATTTCTTGACCTCCCATGTTTTGCCGGTTGGCAACTACCTTGGTTAACTAGTGTGAGCTCAACATTAGTCATGTATATTGAATTGAATATATTTTGAGAGGCAGTAATCGAGTATTGCCTGTTTGTATCTACATGTACGATTTTTTTCCACATCAAGTTGTCGATTTACAATATCAGAAATGTGTTTGGTAAGCGTGTCCACTTTTTATTTTTTATTGTATAAGATTATTTTTCTAACTTTTTTCATCCATAGATTTTGTTCTGTGTTTTTATCCGTTTTCTGGATAGTTATAGGGCTGCCATTCACATACTTAGTACTATTGTCACTTCTCGTATTTATCAAAAATAAGGAGCGACTCTTTCTTTCTTTCTTTCTTTCTTTCTTTCTTAGTTTCTACGGCTCTCTAGGCCTTTCTGCATTTTCATCAATTGTGTATTTATAACATGTACTGTTTATAGGAGATTTGTATATGGAAAAATTTATAAATGTACTCTAACTAATGACAGCTATGATATTGTGAACGAAAAACAGTATGGTGTATGATATTACTCCATGGACTAAAAAGCAGCATATTTAACTTGACTGCACTGTTTCAAGTTGCCCTAAAGTGAAGCATTACATGGCACTGCAATTGACTTTCTTCAGAGAAAAAAAAAATCACTTTGTTGCCTAATCGACTAATTTTTCCTCTTGTGCATGGGCGATATGCACTTACCTTTCGACTGTGACGACATCCAAAAAAAAAGAAAAGAAGAGGTTTAGAGGCCGTTTTATGTAGCTAGCTGAGTTTTTCCTTGGCGGGAAAAGTACAGAAGGTGGACACGGATGTTAAGGAAGCAGGAAGTTTTGGACGGGAAACACGGACGGTCATTTAAAAATCTCTCTCCGAGCATGTGTTACACTGTCATGTTTGACCTTCCGTACCATCAGTGTCTCCTTCCTCTTTCTTCCTGCTCGAATTCAACTGATCTGACACTACTAAGTAAATTACACTCAACTTAACTTAACCCCCTCCGTCTGCTTTGTTACAAACACTCGATTAAAGACGACTATCATGTTTCCTTTGAGTTGATATCATTTTATAAACTTGTAAAATTTGATGTTGAGTTGATATTTTTTCATGTCTAACAAAACATTCCACTTGTTAATTGTTTAATTTGGCTTAACTTTTTTTTCTTTTCTTTTTTTAAAGATGAATTTGAGGATTTTTGTAGAAACTTTTAATACTACTCTTTCTTTTTTTGTCTGCTCGCGCCAACTTTAACTCTTTGCATGGTTTGTGAGTCAGCATGCCTGCTTGTCTATGTAACAAAAATGTATTTGCACAATAGAAGAAGAACACTGGAGGGCTTAAAAAGACAAAACCTCCCCCTGTGGGTGACTCGAGAGCGCCAGGGGGGGGCGGTTTTCTTCCTCTCTGGTGTGCAAACAATTCAAGACTTTGTCCAAATGAGTCAGCTGAGACAAATTTGATATTGTTCTTATTGAATATCGTTTTCAATAGGTGATTTTAACATGATTCAGCACTTATGACATGTATGGACTGTGTTTGAGAGAAACGTGCTCTGCCAAACCTCTGCTACATTCACACCATAAAAGACTCTCCCAAAGAATGTTCCTCTTTCAAAGATTTTTAAACAGGCGCTGTCGCGGTAGAGAAACAACAGATATTGGTTGAGAAGAAGGTTTGGAGAAAAAAAAGGGCATCGCCGTTTGATTGTCATACCCACCACCTCGGCCAGTTCTATATATAACCACTGTGGCTCAAGAGCAAATCTTGGTTTACATGTAAATGGGGAAAAAAAGTTATTTTTTGTTTGTTGTTTGTCTCTATTGATGAAAAATGTTATCTTTCTTTGGGACCTACGCTTTGGACATTTCATCTCTGACATCATCTATAAAATATATTTCTGAAAAATACAAGCATCTGCCGTTGTGTCATTTTGCCTTTACACATAAAAAAAAACATCCATAGGGTTAAACAAGTTATAAGTATCAGCTGCTATTTCAGGCATTTTCCACAGCAATAGAAAGGATTTTTTTTTTTTTTTATGAGACGTTTGGGTGAACCAGATGCACTCACAGTTTACAGAAATCCTCTTATCATTTGTAAAGAATCTGCCTGAGAGGCAGAGTTGAGATGTGTTAGGATTTGTCACTTTGGGAAATTTGATTATTCAAAGTCCATGTTAGCACTGTCCCAATAATCAATAGTGCTGGTTTTAGTAGAATTCCTGATAAGCTTTCTAAGAGATTTCTTCAGTATTCTTCAGGTTTCTGACCTGTGCTGAGTCTCAGAGACAGTTAACGAGCTGTGCGGCACATGACAGCAATGATGGTAGAAAGTATGTCACCAGAGTGAAGGAGGCAGGTCTCTGGTTTGAGGGACACACGAGTGGTATGGAGTCTCAGCTGACTTCTCTCTGAGTGGAAAATCTAATAACAAGACCCAATATCACAAGTGTGCAAATCCAAGCAGCGGCTATCAGGTGACCTCGAGTGAAATGAAACTGCAAGAAGAGAAGGAAAATGTTTTCTCGCATGTGTCAAATATACTTGATTCAAGAGGCTACAGCTAAGATTTGTTTTCATTATTGACTTGTGACTTCCCAAAACTAAAGCTGAAATATTCAAACAGCTGTCTGAAATTGTCCAAAACTCAAAAATATTCAGTTTGTTGTCATAGAATAAAAAGAAAACCATAAATTCCTCATTTGAGAGACTGAACTGATTTATGGGGCTTTTTTATTTATTTAAAAAAATACTTTAAAAATTGCAATATTAAAGAAAATATTAGGAATAATATTAATATTATAATAATACACTTTATTTACATACTACTTTTCTTAACAATGTTACAAAGTGCTTTATAGAAGAAACAAAACCAAACAAGGCAGATAAAAATGAAGAGCACAGAGATAAAGACAGAGCATAAGAGAATATGACCCCAATTTATCACGTTTTTTTAATGTTATATTGTTAAATTATTTTATTCATAAGAATAAAATATTGTGGCAATAATATATCAAACTGTTTGAATTAATGAATAAATGAATTGATGTATTAGTTTTAAAAAGAGCCAATGTATATCTGTTCTCCTGCAATCAACAGTTGTATAATAATTTTTAAAAAAATAAAAGTAGTTTTGAGGGTTGTCCTTCCGGGTGATCACGTTCATTATATATATAGCCTATACATAGTACAATATTATAATATGATATAATATAATATATACTATAAGGACCAAAGTGTGGTAACCTCTGAATGTGTGTTAAGTAAACAACAGAGCAGGGTAATGAGTGTGCATGTGTCAGTGTTCTACTACACTGTCCAATGAGGGGAGGGCACTTCCCTTTTACCATTAAAACACTGATGTGAGATTTCCTCTCTGCCGACGGTCCCCAGTGCTGCACCAGTGCAATGCCAAGGCTGCAACATTAGCGAGCACATTTCCCCCCATTTTCACAACCCCCCTGCCGTATTTCTTTCCACTCTTCCTTTTTTCTTCTTTCCCCTCTTTTCTTGAGTAAACTGCATCGTTTTTTCCCCGGCCATGCCGAACATCGTGCTGTTTAGTGGGAGCTCTCACCACGACTTGTCCCAGAAAGTGGCTGATCGACTGGGACTGGAGCTTGGGAAAGTGATAACGAAGAAATTCAGCAACCAGGAGACGTGGTGAGTAGATTTATTATATTTACGTGACTTATTCTTCTTTATCTGTTTGCACGCTTTTGCATTTTTCTTGCAATTGATAGCTGTTGAGCCTTGGTGTCCCATGTGGGAAGCTTAGCAAAGAAGCTAACAATAGTTTACTACTGAGCGGGCATGTAATGTCCACACGTGACTAGTTAGCCACATGTAAACACACACGGCTAGCGAGCTAACGCCTGTGCGTCCTTTATCGGACAACGCTTTTCTGACCGTGTTGCTACTGAGTTATTTTGGTTAAGTGTTACTTATGAGTGTCCCCTTAGTGTGTATGTGGCCGTTCACATAAAACAGGCCTGACAAAACGAGCGCAGTTGTGAATTACATAATGTTACAGACTACTTTGTTGGCTGCGTATCACGCTGGCTAGCCACGTCTGTTTCTCGCGTAACGTAGTGGTGATTATGAAGGTGTCAGGCCAAAATGTTTACGCGTCGTAAAAATGATCCCCCAAATTAAGTCAACTTTAGTCTAAACTATTTGGAATAACCCTTCTTTAAGAAAAATTGTCTCATTTTGATTTTTGGCCCGTTAAAATGTTTACCTTGAGCTAGAAAGCTGCTCATTTTAGTCGTGGGAACTGATTGTTACATGTATGCCAAATTTGTCGTAACACCTTTTTAATGCGTTTAGCTAGCTTGGATGTTACTGCCTTAGCAAAGTCACTAAATTCTGTGGATATTGTAGCAAATTACTTATAGCAGTTGGTACACATTATCAAACACGGTGGTACGTGTATTATTATAGTCCAATTTCCCCCAAAAAGTTTAACAATTAACGCGTAATGAGTGTATCCGATAATGGATGTCGGCTAATGTGCCGTCGTTGAAGCAGGGATTCACGTTAGCCGGGCAAACATGACGTGTGGTTGTCTGTGGTTACGCATCTGACAGTGACAGGGTTTGATAGATAAATGCCAAAACACTGTCTCTGAAACTGACTGGATTACTTGCAGCAGTTGAAATAAGAATAAAGTAGCTCTCAATACTGCTTGTTTGACCAGGGAAAGTTAGTTAACTCTCCTCACATGCATTTAATTTGTGCTAATTCCCCAAAAGCAGCCACCACTAGTTGAATCATTGTCTTCACGCTTGCAGTAAAGCCTCGTTTAATATTAGCATCCCAAAGAACTTTTTATTGCTTTTACTGCCTCTGTTACTGCCTGGCTTTGAACAGAGGTAGTTGTACCCTGTTTGAACCCTCCTGCATGCTGACCTGTTGGCTCCATGATGGCCTCTTTGCTTGACCTGAACTTGTTTTTGCACCGGGACCTTAAAATTCAGCATATATCTCAATGCATTTTTGGTTTCCTCTGATCATTCATCCATTAAACCAATTCATCTAAGTGCATTTTAATTCTCTACTGATGCACTAAATTAATGTGTTTTTTTGTGAGCATGTGGCTCAGTATTGCATTAACATTGTCAGAGTTGGATTTCATTGCTGCTGGGGTCACTCACTGCACAGTAATGCACTCTGGATAAAAGCATCCCGCTGTCACTGAACTGCATATGTTGGTTTGTAATCTTTCCCTTTCACAGAATAACAACAAAGTCAGGCCTCGTAAATGTTTCTTGACCCCTTTATCCCTTTTATAAGACCCTCTCTGCCGGTAATGTTTCTACCCCACAACTATAAAAATCCAGGGAAAACTCTGATTATCTATGCTGAGGTTTCTCTCTTGGGAACTCAGCTGTTTGGACGACAGAAAGTGCAAAACAAAGATTATTTTCTCATGCTCAGTGAAGTGAGAACAACACACTAATAGCAGATCTTCTCACAGCTCTTGCACCCAAGTTTTGCCAGTTTACTTGCACAGGTCAAGGAATGGGAATGCAATGGGAGTGAATCTCAGGGAGTAAAATGTCATGCCTTTTTTCCCAAAATTAAGATTAAATTGACACCGGCTTGCTTGGTGTCAAAACATAATCGCTCCGTATAGGGCAGAGATCCAAATGGATGCAAAATGTACAAAAAAAGCCACTTTTTTTCACCATCTGTGGCAAGAAATGTTTTGCTTAAGGTGATGGTGGCTGTCCATCCTGAACGCGTGAACAGTTTGCACTCGTTCTACAACTAACGATTAATTTCATTATCAATTCATCGATTTGTTTGGCTTATAAAATGTCAGAGAATGGTGAAACCTGCTGTTTTTTTCAAATAAAACTTCTTGTAGACTTGTGAAGCTTATCAGGGAATGTGTAGAAGAAGTATTTGTGGTTACTGAGCTATAAACAGTATCTAATGCTGTCTGTGTTGATAAGACTGATGTTGGCTTAGTATTGAACCGCAAAACACACTTTTTTGATGTACCAAAATGTGTTTGAGACACAGAGAAATAGAATCTGTGAAAGAAACGAAAGCTGGCATCAAATATCTGCTCAGAATCCAGTTTGTTTACTTGTTGTTTTAACTGAGAATTCCCAATTTAAATCTTAATTTAGTCAGTTTTAGACAATTCATTCAGACAGTTCTTGTGTAAAAAGTATAATATTGGTACTAAAAGATGGCCAGTCTTATAGTTGTAAATAGAGCTGAAACAATTAATTGATTAATTAAATTATTCTAAGCATAAGTGCAAAATATTTGTTGGTTCCAGCTTCTCAAATGTGAGGATTTGTTGCATTTCCTTGTCTTGAACTGCTGGTTGGACACACAACTTGGAATAGAGATGCACCGATCAATCGCCCAGTTATCAGCTGATTGACCATGATCAGCGACAGGCCGATCAGTCTCATATATCTGATTCTGTACTGGTGTTATTTCACATTGTGTACTCATTAGCACAGACGGTAACATCACAGCCACACTCACACACGTGTGCTGATACTAAATATGAACTGCAGCAGAGACTCAGCGCCGACCGTTAACGTTACAGCTCGTCTACTTCAGTTTTTAGCTTGTTTAAACATTAATTTTCTTGTTTTATTTAACGGCAACAAGTCCCACACCATCATCACAACTACCAACAGGCACGCCTCAGACAGCAGCTTGAAAACAGACTCCACCCAAGCCATCCTGGGTATGCTCAAGATGGGACAGATTATTATTTAACATACAATTGAATTTTCCATTAAAATAAAGTTACAAAAATGTTTGTTAATTCTATTGAAATCACTCAAGAAAATGTGATTTGTTCATCTGCACTTTTGAAGATGTCATCCTTGACTCTGGGGACATATTTCTCTTCTTTTTTTGTGGGGCATTTCTTCAACAAAACAAAGAATTTAGCATGAAAATATTCATTGTTGCAACTCTACATAGTTGTGAATCTTTTCATCTGGTCACAGTTTTACTGGCACACTGCACTACAAGTTTGAACAATGTGAGCTGCAGCATTTATTTATAGAACGATTGTGAATGATTTTGAACTGCTCGCCTCTCATAAAGATAAAATTTGCAGAAAAAAAGCTAAGCCCCGTGACTGTCTGTGCTGGCCTCTCACTTGACTCTCACCCTTAAAAACTGT
This sequence comes from Scomber scombrus, assembly GCF_963691925.1. NCBI lineage: Eukaryota > Metazoa > Chordata > Actinopteri > Scombriformes > Scombridae > Scomber > Scomber scombrus. Next base: position 7,344,782 of record NC_084993.1, on the reverse strand, counting down.
ACATGTTCAGTGAGATCACATGGCCGAGGCCAGCGGCGTTGGTCATGATGTCCCACCGAGGAATGTTTCACACGCACACGCTGCATGCTTTCGGCTCTCTGCATCTCCGGCGGGTCGACGGTGCGTGCCTGGCAGCGTAGTTTTTACCTCGAGAGTCTTGAGATGAGCGATGAGCGAGTGGAGGGACTAGGCCTCAACTCGTTTCATAACATTCGCGGCCGCTCTGACAAACCTGAATCGTACAGGTTTAGTCTCGGTCGAGGCTGAGTGGGCGAACACTCACTGCTCATGAATGTAATGTGGGAGTTTAATAATTGACTGTGTGGGATTATAATGTAAAAAGAATAATTTGCACAATGTAGATACTGCAGTGTATGGATGCAGGGATGGTCAACAATTTCTCATAAATTGTTAATCAAGATGTCAAATTACTTTTGAGTATTAAATTTAACCCCAAGTCTGTCATATTCCTATAATAACTCCTGTATTTTTTTTTTTTTTTCTTTTCCCTCGGACAGTGTTGAAATCGGGGAAAGCGTGCGTGGCGAGGATGTGTACATCATCCAGAGCGGCTGCGGCGAAATCAACGACAACCTCATGGAGCTGCTCATCATGATCAACGCCTGTAAAATTGCCTCCTCATCCCGCGTCACCGCTGTCATCCCCTGCTTCCCCTACGCCCGGCAGGACAAGAAGGATAAGGTAGACACACACACACACACACAGTACAATAGTGTATTTAACTACTCTAAACTGCACACCGGGTTACTGTAACTTTTTGTTTCACATCCTTTATAACTTTTGCAAAGCTTATTTATAGAGCTGCTTTAACTAGAAGACACCCTATGACCAAATCTGATGACACCTACTCAAACTTTGAAGAAAGTCATGATAACATTGATGCATTTTGGTAGCCAGAGTATTATCTCAGAAGTTACTCTGAAATACTGCCTTGATTCTACTATGTACTGTCTAACAGATTCTGTGCTGTAATGCCTGCACACGTCTGCATGCTGATACTTGTTTTGTCGCTTCCTGTTGTGCCTCCACCTGACGAGAACTTGCGAGAACTCATAAACATGGCGGAACAAGTCACTGGACCTTGTAATAAATGCTGAGCGTCATTATTTCCCCTCTCTAGCGCTGCAGGTCGACACGTTAACTGACTTTGCGAAGACGTATTAATGAGAAACCTCACATGACTGCAGAACCAGCAGCACAGCAGGTTTAAAAGCAGCCGTGAAGATGAAGTGGGTTTTTTTGAAGTGTTTACGTGAGCCGTTCGCTGCTCTCGGAAAAATCTGGAATTGACACATGAGGCATTTCAGTAGGGCCGATAAACTGGTTCACCTGCTTATCTTGTAAATCATTATCTCATGTTGGCCTCAGTTGTTAATGTAACTACAGCAGCACATCAAGTCCACATGAAGCAACAAGAGAAGCACAGTTTTGGACCTGTTACTGCCTGTTCTCCTCTCCTGTTTCTCCTCTTTTCTTAAGCTCCAGTCGTTCAATACGTTCCACAGCAATATCTCATTTTACTCCCATGAAGGTCAAAGCTCTGCAAACACTTTTAGTTAAAGGCTGATAAAGATTTCACCTTGCAAGCCTCCTGCAGGATATCCTTCAGCATAAATTTAATTTCAATTTGCATTAAAATGAACAAAATGTCTTCATTTGTTTTTTTTATTGAAATCCCATCGAATTTGAACTTTATGTAATCCCAATCGGTGCTCATAAAAGATTTTCCTTTTCCAAACCTGACTTTTCAATCACAGTGTGAAGAAGACTAAACAAAATGTGAAATGTAACACTTGTTTTGTTCACACAGTGTACAGCTTTGACACTGGAACTTAATACAAAGCTGCTGAGTTTCTCATCGTCGTCTTACAGAAAGCATCTACAAACCTGTCATTCTCTGCATGCCATCATTCCCAGGCAGACGAGTGTTTTGTCAACACGTCCTGCAGTCCGCTGCATCTACACGCTGGCTCTGCTTTTCTGACGTACACACACTTTACAGAACAAGCCTGTAGCGGCAGCAGCAGGGCTTGTTTGGTTTCTTTTGAGTGACAGGCTAGAATGAAAAGGTTGCAGGTAAAAGGTCCTTGATCGTATTCGTCATTCTGTGTCTCCAACAACAGCAACAGGCTGCATCTTGAGAGTGAAAATCAGCACTCGCAACAAACGCATCCATCCAAACGTGTTGATGTGGGAAGCATTTGTTTAATTTGAGCCGACTGTTAGGTGACAGGAACAGGATGTTTTAGTAACTTCATGATTCTTTTAGAAATAATAGTCACTTCTTGCTATCAGGCTGCAATAAAATGTCAAACACAGAAGATCTAAAGTGGCTGAGAGTTCAAATAATCCCCAAGAGGAAAGTTTGCATTAAATGATTTTGACAAGTGCGGGTTTCCAACACTTCATAAAAAGAATAAAACAACTTTGTAGTGGTTTAATTATTTTTTTTTACTCACTCACCTCAAGCGACTATGTCTTGATGCTTGTCCCAGAGCCGAGCGCCGATTTCTGCCAAGCTGGTAGCAAATATGTTGTCCGTGGCCGGTGCCGACCACATCATCACCATGGACCTCCACGCCTCACAAATCCAGGTTAGTGAAGATTTTGACAAGAATCGAGTTCAGTTACTGTCACTTTTCTGTTTCATGCAAAGCAATCAGTGTTCATGTTAGCAGATGTTCTACATACATGAAGACGTATAAAGTGCGAGGTGGACACATTTCTGACAAGAAGAAATAAGCTGAACCCACACAGCAGTAGTTTATGTTCAACATAACAATCAACTTAATATATGTATATCCTCGGGCCTTAAGCCGTTCTGCTAAATGTATGATTATTTTTTTCAATTAACATTTGTTGTTTTCTCTATAAAAAGTTTAGTTTTGCCTGATCAACAGTCCACAATCCAAAGATGTTCAGTTTACTTTCATGTATAACTCAGAAGAGCTTCAAATCGTCACATTTAACAAGCTGTAACCAGCAATCTTGGGGTATTTTTGCTTAAAAATGACTAAAAATCATTATTTGGTTATCAAGACAGGTACTGATTAACCTTCCAATTGCTTAATCGTGTGTTACAGCTCTGTACCCAGCAGTTATTGTGTGCTATGAGTGAGTCATTTTATTTAGTCAAAGCCTTAGTCATAATTTCACTAAAGCTGACTGTGTTGTAGTTGTATGGTATTCGGCTGATCTATGTGTTGTTTTCTGTGAATAAAACAAGGATCTTTGCTATTTTTAAAGGGATTCTTCGACATCGCCGTAGACAACCTGTATGCAGAGCCTGCTGTTCTTCAGTGGATTAGAGAAAATATTCCTGAGTGGAAAAACGGCATCATCGTGTCTCCAGATGCCGGCGGAGCAAAACGGTAAGATAGCAGAGACTCTGAGTCAAAGGCCGTCACATACTTGCATACTGAAATCCAAATAACTTGATTTAAATCTGCCTGCTTTTGCAGTCTCGACCATTTTGAAGGCAAGTTCCAGTTTTTAAGGTCAAACCATGACTGCATATTGTGGGCTCTAATGTGTCCTCTTCTCTGTCCAGCGTGACGTCCATCGCAGACCGTCTGAACGTGGACTTCGCTCTCATCCACAAAGAGAGGAAGAAGGCTAACGAAGTGGACCGCATGGTGCTGGTCGGTGACGTCAAGGACCGCGTGGCCATCCTGGTGGACGACATGGCCGACACCTGCGGCACCATCTGCTACGCTGCCGACAAGTCAGTATCATAATATTCACATTTATTTAGTCTCAGTCATTATGTTAGTCTCGAAAGTGGGGCGAACAAACTTTCTGCTCAAGGATGTGGTGACTCCAGGTTATTGACTTTAAACTGATATGGTGCCTTTTATCAAGTAAAGTGTTGCAAAAGAAGTTTGTGTAACACCTTTGATCCATTAAACAAATCTCCTCAGCATGAAAACCTCAAGACTTGTTTTTAATTAAACCTGTCCTTTCTTTACTTGTCCTGCAGGCTGATTGACGCCGGAGCGGTAAAAGTGTACGCCATCCTCACACACGGCATTTTCTCCGGTCCAGCCATCTCTCGTATCAACAGCGCCCCGTTCGAGGCTGTGGTGGTAACCAACACCATCCCACAGGAAGAGAAAATGAAGGCGTGTCCGAAAATACAGGTACACATCAACACACACACATACACATACTAAGATTCTGACCATGACTGTGTAGCATTAGCTTTCATACGTTGTGTTCTCTTTTACCACAAATTAGGCACTTAGCTAATGATTATTTTCATTATCGATTAATCTGCTGGCTGTTTTCTTGATATATTGATTCATCGTTTGTCTAAAAAATGTCAGATAATAGAGATATGATTTTCTAATAGCCCATTGTAACGTCTTCAAATGATTTATTTTGTCCACGGTCCTAAGTCCAAATATCATGTATGACACAGAAAAGTACAAATCCTCACTAAATGAAGAAAAAAAGAAAAAAAAACAATAAACAAAATGACTAAAATAGTTGCTGATGAATTTTCTGTTAATTCTTTAATTCCAGTTCTATCTCAGATACTTAGAAATGTACTATAATGAAGCTGTGTGTTTGCTTAGTTTAACCTCAGGCACATAAATTACATATCAACTTGTACAGAGTACACATTGTCACAACTTTAGTCTTCTGTGTGCAATAACGTGATCCAAAATCAAACATCTTAAGTACACACGTGTATATTTGTAGTTTGTCTTGTATAATCAGTTATATTCTCAAGCCTGCTGTACAGTTATGGTCAAAGGTTTACATACACTTGTAAAGAATATGTATGTCATAATATGTATGTCAGGCAGTTTTGAGTTTCCAATGATTTCTACAACTCATTCGTGCATTTTGTTTCCTTTTATATATTTATGATGGGTCTTCTGGAAATTATAGTGTGTCAATCAAATTTCCTTTATGACCCTTCCGCTTCCTGTGAGTGGTTATGTTTGACTACAATTGGTAATTTCCCTGAGCCCATTTGAATAAGGCTCATTTGATTCACTCATTACACTCAGCCACAAACACATACGATGTGACACTCTGACAGCACTGCTCTGTGACAGCAAACGTGTCAGACGCATTTTTCATGCACACATCACACACACTCATTTTAATCTGTGCAGCTGTCTGCAGAGCTCCGTGCAGGCCTACGTCTCATGGGCGTAGCTGCAAGCTGAACGCCTCCAGTGCAGACACACAGACGGCACACTCGCTGCTGCTACTGCTCTGCTGATGTGCTGCTCACACTACACTTGCTGAAACAGGGTGAGGTGGGTAATTGACTTGAGCAAGACAGGAAAGTCACTTGGAGCCATTTCACAGCAGCTACAGATCAACCCACCCAAAATCAATTGTTTGAGTATAAAGTGCATGGAACAGCTGTGTCACTGACACAATCAGGGAAAAAACACAAGCTATCACCTGCTGTTTAGAGAAAAAATGGTCAGGATGTTCAAGAGTCAACCAAGAAACACCAGAAAGGTGTGCAGTGAATTCAAAGCTGTTGGGACACATTGTCAGTGTGCAGAGTCGAGCATGATTCACATTGCTATGATCTGAGAGGCTGCAGTGCAAAAAGGAAGCCATTGTTCCACAAGCAGCACCTTAAGGCTCGGCTGAAGTTTGTTGCTGATCACATGAAATAAGAAAAAGCCTGTTGTCAGATGAAACAAAAATGTAGCCACAATGATCAGAAATATACAGGCTTTTAATCCCAAGAACATCATACCTACTGTCAAGAGTGGTGGTGGTAATAGTAGTAGTACACTCTGGGACTGTTTTGCTGCTAGTGGAAGTGGTGTTTTACAGAAAGTATTAGCATCACTGTATGTGTGTTTTTGACTGTGCAAATTTGGTCACATTTAATAACTCCAAGCCAAAATGCATGTATGTGTTCCTGCCATGTCATGTTCTTCAAAAGTTTATGTAAGCTTTGACCACAACTGTATACGCAACTAAGCAAAATGTAGACGTGAAAACAATAGTGACATCAAGTGGTTTATCTTCTCATGTGTACGTGGTAGAAACGACAGTACAGCCAGCTTCACTTTTTGTTCATTGGTCACATTGGATCTTCAGTGTTTCTGCTGCAGAAGGTCGCACTTCCTTTCCCTCTCAACCTTCTCACATGTTGGACTTGTTTTTTCCCACCAGGTAATCGACATCTCGATGATTCTAGCAGAAGCAATCAGGAGAACCCACAATGGCGAGTCAGTGTCCTACCTCTTCAGTCACGTACCGTTGTAAAATAAATAAGAGGGGGTGGCCCTCTAACCCCTCTCTCTGTCAGGCCCCCCTCAGCTGCCTCTTTTGACCACATATCCACCTCCAGAAAGGCTGAAAAGGACCAGATGGTTTTTTGGCCAGAAAACATGTGACTTTTTAAAGGTCATTGCCCACACATCGTCTTTGACATTTTCACCCAGGAGACAGAGCGAAATATCACTTCCTTCGCTGAAGACCAAGTTTGTATTTATGAGTATCTCTCTCTTTTTTTTCCGGTTCAGTTTTTTCTCTTGTTTTAGTTGCAGTTTTGCCAACCTTGAACCCCAGAGGCCTGGCCTTCACTTTAACCAAAGGGTCCATTATGTAACATAATGTATTATTTGTACCTCAAATCGACTTCACTTTAAATGAGGCATTCCACGATGTCATGTGATTTGAAATATTTTGGCTACTTCTGCTTCACAGAGAAATACAGAAGTTCAAGGCACACTATGCAGGATTTGTATAGACAACATTCAAATTTGGCCCCTCATTCCTGGCTCAATGACACCAGAGCAAGCTGGAGGAGTGAATGAAGAGAGGGAGCAGCGTAGTCAATCAGATAAATAGAATCAAGTTATTTTCTGACTGGTTCACTGTGGTTACACAAACACGCTCACACCTCTACACAACCCTGTGGGTAGGTGCTTCATTGCCAAATTTGGTGTGTGTGTGGCGCCCAACCTGACCATCGGTCAAACACAGACCCACAGCAAAATTATACTAAAATACAGGCAGAGAGAAATATACACACACACACAGTGGATCAAAACACATGATTGAGAGGGACTGTTTTTTGTTTTTTAGGAAAATCCTGCATAGTTTGCCTTTTTTTTTTTTTTTTTTTTTTTTAAATGTGAACAGCTGCACCCCCCCCCCCCCCCCCGCGCTTCAAAATGTTTGCTTTAACAGCTGCTAAAAGTATTAAAATAATATAGTTCTAGTCTAACCCCTTTTTAGCTAATTCTATATTGATTGTAATAATAGTTTCTGCTTTGTGCTATCATCAGGCCCCACAGTAGTTTAAAAGTTGCACCACAAGTCGGATTGTGCCCACTGACATAAATAGGAGGCTAAGAGAGATTAGACTGAACACTCTGAGTCACTCACCTGACAAATGTACTGATGCGTCTTACAACTGCGATGTCATTTCCTCCAATAATAAGCTGCTGTGTTTGTAATGACAACCCCCTCCAACACTCTTAGTTGTGCTTAAGAAAAAAAAATCGACATTTACTGACAACTTTCCGCACTCTGGGACTGGTCTGTCATTGATTCAAAGTGTCTATTACGAGGTGTAGTGGGTGCTTTACCTGCTGTTCAAAAGGTCACGAAAACTAATTGAGCCCAAAGCTTGGTTATAGTGTTAAAGATGTTCATCATGATTTTAGGCGAAATCATGAAAAAAAAAGAAAGAAAAAAAAAAAGGGGGGGATTAATTGTCACAGCTGTAAATGGGTCACTTTGTTTGAATAAGGCAGGCTTCACTGTTTGCCTCAAGGTTGATTTAAAAAAAGATGGTGGAAAAGCGTGATTAAATTTTGTTTTAATATGTAACACTTTCAGCTGTTTATTTGACAATAAAGCTTTGACAATGGCTTACAGATACACTGTCCTGCTTGCCTTTGATCTCCACTTCACTTGTGTGTGTGTGTGTGTGTGTGGAATAGAAATATATTTAAAATTGTACAGTTTAACTCCTTTTTAAATGGCTGTTGAAGCCCTTATATAACACATAGTTGTCGTTTTGAACTGGAGGTTAAGAAGAAATTGTTTTTTTTTTTTTTTAAAAACAACCCTCCAACCTGCGTTTGGAAGCTTTGGGGAATTTCCAGTAAGTTGTCCTTGTGCCAAGTTTTTTTTTTCTTTGTCAAACCTGAAAAGTAAGCTACTTGAAACACTAAATGCTAAAATTTAAAAACTCCATCCATGTTTTGAGCCAAGAAAATACACATAAAGTGCATTCTCAGTGTTTGATGCCTCATCTTCCACATCAGATTTCTGTAAGTTGCATACTGGACCATGAATGGCTACTAAACTTAACTACTAGTGATGTCAGAAATCACGCTCAGAACTGCGCACCTTTTACTCAGATTTAAGGTGAGCACAGGAACTTTCCACCTTCAACAAATGAATGTAAAACCTTTTAGTGTCATTCTGCACAGTGAAGTTTAAACATCCAACAGAAGCAAATGTAAACAAAACATGGTTTTAAGAGAAGGAGAGAGCCCTAAACTTTTTACTTGATGAATTTTAATGGTTTAAAAAGATACTTAATTTGTCACTGCAGAGAAGCTGACATGTGACTCATCTGAGAAAGGAGGTCAAATGCCAGGGTCAGCTGCCCAACACCGTGCTTAAGGGGTCTTGCTCTTCACATCAAATATTATTATACTTCAAAACTTGCATCCTTGAATTCAGAGCTTCTGGTTGTTAAAATGCTATACAGATCATAATTGGATGAATGCATCTTAAAAGGTAATATAAATACTCATTTGGCTTAATCCAGGGGCGATTCTAGGATCAGACCTCACAAAATATTTAAAGCTGTATAAAATAATATTTAGAAAAAATAATACAATCATTATTTATTTTTTTATTAAAAGGGTCTAAAATCACCACTGGTTTAATCTGTTAATTAATGCACAACGAAAGTCACTGAATAATCTTGCGTCTGCTTAAAAATGACGACGGTGGTGCATAATATGATACCACCACCAGGGGGAGCCAAGTGTACATAAATGTGCCACAGACATAAAAGTAATGAGAATTAATACACTGCTGAAATCGAAAGAGTCCTTTTCAACTTGAATACAGTTAAATAATGACGCCTGTATGTAAAACAGCTTTGGTGATGTTGAACTGAAGTGTATATAAATCATGTGGATATGTATCATACATTGCAATGATATAATAACATATGGGGTGAACCGTTCTGCGCCATATGACCTACAGTGAAACACAGACGCAAAATAAACTCGTATATTTCCATTTGTTTCCTCTGGGAAACACTATAATGTGTCTTTCAGGGGGTTTTCAGTGTTTGCTTCCAGCATGAGAGCATGGAGGGTTTGTGTTTCACCAGCAGGGGGACAGAGGATGGGAACTGGTGATGTCAGATTCATTAGCATATTTCTGACTATATCTAATGCTTGCGCAAAGACGCACCACTACTGCTGCAACGCACTGACCAGAGACCTTCTACTCATCAGACCACACCTCGGTAAGCTCTATTCACATCATATAAGTCACTCTTTGTGCTTTGTTGTCTGCAACTTTAAGAGTAATACTGTTATATAAATGTGAGAAATATAATAATTAATGCTTCAATATGGAATGTTGTGCCAAATACATGACGAAGCACAAAAGATGAGATGATATGTGTCTTAAATGTGTTATTTTATTATAATAGCAGAGAGAAATGTGAAATATGACAGGATGGCAGGCATGTGTGGCATGTCTTTGTGTTAGGCGCACACATGTATGCATATCAGCCCGTTTCCTTTGTTGTCGTTTGTGATCGAGTGTGAGTCTGGCTCCGTTATTAAAATGATGGCTTAAGGCGTTCTCGGTGCTTTATTTGTGTACGAGCACGCACGGTTGAGGTTTGTATGAGGAGATATTTTTTGGGGGATTTTTTCGGAGTTGAACTTGGATGTTGAGAGCAAGATGATTGAGCAAAATGCCAATCTGGGCGGTGGTTCCTTCAGATTGCGCCCCAAGGGGAGAAGTAGGCTACGTGACAAGTGAATTTGCGGATGTTGCACAGCGTCCATGTGGAAAGCCCCTGCGTGGACACACATGAATCAAGATTTTTACCTGTAGATTATATAGATATAATCATTTTTATTATTCTAAGATCGTTTTTGAAAGAATATCAACACACAAACAGGCAGTCATCTTTTTTCCCCTCTTTTTTTTTTTTTTTTTTTTGGAATGCGTTTTGCTCGGTCTACCCAGCATGGGAACTCCTATTGTTATGTAAATATCTGGTTGAACTGGCTTCATTGTGTGTAGCAGCCAGTCCCCTGTCTGCAACATCCCGGGGCTTCGTGTTGGATAACGGGATGGATGGCAGTCAAATCACACCGGGCAGAGCCGAGGGCGAACAAAAGAAGGCGGACACAGTTGAGCACATTAGAGAGAAAAGTAGTCTGCGGTGCGCATGTAGTTAAAAATGATTTTTTATTTTTTTTTTTGGCCACTGAGATTTAGGCAACGCCCTTCGACTGCTTACAAACTGCTCCTCTGAGTTTTTTCTATTAGATATTTTTACATTAATATTCTTCCAGAAGCACACAGGTGACGCACAAGCACCTGTAGTTTGCGCATTAATACCTTGGAGCTTTAATGTGGTCAGTGGTGCAGTTATAAGACTGGAACTAGTTATATGCTGTCTGCCTGTCTGCCTGTCTGTCTGTCTGTCTGCCTGTCTGTCTGTTTGTCTGCCTGTCTGTCTCACCCTCTGCTTATTCTCTGCTTCCACAGACCAACTGCAATAATGAGTGACAAGCCCGATATCTCAGAAGTGACCAGCTTCGACAAGACCAAGCTGAAGAAGACAGAGACGCAGGAGAAGAATCCCCTGCCTTCAAAAGAAAGTAAGGATCAAATTCCTGTGTGTGTGTGTGTGTGTGTGTGTGTGTGTGTGTGTGTGTGTGTGTGTGTGTGTGTGTGTGTGTGTGTGTGTGTGTGGGAGGAGCAGCAAGGGAGGTTATTACATCATATTTTCTCTTCATTTTTAACCATTTTTTGTGGGAATTTCACCTCTCCTTTTCTCTCCCTCCACAGCCATTGAACAGGAGAAGGCTGCAACGTCGTGAAGCCCCTCCCTCCCGTCATGCACTGTACACCCCCCCACCCCCCCACCCGCCCCTGCATTGCCTTGTTTTCAGTCACTTCTTTTAGCTGTATAATTTTGTAACCGAAATTATGAAACGACAACAATAACCAAGCTGCACAGTCCGCGGGACGACAGATGATGCCTTCGCCCGGGCAGTCGGCCCCCGTCCCCTCAGCAAATGCCACCTTGAACCACCTTCATGTGATGCGCTCGTCTTTTTGGGGAGATGAGGGAAGATTCGTCTGAGGCGGAGGGAGGACGGACTGACAAGATGGTCCCAGAGGCGTACATCTCCTCTCCAGCACCACCTTAACGACCAACATCAGAGTGAAGTGCAGCAGAGAGGCGTGAGGGACGAGGTTTGCATCCCAGGAAGCTCATCATCGTCTCACCACCACCGCCACCACCAACACCCAACTTCCTGTGTGGCCGCTTTTGCGCCAAAGCTGGGGCGTCAAGCTTTTTTCTTTTTTTTATTGGTTTTTTCGTCTTCTAATTTTCGGAAATGCACAACTTTGTTTGTACGCTGGCCAAAATGTAAATGCCCCCAAAATTGATACTGTTGACTGTCACAATGTTTTTTCTTTTGTATGTACACATGGATTTAAAAAAAAATAAAAATGTAACGGATTCCATCTAGATCTGGGAGATACTCAAGTGGACCTTATTTATAAGGTTTAAATTGTAACGTACTTTGGCCATTTTTGTCAGAGTGATTCGGGATAGCTTTTGTGTTGCAATCTCTGTCTCTGAATTATAACAAATGTGGGAAAAAAAGTTTTAAAGAACAACAAAACACCGGCAATTGATTCCATGTGTTTGCTTTCAACCGTAGATCAAATTCTTTGCAGTTTTGTAAAGTCCCAGCAGTCATGTTAATCTGCCACAAACCATTACCCGAAATGGAAAACCGTGAAATGTTGTAATAAAAAAGAATTTGTTACTAAGAAGTGTGCTGAGAAGTGATTCCTCCGGCTATGCCACACACATTCCAAGACATTTATTTGTCCACGCTTCACCCAACATTCGCTGCACCTTTTTATCACACTTTAAAAGCCTCACTCCAGTTTCACTAATATTTACGTAATATTGTCACAGCTTCATTTTCCAGGCAGAATTGCTCGTCTTTGTCTAACCCACTTTTCACACTAGCTTCCACTCTTCAGCTGCCAAACAATCCTTCAGCATTACTTAAAGGATGAGGCTGTGCACTGTTGAAGGGATAAACTTCTCCAGAGCAAGCCACGCAGGGATTTACCAGCACAGGGGATCAATTTTGCTTTTGTGTGTGTGTGTGTGTGTGCGCAGTGAGGGAGAAGAAATGAAAGCAACTTGTTAGACCACCTGATGAAGTTCTTCTCCTTGAAGAAGTTGGGAACAGCGCTGTCAGCACAAAGCTCATTTAAAAAGCTAGTGATTACTGCAGACTCACTCCAACCATGGGAACAAAATGGTCTGCTTCCTGAAGAACACAGCAGGGGGACTTTGATCATTTAAAGCCACAAGCTACAAGCTATAGGGAGCAATTTAATAGAATATACATGAATAACACAGGATGCGTTCATCCAGGTTAATCCCAAACAGTGCATTTTTTGCCTGCACCCTTTCCTTTAAAAGACTTATGGTAAAAAATAGAAGGAATTTAAGTACTGATGCATGGTTCACTTACATTGCACAGGTGTTTTTATGCAGTGGGGAGCAGTGGCTTATAAGACAGCCTGCCCTGACCCAGAATACATGGTGTAGCCTTAGCAGGAGATTTACTCAGCCCTGCGTCCTTAAACTGCCTTCGTCCTAAATTAGCCACCGCCTACAAAGCCTTAATGTCATTAGCATGACATTGCAGTCATTTCTTGTAAACGACGTGCATTGTATGTATTGCTGACCACACACGGGTCACAGATTCATTTTTCAAGCAAGTCAAGGTGCGTCTATGTGACAGCGTCTCACTTGTGAGTGCGTTTCCTGTGACGAACAGCTGCGATCACCCAGCAAAGAGGGAGACATCACAAAGTAGCTACCTTCTTCCCTCACTGATGGTGTGATTGATCTCAGGCCACGTAATAGTCGACAAATCTTAACATGTTAGTGTAAGTGGATTGGTTTTAAGTCAGTTGCTCTTAATAAGGCATTAATCTACATTGGAGGAGGTTAGTGTATAGTGCAGGGAGACTGCAAAGCCTGGCAGCAGCGGCCTTGTTCTCATGGGGGCCGTCCACATCCTCGCTCAGACGGGATTAACACCTCCCATCTCCCATTTGTCTCTGCCTCTCCTCTGCATGCTGCGTGGCTCCACACAGGCCTGCATCAGAGCCTCCTGAGAAAGTGACAGCGGAATTCAGGTGGAGCAGCAGATGGGGTGGAGTCACTGTCTGCTGCTTTAAAGAGGGTGGGTGGGGGGGAACGTGGAGGGCGGTCGGATGTGTAAGCTTGTTGGGTATGCTATGGGTGTCCTGCATGGTAACCCATGGCAACAGCTGCTGCTGAGTCACTTCTTGTGGTTGGGCGGTCGGATGCTTGTTATCCACGCGGAGGCTGTTTCTCCCTGGCAAGCACACTGCACACCGTCATCAAACCTGTCCTGTTGGTGTATGTTTAATAGTGTGGAGATTAAGAACGCAGCACATTCTGCTCTGTGGTCTGTCTTTAGCTATGTGTGGCCATCTGTCTCCTGCAGCCTCTTGTCGCTGCACTAAAGGCACGTCTTTGAAACTGGCCTCATTTACTGAGGGATTGATTAATGGTTGCCAGGCAAACATACCATTGTTGAAGCTCCATTAGCTGTTGCACTGGGGGATTGTGCTTCTTTGTGCTCTTGAACTTGCTGGCATCTGTCTACTGTAGGTAACCAGTAGGTATGGCTAGTTTTTGGCTACTAGAATGATTGGGCTTTCATGTTTGCAAGGCATTGTATCCTTTTACACCACCCTGAGGTTCATATTTGTTTTGTTTGTTTTGTTGTTTGAGTGAAACAACAACTACTTGATGAATTACCATGACATTTGATTCTAAGATAGTGAACATGGCAAACCTGCTGAACAACCTGTACAGGTACATTCCACAGAGCCGACCAGCAGAAACAATCACTGGGTCTGCAGTGGATGGCATCTACCCATCCATGGCTTCATTTGGCTTTGCTAGTGAAGCCCGGCGTGCCTGCCATCGAGCAAACGTGATCACTTGACCATTACAGTTAATGCACTGTGAGATAACCAACATGTGATTGGCCGTCAAAGCTGCAGAGAGGGAAGAGCAAACAGGAAAAACATGTTTGTGAGGGGATTGTTTGTGTTATTGTTGCAGTTTCCTGTCCGAACCATATCTCTCTGTGACCTCATTGTTGCTTCTGGTTACTCCGCTGATGAAAGACCAGCAATACAAAAAAAAAGCATAGAAAGAGAGAAGCCAAGTTAGCTGCACATATAAAGAAGCCCAGCATGTATACATATATCCAACACTTGTCACCACTCCTGCTGCTTTGTTAGTCATCGGATTCAAATGCTGAGCACAGGTGCTTTTTCATCGACATATGGCAAAGAAATGACAAGCACATGAGGTATGAGCTGCCATGTTATAAGGGTCAGGGGCCATTTGTGTGTGCGTGTGTGTGTGTGAGCTCATAGGATTTGACTTCAGAGTGTAATCTTATACAGCTATCAAAGTGCTCAGGGACTCCCCAACCATCCTATGGAGGAAACTAAAGCTGGCTGGAATCCTCAAACTGAGCTATTGAATGATTATTGTTAGATTTGGTTTGTAGTTTTTAGTTTAGTTTTTGGTGATGCTCATAAAAGGATGACTGTAGTTACATAAAGGCAGATCTCTATTAGTTTTTAAGGTAGTAATATTGCATAACTACCCATCTTTGCAAATCAACAAGCGTAGTAGCAGCATAAGAGACTGAATCTGTCTTGTGATGTTTTCTCTAACTGTGCTACTTCTGTTTACCTGTTAAATCCGGTAGGGGATTTCCCCTTATGTGATTGGTCTATTTCCTTGTTTCTTGTTTTATATCAGTCTGTGAATCACTTTACTGTGATAAAAATCTGCACAACTAAACCTGGCATGAAACATTAGCAGAAATATCACTGACCAACAACTGAGAAGTAAGCAATGTGTGCAGATCTTCACACACTAGCACAGGCCTCAAAATGTTTCATCAGCGCTTCCTTTTTTTTTTTTGGTGCAGTGTGTTTATAGATAAGTGCTGTTCTGCATCCAGAGCTCGATCAGGGAAGCAGGAACTCACTTTTTTTTTTTTTAGCACATTTCTGACTAAACACACAAAGAGCTACAAAACACAAACAAACACACATACAAACCAACACTTAAAACAGAGTAGACATGCACTGTTGGTAACAGGAAGTACAAAAATAACCTCTCACCACCTGTAATATCAATGCTAGCTCTCTCTCTCTCTCTCTCTCACACTCTTGCATAAATGATTACAACAGATCTTGTGGATTTGTAAAAGTGTGTTACTGTGACCACTAATTAAACTGGTGCATAAAACACACAGCCGGCTGGTTAAGGGTCAATGGGAAAGAGAACGGGCGTGGTCGGACATTACACACAGCTGCAGCAGGCTGAGCTGACAGACTATAGCTTGGGTTGATCATCCCAGACATGTCCTATTACTCTGGCCCCAGGTGGGGCCCCAATCAATAGCATTTAAATGGTGTTGGCGTTCCCTATTGCTTGTAAATGCATTAGCCAAAGCATCGCACAGAATCAATGCTGCAGCACAGACAGCAGAGCTATAGCACAGCACATCACAGGGTGTCAGATCCACTCTTGATGAGGTGGTCCCGAAAATATCCACTCTTAGGTGTGAACAAAGAAGTGACTGAGTGTGACTTGCACTTTCTGCAACAATGCTGCATTCAGGAAACGGCTGATCCGATGAAGAGATGCATGTGCGCCTCACTTTTCATGTGAGTCACCTTGGCGAAAACACAGAGGAGCTCTCAGTGGCTGCTCTCCTGAGGGCTTATACAGAGCGACAGCTTTGACATTTCCTCCGAGCGGAGAGGCTGTGGCCGCCACACTGCAGACGAGACGCACCCCCCCCCCACCCACCCACCCACCACCATCACCACACACGTCCCCCTCTTCCTCCTCCTCCTCCTCCTACCCCTCTCGCCGCAGGCAAAGATCTGGCCCACTCACTGTCTCTCCTCTTTCTCTTCACAAGAGATGATGTTGCTGCAGCAGACACCTGACACTTTTGGTTTCTCTTTTATAAAACATCACAGAGATAAATTCTCTATAAGACTTGTTTCTGTCTGTACAGTACCACAACCCTTTGATTGCTGTAATTGTGCCACTTTCCATGCTGCTGTTTGATATTTCACTGAGTGGAAGATGTCCAGTCCATCTGCAAGTACATTAAGGAAATGCCGAAGTAGCAAAAACATCTAAAATATCATCAATGAATGCTTTCCCAAAAGACTCATTTCCTGCTCCTTGAAATACATGTTTTTTAGTTCAGCTACTGTAATTTGTTCGGCATTTCTAAAAGTGCTTACTTCTCCTTTTCACGTCTCTCAAAATAAAAGTCACATGTTTCTTTGGGTGGACTTAGCAGAATTAAGTCTTCTGATACAGACTGTAATAAACAGGAAATTGCAAATATTGTCAATTTTTGAACATGAGCAGGGACTGTTTCTTGGCACCTTTTTTTGATCATATAAACAATCAATTCTTTCATGGGCTTGACCAATTTGATGTGATTTGAACTATAATCAGTGGCCTTTTAACAATCTTTTTCCGCTCAATCCAATTCAGCAGATTAATAAAAAAAAAAATTCTCAACCTGGGAATCTTGTAGCACCCTGAGACTCTCCAAGGCCAGGTTGCTCTGCGGAAGAATGTTGATCATGAGCGTTAATTACCCTGCCAGTCCCAGAAGAGCGCTGCTTAATTACTGCCCCCATGTTAATAACGAGCTTTTGTCATGCCATGTCCTTATTTGAGTTTGATTAATCAGCATGGGACAAATATGCAGCAGCACAGAGCACAACATCAAGGAAACCTTTCAACTAGAGATCCACCCTGCTTCAGTGTCCACTCATTACGAGCTCTAAGTGTGCTGGTTTTTCTTACAGGTAATCCATAACATGTCATATTAGCATTATTAATAATATGGTGGGCAGTTGACATGGTTGCACCTTGTTTCCAGCTGTTTTTTAAAGGCAGAATATGTAGGTGAAGCTTTTCATTTATCGGCTGATTTGTGGTAATGAGGATGGAGACCACTGAAGGAAGCGGTTAAAATTAGCTTCCCTTGTGGGCTTTTTTATCTCCGAGGCTGAGGAATTCACAAACTTGCACAAGTATCATCCGAGGAAGTCCATGTGGTTGTTCCTTTAATATATGAATGTTTATTTCCCCATTTCAAACCTGTCTCTGGGTTGGATGCACCAACAGACATAATCGACGTGACAGGCCACACGACGTAACGCTGATTTAAGCGAGTACATGGTCACCTCTGTCTGCATACATCTGGAGAAATGATTTGATGTTTTTTCACAGAACTATAATTCCAGGTTAAGGGACAGGAATCAAGTAAATCTTGATATTATTGTGCTAATTATTCAGCGTACTTATCTATCCTTCTCTTTTCTTTCATTGTTTTTGGCCTTTTGCCTTTATTGCACAGTAATCCTGTGTCCACAGCTGGAATCACACCTGCAATGCTGAAGTTATATGTTATGTGTCTTAACCACTAGGTAGCCAAGGTGGTTGTTATGACTGTTAAACTAAAGCTGACATGATGATATACATATCCTTGCATAGCTTGTAGGTTTTATATGTAGATAAAGAAGTATCTTATCTTTGCTTGCTACCTTTCTGTTTTGATCCAGATAAGAGATCTAATGAATGGATGGATAAAGTTCCACATAAGTTTGAAATTATATGCCTCATCTTATAGAACCTGTGGATCACACTGATTTATTACTATTTCATAATGTTCTTGACTCTGCAGCTCTACGCATGCAGGTGAAATGCCCGAGGCCGTCCTTTCAGCTCACACTGTTTGTGTTGCACAAACGCTGATTGATGATTCCATTTTTGGAAAGGCACCAAAGCTTCACACTGTCCTGACTCAAGCTGTGGGTGTCTTCATGTGCCCTTATTGCATTTGATAGAAAATAGGATGGCTGGCTCTCTCATGCTGCTGGTTTCAAATTAAACCAGGAATGAATGGTTTCTCTCAGTGGAGGTGCAAATTAGTCAGTTGTGTCTGTATTGTCAGGGTGGAGTCATACTGGTAATTTAATCTGTCTATCATGGTCTGTGCCTGACACTAGCTCTCTGTTCTGCTGTGTACATGGCCTGGAGAACAGCTGAACCATTTTGAAATAAAATCCAATTGTTTTGACTGATATTGCAACTGCGATATGATTTGTGATATTAGAGGGAATTATAGTTTTTACATAATTTTTCTCATTTTCATTTCTGGTTTAACAAATATTGCAGCAGGCCATATTGTGATGTTGATAAAGCTTCTTATAATTGTTCTGCACTAGCCTGGAGGAGCAGTTATTATTACAAACATGAGTAACAGAGAAACACGTAAAATGTGCTTTTTCCCGTCTGTCAGTTCATTATCTTCGTTTCGAGGCCCTGAGGTTAATGGCATGCTCATACTGCGCCGCTCAAGTTGGAAGTCAAAACCGCCTAGTGCACTGTTCCTCATCTTATTTTCATCTTGAGGGAGACCTTAAAAGCCTCCTTATAGTTTTACATCATATGGAGTGTGTGACATGGGGCTTGCAGAGTTGCTCAAACAATATTGCTTAAAGGCTTCATTGTGTAACACCTCGCTGAGGTCTGAAATGCATCCAGGATACTATCACCGTAGGCTTTAATGAATCATATGTTAGGTGGTGTGAGTTGCAGACGCACGGAGAGCTCGGGGGAATTTAGTCCAGTTTAATTAAATATGTTTTAACACAGAGATCTGACGCGCACACCGACATTCACAGTTGTGATTGAATCTCAGACGCCGCACCCTTAATCCACTTAACCTCATAGCTGTTTGCCATGGTGTTTATTTTTTATTTCCCGTTGGCGAGGTCGGTCCAGTGGCGATAACGCCTGCTGGCATGGCAATGAGTCACGCTGGGCCAAGGTCAACTTGGAGTCGTGTCAACAACTGCAAAGCAGTACAACTTACAGTGCAAGGTATAAAAAACAAGGAAGCTGGACTCCTGCCATTCTACAAGGAGTTGGCAGCGTTCAGAAATCAAAGCATTACTCCTCATATTATCACCATTATCCATAAAGATCGTTAAGGTTTTGATAGGTGATCTCAGGATCAGGAGAATTTGTATCTGTTTGTTGCCCGGAAGCCATAAAAAAAATTAAGATATGTATCAAAGCAACATAAATAAACTGTGTGCCAAATAGATTATGCTGATAGTGTGAGATAAACATACAGCTAATGGTGTTGTAATGTGTTTTAACCCACAAAACCAGCAGCAGCTGTGGTGATCTTTGGAATACACGATACCTTCCAGGTTTAGACTTTGTGTTGGCTCAGTTAGATGAGAAGATTGGTATCGATCTCCTCCTCTAACTCTTGGAAACAAATTAAATAATAGTATTTTCTAAAATGTCAAGCTTGTCATTTGATGATGTAAATCGGGGTTTTATTGGAAGCAGTCCTGGTTGCAGATATTTGGGTTCAGAGATGGATTGAAATACAGCATAATTGAGCTGAATACATTATGGCTACCTTCATATGTACACAGGGAAATGGGATAGCAAGGCTGTTTAGTCTGTTGTGCTGAGAACTGAATAGACGAGACAGATTATTACACACACACACACACCTGCATTCACACCCACAAACCCAAACACACTCTCATGAATGCCAAGAGGATTTAAAGAGCAAGAATT
Organism: Scomber scombrus; assembly: GCF_963691925.1. Lineage (NCBI taxonomy): Eukaryota > Metazoa > Chordata > Actinopteri > Scombriformes > Scombridae > Scomber > Scomber scombrus. The sequence goes on along the minus strand of NC_084993.1, from coordinate 7,324,744 downwards.
GGCAGCTTTCCCTCTCGTTAGTGGAAGGTTTTGCCTCATCCTGCGATTTATTGAGGCTTTTACATCTGAGAAACAGGACGATGGGGGTGTGTGCATTGAAATTTAATGACACCGTTGATCTCACAGCTCATTTTCTCTCGGCTATGTCTGAAAGTTGTTTGTTCATGAATACTTTATTTTAAGAAGCTTTGACCTACACTGGAAACTTCATAATATCATTACTATAACACACACGTTTACAGGCCTTGGCACAGTTGGCAGCACAGCACAGCACAGCACAGCACAGCACAGCACAGCACAGCACAGCACAGCACACACATTTATTTCCTCATTATCACAATGTAAACCAATCCTAAAGTAGCAAGTAACTTCTTACAGCTTTGAAAAGTGAAAGAAGACGGGGGAAATCTGAAAGTCATTCCTTTAAATGTATCAAATTTACTTGTTTTCTTGTAGCAGAGCTGAGATTCTTGGCCAGCATTTTGTTGAGCTCGAGGTCAGCCGTAGCCTTCGCTGTCAACCATCCAGCTCAGTCAAGGACGTCAAGACAGACGTGCAGCAACACAAAAAACTAATTTACCAGTCTCCAGGCATTCATGGAATTCTGGACCACATGTTGTTTTGTCTTAGGGAAGTCAATACTCTCATTGAGAACGCTCATTTTGGCAAAGCACAAATGTTATACTGAAGAATAGGATGTTGAATATATAACCAATTATCACCTCTCCATGGTGCTTGTTTGAAACTTCAAAGACTTTACATGTCCCGAGACATTTGTGAGGAATATCTGATTACAATAGAAAAGTTGTGTGCAGGCGTAGCGGTGTTGTACGAAGGAGATCATCCTTCAGCGAGAGTGCTCGTGGTCAGGAATGTTTGTTTCAGAATCTCTTCAGTCTCCTTGGATTGGTGCCTGACCTTTGACCCCAGTAGTTGGCGGTGAGTGAATTCAATATCCCAGCAGGGATAAACTGACTATGAGATTTATTATTATCACACTATTTTACAAAATTGATTTGGAGTCGATTTCCTAGGCCTCAGCAACCAAACCCACTGTAATCTGGATAGTGAGCTGTCAGATGTGGTCTCAGTCCAGTTTAATGTTGCCAGAGGTCAGAGGTCAAACCCAAACCCGCTATGTTGCAAGGCTTCTTTTTCTTCTTTCCAGGATCCTATGAGGTTTTTACCCCACGTGGAGGAATGAGCCCACATTGCAGCCAAGATCTGCTCAGCTTCCTCAGCCTTCTGAATGTCCCAGCATGCCTTTCCAGTCCTGTTTTTTTTTATTTTATTATTTCATTTTATGAATAAGGCCTTTTGTGTACTCTTAGTCCAAAAAGGGATGTGTGGCTGGACTTTAATTCCTCTCACACTCACAGCAGCGTTTCAGAATTAGTTTGCTGTCTAAAAAAAGATAGAGAGAGAGAGAGAGAGAGAGAGAGAGAGAGAGAGAGAGAGAGAGAGAGAGAGAGAGAGAGAGAGAGAGAGAGAGAGAGAGAGAGACACGTACCAGTAACTCAATTTTAAATGTCACAGGATGTCAGAGCTCTAAAAAGAGGGTGCAGCTTCTGGTTAAAGGATTATTTTTGAGAGTTGATAAGAAGGAGGAACATGATATATGATGTAATGACTGTCGCATGTCAAAATGATGTAAATTAAATATACAGAATAAATGTAAGCTTGTGCAACACTTCATTACATTTAAACACATTTAGAGGGCTGCGTTTTGACTAACGGTTAAATGATACACGCAGTAACTGTCATGCTGTCCCCATCATGTGTGGCTTGAGTCAGAGTGGTCTATACGCTGTCTCCATGGCAACATAAATGTGGGCTCGTCGCTGTCCTTTGGGTCTTACTGCTAAATAACAAATGTATCTTACCTGATGTATTCTCTCAGTTGATGCTTCCTCATTAGGGCCCGTGTTGCTCAAAGTGAACACTGCGTATCAAAGGGGAAACTAATGTGGAAACTCGCTGTGTAGCAAAAAACAAGATGCTGTCTGCTCATTTTTTATGAAAAATGTCCTACACTGCAGTTTAATTTCACCCATTAACACTGAGGAAGTGTAATGGACTGCATGCAAGGGTGCATGTTTTGGTCAGCTGTTTATTGATATATTGGATCTCTAAAAGAGATGACTTAACTGTCACAGGTTGCAACGTAATGTTTTATTGTTCTTTTGAAGCTTGACCAGACTCTGACTCACTGATACAATGTGAGCTATCTGGGGCAACAATTAATCAATAAAGATAATGAGACCTGATTTACTTACAGTGTACACAGACGTAGTCAAAGTACAGACAGTGATAATTTGCCTAAGTAGATATAGAGTCTTTTGTTTCTATTAATGGAATAGTTTTGGATAAAGAAACCAGCTCTCATGGCCTCGGCAGGTTCTGTCCTCCAAAACAAAAGCTGCTGGTCTCATTTTTTCTATTGTTGCTGCACAAGGAAGTCAAGGAGCTGATTGCTCTTCCTGTTTTTTGGGTGCAATGCTTTTGGCTCAGCTGCCCTCCTTTCTGCCAAGTTTCCTCCACCTGAGTATCAAAGGTGAAACTGTGTTGTTCTGAACAGGTTTAACAAATTATTGTAGTGGGCAGAGCATTTGTTTATGGTGAAAGATGCTTCCCATGAAAACAAACCGAAAGGGACATAATGTGAAGAGGTTACACCACTGTGGAAAAGGAACCAATGAGAGATGAGAATGCCCAAATGAGGATCTGTATGGCTGCACACAGATGCTGATATTTGAAACACACATGCTAATGCCGCTCTGCTTGTACTTCAAATCAGCAAACAGGACTACCCACAAGCTGCTGTAATACCCTCAAATGCTCACTTTCGAAGATTTTAGCCGTTGCTGGGTGAATAGAATCCCAGATGCCTGAGTGCCTCACCGTCTTTGCAGGGTGAAACAGCCGGTCTCTGTGTCTTTTTGTCCGTTGAGGCCCCCCCTCCTTACATAAAGGCTTTGGTCAGACGTGTGCCTACATTCCCTCGCCCCCCCCCTACCTCCACCGTCAACTGGACTCCTGCCCAGTTGAGTACCAACTCACCCTCTTTGTGTCCAGATTTGGCACATGACCCACCCTGGCAACTGGCACTGTGGGCTGAGATCCAAACGCCACCCACACCCCTATTGTTCCCTGTGCCCTGCTTTGCTCCCAAAAACTCCCTGTGCCCCAGCGTAGGCACGGCGCCAAGACGGGCACAACAATGGCGTCAGTGCTCATGTGTAAGCGTTGCAGAAGCCGCTTCATTGCAGAGCCTCGGCGTGCACGCTTTGGCACAGCGTTGTTGTTTTGGGGATTGTCTCAGCATGGCAGGATTAAGACAAATTTTGACAACAATGAGATCCACATTCATATACTGTACCACCACGTCTTAATTATCTGTTTTTGTACTAAAACACGACATCTGTCCTGTATATCATTCATGTAAATTACAGAGAAGAGATCTGCAGTTACTGTAGGTGAACAAACAGGTGTGCAGGATTTTGTTCAAACAAGTCCTTTAGCATATATTTCACACCAACGGTTTGACACTTCAACTCACAAAACAGAACATCACATAACCAAAACCAAAACCACTCATGTAAAAAAAAACGCACCAAAAAATCCCAGATGATCACTGTTAACCACAAGCAATAAGAGCTGATATTGCTTCAGCCTGAAATGTCAATCAAATGGTGTTGTTCAAACCGTGACAGCAGCTTGTCTCGCTTTTCCAAAAACAGCTGATTTGTTTCATTTTCTGATAGGAGCCGAATTCTAAAATTACTCTTTATTGTGGCATGGATGAATGCACGCAGTATGTGCAATAGAAGCGGTGAGCCACATCTGAGAAGAGAAGTGTAAACCCAGATACAGGCCTCAAATACTGAAATTGCTCTCAACAGAATGTAAATGTTTAGATTGGCAAAGAGGAAACACAGGGTTTTATCCCATCTGTTACACAATAGATTAGCATTGCGATGTTGTTCAGGCCTCGCTAGGATGTAGGCGGGAATAACTGACGTGGGATAAGAGGGAATGTCAGCCGTGTGAGGCTGACCGAGGACTGGAGCGCCCCCGCCATGCCGGAATAACAAATCCATGAACAAGAGAGAAGATGGTTGGATGATATTTCCCCTAGAGGCTAAAATTCCTTTGGTAATTATTTTACTCAAAAGCAGCAGAATGAAGCCTAAAAAAATGCTGTGAGCACGATGATGTGTAAAATGAAACTGGCTCCGCACTCCTGCCAACGGAGTGAATCCCAAGTTGATCTCCCCCTTTGTTTTCATTTGATTAAGAGGGCTTTTTTCTCCTTGCCACGGCTTGTTATGAACATTACTTGGTCCTCAGCTCCGATGGGAAACTTGAGACGAAAAAGCAGGGGATTAACATGAGAAACAGAGAGTAAGAGAGAGAGAGAGGGAAAGTTGTGTGGACAGAAAGAATCCTCCTCTCCTCCTTCGTCCTCCCTCCCCCAGCTTCTTCTTCTCAGAGGTCAGAGCAGGGTTACTTCCCAGAAACAGGCCCACCCTCCATCTCTCTCTTTCCATAACAAATCTCCCACAACAACACAATTGCACTTGTAGCCCGAAGAGGTATTCGAAACTTTTCTGCCGTGATACAGCTGGATGGGTTTCGCATTGCCACTAAATGTCAAAAGTGACTGTGAGGAGTGATATGTGTCGTCGTCTGCTGGCGGAGTTTTCTCAGTCTGTGTGAGGTCGTTTTTGTGTCTTAAACCAAACTCGCTGTAATAATAATGAGATTTAAAGAGATTTGTTATGGTTGCTCACCTGAGCTCAGAGGTAAAGTTCAGTTTAACACCACTGACTTTCTTTTCCATTATACTCTGTTCCTAAATTCTTGTCAATTATTTCTTGAAAGACATATTTTGTTTGCCTGGGTGTATGGAACTCCAAAAAACAACAACATTTGTACCATCAAACTGTCCCATAACTACCTACCAACCATGCCTCTGTTGTGAAGCAATTTATTCTCTGATCGAGGAGGTTTAATGAAGCTAAATGTTGCTATGCAGCTAATTTGCTATGATATCTTCCTCAATTTTGGACTCAACCACTCTCCAGTCCCTCAAAGGTCAGCAATGTCAAGATGGCTTACTATAAGGTGAATGTACATGTTAAAGGACACAGATGTTAATCCCAACTAAAAGAATTGCATGGGTTCACTTCCCTTTTGGAAGCCTAGGCGATTCCATTTAATTTATTTGATTGACGGTCTACAGAAAAACATTAAAACACGCTGAAACCTAACCGCTTTTTCGCAAAAACACAATGCAATATCCATCAAGGCACTGTGTTTGCCGATTTGTTTATCGTGCACTAACTTGTTGTAAAATCCTGTCTCCTAGTATTGCAAACCGGTGGGCGTGTTGTTCCAAGTGCTATTGAGGCTGTGAAGAATTGTTTTCAACACAGGAAACATCTGGCGGGACAATTTTAAGTCATATTCTGACACTAGAACCAAATGTGAGCTCTGGTTCAAGTATAACTGCTGGATCTGGATCAGATTTGAGTGAGTTGGGATGTTTGGAGTTTAGAATCAGCTGCAGTGTTCTTGTAATGATTCCTTTATGATAATTTGCAAACTGGGTACAGTATGTAATCAATGTGTCCGTCTATCAACGTCAGAGTGCAGATATTGTTTGCACATGCATGTACTGTATGCATGTATCTGTATCTTGATCTGTCAATGTAATCCAATGCCGTAACACAAAGTCCTGCTAATACTCTGGTTTTACCTGAACTGGTGCAGGCTGCAGACAAATCCAGAGCCATTGCATAATACCATAGGTAAGTAATTACCTTCCATCGTAGGCTGAGCGGTTCAAATTACGATCCTTAAATCAAAAACTAATTAGTTTAAGATGGATGTAAAAAATGACTCCACAGTGTATGCACCGATTCTGAAGTCATGATGATTGATAGAGCAGTAAATCTGTTGACATTGTTACAGTAAGTGGTGACAAACACAAGAGCTGTTTTAAAGTGCCTCCAGCTAAAGTGTAATATAAGTCAAACTTGAAAGGTAAAGCAGGGTCTGTCAATAATATATGTCTGTCAATGAATATACGACCATTTACATCACATTTACATTCCACAAAGTGATGAGATTAGATAGTGGTCGAGTCAAAACGCAAGTTTCCCCACAAGGCAGGCTCTGTCAGCTCATCAGCATCTGATAGGGAGACAATAGGCTGTTAAAGACTGGCTGTCTCTCGCATTCCTGCATCTACTGGCCAGATTGCCCTATACAGACAACACATAGCCATTAGAAGCTAATCAATTTGCACAGTGACGGGAACAGCACTGCTAAATGGATTCTTGCTTTTGCACATCTATGTCATATCAGGGCTGGGCTGGGATCGGCAGCAGGAGCGCTCGGTTGCCAGAGGGGCAGAATGGCTTAGATGGATTGCTAGGCCGGGCTCGGAGCCGATAAATAGGACAACTGGTGCTTCTAGCTACAGTAAAAGCTGCATGTCGGGAGGCTCTCTGCACAGCGACGGCTTACTTTTTTTTTCTTTCGTTACTCTCAATAGAAGAGACATGCTGGTGCATGTTCCTGACAGCCACAAGAGCTAAGGATGCTTTTATGGTTAAGGAGATTTCAACAGCTAGCTTAAGAGCATAATGTTTGAAGTTCCCATGCAAATTGACTAACTTGCAGCTAAATCTGGCCTTAAAACTAGAGATGAAATCTTATTACAATGCAGAATTTGTTGTATAATGTTATTTTAACAATAAACTGAGTGTCTTGTTTTTTGGATGAGCCTTCAGTGAGTGTTGTGTAGGGAAACCAGGCAAATGTTGAATGCTAAATGAACCGAATCAGGAGTAGGCATGTGTCTTAATTGGCACCGACTCCCTCAGTATCCACCTGACCGTCTAAGAAAACATGCACACACACACACATACACTCACACACACAAATCTACACTGACAAAATGCTGATATGATATAGGGGGGTGTTGCAAGATACTTCAGATAGATGTGCAGGTCCTGTCAGGCTCATGCAGTGTGTTTTTGTTTGGAGTCCTCAGGCTGGATCTTATATAACATCATGGCAGACAGAAGGACAGACAGTCACACAGATGGGATTTGAGGTATCTCAGGGCCAACCAGTCCTATTTGTTTAGTTTCCTGCTGTTGTCAGGCCTTGAGTTGACGTGACTCACCTACATTTTCAGTATTTATGTGACACTGTCACCCACTGACATGTATGCTGACCGAGCAGACAGGGGGTACACAAAGTGCCAGGAAAAAGCTCAAGAGGAATTACTGTGACTTTGCAGTGATTTAGCAGAAGTAGAGGTAAAATTATTGGTGTTTAAATGGATTCAATAGAACAGTTCAGGAAAATCTGCCTATTCACTTTCTTGCAGAGAGTGAGAGTAAATTAGACACAACATGTTAATTAAACTATATGTCTCAAGTTTGTTTTAACTCTTCTACTTTATGCAAATTTGTTTTAATAAACAAAAACTGAAGTGTAAAAATGACATTAGCCAGGCCAGCTTTTCCCCCTGTTTCCAGTCTTTATGCTAAGCTAACTGCTAATTACACTCTATGAGTTTTTAAAATACTGGAGTCATAACTGCATTACATTTTTATTGTCACATGTATTTTGTGTGTTTAGATTATAGAAGTTATTCAGTAATTCAAGTTACAACGAGCCAAGATGTGTAGTTTTACTCTGGTGGAGCCTACAGTATTAAATCTCCTTCCTGCTTAAAATATACAGCCTGTAATTAACAGTAAATTAAAGTGCAGGAGCCCCACTATTATGTCTGTTTTTAGACTCTTGAAACAGGAGGCACACTTTACCCTGCTGTTCGCTGTCTGTGGTTTTGATGCAAACAGAGTATCTGACAACTAAACATGAGTTTGCATCATTTAAACATCTGTCACAAAGCTTAACACAAAGTAAACTATGCTCAAAGTCACGGTACAGTATGTGCTGCGATGCGATGGAGCATTAACACAATACCTTCAGTGTGACACATTTACAGCTTAGCAGGTTACAGCGCCATTGAATTGACTGAAGGGTGTTATTTATAATAAAGCATCTATACATGAGTGGGAGTGCAGAGGAATTGAAAACGTGTGGTTAAAGCATGAGAGGAAAGGTCAATGGAAAAATGATCTCCCCGTACACAAAAGGAGAGCAACCTGCTTTCATGGGAACTGGAGCAGCACTGGGGATGTTAGTTTTTGTTTGCTGGGCCTGGGCTGCATTTTCAAAACCACTGTTTAAACTTCTTCTAAAACTTAAATGATACTCTGACCTGGTTAAGATTTAAAAGGAATAACATTTCAAGTTGCTAAATCCAAATAGCAGTGGTGGAAAATGCTTGAGTATTTCCATTTGATGCTACTTTATACTTCCATTCCACTACATGTCAGAGGGAAATATTGTACTTTCTACTCCACTACATTTATTTGACAGCTTTAGTTACTTTTTCAGGAAGATTTGACACAATGGATAGTATAACACGCTTTTAAAATACAACACATTGTTAGAGATGAAACAAGTGGTTTACAACCTTTTTGGCTTTTGACATCTTACAAAGAGCAGTGTGTTGTCAGGGTCACTTTTTTAGATGTCTATGAGTTGTTAAAAGCTCCACCAAATAGTGAGCCCCCCCCCCCTCTAAACTTCTCACATGTTTCATTCCATTAAATGTTCAAATTATCCAATATTTCACCAAAAATAAAAGATTAGAGAAAAAGTCCAACATATTTATGTATCAGAACTTCATCTCACGACCCCTCAGATTTATCTGGTGACCCTTTGGAGGGGCCCACCCCCTAGGTTGTGAACCACTGGATGGAAATAGCTAACTGTATATAAAGTAGTGTAAACTAGCTCCACCTCCAGCAGCTACAACAGTAACATGCTGCTCTAACACTGATGCTTCACTAATAATAATCTAATGATGTCATGTATCATAATATATCAGTCAGAGGGACCAAACCAGTACTTTTACTGCAATACTTTAACTACATCAAGCTCATAATACCTATGTACTTTTTCAGTAATACTTTAATTACATCAAACTGATAATACTTTATATTTCATTGGTTTTAGTATTTTTACATATGTAAAGGACCTTAGTATTTCTGCCACCAATGTCCCACAGTATCATTCTTAAAAATACATGTGACCTGAGAAGTAACTGTTCATTCTTGAAAGATGTAATGCTTGAAAATATGTGTTTATGTTCCTGACAATCCCTCTGTTATGAAAATGTTGATCCAGGATTGCAGCTCATCTCATATCAGCAGCCACAGACCACAGTCATTTTAATAAACATACAAAGCAAGCAGTAGAGAATGAACTTCACCACATGAACAGATTGCAGACTTAAATAAGACTCTCCTTCATTTATCAACACCGTGTTGTCATGGAAATGGTTGTCGGGGGCCAAAAAAGGGAGCAGATGGCCCGAGAAATCGATGGCTCTGACTCAAACTAGCTGATCCACTGATTTGCTTCAGACCTAGGGGGAGAGTGTTTGGGCTCGCTCTCAGCTTGTGTTTCACCAGTCGTGCGTGGGTGTGTGTTTTTGCAGTCTAAGATAGGGGACAAACTTGCACAGGCCTGCCTCACTTCAAAGGTTTCTTGTCTCCTGTTTGGCTCGGACAAGTCAGACATTCTCAGTATGTCAAAGGTGGTTGTGACTCGTCTATTCGAAGACTTTAGGTGAAACTTTCTGAGCTGTCTTAAGCTTTAAAGGACAGCTTCACAATTTTTCAAGACTGTCTTATAACAACAGTCAGAGCCCAAATGAACATTGAAACAGGTTTTTCTTGCTGTAATCCTCCCTCTTGTTTATACTGGCCATGGGAGGATGCCTTCATAATACAATGTAAATGATGGGGAACAAAATCCACAGTCCTCCTTCTGTGCAAAAATGCTAAAGCTAAAATTAAATCTAAGTGTTATTGTACTTCAACTGCAGCTAAACAGGGAAACTCAAAGAAGGATTTTGATGTAAATGTGGCAGATATCCACATGATATGAACCCTGAAACATTTTCATTTAAAAAAACAAAACTGGTGCACAAATAAAGAATAATCTCATTGTTTTTCTCTTTGTTTTCCTCCCACAGCCCCACCACTGTATTATTATGAGTATTAATATCAATAGAGCCTGGTGAGACTGAGTAAACAGACAGCCCGCCCTTAATACAACTTCCCGATATTACCCATAATCCACTGGGATGCATCTGTGCAGACCCAGCCAGTTGTCATGCTTAGAAGCAGCCAATCAGGCTGCGTTTTATGTAATCCATGCATCTATCTAGCGGCACAGTAGAGGCAGACAAATTGTGGAGGAGTGGTTTGCACTCTCTTTCTCTCTCTCTCTCTCTCTCTCTCTCTCTCTCTCTCTCTCTCTCTCTCTCTCTCTCTCTCTCTCTCTCTCTCTCTCTCTCTCTCTCTCTCTCTCTCTCTCACACACACACACCAGTTTACTTAAGTCACTTTTGGGGTATTTCCATAGACTTACATTTACTTCCTTGAGACCATAACTACTACTTGCTTGAACCTAACTATAACCTTAACCTTAACCACTGACCCAAACATCAGTGTTTTACCAATTTAGGACACAGCTTTTGTTCCTAATTGCACAAGCCACCTCCAATTAACTGGTCTTAAGTCTGGTGTCTGTGCCTGAAAGGAGGCTAAGTCATACCTCACACATACACACACACACACACACACACACACACACACACACACACACACACACACACACACACACACACACACGAACAAGACTGGTTCCCATTCTCCCTCAAGACAAATTTTTTCCTCTGCCTTTGTCCTTAGTCTCCCAGCCCTTTTACAAACCCACATCTCACACACACTCCTCCACTCCGCCTAGATCCAGCAGTATAATTGCGAACATTCCTTCTCCCCGAGCCAATGTCTCCTGTTGTGCATTCCTAAGACATTAGACCGGGCCGCTGCAGCAGATGGGAATTACTGTAACCGCTCCTGCTCCACTTATGTCATCACACACATTGTATGTGAATTAAGAGTGACGTATAAATCTCTGGTTTGAGATGTTATGAATGACGATTGTGTTTGTTGACTCAGCAAGGCACTGGGCATGTGCAGTGTGATGGCATATGTGGAGAGTAACACTTTTATTTATCACATTGCAGCAGGATTATGGCTGTAAAATAGTTTAACAGAATTTTGTGGCCACAGTAAATGTGAGGCCAATTTTCCAGCATAAATCCTTGAATATGTTTACATGTAGCTTGCAGGGGGACAGTTATCATGTGGTTTATTTGCCTAAATGCACATATTGAGTTCCATTATGTCATTTTTTCTGTGGCTGCACCAAAATATTAGATCATTTTCTACGTATTTCGCTGTATTCCTACATGACATATTTGGTGCCTCTGGAAGCCTGAGGATCTGATTTGTTGAAACAAATTTTGAATAATTAGTCAAATAATGGACTTAAACCTGCCTGTGTATGCATTGAAAACGTTTATAACAACTCAGCTAGTTAAACAACTGGTATTGTAAGATATTTATGAAAAATATTAATCTGTTAGTCAAACGTGACTAATTTGTACCAATTTGAATGAGGGAATTATTATTATTATTATAATGAGAGAAATAAAAAGACTGACTATTTTGTAAAGATAAGAAATAAGAAAACTTTTTTTTGGTCTGTAATCGAATCCTGAAAGTCAGAGTAAGATTATTTCAACCTGTATCCAATAAAAATCTGCTTACTTTTAGAACATCAAGTTTAATTTGTCGTAGCTGTGGTGCCGCGACCTGCATTGCTCTTTGCTGTTTCAAGATAAAGGAACTCATTTCTGGGGAAGTCGATTTCTACTTGAAACAGGTGGAAATATTCTCACTGCCCAAACAGATTTTTGCTCCCTATCTTGCATCTAAAAAAAGAAAATAAGTGTTTCAGGACTCAATTTAGGACTCAAAAAACTGAGAGCTTTAATTTAACTCTTGAAAATGGGCCTAACATTCACTCTGTCAGGAAATGTAGCTAAAAACTCAAATGTGCAACATTTTATCAGGAGATAGGAAGTGTGCAGTCATTCATGCCCTCATGCCCTTCAGTTGATAAAAAAACCCCAACAGTCTCAGTTTGAGATGCATTTCCCTTATATTAGATTTCTTACGGGACAGTTGGTCCTCTGGATAGCCATTATGAGTGAAAGTTTGTCATCTTGTAGAAGCTGTGACTCACCCCTGTGCCCTTCAAACTATCATTCACCTCCCCTCGGCTTCCTTCTCCGTCTCTCACTGTACAGTAGAAATACACCCGTGGCGGGAAAAGCCAGGCGTGCCATTGTCTGATTGGGGGGCACCGTTGGCTGCAAACAACAGCCGACCAGTAAGAGGACCCCCTGCGGGACAGCTGTCGTGCTGTTTCACTGATCTGTGGGCATTCCTACTCATTAGCAGTCATTGTTGTCCATTCTGTGTGTGTGTGTGTGTGTGTGTGTGTGTGTGCATGCATCGCTCACTGATGAATTGACTGTGGCAGGTAAAATAAGAGAAAGGAGATGAATATTCATGAGATTTCCCGGACTGCCAGAAAATATGTGTGAGGCCATCTTTGTAGCTGAAAACAAGCTGCCTGTTTGTGCACAGCAGGTGCACCGAGCAGCGCTGCGAACAGACTTCTCAACGCCTTCACTGTTTGAAATGTCACTGCTTTGAGGCTCCACCTGGGGTCAGGGGTCTATTCTTCTGTTTTCAAAGCATGGACCTTGACAAAATGAGCCTTTTTTTCCTTTTGGGACGTCTGTGTGAAACGCACACACGCAGAAATCTGTCATTCTTACCTCATTTTTTGCTACTTGCCAATTGCCAGCATGCATCCATATTTGGACATGAATGAGCTGGTTCCATTTTCTGTACAGGAATTTCTCAATCCATCCTCCTATCCCTGGTAATCGAAGCTATGATAACAGGAGCTTAAGGTTCGGCTCAGGGCATTTTTCAGTGAAGAAGAATGAGGAAGAAAGTTAGAAATAAATAATGACATTCTTTGTCCCCAGAAACTTGACTATGCTTTTATCTGCTTCACTGTTTGCACACAAGAGGAACTACCATGAAATTATGCATTATAAGCTACAAGGACACTGACACTTTTATTATGAAATGGTAGGTTAGAGCTTAATAAAAAGGTAAACAAGCAAGGCGCATTCATTAAAGAAAGTATAAAAGACCCAGCTGGATTTTGGATGTACATACGCTCTTTTCGGTTTTCAGAGCAGGCACACTGGTTTTCAAGCATGAGGTCAGCTCTAAAGAATGTGGGCTGTCCCTTCCTCTGTTACACTGAAACCAGCCAGATAACCTGCACATTACAAGGACAACATGTTACCACATCAAGAGGGACTTTTTTTTTTTGTCCTCTCCGCACCGTTCGGTCCTGAGCTGAAGAATCAGTGTTTTTGGTACAGAGAGCAGCCATTGTTTCAGGAATGTGGGAGGGTGGTGTGTTTAGTAAGGTGAGGACAGGCCTGAAAAGTCATCCAGCAGCATCTAACTTTGTGTGCTTCTAATGGAAAATGGCAACAACAGGATTTCCTTATCACCATCCATATCTATTATACCCTAGTCACGCTAGTTGATGTGCGTGCTCCATCCAGGCAGTTTATTAAGCAGCCAACCAGAAACCTGCTTGGCATCGAACTGTAGTTGTTTTGTTTTAACTGGCTCGTAGACAAAGAGCATGCTTGGCGACCACAGGCACAAACATTAAGACGAAAAACACCTTGTAGCTACTGTGTAAGTGAAGGAAGTGAAATGTTATAAACTCAAAAAAGGTCACAAGCATAATGATGTAGCACGTTTACAGTTTCTGAAGCACACTGGTTTCCTAATTTTTCAAACAAAGACATCATATACTACATACTAATTCTGTGCAGTATGTTCATGCTAATTGCAGTGTTGATACACTGTATTTAGTATGCGTGCTGTAGTCCGGATTTAGAGCATGCCGACTCTGTCAGGGATGAGGACTTCAGTGTTATCTTTGAGAGGTGGCATTGTGGTGCAGTGATTAGTCCTCATAGAAAAAAGGTCCTGGGTTTGAATCAGTTTATCACTCTTTCTGTGTGAGAGTGTAGAGTTTGTTTGCTCTTCTCTGACTCAGTTGATGAATTGGTACACTTGTTGAGTTTTCCTGTTAGTTTCTGTTGGTATCTGTTCATTCTGCTTATTGGTCAGATGTGTCTGAGAAGAAGATGGTCCTGAAAAAGGCCCTTTTACCAAATGCAACCTACTTTGTTGTGATAGTCCTGTCATCTGCATCCTAGCATGCAAAGTACACCTGGCGGTAAAATACATTAAGCAGTTGGGTTAAATCGAGGTCGAATCACATTCCCATCACACACAAAGCTTGTTGGAACCACACCAAGACAACTCCCCCAAACAGCCTTGGTGCGGATGTTTTGGTCCATTGGAGTACGATCGCTGCATTCATATCTGCCCAAATTAATCACACAAAGGCACAAAGGAGGAAAATGAACCAGATTCTGATTCAACTGGATGAAACAAGGCAGGTTTGATTGATCTGCATGTTTAATGCATGTTCTGCCTGTGCGTATACGATTTCCTCCCACAGTCCCACACACAAGACATGCAGGGTAGTTTATTTGGAGACCGTAGATGTGATTGGGCCTGTAAGTAGGCTCTGGCAGCCCTGTAATAGACTGGCAACCTGTCAAGGGTGTACCGTTCCTCTTTCACAAGCTGGTATAGATTCATGGGAGTTTACATGTGTCATAACTGAAAATTTGGGTGCAGCTAGTTTTCGTCAACGTGCATCACCCTTTTACCTATTTCACAGCGCCAATTATCTTTCCACAAAAGACCATCATTTTTTAAAGGATAATGGTTGTGTAACAGTGCAGTAAAACTTCATTTGTAAATGTTAAAAGGAGAAAAGAGCCCAATAACAGAGAGGAACAGGCCAATGAAGAAGGCTCAGATAGAGAACTGAGAGCGACCTTTCTCCTCCCCGAACCTGCTCCACTTCTGCATTCGTTCTCGCTGAGGAGGAAGTGGGAGCGCTGACTTCCTGCTGCTCGCAGAGAGAGAAGGGGAGGAGGGACCTACTGTACCACCAGTCCTTACCCAGAATCCTTTGCATGGATTCAAGAAGCAGAAAGACAGGAAGTGTGACCCAGGCTTGATAACAGCGGGGGCGGCTATTTCTGAAAACTGCAAGCATGGAGTAGACAAGGAGGTGTCTGTTCTGTTTCCTGTTGGTTGTTTTGTCAGATGTGAGCGACTGAATGTGTCTTTATGTGTCAAAATGAACTGTTTGTGCTCTGAGATCTCCACACCAATTCAGTGAGAGACAAAGAAACCTCCACATGAGCTCCTTAGATGAGTGTTTTTGCAGCTTCTTTCTTATCACTCTGAATTGCCCTAAACTCTTGCTCCCCACCTAACTTGTGCCATTAAACAAGAAAATCAAGAATACTTATCATTTTATACTTGAAGGAAAGACTTCAAGCCCCAAAATGGCTGAACTAATAGCCTCCAGATATCATTATTCAGCTTTCATAGCAAACAAACCGAGCTTGAAAGCCTGCTGCTGCTGCTGCTGACTCCACATCAATCTCGGTTTGATAAAAACCTGATGTGGAATTTTGGCACTCGTCGTCTCCTTCCTTCCTTTTTTCTTCCCTGGGATGCCAAATAAGGCCAGTTAACATTGCCACATCTGCTGAAATTCGAGGCCTGCTGTTAGCTGTCGCTCAACGTCTCGGCATCTCACTCTGACTCTGTAAAAGAATGAGAGAAAGGGGGAAAAAAAGTGCGGTGTTTGTGTGTTTTTGTCTGCTGATTTGATCCCCTTCTCTTACTATGAAATGCATGACATCATCTGGTTTCTTAACCCCCTCCCCCTTTTCTCTATCTCTCTCCTCTCTCTATCGTTCCCCTCTTTTTTCAGTCTGTTGCCTTTTTTTTTCTCTTCACATGTTCGATGTTATGTAACCTTGTCGAGGCAGCCAGGGTGAGATTGTGAACCTTTGCACCGCGTGGAGAAGACATATCCCCTTTTCCTCCTCTGGCCACAGCTGGTTCGTCTCATCGACCGTCAGCATCAGAGTACACACAATTAACCCAATATACTCTGCACTTCTTTGTGGTTGAAACAAAAAAGCCTAAAATGGAAATTCACCCATTCTCAACAGCTGACGTAACAGCTGGCTTTTAAATAGTTTTTTACGATAAGTTTGGTCTTATCTCTGATAGTGTGCATGGTTTTAGAAGGAGGTAGGGCACACAAATACTATCTGCCCACAAAAAGCTCTGACACACACCATTATTTGGTGAAAATACATCATTCTCTGTGACCTCGATGAGATCGTATCCCTTTTTTCAATCCAAATAAACTCTACAAAGTCTTATTTCAAAATCTTAATTCACAAATATACCTTTTCACCTCCTCTGCCAGATGTTTCCACTTGATTTAAGGAAAATACATTGGGCCTCGATGCTGCCTACAATCTTCCTGTTTAGTTTTACTTCCTCTAAGCTGTGAACAAGCACAATTTGTGTGTGTGTGTGTGTGTGGGTTTTTGTTTTTTTGTTTTGTTTTTTTTACTTTTAAGTTCCGCTTTTGGAATGAGACAAGCACTAAATGTCGGCTGAAAGCGAGGAAGTGAGACGCAGCGCTGTGGTTTATTTCAGATCAGCCCGAGTAACAAAGGACTTCAGTTCAAAGCCAAGGGGAGAATGAAAAGAGCATGACCTGCACTCTGTCTTCAGATGTCCCCACTTAGATGTGTGTGTAGGTGTGTGTTTCATCACCCAAACTTAATTGTGAAGGCAGCTTTCATCCAGACAGGGCTGAAATTCAGTGGCCACCACCTACATCTATGGCGTTTGGTGTATTGCACCACAGTTCAGAGGTTAACCATTTGCAGAAGTAACGGGGCTGGAGGAGTGTAGCGTCTCTCAGACAGCAAAATCTTGTGATGTTCTGAGTCCTGATTTTATGTTGTGTGTTCATGCAGAGCATGTTTGGAGAAGTTTGCTTGACCTCTGCACTGCAGAGGCACCCTTTAATTTGGTTTAACTTAACTAAATGATGCACTTATTCAGCTGTTTTTTCATGTGTTCTTTGCTCGAGTGAAGACCAGATAAAATGACAGCAACTGAACCTGAAATCTGAGTTTTAAATTAACAACAATCTTTTTTAACTAAAGTTACAAGACTGCAATTGGATTTGTTTCGATTATGCTAAAGATGTTTGAGAATTAAATTACATCTGAGTGCAACCCTTTTATGTTAATGGTTCACATGATTACTTGATTTCAATGGCCTCAACGTCACTGTTTTCTGTCTTACTGTTAAAGGCGTTTTTGGAGCAGGCAGCTGTTTTTAACTGAAAAGCTAAAAGAAAAAGTGTACGCTACTCGGCCAGCACCAAATGACAAATAGATCATTTCTAGGAGCTCACAAGGTCTGGGGTTAAACCCAGACCATATGAGGCTGTGGTCAGGGTGTGGGTATGACTGCACCCAAATTTCTTTTAGGTGGTCCTTGCTGTACTGGCAGGATCACTACTGCCTAAATGTCATTGGATTTTTCTGCAATGTATGAATACTACAAACATTACATTTCATTAGAATTAGAATTATTGTGTTAAGTTTTGTGTTGTACAAGTAAAATAACCGTCAGCCTGATAACAGATTGAATTGAAACACTTGTTTATTTGTTCAACCATTTTGACCATCTTACTTTTCTCCAAAATGTGTTATCAACTCCCAAAGTATCCTATATAACTCATGTCATCTATGCATACATGACAAAATGATAGTAGCCTACGCTAATCAGCTTGTTGACATGTACCAGAAATGTTAGCTTAGCCTTGTTATCCAGCAAAAATGTCAGAACACAGTAGATATGACAGCTATGCATTTAGGGTTTACTACATTATTAAATAAACCAATTGGACTCAAATCTCGGGGCAGCATGGTTTTGTTCATACCTTTATTATTTGGTGTAGTGTTGTTATTGCTGTTTGAGCCGGACAGCTGATAGACAGCATGAACCAGCATTTCAGGCCGTGCGTGCATACCATGGTGGAGGTGAGGACATGAGCATGCGTGTGCAGGCTGCAGATGGACTAAGCTTGTATACAAAAGGATGTTAGTCTGCCCACTTCCTCAGTCTCTACTACATCCACACAGAGACAGCAGAAAGGGTTGAGGGTGGTCAGGAATTAAGTTAATTACATTTCCTGATGATTATAGGTTTTTTCCTCTGTCAGAAAGATTCGGGGGTAGTCACAAAACATTCCCGACTAAAGTCCCGGAAGCCTGATGTTGACGATGCCGATAAGATAGACAAAGTGATCAACTAGCTGGTGGACATAGTGGATCATTTAGCTGCTAAATAGCCAGATGTTCCCCTCAGGAGATAGTGTAGACCAAAGAGAGAGCTACATGAAGATTTAAAATGTAGAGCACCTGTCATAAAGTCAGCAAACCTCCTTGTTAATGTATGTTAGGTATCTTCCAGCTATCTAAAGATCGCTAACAGTAGCCACCAGAAGCTACTGGTCATACCAGACCAAGTGAGGCTATAGTAGCCAAAGATTTGAGTGTAATGAAATGAGCAATGGTGTGCTTTACTGCTTACTTGCCATTTGTAAAAGGAAGATGGTGTTATTTTCTTCTTTAAAAAGTTACACATCCATCTGCACTGTGATGCTAAATGCTAATGTTTTCCATAGTTTTTATATTGCTCAGACCCAAATACACCAACGGTAGGTGTGATCGCACTCTTTTTGACACCTTATCTGTTCGCAGCTTCTTCCCATCTCATGGCTCAAACTGAAAAGTGTGTGTGTGTGTGTGTTTGTGTGTCTTGTTGATTAGGCAAAGAGAGAAAGACAGTTATGTGGTGACTCCTTCTCTCAGTTGGCTGTTGATGACTTTGCCACATGACCAAGCTGGAATTTGTGAAATCGTGTGTGGACATGAATACAGTTTGTACATTCCCATTACTTGTGTCCAATCACAGTCCAATAACTCACCTAATCCCACAATGTCTTTTTCACATTTTATCTATCTTCCACTCCTCTTTTCATATATCAGCCCTGCGGCTAACCATTTCTGAGTCTCCGGGCTTTCTAATCATGCATCTATCAGACAGCTGAAGTGGAGGACAGGCGCCGAGAGAGGAGAAATGGAGGATGTAGGAGGGGGGGGAGGAATGTGTTTGGTAAATCTGAAGGGGGATGAGAGGAGCAGTGACGTGGAGGAGGAGAAAAAGAGGAGCGGAAGGTGAAAAAAGGAAACAAAAGAAAAGGAGGAAGAAGAGAAGAATGAAAGGTGGAAGAGAGTGAAGGGGTTAAACAGTGTCCTGTCCACTCCATGCACACCGCAGGCTCATGAATCTTAACTGTGGGATATCTGGAATTCAGACTCAATCACCCAACGGAAATTACCAGAGAAGGGGGGAGAGAAGGGGGGGGGGTTGCAGGCTAAAAATGTAAAAAGGACAGTTCATGCTTCCTTTGTCCTTTTTCCTTTTGGAAAAAAAAATACTTGGGGCATGTTTAATAGTTGTGCTGACCTTTTCTTAGTTCTTACACCAAACCTTAAAAATGCAGAATCATCTTGGGAATTCTGTTTCCAAAGAATTAATACCAAAGCTGATCCCAGAAAAAAAACAACTATCTTGCCTGCTTCAGTTTCATATCTGCTTGGCTGCAGTGAGAGAAGATATGATACATAATGCGTCACATCAGACAAAAGCCTTCTGTTACAGTGGTCACTACACACAGGGTGCCGCCCTTCTAGACAAAAGCACTTTCAACTCTTATCTCCTATGCACTCAATCACACCTGTTCAAACCTCATAATACAGGTAGATATTTAACAGTGTGTGTTGTAATAGCTCCTAGATGTGAATACAGTCGTTCAACTAATGTATTTACTCTTTTGTTTGCAAAGTTCCAGCAGGAGACATGCATAAGAGTGATAATAACATCTTTATTTGTAGCAATTTATAAGTTCTTTACATACTGTAATGCAACATATGTATGACTTTCACCCTTCATATGGTGACCTGTTGCTTTAAGTAATGTTAAACGTTGAAACATATAGTATCTGATTCCACCAGTATATATGAGTCATGTGTTTGCCCTCAATTCATTGGCTATGCGTTCCAGACAGTAACTGGCTATCAGGTATGAGCACATGTCTCCTTTTACCCACAAATCATATCAATATGCAAGTCATTTTTTAATACCAGCCTTTTTTTGCCACAAAGTAAAGGACTATAAGCTAATAGGCTACTTCTGTTATATTTAATTTAACTCTGTTTTGCAGGATCTTCTGTGTAAAAAAAAATCCAATGTTCGTGCATTACTGGGCAGATAGATAGATGTATTTTCAGTGTTCAGCTAACATCAGCATTAGCCAAGAGTATGGGAAAAAACATTAAATGGCTAAAATGTGGAAATTATGGTGTGTTTGTCAATAGAGTAATGACAAGTAAAGGCAACTTCTCAGGTTATATATATGTTCAGGTTGTTTTCAGTAACTTTCTTTCACTCATAACACACAGCAAGAATTCATTTTTAACATTTGTTTAACATGACAAAAATATTGAGCAAAGAAATGTGTTGAAATCTAGTAACAAAACAAAAAGGGAGCTAACGGAAATTGTACTGATGTCTAGGGACCACTTGCAGCTCCGGGGTCTCCAGGCGTGAGGTTGGACGCAGTTGGACCCTGGTCATACTTTCTCAGTAAAACTGACTTGGAAGGACTGACAGTCTATTAGAGTTATTTGGTGCAACCTAAACACAGCTGAACCAAACTGAAGACCACTGAACAGCCCCTCACACCTGTGCACCGTTTGCACCGCGATCACATTACATATTTTAGTCTGGTAGATGCAACTGCGAGCGATTTGGGAGGATGTGGTTATTTGTAACCCGGGATGGCTGCTGGAGGATTTCCCACAAGGCCGAGCATGTGTCCAGTTGGTGTGTATGTATGTGTGTGTTTGTGTGTGTGTGTGTGTGTGTGTGTGTGGGAGAGGGGCTTTCATGGGAAAACAAATGTGATGAATCAATGTGAATAACTGTTTGTGCAGCAGACGGACCATATGGTTGTAACCACAGAGGATTAGTGCGTCACATCCTCCTAAAAATAAGTAATGTGCATGAGCAGGATATTAAAATCAATAGCCCTCTTTTCTTTTTCTCTTCATCTCATTTTTTCAAGATCATTACTTGTTAGTTGAGAAGCAGCAGAAATTATTTCAGAGCTTTCAGTTGGAGGATGCAACTTCTTCCTGAACTATTACCAAGAGAAACGTTGCATCACATCACCAGAGGTGTCACAAATTTAAATTCTTAGATATCAGCAATGTGAACTGCACAATCAAAAAGACAATTTCAGTGTTACTTTGTGATTCTGCATGTTACTCATTTTCCACACACAGACAAACAATCTGATATCAGTTGAACTTCCTCATTGTTTCAGGCTATAACAGTTTTATCAGAAAAAGACAATATTATGATCAGCCGGCACAGACATAACACTCGGTAATTTTCTGTAGTCGCATGTTTCGGAACGCTCATTTCCTGCCTGAGGTGGCGCAACACAGTTTATAACTGTTTGGGTAAAGACTGTGACACTTTGTCTACTTTATAACTCCCAAAACAGAAACTCAAGGAACACAGAAGCCTAACAGAGTATCAGTCAAAACAGAATGAACCATGTGGCAAAAGGAACACAAAGAGAGAGAAAAAAACCCTCCAGTCAACTGTGATCACCCTGAAGGTCATGATGGGTGGGTTGGTATGTGTATGTGTGATGGGTAACCCTCCCCCCCCATACATACACACACACACGCACACTCACACACTGTCAAGAGCATTAAGCACAGATACAATATAGACCTCAATCTTGCTCACACAGCATGAAAACCACAGCCTTTAACAGTCTGTCACGTGTGTGCCTTTTGCAGTGGCGGCGCCATCCTGAACCTCTAATGTGTTAAAAGACGCGAAGTACATAAAAACACAGTTCTCATCATATCAGATAACATCCAATTGAGTAAAAGCATGTGAGACAAATACTTTCTAATGTTGTTATTTAGCTTCAAAAACACAGGATGTTTGTGAATACTTTTTGGCTTTTGTGCTGCTTGATGCACACACGCATCCACACACTTGTTTGGAGTATTAGAGGTATTTCAGGTTGGGGAGGGGGGCTTGCAGGGACTTACCATGTTGTCATGAAGGTCTGCCCATGAACAAACTGATCACTTTAACAAGAAAGCCTACCTCCTCCTCTTTAGGATTTCTCAAGCTCAGGGCGGGGTAGTGTGTGTGTGTGTGTGTGTGTGTGTGTGTGTACGTGTGTTTGTGTGTGTGCTCATGCGTGCACACCATCAAGTGTGGCGTGGTCTGCACAAGAGGCGGAGACAACAAAAGCAGGATGTGATACAGCAGGACTCCACTTCCTCATATAGCTGTAATGTAATCAGCACAGTGCAGAGAGTGCCACCTCTTGGCAAATGGATGCCACAGCTGCGGGGTGCTGGTAAAATTCCATTCCCACAGATAAGGAGCGCACAAGTGCAGGCAGGCCGCATTGAAATAATTTGATAAGATCCATGGAGTCTTGAGTGTGTTTTCGGGAATTCCAGTCATGTGTGGTTGGAGGGACAAAAGGCAGGGAGCCTGGTGTGTGTGTGTGTTGACTGCTGAAAGAGGGCTTTTTTTTTTTGGTCTGACACATGTTCACTGAAGGCCAAGACAGACCCCACCCATCTCTCAATCCACACACATAGAAGCACAACACCCAGTTTGTGATGTGGTATCCTACCATGACTGAAAGGTTACAGGTTCAAATTCTCCTGAATGACAACCAAAAGAGTAAACATCAAACTTGTTATTCATCTTGAAACTACAACGTTGCTCATTGTTGCACCACCAGAGGAATCTTTAAGCCATGCATGCTTGCAATCGTAAAGATAAGTTAAACATTAACACTGCTAAAAGCCTCCTAGAAGCTTTGCCTTCCATTTGGAGTTTTTAAAAAGCTGCTGATAGAAGACTTGAGAGCCAGAAGCTATTATATGAGGAGACGCCATATCAATTTTCCTTCAGGGCCTTCATCGCTATTGGCCTCAGCTGCAAGAGTCTTGAAATCAATTTTTTAATACAAGATTACAAGGGTGATGTCATACTCCAGCTTACGTAATGGCACCATGCTCATCTATTAACAGGTCATGGTAGTATTTGTGTGTGAATATTGGCAAATATAATTTGATGAGAGTGTACTTTGAATTGTGGTGCTGCAATTAAATGTGCTTCACTGAATTATGAGCTTATATGGATTCTCATCTGATTTATGTCTACTTTATGTACACAAAGGCAGCCAGTTTTAAATTCACTATCAATGGAGCCTTTCCAAAGGAACATTTATATAAAACTGGACTTTTTTGTACGTTTTCTGCCAAATCCAACATCATAACAGATGATAGATATAAGATATAATACATCCTATATACTGTATGCAGAATAATTGAATGTTGAGTGTTTTAGAGTGACATTTCCTCTAAAGGACTGTTTGAAAATGAGCATAAGAGCAACACAACAGAAGAGAATTTGAAAAATATGAACTACATAAATGTGAATATTTCCTGTTTTCCTGTTATATTCCTGGAGATTACGTGCAACATTTCCACTCTAATACAATGATATGATATGTAGTCTTTTAGTTGCCCAGACTATCTATTTTTGTCATTCACAGACGTCACTCTCAAAGTCTGTGATTACACCAAACTATTTCATTGGCTCTGAGGGTATAATAACAACTACCTGCGCAGACTGTCCGCTGTTGGAGTTTTGATGCATGGAAACATTTCTGGTCATGGTTCCGCAACCAAGAATTATCCTAAACACTCACTCATCTTCTTCTTCCATAACATATAATCCCACAAGAGCTGAGGACTTGCTTCATCTTGCTGTGAGATACCATCCACTCTCAAATTCTTGTTTGAAGGCTGCTCAGCTGTTTGATTGTAAAGACATGCATGTTTCTGCACGCCGACATCAAACACTATGGCTCATACAAATCCTCTATCTGTATCACAACCATGCAGAAAAACGGCAAGGTAGTCACACAGATTCACTTCATTTTCTTATCATTGAATACTTTAATCCTTCAAATAATGGATCCCGCCCTCAACTCTTTCTATGTTTTGTTGCTGAGGTTAATCCAGCTTTGTTGTCATTGTCAGAGCATTGAGAAGAATTGTGAAAATAAAGTTCTAGGAGTAACCTGAAAAGCCAAATACATACACTCACCTAAATCCGTACATAAATATCTAATCCTACAATAACATTTTAGCAAAATCACACAGGTGCAATGCCATATTACTGTGATATTGAGGAAACATGAAGATTTTATGGGAATATTATAGGATTCACTCTGACTATTATAGGATAAACTCAGACTCACATTTGAAATTTGGCATCAATCTCAACCCCAAACTGCTTAAAGCAAAAACAAAAAACATTCCAAAAGAGTTGTATACTGGTCATATTGTGAGCTTAGCTTCAAGTGAATTTACCTCCATCATAAGAAACTGATGGCCCTTCATGAGCTCATCGATGGACAAATTCTGTGAGGCTGCAGCACCATCTAGAGGTCACTTCGAGCAACTTCATCATCTGAAGACATTCAACATGGCTGCTCCCCTGTAGACGTCTCTGGGCTTCCTGTTTTTGTGCAGTTTTCTGCAAACCATGAGGGCGTTCAGGTAAACCAGCACAAACACACACAAAGAAATGGTTTAATATGTCGAATGGTACATACTGGTGTGTAGAAAAAACACATTGGATTTGCATTCAGTGGCATTGGCTTATATATGAAGTCACACATCTTTGTTGGTAATTTTATTAAAGATTACTGAACCTTCTTCTCTCTGCAGCCACCATGGATGCAAAAGAAATAGTCCACTGTGCTCTGCAAATAGAGAAATCCAATGCAGACAGAAGCTATGGGAACATCTTGACCCTACTTAGTGACCTTGATAAGTCGCCTGTCACATCAGAGCACTTGGAAACGACAGACATTGTCAAAGTTCTCTACAGGCTCCTGAAAACCTGCCCTGACGGTGGTGTGAAGAAGGCAGCGAGGTGCTTGTTATCTAAATGGAAGAGACAGTACAGCAAAGATGGACGAGGTGTGAAATACACAGAGAAAGGCAAGGATCCTGAGCTCTCCTGCAGGGTTTCTTCACCAGATGAAAGGCTTTCCAAGCAGGGGGATTCCCAGTCTGGTTCAGCACAGGCATGTGACAGTGCTGTGGAAATTGTGAAGGCCCCCTCAGAACAAGAAGCTTTGTCCTTAATGGCTAAAGATACAGAGAACTCTTCTGCATCTTCTGATTTCTCATCTATAAGAGCCAAATGTGTTCAGCTCCTCCTTGCCGCCCTCAGCCCTGAACCTCCTGATCAGGACAAAGCTGCAGAGCTGGCTGTAGCCGTGGAGCAGCACATCCACAAACTCCACACATCTAGTCAGGTCAAATACAAAGCCTGTGTGAGAAGCAAGGTTGCCAACTTGAGGAATGCTAAAAACCGGCATCTTCGGCAGGGCCTCTTGAGCTGCTTCCTGTCCCCCGAGGTCTTTGCCCAGATGACGGCAGAGGAGATGGCCAGCACGGAGCTCAGGCAGCTGAGGGAGCAATACTCATCCCAGGGTGTGAACGAGAGGCAGCTCCCTCAAGGTGTAGAGGGGATAGAGACACAGAAGATCCGATGCAAGCGGTGCGGTGGGTCAGACTGCAAGGTGACGCAGGTGTCCCGTGGTACCCTCTTCCTGCCTGCGTGGGTGCGGTCAGGAGGCCCTGATGAGGACGCAATGACTTTTGTAACCTGCAGCGGATGTGGGCAGCAGTGGTACCATAGCAGATGGGTCTGCCTTTAAAGTAGAGAACGGGTTTTCAATTTTTCAAGTCGGTCTTAAAACAACAGTCAGTTTCTAAGATGAACATTTTAACATGTTTTTCCTGCTCTAATCATTCCTCCTGTTCAAAACGGCCATAAGAGGATCCCTTCATAATGCACTTACAGTGTAAGTAATGGGGGACAAAATCCACAGTTCTCTTTCTGTGCAAAAATGTATTTAAAAGTTTATCTGAAACTAATATTAAACTTCAGCCATCCAGGTTAGTCAGATCAAGTTGAAGTATTTCAGTGTTACAATCCTTTTAGTGCCAAAGTCCCTTTTTTTGTTGCCATACTTACAACTTGTGCAACCACCCTATTTTTTGGTGATTTTCCTGTTTTCACCACAGTTAACAGATTTCATGTTTCTGTCTGAGTTGAGAAAAACCTTTTACAACACATTGGATATGAAAACATTGCGGTCAAAACTTACAGGTATTCAAAGGTGCAAGATTTTAACACAAAAGGGCCGATATGTGTCAACACAATAGAGGCAAAAAACATCCTCACAGCCTGTTGAATGCTTCAAGTATTTTCTTTAATACTGAAATGAGAGGAATGGTCAAAGGAATGCTTGGTGGAAACAAAAGGCAGCATTCTCGCAGTATGGAGCACATACTTGGAGAGTGATTTTTTTTAGGTTTTATCCTTTATTTTGTATGTCAAAATTTGGACTTTTAAAAGAAAATTCAGCAGAAAGTCCATAACTATCTTTCTATGGCACATACAAAAGCTGAGTCACTGCTCATTGCTGTTGCGGGCTGAAACCACATCTTTTGAAGAAGTAGCTTTTGTCATCCTCTTCCCGCTTAATCATTTCCTGTCTCCTCTACTCTCTCTAATTGCCCTTCAGTTTAGCTTAATTTCCAGTAGCTCAAGTAGCCACTTTTCTTGGCTTCTCTCTCTTACATGAATAATTTCTGGTCAGAGAAAAAGCCACAGAGGCCTTGACCTTTGCCCTCAATGATGTATAATTTTGCGTATTCTGTTGCACTTTTTAAAAGTCTTTCTTGGTATGAATTCTGGGTAAAAAAAATGTTTTAAAGAAGAAAAAAACATGCCTCCAGCTAGCTACAATATCCAATTCATTTGCAGCAAACTAAATCCAGTGGATGAAACATGTGACTTTAGAAAACGGTGAGCATGTGAGTCAGTAATCTGCCCTCCTGAATAGACTCCGGGGTGGATATCCCATGGTCCTCCACTGTCCGTGCAGTAAGCCAACGTGGCACAATGACTCATTTACACGTCACAGTGACATCATATCAAGGGGCCTTTACTGTACAGGCTGAAAATGTTTGAGAAAGCTGTTTAAATTACTCATTAAATGTATTTAAATATTTATTTACATGTGTTTTTTTGTGTGTGTGTTAAGCACTTCCATCCATATCTATTTAACAAAAAGCTACTGTGTAGGCCAGATTTCAGGTGGAGCAAATATTCGTCATACTGTTAAGACAAATAATCAGTTCTGCTTTCATGCCACATCATGTATGTCTCATTTTGTTGTAAAACTTCTACATTTTTGACCTGGAAATAAATTAGCTGTGTTCTTCTGTCATGCCAATAAAGCTCCTTGAAGTAGATCTATTCTGTTCTTTATTAATTTGTGTTGACAATTGTCTTCAGAACAAATCAGGAACATCCAAAGATAAAATTCCCCTGCAACAAAAATCCCCCCTTCATGGTTAATCGAATGTCGTCAGATATGGAGCAGCTGCATCTTATCAGATGTCCGTAGGAGTATGGCTGTGTAGTATCTCTCTCTCTCTCTCTATGGCATTTATCTGTGTTGTGTCTGCTTTCAGATGCTCACTATCTTTTGAGTGTTGTGTTGGATGAAGGCTTTTACCCTTTAAGATCATGGTGGCCTGTCAAATCAGTGGTGTGTAATTGTCTTTCTCTCGCTTCTTCACACACAAACAGACACATCATACTTGAGAGAGGTAAAGTAAGATAATAAGGTAAGAAGTTGGGGTTGTCATATATAATGTTTAGATGTTAACAAGAAAACATTTCAACCCACTTTAATATACATGAATTCTAATAATCTTTGTACATTAATGCAGCGCAAGAGCATTGCATGATGAATATTGCAGTAATAAACAGTATCTACCCCATGCTGTAGTGGTTTCCAGTCATTTTGGTTCTTGACAAATCAGGGTCAACATTGGGTTAAATTTTCACCCAGTTTGGGTCATTATAGCACCAGTACAACATTGGGTTAACTTTACCCAGAAGCATTGTGTGATTTTGACCCAGTGTTAAAAGCTTTATGTAAAAACTGTGTCAAATATATAGTTTATTGTACAAAATGATGTGCATATGACATTCAAAAGATATACAGACATTCAGAAGTTGTTAATCAATAACAAACTACGACATGTAAGTTTAAACATGAGTAGAGATTACAACAAGCTTTATTTTGAATACATTACCCAAAGGTTAAATAAAAACTAAAACTAAAACTGGGTCAAAACAGCCCTTTGTATTTCTGAATAACATTAACCCAGTAGTATGTTGATGCTACATTGACCAAAACTGAGTAAAATATGAACCCAGTGAACTGGGGCAACAGTGTAGGCTACTTGAGAATGACATTTCCTTCCCAGATAGTCTCATTTAATTACTGTATATAATGTGAATCGTTTTAAAGTCAGCCAAATCTTGAATTTTTACAGCCTTTAATTCTCCACACTATGAAACACACTATGAAACACACTATCAAATGCGGATGCACATGTCTGACCGCATCCAGGAGAGCGCATGATGAGAGGAGGGTGATTGGATCAGCCGGTTTGTCTAACTATCGCGATGTTAGCGTTAGGTTAATATTATGGTTAAACATCTCGCGAGATTCTCTCCGGCCGATCCTATCTCGCACCGACCGTGACACACTCGGGTCATATGAGCGTCATCAGCGGCTCAGAGGCCAGAGAGCTGCGGGGACACGGTCCGGAGCTCCGTGCCACCGGCTGACAGCACCCTGCCGGGATGAATGACATGAATGTAGCCACCACACCGACAGGTACTGTTAATTAAGACGACAAAACTTTTATTTCATCGGCAAAAAATGTCTATTAGCTTTCGTTTTGATCCGAGAGTGTGAAACTGCTAGCGCGCCCATTATTGGACAGATACACTTTATGGAAAGGCTTCCATTATCGGACGAATCTGGCACAGTCTTGCTTTCCCCTTTATTTTCCTCAGTATTTTCACAGCGACTCAACACAAGTAAAACAATTTTAATGTTTAGACATCTCAATGAATGACACAGACTAGTTTTTGTGTCTGTAAATGCATATTTGTTTTGGTTATTTTTATGCTGAAGCCGACTAGGCGAGTCTGTTTTTCCACTTGGATTTTCCATTATGTTGTTTCCATCATAGCCTACATCTCCACTTTTTAAACTCCTTTTTTCCAACAAGGGTGGAGAAAAAATAGAGAAGTGATGCCGGAGAAGATTAACACTGAGTGTCCGAGTGTCCGAAAATGGACCCTTTGTAGCTCCACTAAACAAAGTTTGACAGCAAACAAAGCTGCAATTGTGACTTAATGTTTTTTTTGGTGTAAACACTTACCTCTACTTTGATTTAGAAGTTAGCACAGTTGCAATGTCAACTTTTAAATGCTCTTTTCATCCCTTTTTATCACGTTGTTCGAGTTATAATTCTGGTGTATTGATAGGAAGCGTGTTATTTCCTTAGATGAGCTGTCACCTGACCAAACTCTCCTGTCGTGCCTCTCTTTTATCCTGCTGATTTGGCACATTTGTCCCAACTCTACATTTAGAAATAGAAATATTACATTTTGAGATGTTTAAATCAAATTATGTGTTATGTGAGATTTTATTGGAGCAGCTTTCTTTTTAAATAGTAACCCATCTGCTGAACCAGGCACATGACTCCTGTGTGTGTGTGTGTGTGTGTGTGTGTGTGTGTGTGTGTGTGTGTGTGTGTGTGTGTGTGTGTGTGTGTGTGTGTCTCTCTCTCTCTCTCTCCCTCTCTCTCTCTCTCTCTCTCTCTCTCTCTCTCTCTCTCTCTCTCTCTCTCTCTCTCTCTCTCTCTCTCTCTCTCTCTCTCTCTCTCTCTCTGTGTGTGTTCATTCATTCCTGCCCTCTTTTGTAAATGTTAATGGTTCCCCCAGAAGAAATGACAGGAGCACCGCTGGAGTCTGTGTTTAAAAGTCCCAAGACAAAGACGTCATTTACCAGATTTTGTGTCCCTGGGCTGAAAATGCGCCTGGTTGCCAGCTCATGTGACCAGGCAGCCTATAGGCACTGAATCCCAACTCAGGGACTTAACTATTCACTTCATCCAAGTCTTTAATGTCTAACAAGCAGTGGATTTATTCAATTTGTCCTAATTGGAGACTACAGACTGTATGATGCCCTTTTGTTAAATGTTACAACATGATTTTCTTATTTTGTCACATAGAAATACATTTGATGGATAGGGAAGGTTTTTTTTTTTTAACATGGCATCATAGGTGTAAAGAAATACTCCTCTTACAAAATCTGTCACATAGTCACCCCCCGTCGGCTTGTAGCGTGACATGGGAGTCATGTATTTAGCCACAGTGTGGAGAAACTCTGACTTCTGTGCCTGAACGTACAGATTATTAGCAGAAAAATTGATTTATGTTGCAGCAGCGGATTTAGAAGCATTTGCAAGTATTGTGAGTCCAAGCTTGGCTACAGCTGCTGTCCTCTGTGAGTTACAAACGGTTTACAGTCACGTTTAAGGCCTGTATGGGGAGAATTTGATACTAAAAAGATAGATGTTTGGAGGAGTATTTCTTGAGAGTGGTTGCTGTAGATTTGGCCCAATGCACAAGAAGAAAAGTATAACAAGGACTTTTATAAAAGGATAATAATATTTGTCATCCATAAAAGTTGCAACAATTAGTCAGTTAATCTGGGGCTGCAACTAACCAGTACTGTCATTCCTCTATTCATTGGTTTATTTGACTGGATTAATCATTTAGTTAGTGAATTACTTACAAAATAGTGAAAAAGTGGCATTCACAATTTCATAGAGGCCCCTTTTGATGTCTTTAATTTGCTTGCTTTGTCTGACTAAAAAACAGAAGATATTCCTTTTAGTGTCACATATAATAAAGACAAACACACTCGTCACATTTTTGAAAGGCGGGAAGCAGATTTTTTTTTGGGCATTTTTCTTTAACAATGACTGAAATGATTATTCAGAATCCTTGCTGATTCATTTTCTGTCAAATGACTAATTATTTCCGCTCCAGATGAGTCAGTCAATTAACAGTGTATTCATGTGCAGCTGTTTTTATAATTAATAATTATTTATATCTTTGAGTTTTTGACTTAACCATTAATGAAAAAAGTGATTAGTTGCAGCTCCAGCGCCCACTCACGTCTCTATACTGTGACAGCCAGTGATGGATGAGTGAGAAGCTGGTGTAATCTTACTCTGCTCCATCTTACTATCAAAACTGTGATGGATGATCTGCTCCAAAGCTCCTCCTCGCTCGCATTTACAACTCCCACCTTCATCTCAGAGATTTATTCTGGGATGTGGGTGGAGTGAAGGAGCACGTAAAGTATGTGAGTGTGTGGTAAGGGATTAAATTTGCTCTTAAATCCGCATTTTTTTTGTAGCTGAGCCTGTGATTGCCCTCGGCCACTTGGTCATCTACGCAGTCAAATAATCTCTTTTCTCTCTCTCTCTCTCTCTCTCTCTCTTTCTCTCCTTCAGATCTGAAACAAAATGAGCTGTGTGCAGACGTAACGGTGAGAAATGCTTTCAGATGTCTGCTGTTGACTTGAGTTGAATTTCATAACTAGTGGACGACTCACTGGTCCTGTGATCAGCGTGCATGTGATGCACAGCATGGAACATTTCATGCATACAGCACAGCACACACAGTGTAGGAAGTTCATTAGGTGCGTAGTGTAATGAGTGGGCTGCGGCTGTTAAATAGGATTAGCTAGTTGACTGATTTTAATTAGTGCAAGTGTGATGAAACATGTAAACTGCTCGTATTCAGGGATGAAGTGAAAGTTTGTTCTTATCTCAAGCACGACTTTATCTGTGAGGCCAAAGGTACAAACTGAGTGCAGTCACCGCTGAATGAAACAAAAGTACAAACACTCTGAATGTTTGTCACACCCAGTATCAGTGTTGGTAATGACTGATTGTGTTATTATCTGAGAAAAACCTGCGTACACTGAAACTGTGCTTAAGAATAGTTCTGCTTGAAGTCAGTACATGCTGTTAATAAATCACTTATACATATAAGCATAATCATTTGCTGTAATATGAGTATACAACATATACAGTATGAACACTCCACTATTAAAACAGGCCCATAGTGTTCTTTATTTCCAAACATCTACTTATTGAATCTTAATGGTTTTAATTTGCTTTTTAAGTACTGCCATTGTTTATTGAGAAATTCTGAATTATTCTAAGTTTGGATGTGTCTATTGGATGGTGCCAAAGTAAATAATTATAAAAGTCCTACACATAATTGTCATTATACGCAATACGCCACATTCAAAGAAGTACATTTTTTCCCCCAGATGACATATTTGCTGAGCTTGAATGTTGATTATTGACCTTAGAAACTGCAGTTTGATGAAATTCTGCAACAAAATGTCACTTACCGGAAAATGTACATAGCTTTTAGCCACAACTGGGGGTTTAACTAAGCAAACGTGTAACACTTAATAGCAACATATATTGCTATTTGGCTAAATGGCTGTCTGAATATTCTGTACCTTTTTATTTGCTGATAAAAAAGAAAGAGAAGATAAAAAATGCAAGGGATTATTTGTTAGTCTTTGTTAGCATAGCATGTATTTTAAGAACATGGCTATTAAGTGTCATCATTTAACATAGAATGGTAATAATGTTTTTAAATGTTAGTGTATGTTTTGTATGGTTTTCTGCACATTTTCTTTCGCAGTTGATTTTAAAGTTTTTGTGCCTTCACAGGTGAAACTCGTCTCTTCATTGTTGGTGTTTCCAAACCCTCTGTGCAGCCTAACAAGCCTTTAGCCATGATGGCCAAGTCAGCTCTCTTGAAGGTAATCCTTCTGGGTGATGGCGGCGTTGGCAAGTCATCGCTCATGAACCGCTACGTCACCAACAAGTTCGACTCGCACCTCTTCCACACCATCGGTGTAGAGTTCCTAAACAAGGAGCTGGAGGTGGACGGCCACAGCGTCACGCTGCAGATCTGGGACACGGCAGGTCAGGAACGCTTCCGCAGCCTGCGCACGCCGTTTTACCGCGGCTCTGACTGCTGCCTGCTCACTTTCAGCGTGGACGACGGACAGAGCTTCCGCAACCTGGCCAACTGGAAGAAGGAGTTCACCTACTATGCTGATGTCAAGGACCCAGACAACTTCCCCTTTGTGGTGCTGGGCAACAAACTGGATGTTCCTGAGCGGCAGGTGTCAGGGGAGGATGCACGGCAGTGGTGCCGCGAGAATGGCGGACACCCGTACTTTGAGACAAGTGCCAAGGATGCTACTAATGTAGCATCAGCCTTCGAGGAGGCTGTACGCCGGATTCTGGCGTTGGACGACAGAGCTGACCACCTCATCCACACCAACACAGTGGACTTACAGAGGAAGACCCACTCTGAACCCAACTGCTGCTGAGTGGAGAGTGTGGGCCAGCAGGAGCTCATGTGATGCTGCTGCAGTTGAATTATGAATCATATTGTATGTCTGAATGTGGTTTGTGACTCTGTAGAAAGAGGAACTGGTGTCTGATCAGCAGCTACATGATGCCCTCAGTTAGACTTTTGACCAAGATAACATTCGTAATCCAGTCTTGATATTTTTAGACCAAAACTGAAAATATTTTGTGCCAATGTTCAACTTTTACACCACACAAGGGAGAAAAAACTCTATTTTTAATTTCAAAAATCTGATGACGTTGCAGGTTTTATAGACGCATTTGTTGTCCCAGACGAACTTCAGTTATATCTGAGGTTGACATGAAAACTACACCAGCTTTAAAGTAGCTGCAGCTCTCTTATCACAGAGCATTTCAGACTGCGTTTTGAAAGGTGTAAAACCAGTTTTGACGACACGGATGGAGATGTGGTTGCAAGTTTTCAACCACAAAAAGAGAAGTCCTGAGATTTGTTTTTTCTGCTTATAGAAGCAGATGAATGACTCATATTGAACTACAGAACAGAAACAAATGCTATTCACTCTGCAGAAACTGTACAGCCATGTTTACAGCTTAAATATGTTGATTCTGTGCTGATTGTCCTTAAACTGCACATGAATTTAACAACTTGCAGTCTTTTAATACATAAACAGCTTTTAGACATCAACTAAATGTAAGTTATTAATGTTTTTCTGGTGCTGGTAACATGTTTTTTTTAATTTAAAAAAATAAAATAAAACTGGCCAAATTTTGTTTGCTTTTTTAGGTTGAGGTATATAAAATGTTGATTTTCCATCTATAACTCAAATCTTTATGTGCACTCTATATGAAAGTACCACAATTATGAACCATTAAATTCCGCCACTACATTGGTAGTAAATTAATGAATGAGAGTATCTGCTTTGTTACAGATTACCCATTATTTCCATATGATCAACTGCATTTATTAATTAAACTTTTTTTTTTTAGATAGATTTTTTTAAAAATCCTATTGTAGCTTCTGCTATGTTATTTTGAGTTACCCTGAGGAAAAAAAGTGCAATTAGTGTTTTAATTATGTAGATGAGAAGCAGTTGATATTGTTTTCCCTGTATTTAGGTATATTTCTATCACTACTCCTTTACTCACTATGAAAAATGGAGAACAGGTGAACTTGCAGTTGCTGATGTAAATTTCAAATGACTAATACAATCCCATTGTGGGCGTGCCAACATTTTTAACTGGAAATAAAACAGTGGTTGACAATGAAACTGTCTTTTTTGCCTTATTTAAAATCACTTACTTTTGGAAGAAAAATAACCTTAATTTATTTCCTCACAACGAAATACAGGTGTTGACAAATGTCTCTGAAGAGCAGTACCCACTTTTTCCACTAGATGGTACTCACACATCACAAGTTTGAAAGACTGGTGGAAGACCTTAACACGTGACAAACAGGATAACCACAGGTGTAAATGATCAAATTAATGACTGAACTCTCATTTAGCTGCTTTAGTTTCAGGCTCCTAGTATTGTGCATGCTGCCTCACTGTCACACTCATTACTGAGACACTTGTTAGTGTTATTAGTAACACCTGTGCTTTTCTTTCAAGCACAAATCAACAGTATCTCCTTCTAAATGAAAAAAAATGCCTCTTCATGTATTATGTAGACATTAATGCTTTTACATGCTTGTTAATGTCTTATGTAAAGCACTCTAAATTGCCTTGTTGCTGAAATGTGCTATATAAGTTAACATGCCTTGCCTTACATGCAGCTCTGTGAAGAGATTTAATTAGATAATATAAGTGATAACACCTGTGTGGGTTGACGCTGGGTGTTAAAACTTTGCCAGAGTTCATTCAGTACTGATGAAGCTGCAATATTTCAGATTTTCACATTAAATGTAGAAACAGCGATGAATTTCTAATGGCTATCTGGAAAACAGTAGGAAGGCAATATTCTTCTTCAGTTGCATGGATTCCCTTATCCATTGAATTTAAATGTGCTATTTCAGAATAGGTATCATTAATGGGATTTTGGTCCTGTTGCCCAGCCCTAGCTTGGGTGCTGAGCTGACATATTTGTCTTTAAAAAGTCAAGTCCATTTTGTTCAACAGCTCACTTAGCACCACCTGTTGCAACAAGGACTTTATGACTGCATGAGACTAACAATAGGAACATGTTGGGATTTCAAATGTATTAAATCTATTAGGTTAGAAGTTTGTCAATGCAAGTGATGAGCATTTTCCTTCTTGATTTTTAATAAGTTTGTTTTCATAAAAAGGAAATCCAAAAAAACAAAACTTCAAAGCACTTCAGAGACTCAAACTCAAGAAAGAGGCGAGAGACAACGGTGTCACGATAATAAAAAATATCGGTTTTACTAGAGAAGGTTACAAAAATCATCACTATATAGGAGTCATAGAACTATTTCCAACTTAAAAAAAACATAATGAAACACCTACAAGGGACTACAATGCCATCAAAGTACAATGGAGTTTTCTTTAGAAAAGAGTGGGTGAGAAGGTGGGGCGGGGTGGGGCGGGGGGGCAGTGTGGAGGAAGAGGAGAAGGGGCAAACACCGCCTACCATAGTTGTCAGTACAATTGACTACACATCACCTGAAAAACTGCAAAGACACAGTCATGTCTCCTTCATGCAAATAACAAGGAAACGACAACACCCTGACACGCATCGTCTTATAGGAAATTGAAGTTTGTCTTTACATCAACCTGGCGGCAAAGCACGTATATTTATCAAACATAACACACATGGCAATATAGTCCTTTTTTATACAGAATAGACAGCTGCACACATGGACAATACTGACATGCTTTATCTCATTAAAGTTCAAAAATGTGTATTCTTCAGTGTTTTTTGAGGGAAAACTAACCAGTGATGATCGGTATAGAATATAGTTCATGATTATTAAACAATATCTGATTATAAAATTAACGTATGAAAATTCCTGACTTGTTTTATTTAGAGTGTAAACATCCAAAACAGTCTCTGTGGCTCATATGAGAGGCATGACATTAAAACGAAAAAGAGAGAGAGAAAAAACTAAACCAAAACAAAGTGACTATTTCCTCAACTCGCGCGTTGACGAGTCACTCATTTGGCCGGCCAGCGAAAAAATAAGCACAAACAAGATCCATAAAATCATTATTACTGAATCACAAGAAGAACTCAGCTGCCCAAAACTGATAAAACATTAAAAAATCAATTTCCATATTTTTTTTTCACATTTTAAAATGTATACATCACAAGCACCTCAATCCATCATACCATATCATATCATGACTGCACTGTATCCCTCTCACGACATATCATTTAAGATGTTACATTACAATTATTATATCAAATGCAGAACTAGTATTTGAGTGCTAAACACATATCTCAAAGGGAACATTTACATATATTGGTGGAAAAAGAAATTAGAATAGCATGTCAAAACACTGATTGTGTTCTCCTCGTCTGGGAGAGGTGTGAATTGAGATTTGTTTAGGGGTGATTCGGCTATTTACAGGTGAACTTCATTCGCAAAAGGAGCAATTTAAGAAGATGAGAAAACCGGTATTTGCTGTATAATTCAGGCAGGACAGCGTACCAATCTGGTGACACGCTGTATTTGGCCACCAATCGGATTCTGCAACCTGCAGTGTTGGTTAGGTTCAGGCATGAGGAGTGAGATGGTCAGGGTCAGAATATCAGGGCTGGTTGCAGAATCTGATGGGTCACCGAATACAGTGCAATAAAAGGTTAAGTGCTTTATATGGTGAAGCTTTGAAAAAGAACACTAGTGGATAAAGACTTGGTTTGATACCTGAGGTGTGTGTCTTTTATGTTAAAAAGACCAGGACAGATTTATCATAGAGTTCTGCTGCCGCTGGTGACGAGTGTAGCAATAACTGATCTTAAAATTAATAGATTGACATTTTTGGTAATTGCAACTTGCTTTTTTGCAGAGAGTTAGATAAGAAGATTGAAGGAGTTGTATCAATCTTCGCGTCTGACTCTCAGCAATAAAGCAAATAAGCTAATTTTCCAAAAAGGTTTGCTACACCTCTGGTCTTAAATTAACTGTGTTAACCTTGTTGGATAAATAAACTTCATGTAAATGCACAATAATCCTTGAGATACCACGCAATTTGAGTCTTCTAGTCATTTCTATGAGTGAGGGGGAGGGGGCCGGGGTGCTTTATGTTTTTTAAGGGATTTTAATTATCCCTCATTTTTTGTGTTTTTAAAATAGTGCAACAACGTATTGAGCATTAGCAATAAAAAGTTAAAGATGGAGAGGAAAGTAAATGAGAAAAAACCTATGAGCGCAAAAACTTAAGAAGAAGAAAGATCGTAATAGTACCTGGCATACTTTTCAGAGTATTAAAAAAAACAACAACATTCATACACATTCGCACAATATATTCATATTCATATATATATGCATATAAAACACCAAAAAAACAGAGGAAGTTGGTCTCTGCCTGGCTTCCCTGTGGCTGAAGCAGACAGTGAATGTTTTTTTTAGGCTGATAGGAGCTGTGTGGTCGAGAGGCTGTGTTGGCTCAGGGCGCAAGGCCATCACAGCCGGGCCACTTTCATGAGCCACCACCCAAAATCACAGGGGGAGGGTGGGTGGGGGTGTGAGGAGGAGGAGGAGACGCTTCTGAACTGATGTATATCGTACCTGAGCTCGACCCCGGATGGGCGAACTCTCTCGTTCTGAAGCATCTGCCTCCGTCTGGGCCCGACATCACTCCCGATCCTCAATTCTCTTCCCTTCTGGTGCGCTCCCACATTTCTAATAAACATCGTGGAGGGGAAGAGGATGGAGAATCAGGAGGTTTTTTGAGGGCGGGTGGACTATCAAACATGACTGAGGTGGTTTGTTTTAACGAAGGGAGGGTTGGGCGTTGGGTGTTTTGAGGTGGGGTTTAAGGTGTGTTGGGAAGATGAGTGGTGGCATTAGAGGTCTGCTTGTCCTTATGAGTAGGAGGAGGAGTTCTGGCCATCCTTGGAGCGCGCCTCAGCCTCCAGATCCTGGTCGTCCTTGGTCTTGATGTCCTGGTACTCGTGCGTGGAGACAGCGCTTTTCAGGTAGGCCCAGTTGGCCGCCAAAATCATCAGATAGTGAATCTGAAGAGAAACACAGGGGGGGTTTTTTGACAGTTTTTGGGACGAGAAATAAAATGTGCAAAAAGGAGACTGTTAATGGACACTATTTTATCACTATGGATTTTAAAGAGGAAATAGAGGAGCTGCCAAAATGCCCCCAAAATTATAGGAAAAACATGAATTGGCACTTAAATTTCACTGAGGAAGAGAATTTCTCCACCACCCACAATTTACTTTAATATCTTGCAGCTGTGAGTGGCTCCACTATTTGCTTCATGCTTTTTCATTTTTGGACAAAATGTTAAGTATATTTTTTAAGCACTTTTACATTTTAAAAGCTGAAAGTATGGAATTAAGACGTAACTTGAGAGTGTGGAGGTTTTCAGTCACAGGTGTTTTCACTAATTAGCAGTCGTCTGTGAAATCACCTGTTAAACCTCAGCATTACCCAGATTTAGATGAATTGTTTTTGAATGCATCTTAGAATATCATGAGAAAACATAATAGGAAATTTGTTTGATGACACATAACTGTTAAAATGAATGCCAAAGTGTCCAATTTGCTAGAACCAGTGCAGGAAATGTTGTTTTGATGTATTTGCCTGCACTCAATTGCTTATTCCTTGTCCATTTAGCATTCTGCTGAAAAACACATTACAGAGAGCTTTCAAGTGACCCGAGCTCATTGCGTTTTTTAGTATCTCCATTTCCCTAAACACAAAGAAAAAAAATCCACCTCCGCAGCTGAGTGAAAAAAACAACAACACTGACCCTCTGTACGCACAGAGGCAGGCTGCAGGGTAGAATTTCAACCCATAGAATGACATACTGACAAACATGAGAGGCGGAGTTGCTATGGTAACAGATAAGCACGCCATGGCAACATGCATATTTTGAGAGGCACATTATCAGCGGCATCATGAGACGCTTACCAATGCGATGACAGTGGCTCCGGCGCCGGCTAACGCAACAATGTAGAGATGGTAGGACAGGTAGAACTGTGAATGAAAAGAGAGACTGTTAGTGAAAGGATTGAGAGATAAAAAAAAAGAATAGAGGTCCAGGTCAGCATCCTCTCACCTCGCTGGTGTTACAGATGTCTCCCAGTGTGGCTCCGCAAGCTTTTCCCGGAGTGGCGTTCCAGGGAATAATACCTGTAGGATCAGAGAGATGAAACGTCACCGGACTGAGGTCGCTCTTTCATCTCAGACGAGAAGCTTTTTTGCTCCCCTGAGACTGTATGATTGAAGGCTTTATGAATTAGGCTCGGATAAAGATTAAAGGAAACAGGGCTGCTACTGTTCTGGCCTCTGAAGGAAAAATATGGGTCATTACTTTGATTCATTTCTTTACTGTGGAAACATTTTTACAGACTGAATAGCATAGGGAGACTTATTTTAACTCAATCGATTCAGCCTCTTTTTAAAGATTTTTATTCAACTTTTTATTATTATCACATCATAAATAAGATCATGTGACAGCAAGCCTTGCAAGACACAAGCAGTAATCAAAAATCTTTACCAACTACAGCTCTTGAATGGCTGATAAAAATGTGAAGACTGCCAGTAATTGGGGTTAATATTTCATACAGAGTAGTACAGTGGGACTGCCAATAAAGCATATGTGATCCTCATCCTACTTTGAAAGCGGGCCAGCTGTCCTTCAAATGTGGGTCATATACTGTACATTAGGCCATCAAACAGATAACTAGATATGCAATCACAAGAGAGTGTTACTGTGCTGTAATACTGCATAAAGGTGGATTTTCAGAGAGAGATCCAATCAGGATCTCAATAATCTAAATGCATTTTTTGACCTTTCGCCGTGTAGAAAATACCAGCAGCTGGAGATGAATATGTGATGTTGCTCATCAGAGAAAAGACTAAAGGGTTTTGAATATGCTCTTTCTATATGTTGCTATGCTTCATATTTATGCTAAATGTGAAAGTGCAGTATATGAGATGCCATGAGGTTCTTTTATGTGCAAACTTAAAAGCCTTCATGGCTGAGGCTGGCGGACATGTTTGAGCGCAGACACCTTGATCAAGGGAACTTCTCCTAAACTTTGAAGACATGTGTGGAGTGGAACTTTTACAGATAAGCCCTTGCCTATCACCGACATAAATCTCTGTATATTTCACCGTATACAGAGGTTTTCAATCTCGTCTTGGGAGTGACATTCCCACGCTGGCCAT
Source organism: Scomber scombrus (assembly GCF_963691925.1). Taxonomy (NCBI): domain Eukaryota; kingdom Metazoa; phylum Chordata; class Actinopteri; order Scombriformes; family Scombridae; genus Scomber; species Scomber scombrus. The sequence goes on along the minus strand of NC_084993.1, from coordinate 7,283,759 downwards.
TTGGCTGTTAATCGTGTGGCTCTTCAAGACTTTCCAAATACTATCGGACTGAATGGATCAAATTCTGATTTCACGGGGGTTGCGTGACACTCAAAACAATTTATCCACCGTTTTACAGCCGCAACAGTAGGTTATGTCCATCGGGCATACTGGGACAAATCCGTCAAAATATATCCGTCTCTTTCTGTGTGCCTGTCATTCAGGGTGCATATGAGATCTGCTGGATGCCAGGTGTATCAGGCAATCACAGCTGAGTGCCCCACTGCCAAAGCAGGAGACAAAAGTCCTGCACTCCAGTTTTAATCATTTGACCATGACATCAACAGGATATAATATATTTTGTGTATGTCTATATCTGCTTTATCTTTCTGTCATATTGACCATTTGCCTCTTTGGAAATTAAATTGTTCCCTTTTTTCAGTCTAATTAAGAGATTTAATGATTAAATTCAGTGTGTGAATACTCTGCATCTCCGTCTGATTTACATGTATCACATTGTATCTTTTAGAATAAAAAAACACATAAACCCATAAACCCGCTGTCAAGGACATAGTGACCTGATTTTGAAGGTAAAAAAAGAGATAAGAGCAGTGAATAATTCATCTGTATGTGAGCTGACATGTTGTTGAAGCTGCATATGTAAGATACAGAACCACAAAAAGTAACATTATTCATGAATTTCTACTGTAACCCAGTTGCCAAGCCCCGCCTGTCACAAGTTCTACTCCCCCACACCTGATCTAATTCAACCACAATGAAACGTGTCATCCTTAATTAGATCAGGTGTGCAGAAAATATAAAGGGCAGGCTGGCCTTGATGACTCGAGAATGAGCTGAGAAGTACTCTTTCTGAAGCTGCAGGTCTTCTTACTGTAGCAATGGTTTATGGAATAAAATCACTGGAACATTTACAGACATTAAAGAGAAAACACACCCTGTAACACTGCATGATTGTTCCAAAAACAGCTCTGGTTTCAAAGACACATGACTTTGTGTTAAGATATTTCCAGCTCTGGTTTAATGAGATTTCTGCTTATGATGCTAACCTCTCACATTTTATGTTTTAATTTCACCGCAAAATTGTAAATATAGGTAGAAATGACTTTAATTAGAAGCAGATAGATCAAATTCCCCTTGTGGCTCCAACATGTGTGTATGCCACTCACCATACTGCCTAACGTCCACACAGATGGAGTCAGGTGAGGTGATGTTGGAATCAGGAGACCTCATGGCAGCACAGGTATTCCACATGTTGAAAAAGAGGAAAACCGGGATCGCTGTGAAGCCGAAGATGGCGAGGAAGGCCAGGGCGAGGATGTAGGTCAGGAACATGAACTAGAGAACACAGGTTTTTTTTATTTATTTTGTGAAAAAATAGGTCAATATTATTCCTTAAAGACCTCCACCCATCAAACACACATGCACTTGGACACACAGAGTCCATGTTTAAGCTAATGTTACTGGACATCTGTAGCAATAAGAGTAATCAGGCTAGAAAGGACAAACTGTGCCAGAGTTGCCCTCAAGGGCTCAAGTGGGAGTGTTTGTGCATGTGTGTGAGCTGTGCATGTATATATATATATATGTATATGTGTGTCCATAAATGTGCAGAGGTGTGTGAGCACTCGAGTGTTGTTAATGTGGCTCTGCAATGCTTTTATGATGACCCTTAATGTCCTGTCCTGTAAAGCATAATGAATGATTGTTTTCAGCCTGTAAACACTATTTTAAGCAGGAACGCTATAAAATACACATCAAAGTAATTAAATCTCATTTAAAGGCTTTAATCTGGAGTGTAACTGGGTCAGTGGGTGTGATGATTTGCAGCAGCTGTTTGCGTGTGAGTGCGTTGACGTACGAAGGCAGTGATGCAACGTCCGCAGACGGTGGTCTTGAAGTCGCTCTGCAGCTCCTTCTTGATGGCGCTGGTGGTGTAAAAGCCCTCAGCCAGCAGGATGATGGCGTAGACGAAGAAGAAGGATGCGATGCCGTAGATGATGTACTGAAAGATCTGGATCCTGAACACACAGAAAAGAAAGGAAGAGGACTGAGTTAAAGATCCTCTCCAGACATGTATTTAAACTTATAAAGATACAAAATATGTATCTGAAAAACTGTTTAATTACCATTTTAAACCCCTTAAAGGTATACTATGAAGGATTTTCCTTCTCAATAATCACTTATGACCCACTAGAAATGTGTGGTGGTGTGTTTATCTCTGCCTCTGCCTGTATTTTCTAATTATCCTATTATTTTGATGTGTTTAGGATACTTCTGGGTGTCAGCCTTTGGGCATTAGGCGTGTAGCCCCCAGTCTATAACAGCGATAGGGTGGAGCTGAGCTACACACACACAGCAAATAGGCCAAAGTGGACAGGATGAAGCTCTGCATTCACACAAAATTCAGAAATGGGACACCTTCCCACACCTTTAATTGTGCTTTAGAATTAAACAATCAGAAAATAACTCTCTAGCTTGCTCGACCCCCGTTGCTCTTTCTCTCTCTTGCTATTTGAGTTGGGGAGGAGCGGCCAACTTTAAATGTTGTGTTTACAAACACCAACCAATAAATTCTGCATATTATAGCTTTTTTAAAATAACATATCATTCTCTCTCATTAAAAAATCCCATATCTGAATGAAAGAATATGCAAATATATTCCTGAAGCAGCTTCTCTGGCTCCAGGTTATGGCGTAATGAGTGTGTTTCTTCTCTTTGTGTAAGTGTGCAGATAACACCACCAGTGCAGCTAAGCCAATAAGGTACAGCCCGACCGAACTTCTGAACATTATCAACAACTCACATGCCTCACTTCCACCAAAGCTCAGAGAAGTGCTCGGCAGACTGCAGCTCCTAAGGACACCATGCCCTGTGGCAGCGGGCATGGTAACAGACAACCACAGTTCAGAAGTTATAGGAAGTGCAATGCACGGAGGCAGAAGAGGGGGCCGGTCTGTTAGCTAACCACAAAATGGATCTGGTCCAATTGAGACGTTCATAGCCATGGTGTTGACCGGACACTGCATTGACACGTTAACAAGGCTACATTTATTTTCATTGGAGGGGGTCTTTAAAAGACATTTACTAGTTTTAGGATGTTCTGAATCATAGCAAATATTGTGGCTGACTGATTAATAACTGCAGGCTAAACAGCAATACACTGGATTCGGCCTTTCAACTTGATGGGATTGCTATTATTAAATACAGATCAGAATCAGCTGTCAGCGAAAGCCAGAGGAAGTAGACTCTGCTTATAATTACCTTTTTAATTATAAATGATTGTTTTCTTAGACATGTGATGTAGGAATTTTGGCTGACTGAATCTGTGTTTTTGAGACTGTGTGCAGTTTCAAAGCGGAAATTGGTTAGTGATGGCATCGACTGCTTATTTCCTGACATGTTTTGTAGCATATAAAAAACACAAGATAGTACTTGATTTTCTTTAAGTTACGTTTGCTAGTTTTAGGATATTCTGAATCAGGATATTGTGGGTAGCTGGCTGATTAATAACAGCAGGGATACCACCAGCAATTTTCTGGTCATATTGGTGTTTCAGTATGTCAGTTAATCAATACTGGTACTAAAAGTTCAACATTTATTCATCTTTTCTAGACGTTTTCCCATAGTGGAGTACCAGATGTTGGCTGATTTCAATCACAGCTGTCAAGATAAGGAACTTACACCACGGTGAGGGTGGCATGGTCGCTTGTGACCCTGGAGAAGTGGTTCTCTAGCATGGTTAGGGTGCCGGTCAACGCCACGTGGCCGCAACCGCAGAACAGGGCCACGCCTGAGAAGCAGAGGATGGTGGCCACCAGGGAGGCATAGGGCACCCCACCCAGACACTTGATGCAGCACTCGAAGCATCCTGCAGGGGGGGAGATGGAGAGAGAGAGAGAGAGAGAGAGAGCGGGGGTTAACTCACAGATTAAAGGCTCTCCTGATGCATTTAGCTGCAGGAAACTTCAGCAAAAAAGCTTTAAGGCAAACAGAGTAGCCTGCTGCAGCATGACACATAAAGCGACTCGATCGGCTCTGGTGATGACACTCACTGCAACACTCCACAGCCTTTGGTCCACTGCTATCTGATTACTCCTACATTGTTTACATTCATACTGTGAGGGTGAATCAAGCATACATGCTGAGAGAGAACCTGCGCCACACTCATCTTTCAGAGTCTACAAGGGAGGAACAACATTTCTCTCTGTCAGGCATGTCGAGCGGCTAATCATAGCAGCTTTCACAGTTAGTGTGCGTTCACTTTGAGCTCAGGGAGCCGGGAGTGTTGAATATTACATGTAAGCTGCACTACAGTACACTCTTGCATCCTACAAAGCTGCCTTTGTCTTTAAAGATACAGAGAAACATTTCAAAGTTTCTTTCTTTGTCATGATCAGATTGAATGAATAACTCATGATTTCAGCCTAAATAAATGATTTCAAAATGAATGACATTTTCTAGGGCATCAGAAAAGTGGCACTTGAGTCATACTGATGGATGGTGTTACTCTTGCAGGTGAAAGTGGGAATAGGACTGACTCTATGCTTCATTTATTCTGGGCTTCAGTGCAATTAAAAAGTGACAAATGTGACATCAGAAAGATTTTTAAGGAAGCGCCTAGCATGTATTTTTTCCCATCTTTTTCCAGCATTTTCTCATATTTTACACCCCCAGAAAGATGATCAATGATCCACAATTATCCATTATGCTCGAGCAGTTTCTACAGAGTGATGGTGATGATGATGAATTAGTACATTTGTTTTCCATTAACCGCGGCAGCGTGTGAAGCTTGTTGAGTGAGTTATGAGCTCTGGATACAGGTACAGGAAATGCAGTGCCTGCTGCTCCCATCAAAGTTGAGAGGATAAAGTGTAATGAGGAGGAGGGAAAATAACACATTGTATTGAGCACAAGAGTCGCATCTTATATAACGCCCCGTTAAAAATAGCAAAGCAGGAAGTTACTCCGAGAAGAAAAAAAGAAAGACAAAATGAACTGTCTTGTGTGAGCCACTTTGCTGTTTCCATGACAACTCGTTCCAATTGTAACTCTGAAGCATCATTATTTCATGTTCGGAAGTTTGTTGAATCTAAACATTTCTATTTGCAAAGCCTTGAAAACACGATTGACCGCAATGCATATATTTCAAAATCTGTACGTGGAGCTCCGCAGACATTAAATTATCTGCTCTGACAGCCACGGCTCCTAAAGTGAAACCATGACTGAGAGGATAACACACACTTAAAGCCAGGCATGGTGCTTTATGATATATAGTGTATATGACAGGTGATCCTGTTAGAACATGAGATTCACTCTAACATCCATACAAGCAGGAGATAAGACCCTCTGACAGCTTTTATCAACATCAAACTCAGTCGATGGACTCTGACAGCTGATTATATGAGGTGATATCCCTCCACATAAAGCAATTAAACCACACACACACACACACACACACACACACACACACACACACACACACACACACACACACACACACACACACACAGAGAGACACTACATCCGGCTTTCCCAAGAAACATCATAAATCCTCACTAAACCCTGAGAGCAGCATCATTTTATTTCATTTCGTAATGAAAACTTTCAGCACTTCCACTCATATTTTTTTAATCGACCTCTGAGGCCAGGTACTGTTACACGCCTGTGTGGAGAGTCGTTATTGATGAGTTTAAAAGAGCAGATTGATTCCTGCACTCCCTACGGGGAAGAACAATCATAGATACTATCACTGCTGGGAGAAAAAAAGGTCGGCTTACTGAACCTAAATGTGGGGATTTTCATGTTTTTCCATCATTTAAATCATGCTGGTTGAATAATGGACTTTAATTTGATGCATGTTTAGCCAGGCGCAGCTTTATATAGACTGCTATGAAATTTTGTGCAGACATTCATTGACCCCAGAGGATGAATATTGACCTCAGTTTTCATTTAATCTTATTTTAATTTTTCTGATATTTTGGTTTATGACCAAATACCTGCAAAACTAACATTCCCAGCAGTCTCAGCTTTACTTTACTTGCTTAGTGCTGTGTTTGATTTACATGCTAACACACTTAACTCAGAAACGTTGTACCTGCCAAACACCAACATGTTAGCATTGTCATTGTGAGCTATATGGATGTCATGATGGTGCCCTAGAGGTAGTCGAAAAACTTCAATTTCCCCCTAGTGGCTGATTGCAGTAAAGGTTATTAATCCCATCCTCCACTAAAAAACAAAGGTACATGTCATTGTAGGTAGTTCTCATCATGCTGATCTATGTTCAAGTATTCATTTTTATCATAAATTTGTACTTAATAAGATTTTTGATATTAAAAAAGGTGTTGCTCTTTTAGTGTTTGTTGTGAGTTTGTTTAACAGCACAACTTTGCCTAAGTACAGACACACTGGCTCAAATGAAAAGTAGATTTTTGTCTGCTAAATTAGTCAGTTTTACACTATTTTATAAAATGTAAAAGTTCTTAGTAATTTAAAAATTTGTTTCCACAAATTTAGATTATTTTGGCAGCTTTAAAACGTTTAATACCTAAACTGTAGTTTTATTACTTAATTAAAGATTTTAATAAATAAATCTTAAAAGTTTCAAAACGATAACTCAGTCTGACTACAAAATGTCATGTAAAGTTTCACTCTGACAAGAAATGTTTTGTTCTGTTCCCTTCATCGTGTCTGACCTTAATGTGGGGTCACGTGACGGCACACATTGGAAACTCCACGTCCGAGTGAATGTATGAAAGTCATAAATCTAAGATGCAACTGCTTCCCTCCAAAGTGTGCAGCTGATGAAGACTGTGTTGCGTAACGGAGCGGAGGACTCGTTGCATAATAGATCTAAATCCTATTAATGTTAATGAAGGAAGCGGGCTGATGGAGAGGTGGAGCTGATAAGGCCGGATGGCTCTAAAATCCCGAGCCGAGAAACAGGACAGGCCTGGGGGGGTTGGGAGGGAGGGGGCTACAATAATGTCACTGATCAATACGATGATGACCAGGAGGCTGTTGTAAAAGCTCCATCCTGCTGTAAAAGGTCAATCTCAACAGGTAATTTAGTATGTTAGTATTTTTTAAAACAGAGAAAGAGAATAAAACATGCTTATGAGATGTGATAATCCCGCTTATTCAAGTGGCATTATCTTGAATTGGACTGTGACTCATTTGACGGTAGATAGAGGCGGAAAGAGCCAAAGTATGCAGATTTTGATCGACTGTTTTAAGTAAAGAAAGACTGCATGACTGGTATTTAAGACTTTACCTACTTTTCCTGCTATTAACTCTGTCTTCTCCCTGACTGCATGCAGCTTCACGGAAGAATTCACAGGTTTCTTTTAAACACTGCACGGGCCCCTCATCCGGTCCGCCTGTGGCTATGACTGTTTATCAGCCTCAGTTTAAATGTGCGCTAATGGGAAACAGACAGGCCGTAGTGGTCAACTCAAGCCAGCCTCAATGGAAATCAATGGACTATTCATTTAGAGCAGAATTTAGGTTACACACACCGAGGTCGAACTATCCCCCTCGTTTTATACCTCGCTGCATCTCACTACCTCTGTCTCTGCCTTTGCCCTGCCTGTCTTCTTCTCTGCTCTCTTTCTGAAATACAACCGAATGCCCACGCTGTACTTACAGTGAGCAAGCTGGAGTTAATCGTAATATATTATGCTACCGTTACGATGCTGTATCATATATCTCGACTATCTCAGACCAAGGAAGATGCATCAGTTTGTGCGAACATTGTAGTGGCTGTCTGTGAAGGCAGCTTGCCAATATGGAACAAAAGATCTAGAAATTTCTGTTACATTTTGTCAAGCAAACAGAACAGAAAATTTGACAGACAAGAGCTGCAATTAAGGATTAAAATCCCCTGCTGTTAAAGCTTGTTCTCCTTCCAAAAGAGCTGTGTGATTGGGTGACAAGAATGCAGGACAAAACTAGAAACTGTTCCCCTGCTTAAATTAGGATTTCAATTTGCGTCTGTGGTCGACAGTTAAAGGAAAGACGGATAATAGACGCCTGTTCTTTTTATTTTCTCTGCAGAGAGAGAGAGATAAATGAAGGGATGTAGAAAGAGATGGAAGCGAAATGAGAGGAAGAGATGGCATAAGCGAGGAGACGGAAAGAAAAGTGGTGAATGGAGAGGAAGACGGAGCGCTAGATCGATGGAGAGCGAGCAGAGGAACAAAAGGTAGAGGAAAGGAGAGGAAGGTGAAGGAAAAAAGGCAGAGCAAGCGAGGAAGAACAGAGAAAAGAATGAGAGAAAGTGTAAGCGAAAAAGCAGCTCTTGGCCCCAGGGCCGGCAAATAGCAGTTGCCATAGCAACGTGTTACCCACGACCCAGTTCAGCAGTAGCGTAGTGCTTCACAGCCGCTTTACTCTTCTCTCTCACACACACACACACACATACACACACATACACACATATACACCGATTGTAGAGTGATGTAACCTCAATCAAAACCTAAAGATTGGTGCTAAATGGTGACAACAATCTGAAATTTGAACTGAAAATAACAAACATGCTCCAGGATGTAAAAGAAAGAGAAGATAAACGTGAGGAGGAAGATGCTATTAAGCTCTAACCATATTCGTTTGCTCAGGTTTTGGGAACTAGGTCAAGAATAAATTGTAGTATTTGACATTAGAGACAAAAATAGAGACCTACTTTCTTTCTTTTTTTTCTCTGAAGGTTGCTTTATTTCCAACACTTCCTTGCAGATATGGCAACTCTGTATCGACTTAACAGAGACGAAAAGCAGAAAGACACTGATGTCTTATCACTTATTAAGTTAATGAATGTTTCAAATGAAGTCACGTTCCCTTTGAATTGACAAATATAAGTCCAATATTCACCCTCCTTTTAGCTCCATTTCTGTTCTCCACCAACATCTGAGGGAAACATCTGGCTCTTTCAATGTTCTGCTATGTTCACCAGCTAGTAGCTAACCTTGTCTGTTTGGGCAGGTAGCATACAGTGGGTTTATCAGAGCTTTGAAAATACCAATGCTAATGAGAGCGGTGAGATTTGAACCAAAACAGTGAAGTCGGGGGCCAAAGAAGCACCAATCCCTTTCACACTGCACCTGATCATTTCATCCATTGATGATAGTATTAAGCATAGCAGCTTTAATCTTAGGTTACAATCATCATGTTCTTGCTTTTTCAACGGAAATCACTCTGTACTTGATACGTATCCAACGTGATTATGCAATTGCATTGACATTACACAACGTTACACAGCAGAGACAGTGCAGGCAGTTTGTAGGAAGCTGTACAGCTGAAGGAAATATGAAGAAGCCTTTTGTGAGTAATAATGAGAGTGGTGTTGGTGCAAATTGTCCAGATTTCCTTGATGTTTATTCATCATTATTCCTGGATTTTCTGCAGAGCGTAGCAGTTTGTGATGTCCCAAATAATCCACACAGTCAATACAAAATACATTTTCTCCCCCTTTTTTTCACCATGATTAGTTTTTTTATAGGGTAGGAAAATATTTCAGGCTCTTCGACTTGATGAACGAGGCGTGGACGAAGACAGAACATCACGACATCCTTTGTGATTGCTCTCTGCTTCCTGTCAATCACCTGACACCCCTGACATGAAATGAAGGGTGCTCACCATGAAATAATCCCTCAAAAACACACCGCCTTACAAACTTCATCATTGCATTGTCACCAGCCTTCAATTTGTGGCTTTTGCACTTTAAAACCAAACTTTTAAGACATCTATATTGTTACAGGGTGCTTTGCAAGATAATTGGGGTAAACAGAAGCTAAACACTTAATTAACAATTTCCCCCTTTTATTAGCAGTGATCACGTGTCACATCTATTTAAAAATACTGCTTGAATTGATGTTCTTCATAACTCTGGCAAGATTGATTGTTTTTGCTGTCATGCCTATAAAACAGATTTAAATTTAAACAGAGTAGAGGAGAGAGAGAGAGAAGATTACATCGACTGTCCTGATAGTTAATGATTTGCTATAAACTGTACAACCCAGTGGCACAGCATGATTATCGCCAACTGTTAGTACGCACAGGGCATCTGCCAGGAATAACGGCATTAATAAAGCTTTGTGAATATTTCAACGGGCCGGTCTGGTCCCTGCCTGCGGCTGTATTCCAATTTAGGAGTGCTGTATTCATTACGGGGCAATTTCCTCACAATGCATTATGGGTAGATTCCCACAAGAGTTCAGGAGGACCTCAGAGAGAGAGAGAGAAAGAAAAGGTGTGGGAAAGTGAAAGAGAGAGTCTCTTCTGGCTCAGATGAAAAAGAAGCCCCATCTGTTTGACAGCAACAGAAAACACACACACACATAAGCTCATAACTTCAGCTTGGGAGATTTCTCTCTCTCCTCTTGTATTGAAGGATATAGTGCTCCTCTGAGCTTTTTGAAACCCTTTTAAAAACCAAGAGAGAACATCAAAACCCAGTCGTCATGCAGCTAAAAACACAGCTGCGTCTCCTTAAAGGATATTTCTGCTTTACTACATCTTATTTTTGTTGTTTTGGACATTTTTTTCAGCAGTTCTGACACCAAAGTAATTGCTTAGATCTGGGAACAAACAACTACATTGCCACAAAAATGTCCAGTGGGGGAAGAAATTTGAGCGGTCAGTTTTTAAACAACAGTTCAGTCAGATGACCTAAACCAAAAGTGAGGACACACAAAGTGCTGGAAATAATCATCGAGGAAGCCTGTGCTGCAATTAATGATTTTTGTGATGAATTAAACTGGCAATTATTTTCTCGTTTTGTCTATAAATTGTCAGAAAATAGGAAAACATTCACATCGCAATTTCCCAAAGTCTTCATTACTCATTTTATGTGATTAAACTGTGTCTGTGAAAGGAGAGCAGCAGCAGCAGCCTCCATCCTCTTATTAGTGTCTACACGTGTTGCATTCAGGCACATTGCTGAGTGTAGGTCACCTGCATTTTGGGGGTGCTCGGGGCCAAATACCTGTAATTATGCTCATACAATGGAATAAAATAGACTTGAGGTGTAAAAAGATAATCTGTGAAGAAAAGAAGCAAATCCTCACAATTGAGAAGCTGGAACCATCAAAAAATGAATCACATTTGAGTCGCTTTCATTTTGCGTTCCAACTATCTGGTTTAAATTCTACTTGAGTTTCTTATACCACGTTTTTGTTGCCGTCTTCTCAGATCTAAGAAATCAATTTACAGGAACAAAAGTAAATCCCAAGTCATCATAAAGTGGAACTGTCTGTCAAAAGCTGTCAGTTTGATGGCACAGGCTCAGTTGTTGCATGTGATGATTCATCTTTCGCAATACTCAGAGCATATCTTTAATCATGATAAACATCTTGGTCTCGTTAATTCCTTCCCTTATCTTGACACACATTTGCCGGGCAAACAGCACATTATCCACCCAACTGTTTCCACGAATCGGCTTGTTTGCGGCGTTGATCAAGAGAACACAATATGCTCCCCTGCCAGGTAAGAGGATGACGCCAGCTCCCAACCTTTCTGTTTCTCCTTTTCCCCTCTGTACATAACTGACCCTAATCTTCTGTTTGTGAGAAACCCTTGGCTGCTTATGCGGTATTATGAAGGCCATCAGGTCAGCATCTGGCATAATTGAATGACTGTATGCCTCTCAAATCCCGCTCTGCTGGGTGATCAATACTTTTATCCTGCTGATCTGTTGGATGTTTGGCTTGCTCTCCTGTATCTCTCTCTGGGCTAAACTCTAACAGCTGGATGAGGGACTCAACTCCCAAGACGCAACAAACACACCCCCTCATGTAATGATTTAAATAAAAGATACAGATGGGACACACACGAGAGTTTATGCCCTTGTACAAAACACACACATATGCAGAGAATCACACACAATTTAATCTGGTGCACATTACAATAAGCTTGTTTGCATGTTTGCAACTGAACCATCGTGTTTAGTTATGACTCGTCAAACTTCTGCATGCCAATAACGAAAAATTGCAACAACACAGGAATAAATTAGCAAAACATCACATCACAAGCACAGCAGAGAACATTTATTTCACAGATAGCTACATTATGCTCGCACTCTTGCTCTTAAAGTCTCGAACATGAAATGTTAATCAGTTCTCTGGGTGGGTTAAGGTGCTTTTGCTTGTTCGGTGTCCCCTGTGTGAACTGGGATGCAGCTGGAGAGCCTTCATACTCATGTGGAGCCCGGAAGAAAGAGCACAGTGTAACACAGGCCTCCTTACATTCCCTGTTGTGGTTCACCAGGATCATCCACAGATTTGCAATGCAGATTAAGATTCAATACTGAATTCTGAAAAACAAAAAGATTTTAAATCTGCATGCCTTCATATGTGCTGTAAATACGTTTTTAAATGTATAATCCTAACACCACTAAAACTGGTATTTGTTAAGCAGTTTTCAGTGTTTCTTTCACTGTTTTCATGTGGAGACAAAAAACAAGATTTCAGCTGATTCCACAGAACAAAGTGGGAAACATCAAAAAAGTCAGATTACTAAAATAATAAGTGAAAATTATGAGACGGTAAGTCAAAATCTTGACTTAATAAGTCAGAATTATAAGACAGAAAGTCAAAATCTTTAGTTTTTCTTTTGACAGAAGTTGCTTCTGTATATGAAATGAGGTGCTCAAGATATTATCTTCAGGCATTCTGGAGTACATTATCACACATTATGATGCAAAGAAAGAGTATTTGTTTCCTTGAGGGCTACTTCGCATAATGAGGCGAGCACAATTAACAGCAACATTAAAGGAGTTTATTCAAAATTGCCTGGCTTTAGGGTGCAGTGGCTCGATCGAAACAGAGATGGCACAAAATCCGCTGACCGCCTACGCAGTGTGAAAACTCACTTAGCTCCCTTGCCTCTAATCCTCTTCTCTTCAGAAACAAGATCACCTGTCCTGTGCTGCCGTCGGCCAGCTCAGTGGAGTAGAGTGTATGCTATTAGTTTGAGTCTTGTTCCACCAAAATGTAAAATGGCCCCTCTGGCCAGAAGTGAATGGCTCAGTGGTTACGCAACCAACTTGGCTAATGTCACTTTGCCTGAGATGTCAAAGAAGTCGGTGGCCCTCCCCTGGCCCCATCGCCTCCGCCCCTGCCTGCCCCTGATGTGATTATGGAGATTCACTTTCCAGCAGCCTCTGGGGCTCGCTGGAAATTGTGTGCGTGGTTGGCACAAGGGTCCAACTGAGCGTGAACTCTGAAATATGAGTTACTACAGAGAGTCTCATTTACTGTAAGGCCAAAGCACTTTCTGTGAAGGCAGACTTTACATAGATAGGTCAGTTCAAGTCTAAATATTTACAAATATCCAGAACATGGAGAATGAGATATGGAGGCCAATAATAATATTACAAAAACAGAGCTTTTCATCATCACAAAGTCAATCCTTGTATGGCAGTAGGGGTCACACACCAAAAACAAAGCTCATATTATAAAAATCCAGCTGAGAACAGTTTTATTAAACCAAAGATGGACTCAAAAACAAAGCCAGGTCTTAAACAATGAACCAGAATGACCCACATGTCATTCAGGCCCGACCATTTATCGATGTCATCCATGGCTAATGATGACGAGCATCAGCATCTAGGCGTTTTATGGGCTATGGATGAGAGGAGCAGATTGGGCATCGGTGGGTGATGGAGGAAGGCCAGAGGAGGTTGGCATCACTCAGGAACAAGGCATGCTGTGCCAACCTGTCACTTGCTGCTATTCATATACCAACTGCAGACTGGAGTTCAATCATAGATGCAACAATCTACTGTTTTGTGGAAGCTTGTAACTGGTTCCCCAATTTGTGTAATCTGTTGCTTCCCATTAGGGCTGTAACCAATGGGTTAGGCTATTTTCATTAGCAATTAATCCTTTAATTATGTTTTTGATTAATTGCTTAGTAAAATATCTGAGTCCATGAGTTTTTCAATTTAAAATCACATAAGATGGAAACGCAGCTTGAGCTGGAGCTGAAACCAAAAAAACAATCAGGCACTTTTACGTAATTAATGACTTCAAGTGAAACTATCTAACTTTTGACAGTATTAACACATTATTAGAAAATGCTGGGTAGCTTTAGATACTCTGGCTAATGTTAGCAAATATAAAAACTATAGATAAAATATCGACAAACTGTAGATGTGGTGGCTAATATTGCTGCATATATGATGGCTAAAGTTTACTTTCATGACTATAATTCCGCTACTGTTACACAATATTTAAGCATTTACCATATTTGCTTCACTACTTTCATGTTTTCTTTTATACTGTTTGCATTTTTTCATCTTTTAGTACAATTCCACCTTCATCTAAAGCCGAAAACACATTGAGCTGACATGTTTTTTGAAGTGAGCAATACAAAAATAATAATACACAGTTGTTTTTTAAGGTGAGCACCAAAAAGCTACTTTTAGGGGGGGGTTTCCCAGTGCTGCCAGCTTTCATGCTGACAAGACAGAGCTACAAGACGCACTCACACTAAATGCTGCTTGTTTCCAGACCATGCAAGCAGAGAAAGCACATTTAAATATAAATGTGACCACAGTGTGGGGACCGAGAGTGCTGAATACGAACACGACGGCGTACCACACAGTCTCGCCCACACGTGTGCACACAAAAATAGAACTTTTCCTTCAGTGCAAGCACAGACATTCCCCTCAACCACTCCTGGTCATTGACACGTTAACAAATACAAACACACAAACCAACACTAAACACACACACACACACACACACACACACACACATATATCCAGATGGAGGCTGACAGCATGCTTTGGGCAAATGGCTTCAAATGAGGAACACATGAGCCTCTCCCTGTGTGACGGCTTTCACATGCTCCCACAACCTCACACACCTTCGGGGCGAGAGGAGAATAGGCTGTGGGTGTGTGTGTGTGTGTGTGTGTGTGTGTGTGTGTTTGTATGCATGTGGGAAATAGATAAGACAGGAGAAAAAGAAGAAAGCAAAAAAAAAGTTTACTGACAATCTGGACAGTAAATATTTGTGACCACACAGGGACAGATGAGAGAGATGTGAGGACAGGATCACGAGTGTAATCAATGTCTTGAGTGATAAATGGGACTTCTTGATTCCTTGCATGCAAACTGGAAGCACGACACGCTCATTCAATTTAACTGGAGATGAAACGTGTTCCAGTTATAACCAGTCTCTTTCCAAGTGTGGTCTTTCATTTGCCTGAGACACTTTAACTCATTAGACGTGGCGATGACAGATAGATTACGGTCATAGACGGTTGAAGTCTGGGTCAAAATGATTGCAAATATCATCAATTCTATAAACAGAAATGTGAGAGTCAGAATCAAATAAATAAGCTGCAGAGTCAGTTCCTCTGTTTGCTTACATTTGGATTTGATGATTCAATTTGATTTGCGCTCACTCAAGAGTTTTTGTCAGTGAAACTAATTCTGGTTTCATTTTGAGTATAACCTAATGATGAAGATGTAGCTGTAGCTGTACTCACTGTTTTTCTGGAGCATCAATTCAGTGTGTGGGTGCATTTTCTACTTAATATCGTCATTGACAAACTGCCATAAAGATATGGAGCGAGAGCCTGAGCCTACATGTGAGAGGTGGTTATTTGTAACAAAGTGAAGTAGATGGATTCCAATAACAGCAAGTCTATGTGTTAGAGTGTGTGTGTGTGTGTGTGTGTGTGTGTGTGTGTGTGTGTGTGTGTGTGTGTGTGTGTGTGTGTGTGTGTGTGTGTGTGTGTGTGTGGGAGAGAGAGGGGCAGCAGCAGCAGCACAATAGAAGTCCATAATAGCAGAAAATGTGCAAATCAGCTACTATTACAGTCTCGGTGGGGAGATTTAGAAAAGGAGGACATTTTTGGTTGAGCCAGCAGATGCCAGAAATCTCAGGTAAAGGTAATAAGTTGAACCTTATACGACATCAGAGGTGCAAGTTATAGCAAAAGACTTAAAATATGGTGGTTAATGTTAATGTGGCTAATGTTAAATATATCTTATTCTAATGTAGGTCTAATTAAAAAAGGCCATATCAGCTGTTTCAGATCTATTTTCATCAATTTTTGTACAAGCATAAAGGCAAGAGAGTAAAGTATCTTGATATTGCGCCATAATGTGCCGTTAGCCAAGCTAGTTTTCTGCCCTAAAGTTATTACACACATACTCTAATTCTCTGTTATTCCTTAAAGAGTGTGTATAGGGAAGCTTCTTAGGATTTGTGTGTGTGGCAGCAGTGATTTGCTTTGCCTTGTAAAGTGGATTACGAGGCAGAATAACACTGAACACAGGCAAGACGCATTCAATAAAGGAGCAAAAGTCACCACTGGCTATCTTCTTATATACTGTTTTTTTTTATTATTCAGCACATGTTTGAATGTTGTACTGCTAATGCATAATATCAGAGTTACAGAAGTAAGAAATGAAAGGTCAAAGGAGGAACCATTGCAACTGTCTGGGAAGTCTGACTTTCTTAAAAATCACATTTTCAACAGCGGCAGAGATCGATAAAGGATTCAAATGTTTTATGTAATGTGAAACATGCAATGCTTGATCTACTGTAAGGTCAAGAAAGAGCAGGAAAGGGAGACTCCGATATTTATCAGCATCACAAACCAAATGTCAGCACCAGCAGGGAGAATAGTCCAGCTCCTCTATCGCCTCGCCCGACTGATGATCATCAAATAAGGGCTGGCCTTTAGATTCAAGGGCACAACCTGGGCTCAGCTGGACTGTGTTCTTGAAGCTTTTTTTTCTCATATGACCCCTTGTCATGGTCTCTTCCTGGCTTAGGTGATATCAGAAAGCCCCCATTTCTTCTTCTTGTAACACTATCACACATTGGAGGTTTTGCCAAGGTGAGATCAGGGCTGCAACTAATGATTATGTTCATATTTTTTTTGATTAATTGGGTCTATAAATGAAGATGAAAAACACTGTTCTTTCTCAATCAATTGATCAAAAACGACTAATCAAGAAGTCCCCAACCTTTTTGGCTTGTGACCCCTTAAAACAAATGTGTCCACTTGCAACCCCTCATTCAAACAAACATAAAGGGACTTTTCTGTCATAGGTTGTTTCATTTTCAGAGGCCTCAAAGGGTAAAATTCCTGATTTTATTGAACAGAAATCTACTTCACTTCATTTCTTATCCATTAAATCATCTTGTGATTGTCCCGAGAGGTTGGGCGCCTACAGTAATTGATTAATTGACTAATCTATTCAGATTTGCGTGAGTTATAGCAATAAAATCAATGAAATTAGTCCCCTGGTGAAGACGGGATAATTGAAAAAATCTTAAAAGGGGTTATGCAAAAGCACGGAATTGCTTTTTCATTTGCTTCCCATCCCACTCTTAAATAAGCAAATGCAATCTCAAATTCAGTCAAGCACACATGTAAGAAGCAACAACTAAGTCTATTTTCTTGTAAGCAACTGCACAGAGCCGCGCCCAATGGGAACACACAGAAAGAGAAATAACCAGACCTCAGATGAATCTTTCATGTGTAAAAAGCATCAACAATGAATCAGAAAATATCCCTTTACTTTCAACTGTGACCTGCATGAACACTATTAATCTACAAGTCACTGCAGGAATGTGAAGCAATGGACTCCAATGATTTTGTACCATTTTGGAGACATATGCTGGTTAAAAAGAGTAGAGGTGATAACTCTCTAGCATATAATCTTAAAATCCTCCTCTATTCAGGTCAAATATCACAGATTTTAAAAAACAAAAAACCTTCAAAGGCTGATTAAGAGGACGTCTCTGTGCTTCGGAGGCCGCTCTGCCCTTCCATGCAGAAAATTCAACAAAACCTGCTCCCCTCCAGACAATGATGTAATCTTTTACGGTCCTGATCTGAACATCATAACCAAGGACGGTGAGCCAGCGCTGCGTTATGTAAGAGCGGGCACATGCACACACGCAGTGAAAGAAAGGTGTGTGTGTGTGTGTGACAACAAAAAAGGAGACACATTGACTTGAGATGCGCTTTGAAATGCTGCAAGGCGCTTTAGGGAGACACATTAAAGGTAAAAAATACAAATGCCACATGGGAGGTGCTTTCTTTGTCTAATCAAACTGTCTTATACTAATGAAATCTGATATACGTGTACCTCAGAGAGCGAGCTGATGTCTCATTATCCAAGTTATCCAAGTGAGCACAGTGTAGCCTGACTCTAGACTCTAAATGTAAAGATCAGAGATTATAGGAAGCAATCAAGCAAAAAGATCAATCCATACCCACGAAACACCGCCCATTCTCCCGGATTATAAACCATGTTTGTGCTGAGCTCATTTCTCTGTTTGTAATTACTCAATATCATGCAGAGACGCTACAAAGAGAAACAACAGCGGTCCCCTAGCTCCATATAAATTTTTTGGAAAAAATGAAAAGAAAAAAAACCCATTAAAAGTGATATTTTTGTTAAGTTTAATAAATCTGATAAAGATATATATGGGCTGATATGAGCTGATAGAGATCTGTTAAGTTTGGTTATTAAAGAATTGTGATCGAGATATATCCTGAGCAGGATATTTTACAGTTGAAAAAAGGTCAAACTTTGTCATGGAGACAGTTTAGATGGTATCTCCATATTACATCTTTGCCATTGTTCTACTCTAATATCTTTTTACTTATCTGATGACATATATTCCAATATTGATATAGCTGCATTACACCAGCTCATATAATAGCCTAGCCAATGCTCGCCTTTGACTTGAGTAACAGTTATATTGAAAATACACTAAACTGAATGTACATGATACTTCTGGCTTTAATCATTGAAATGTGGGCGGCTGTGGCTCAGGTGTGAATCAGCGTTACAGCTCCTGATGAGCAGGTTGGCACCTTGCATGGCAGTCTCTGCTATCAGTGTATGAACGTTAGTGTGAATGTGTGAATGCTGGCATGTAGTGTAAAGCGTTTTGAGTGATCAGAAGACTAGAAGAGAGCTATATAAATGCAGCCCATTTAAATATTCAGGACTCGCATTTGTGTCTCCAGACTGTTTCTAAAACTGAACTCGTCCCCATCAGATGCAGCATATTGCAGGAAACACAATATGTTTGTATCACATCAGGCACTTCAGTGTGATGATTTCATAAGTTTTGGAAGTATTTATTCCCAAACTGCATCCATCTGCCTTCTGAAACAGAAACGTGTCATACCGAAGCTGAAGAAGCAGCGCTGGCAAACACCGACACAAGCTTCTTACATGACAGCTCTCGCTTTCTTGCCCCCACTGTAAATCTTCAGCTTCTTAATGGACGCTATAAGCTTATGGTCACATTCCAGATGTCAAAGGCACACGCAAATGATTACACCAACAAATAGGCCATCCTCCACTCTAGTCTATTTTGGTACGCTGGTGTGGGTGGACTCAGTTGCGCAACATCACACCTGGAGCACAACAGTCCAGGCTGCAGAGGTTGAACTGGGTGATTGTTTCATTGCTTCCACATAAAATGGTGATTAAGGGATTCAGGGAGTTATTGCTCTCTATATGTACAGCTGCCCTCCTGCTCAACCATCCTGAGGGTGAAGAGAATATGTTCGCCAAACTAAAGTTGCATGGTACGGGCTCTCATTGGACGCTGGCCCACGCGTAACATCATGCCTCCGGAGAGGATGATGTAATGTCTTTTTAAAACATCACTGTTGAGGGACACCCCGCTCTTCTCCACCTTACGTCATAGCTGGAAAAAAAGAGAAACCTGAGACCTAGCAATATCATAATATTGCATCTTAAAAAAGATTTTTAAGCCACAAAATCTGCTAAAAATATAAATCCAGGGATGTAAAACACTTCAGCCTCTCAACAGTTGCAACAGCATGAACTTTGAACTCACTGGCTGACAATTAGCTTCCAAAATAGTAACATTTTATGCCATTTTGTAATCTTGAGGCTAAAAATCTGAATATTTGCTTCCAAAATTGTAACACTGGACTCCATTTTGTAACTGTGATGCTAAAAGTCTAATTATTTGTTTTCAAAATAGTAAAATGTATGCCATTTTGCAAAGCTTTGTGACATTTCATGACAGCTAGAGTTGCTGAAGCAAAAATGATCAATATTTGTGTTCAAAATTGTACACTGAAGCAAAAAACCTGAAAATTTGTCTTTGAAATAGTAACATTTTAGCCAATTTGTGTAGTGTTGACATTAACAATCTGATAAGATCATTTTATGCCACTTTGAATTGTTGAAGCTAGAAATCTTCATATTTACTTTTTGTTCCATTGTGTAACATTGAAGCTAAAGATTGCTTAAAAAAAAAAAATCTTTCATTTGAACACTTTGGCACGCATGAAACTGCAGAAATGAAAGTAAAAGCATGGGGAGTCTGGATGTTGCTGTTAGATCAGTATGTGTAAAACCCTTCAGGCCCACAAACTCTGACGTGGAGTCAACTATCCTGCTGTCTGTAGCCAACAGGGCAAAAAAAGGCATCACACTATATCTGACACAACTGCACTGATTTGTAAATAAAAAGGATATAAACTCAGATCCCAAGTAGTCATCACTATCATCATCACATCTTTAATTCTTTGCATCCCATCCATCATGATGTGCACATTAAAGTAAGCCTGCCATCACTGAGTTATTTCACTAACCATATTGCTGTCCACACTGAAGGATGTGAGTTTACTACCAAAGCCACAATGAAAACAAATCGGTCACATCCTCTCTGTATGGGCGTTGAGTCCTCCAACACAAAGACACACCTACACTGTTCCCGCACAGATTCAGTGTGAGCAGAGAGGCAGCAACAGTTTGGCATCATTTCGGTGACATTTATCTATTTTATGTGACATAATTGATGTGCACAAGACGCTGTGTTTCATATTTCAATTTATATTGCAGGCACATCTGACACTCTGCTTTTATGGGTGTAACGAGCATTATGTGCCTTCTGTGTGATGCTGTAAGATTTAAAGGAGAGATTCGTCTTTTATGAAG
Organism: Scomber scombrus; assembly: GCF_963691925.1. NCBI lineage: Eukaryota > Metazoa > Chordata > Actinopteri > Scombriformes > Scombridae > Scomber > Scomber scombrus. The sequence continues at coordinate 7,262,797 of NC_084993.1, read as the reverse complement.
CCTAACATCAATTGTATGCCCTCTTTAGACGCTTCATTATCAGATGTGAGCATTGGGCTTGTAACTGATGGACACATCCATCCCTCTGCGTCAAGTGCAGCCTCCTGCTCGACTAATGGACCTGATTATTGCGGTCATACGAGACACAGACTCCATATATTGCACCGCCGTCGACTAATCACGCTCCTCACACATCAGACACCGAGCCTCTGTGGAGGAATCGCCGTTAATAATCGAAGCGTCTGCGGCGGGAGAATCACCCACACCTGACTGGAAACAATGCAGGGCGCAGCGCACAACCTCTCTCTTTATCAGCTGCTCATTAGTGCAGCAATAAGCTCGTAATAGTGCAGCAAATTGGCATTAATATATGCTCCATAAAACCAGACCGTGCATCTTCCACAACCCGCCCACCCTCTTTCTCCTCCATCAGCCCCCTAAAATCCATTTGAAGGCGCAAAATAACACCGGGGAGGAAAATCGGGCATGTGGTTGGAATAATCTCGCTCATCTACACCAACAGAGAGAGAGACCGTCGTGTCTTTCCATATCTGTGAGAGAGCCCACAGAGAAAGGCACTGCTATTGTGTCGCACACAAGCACAAGAGAAAGCCATTGCAAGTAGGTTAAACCTCTCAGGCTGGCGCAGACGCAAATGTCTCCAAAGAATCTATATGAAAAACGCGCAAATGTCAGCGGCTGATTGAGCGTACCTTTGCTCTCCTGTCCCTCGTCTTGAGTCTCCTCCGCGTTGGACTCCATGGCCGGCTTTGTTCCATCCATTATTTTAAGGAATTATAGTCTCCTTGTGGCACTTGTACCTTACAGTGTGTGGATGCTGGAGCCTATTCCGGTGCCTTGATGCTCGCCCTCTCTCTCTCTCTCTCTCTCTCTCTCTCTCTCTCTCTCTCTCTCTCTCTCTCTCTCTCTCGCCTCGTACACACCCTCCCTCTCCCGATCCCTCTCCCCCCCTTTCTCTCTTCCTCCCTGTGAAAGCTTAGCACCGTCTATCTCTCTCTTTATAGTAACAATCCAGTTTCAAGATGCACGGGCAGCTGCCAGATTGGATTTATTTCGCTTAGTGGCCCCCAAAAGATGCCAGATAACGCGTTTGGCCCCGAAAATCACCCCTGTCTGTGATTAAAATGGTGCCGATGGTTAAATATCTCTCCTAAGGGTCTGTCCTCCTCTTATTCACTTAAGAGTCTTTTTTATTTTCTTCCTTTTTCTACGGATTTGCAGGTGAAACTGTCTCGGTGAAGCAGAGGAGGATATAAGGGCAAAATGACGAGAAGAAGATGTAAATATGCAAACTCATGGGTAACCATGCATGCATGAATACACAAACACACACGACCACAATCGCACACTCACCACCCCCTCTCCATCTGGTGAGCTGAGAGAGAGAGAGAGAGAGAGAGAGAGAGAGAGAGAGAGAGAGAGAGAGAGAGAGAGAGAGAGAGAGAGAGAGAGACAGAGAGAGAGAGAGAGAGAGAGAGAGAGAGAGAGAGTTGGTGAGGGAGGGAGGAAGGGAGGGAGAAAACGAAAGAGGATCCGAAAGAGGATCCAGAGTGTAAGATAGAAGTGAGAATATGGGTGAGAGGCGGGAACAGGACTGATTGTGCTTTTCATTCTGCACATATAAATCTGAGAATGAAAAACAGTGAACACTCATCATAGTTCATTTAACACTTTAGTATATCTTTAAACAGCCAGCAGCTCTCCAATCACTCGTCCTTATAATTAACCCAAATGGACAAATTATGCCATGTGATGACCTTAAAGTCAGCGCAAGTCTGTGAGGACACTGCAACAAAATCAAGATTTTTTTAGAGAACAAGCCATTCATCTGTGTTGTTTATAATTTTCATTCCTTTTTCGTGTATTCTTGTATCTATTTATTCTGCAATCATCTGTCAATCACTCATATTAATATTACTCATATATCTGTTTGTCAACTTCTGTGTGAATATGAGGATTTGCTACTTTTCTCAGTTTTATATTGTATAAAAAAAGTACACAGGTATATACAAAGGAGCATGCTCTGTGTCGTACATGTTGTCTGATTACAACAGAAAAACATCCTGTCTCAGCTTTCCTTAAATTGATTTTGAACTTTGATTGGATCACAATTGACCAATCAGAGCTTCTTAAGTAGTAAACAGCCATGTGACTGGCTTTACTTAAGAAGGGTCTCTTTGTTTGCCTCCGAGGACGCTGATTGGCTGAGTGCAGGGGTCTCATAATCCAATGAGAGAACAAACAAGCAAGGTGAGTCCTTGAACCCTGGAAAAATGGTTAAAAGTAGGTGTGCTTCTTAAGAGAAGGAAGGCAGAGGAGACAGGGAGACAGGGAGGGAGGGAGGAGGTGGGTTGCTGGTTTCATCATTCACCCCATTTTCTAATAATAAACACATCCTGAAACAATGGGACGCCATCTGTCCTGAATCCTCTTAAATAAGGTTTTAATTCAGGCCCACGTGGCTCTGTTTCAGACAAAGCTCAGCCCACACAACGGTCCAGGAACCCCCCCAGCCTCACCCCCCACACTGCAGACACTGACCCCACCAGCCCCTCATTTGTTCATCCCACAAAACATCCCCCCGACATCAGACACCAGAACAGCCAACATGACATATACGACATTTAGGGGCTGCATTCACCCAGAGGGCTGAAATTAACACCCACTATGCACCATATGCTGGTAAATCCTCACACTGACTTTTTGACATTTGAATGGCTCTCTGATACTGAGCCATGATGAAACCTGATCCACTGCATCAATGAATAACAGGTTAAAGTCTCTGAACCATCACTGAACAGTAGGAGAAGGTGTGGATCCAAAAACAGAGGATGACTGTTTCTCTTTATATCCTTATTCCAGAGCCAAAGTGTCAGATGTAGCTGCTACTGTATAAGAAGAAACTTCTGTTTCATTAAGGCTGCAACTAAAAGCTACTTTGATTATTGGTTAATCTGATTCAGCGATTGATTTTCTGGTCAATAAAATGTAAAAAAACCCCTTACATTACAGTTTCCAAACTGAACCAAAATTCCAAGACTTAATTTGTAAAGACTATTATCATATAAGACATAAAAAAGCAACAAATCCTCACAATTTTGCACCTCTACACCTGGCAATATAGTCTCAGCCTGTAGCACATCAGTCAAAGGGAAAGAGGGGAATTTAGGCCAGTCATTAGTGGCACAGTGTGCTTGTTTAGCTATAGATATGATGGACAACTGCATAGTTTACCTATTCTGCCGCCCAGTGCATGTCAATTCATAAATGTGTACACTACTGAATCGTATCGGACCAGTAATTTGATTTGGTTATATAAGCAATCTCCACATTAGCATCAAACACACTAAATATAGGACAATGAACAGAAACAGAATGTGTTATAACATTTTACATAACGGGACTGTGAGCGTCAGCTGGATGTTTTTTCATTGCTTTAATGTTATTTATTGCAGTGGCTGATCCTCTTTTCATAAGAAATTAATTACTGGTCCAGGAGTCCTAATCACATTTATAATAATAGTAAAAAATGGTGTCTTGACTATTGTGCTGAATTGTGGTCTGTGTTGCTGTTACAGCACAATTACATTTTTAATCTGCAGGAAGAGAAAGCTTTCCTATGTCAAAACAATGAGGAACGCACACACATGAAACCACACAAACACAGTGACAGCAACTCTAAACTTGTCACTTATCAGACTCGAAGAGTGAATTTCAACTCCCATTTTTCCTCCCAGAACCCCCATAATCCCTTGCTGGGTCACACAGATTAAGGACTTGTCCAGAAGATGAGATACAGCGCTCCCTGGCACTCTTCACCATCACCCTGTCACACACACACACACACACACACACACACACACACACACACACACACACACACACACACACACACACACACACACACACACACACACACACACACACACACAGTGCTTGGACTCAGGCCCAAACCCTTAACTACAAGAAAGCTGCATTTCAGAGATGTCAGAAAGTCGGAAATCTCAGTAATGCTTGATTTTACAGGTTCTTTATGTTTAAACTAATTTTGTAATAATTTGCAGGTTTTAATAGTTAATTTTATGACATTTTCCAGAAAGGCTGGTGCAATTTGGTATAATTAATATGCAAAAACAGAAAAAATGCTAAGTTGGTTTCTTTGGTAAATGCCAGTTTGGATCCAGACATACTCTAGTTGGTAATTTACAAACAATTGCTTATAAATTAGACTCTCAAACTCTTTAACTGACATAAAATACTTGAAAGATGCAATAAGATACAGAAAGGGTTTTTCATTCTAAACCTATACTAACCACTGAACTACATGCACCCTAACTCGTCTCGTCTCCATTTCTTTCTGACGCTTTTCTTCTTTAAGACAGAACAGCACCAAAGGGACATTGAACAAACCACACACTGAACTGTCAGATGGGGCCGAAGACAAACAAAATGCATTTTTAATAAATCAGTCTGCACAGTATTCATAAGACACACATACAGTACCTGTTTGAAACCAGGCATTGTCTACTCACTACAACTTTGCATTTAAGGCGACTTATCAGCATTACAACCACGCAACAGTACAGTAACGTTCTTAAAGTTCCCCTCCACTCATATGTGTTTTGCTTATTATTACTTCAGTTGGATGTTTGAGCTTCACTGTGCAGAGTTTGATGCTACTTGGCTGCTGAAGCTGAACCCATGAGCAGGATTTGTTAGATCACCACTGCAGTGTACAAATACTGAGAATGGACTTTACAGTGAAGTAGGCAACATCTTGTGTCCAGCAAGACAAAAAGAAAGATTCTGAATTTTTCAATGAATGAGAAGGAGTAGTGAACTTTTTTTGTGGAAAATCTAATTTATGCAGAAATGATTAAAGTAGAATATTTATAGATATTAAAACATTTCTGGAGGGGATCTTAAACTATCACCAAGACGTCTTATATTAGAAGTCCAAAATTAATATGAAAATCACTCACATAGAAAACTGTTGAATTTGATCTAATTAAATATCCTGTCATTAATGTATAAACCTCCACAATTTTATAACTCGTGTACAGTTAATTACATATTTCATATTGTCTTCCTTTTTTTTCTTGTTTTCTTTTTAATATGTTTCCTCCCTCCTTTTACAAAAACAACTGGCCAAAGAACCATTGCATACTTCAGCTTCACTGACCTACTGAAGATGGTTTATACTCATGAAGTGATCAGGAAAAAACTCATCATTTCCTCATAAACCTGTTCCATTTGCACAAGACAAAGGTCGGATCCCTGATGAAAAAATTCAGCGTTTCCAATCTATACGTTGGATCGGATCGAGAGAGAAAATGATTTAGCTTTGTGCAGTTCCACATATAAAGGGAACGTGTACTTTGTGTGTGTGTGTGTGTGTGTGTGTGTGTGTGTGTGTGTGTGTGTGTGTGTGTGTGTGTGTGTGTGTGTGTGTGTGTGTGTGTGTGTGTGTGTTTGGGGGTGGAAGTTGGGTTTGTGGATTCATATATAATCCTCTTCAGCCATATGACTACGCCTGTGTGGAGTCTATTATCCAGAAATGAGTAACAATAGAGCGAGGTTTAGACCAGACAAAGGACGGAAGCAGTTCACAAAAGATAAATCCACCGACTGTACGAACCGTAAACTGAGTTTTGTTTGTGTTCATGTGTGTAAATGCCAGATAAATGTTGCATTTTGAGGCCTTATGTTCAGAGTTGACGGTGCATTGACTGACTCTGCTGAATCATGTGTCATCTTGGCCAATTTTCCGCTTCAGAGAGAGCTCAGTGAGGACTGTTCTCCTGCTCGGCTGCAGAAACTTTCTTATCTGAGTCCGCTAAAAACTCTTGGCGTCCATTAAAGGGAGCGCCATGAGTGCCTGTCGAATGCCTGTCTCCCCTCATTACAGTGAGATAGAGACGAGAAAGTAGAGCCCAAATGGGGTCGTCTCAAAAGTAATGAGGACATCGCAGCTCCTTCATGTCATCAGATGTGGAGTTAATGGGAGAGAAGAAGAAGAAGAAGAAGAAGAAGAAGAAGAAGAAGAAGAAGAAGAAGAAGAAGAAGAAGAAGAAGAAGAAGAAGAAGAAGAAGAAGAAGAAGAGTCTGCCTCTGGACACCTCCGTAATAAACAGCATAATTGGCTTCAAATGTATTTCGACTTCGGTTTAAAAGAAAGCTGACTCTCGAGATAGTGACATCCTCAACATCAGAGCAGGCTGATTTCTGAGTGATACGTCCTCTGCTGTTGCCACGGAGAACACCGACAGTAAGCTTCACTGATTCAGATCTTTTTAGCGATGCTATCAGTTCCGAGAAAACTTCTCATGTGTCATTGTAAAAGCCCAAACCCGCCAAGAGCCAGGAAACCAAATTAATAAGATAGCCATGAAGAGGGGCTGAGTTAAAGAATTCTTATCGATGCACCATCAGCGAGATGCTTTCTTCTCCTGTGACAGCCCAGCTCAAGGCTACAGCTGTCGACACGCAGCCAGTGTGTTTCTGTTGTTGCTTTCTGTGTTGCTGTCTGACAACATTAGAGGGAGAATAATCGTGTGGACAGTTAAAGTTGGCTTAAATAAATACATTCATGAATGGGAGCAGCACAGCAACAAGATGCATCATGTCTTCTGAGTTACTTTGATTTATAACTAAATAAAGATTGAGATTCAGACAACTTTATTGATCCCAAAGAGGGCAATTCATTTGTAGCTTACCCCATCCACAGTCACATATCCAGTAAGTAGACAAGTAGGCAGTAAATAGGGCAGGACCTCTGACATTTCCATCAGCTTCAGCTGTACTTTGTGTTAGTGCTAATTATAAAATGTTGGCATGGTAACAGGTCAAATAAGATTGTGAACATGGTAAATGTTATACCTCAGCATGTTAGCATTTAGCTCAAAGCAATAGACTCTTAAGGGGCCAGTATACTCTGCTGGAATTGCTTTGATGATAGAGGAGGGGTGTCATTTTCTGAAACGGACAATATGTTGTGATTGGCCAGTTGTGCAGATGTAAGAAATGAGCAAGCTTTTGAACATATCCTTCTAACCCTGCTTTTTCATTGGTTTCTATCAATTTCTGTCACCTTAAACATGAACAACTGAGCAACACTATGAATGCCTTCCAGGAGAGACCACGCCATTATTCCTGTATTTTAACAATATCACATCTCCCATGTCTATATGACAACTCTACCTTCTCGTGTGACCAATCTCAACATCTACTAAGAGTTTTTCTTTCTGTATGTCATACAAAAGACTTCTGAACAAGTGTATGCCAAACCTTAGTTATGTTTAATGGAGGATCCCAGTGCTAGAAATTCATCAATAATGCATGCCTCAGAGTTTTACCAAGTGTCTGTCAATAATAACTTACATTAAAGCCCAGCCATCCAATCAATGGATTAACAAAGATGCATTAATTTCTAGAGAGGTGGAGGCTAACAAAAAAACCAAAAGGGAAACACAGCACTAATTTAGTTTCAATATTGGCTGTTGCTTCTTTAGTCGGCTCCTTTGTATCCTGTGTGTCACTCAGGCCCACCACTGGCATCAAATTGACCTTTTAACTGCCTTCTTGACATGCTGTTTAAGACCATTTCATGCATCTCTTTTGTCAAACGCTGGCACTGACTGTTAGGCTTTGATCTTTGTTCCTTGAGGTTGACCTCGTCATGACCTACAGTATCTGCTGTACCATGCCATGGGAAATCATTGCTGTGCCGTTCAGAGCTATTTGTGTCTGTCTCCATCTGAAACAGAGTTCTAGGGCATTGAGAATGGGATGCTTTAGAAACAAGGGGCTTGAAGAGATAAAGTTGCATAGTTTTTGTCAGGTTTTTTACATAGTTTTACTGCAGCAGGTGGGAATTTATCCAAGTATTTTAGGAAAATCTAAACTGAACATGCTGTAGCTTTATGTCAGTGTTAAATATCCAACAGCTTCTACACAAGTAAACATTCTCCTATCATCCTGTCATCACCCTAAATTAAATCTGTCCATGTCCACGTAGCTGTCTTGAAACACAGAAGTTGAAAATACATGCACGATTTTGTTTTCTTTTTCTTTCTGAAGTTGTAAAACGAAGTAAACTTTTGTTTGCATGCAATAAATTAGATGTCCCAGCCTTTTTGTTGATCATTCCTCACCCTTTATGCTTCTGTCTCTTTGGCTATTGATTTATCTGCCTCCATTAGCCAAATAGAAGTGTTTTATCAATAATGCTGGAAACAGGCCATCACTTTGAGCAAATGTAAACATACAAAGACACTCACTCACTCACTCACTCACTCACTCACTCACTCACTCACACACACACACACACACACACACACACAGATGCACGCACTGTCTCAGCGACGGCTTTATGGGCCTCCCGCTGTCGCTTTAGTCTAATCCTTGCCATTTTAATGGGCTTCTGGCTTCCTCTAAAAGGGAAACCTTTGAGTATGGTGCACCTCGCATCATCTCGTTGCTCACCTGAGAGGATTCCTCTGATTTATCTGCTGTGTGTTAGCAAAACAATGTCTGTACGTTTGTGCATCTATATGTGTGAGTGTATGTGTGTGTGTTAAGTGGTGTGCATCCAGATCCGGGCCCTTAATCTGTGGTGGTGATGATGACCCAGTTTCGCCCCCACCCCGCCCTCAGCCGTCGGTCGCCAAGGAGACGCTTGCCTCTCATCTCTGAACGGAACCGTCGGATGCTGAGGTTAATCCATCTCGAACGTACGCACACAAACACAAACACACACAATTTAAAGATAACATCATAACTACAAGCACTTTTATTTAAAGTTTATTTAGCTAAGTCTTATTGTGATCAGGAGTTTTAAAGTCTTATTCTCCAAAAATAAAAGACGCTGAATAGGATGTGTTTGGAAGAAGTGTCTCTCCCCTTCTTTCACTATCGCTTTCTCCAACCCACAGTTGAACCAGGATGCAGGCAAATGAGCGACTTTAATGCAAATTCATGCAAACCAATCCTGTCATGATTCGTCATCATCTATACAGCTTTAAAAACCTGCACCTCTGTGTGCTCGTTGAATTTCCTGGTCATTGCAAAGTTTTGCTTTAATGTGAGATGATTTCGGTGAAAATGTTTTGGCCTCTATCTCTGTCTCCTTCACTCTCTCTCTCTCTCTTACTCTCTCTCTCTCACACACACACACACACACACAAATCGCCTGACTGAACACTCTGTCCCTACGAGAGCCGTGTACAGGGATCAAATCAAAGTGAGGGCGCATCTCTGATATATCCCACCTTATTTACCATATCTGACTCATGTCGGTACGGATGGCTTAACCTCCACACACCTCCACACACACTCACACACACACACACACACACACACACACACATGCACACCCACACACCCATCCCCCCACCACCCCCTCTGTCCAGCAATTTATCCGACGAGCCGCTAATCCCACTGGCCCAGATTTTGTCCACAGTCTGCTCCACATGTTGTTACGTTGTCATCCAACCAACTGCACACACACACACACACACACACCACGTCCCAATACCAAACGCACTCACACACATATATGGATTTATATACGTCTGCTCCACCCCCTCTCAGAATGCCTTGTTGCATCATGTGACCTTTACAAGTCATGTGACTCAGAAGCAGCTGCACCTGTAACCTACTGTACTGGGCTACAGCACATGCCGGCAGCAATGGTGGAAAAGAGCTGCTTCCATCTACAGTATGGAAGCAAGCCATGAGTCACCACGAAGAGGAAATGCAAAGATGGATGGGCTCATCATCTTCTTCATCATCATCATCATCGCAGAGGTGGCGGAGCGGCAGGGGTGGTGGCGCAGAGTGTCAATCCCCTGCTGTTTGTGGGTCATGTGCGCATATATTTTTATATTGTGTCTATTTTCTGCCTGTGTGGGTTCCTGTGATCAGATGTATGACTGTTCGCATGTGCCGGGATCTGAGGTGAGGCCCGCCTCGGAGCTTTGTGCATCGCTGCATCACCATGGCAACAGGTCTTCTCGACGCCGAACAACTCCGACACATCCGAGTAGCCGTTGGGCTGAGCTTAAAATGCTCGACATGCAGCACAAGAAAAAGACTGTAGCCTAAATATAAAAGCTGATACGAGGGATGGGAGGTGGGTGTGTATAGAAAGAGTATAGATGCTGAAAAAGAAGCAATGTTTCAAGCTCTTTTTTGTCTCTAGCAGGCCTCAGCCAGAGCAAAAGTCGACTGCACAATAATGCAATACAAAGATGTGAAGCTGAAAGTAAAGAACGCCTTTTAAAAATGAATAAAAACCAACATGCAAAAGGTTAAAAAAAACACACAACAGCACTTGCATTGATGCAAAATAACATCTCAGTTTTGGCAAAAAAAAACTGCTGGACCTTAGGGGGTCAGTGTCTGTGATATATAGTTTAATACTAGATCCATTGTGCCCTAAAAGTGATAAGCAAAACCATAAAATCAATTCTGAGACTGGCTGAAAGATGAAATCCAGATGCTTGAGAGTTTGGAGACAAACCCATTTTTTTCGACTAAGAGAATGATGCCAATTGAACTGACACTAGATGAAAGCAAAGATGACATTCTCCAAATTGCTATAAGGGATGATTCATGTTGGAAATCTTCTTTAGCTGAGAGAAATTGAAAGGCTGAAAACACTCTAAACCTGTCTAGTATGATGAATCAGTCACCTGCTTTTATCTGTCAGGGCCATTTCATAATTCTTCTCTTCTTTACTGTTTTTTGTCATTCCAGGCTCTACTTTTGCCTCCCTGCCCAGTAGTTTTCTCTCGTTATCACCTGCCCAGCAACCCACCTGCACAGCTGTTGCAAATCCCCTCATCAACCCCTCAGCAGCCTATATATACATGTTCCTGCCCCTGTTCCACAGTTGTTTGACAGATTTTTCAATTGTGAAACTTTGCTTAAACACCTGATCATGCAAACATTTAAAATGGCAAAAATTCACAGTGAAATCAATTCGTTCAGCTTGAATCACTCACAGGGGGGAAGTACATTCTCAAAAAGTCCATTGACAAACAACAAGCTCTCTAGTCATGGTGACCTTTGAGGGAGTAGAAAGCCAGAAAATCCACAGTGGAGGAAGCCGTTGTAGCTTCTTAGCTCTGTTGTACCATCCAGCTTTTTTGTTACCCTTTTTTGTCGGAGTGAATGAACTGTATGAACTATTGGCTACAGAGATAATATGCTTGCCCACCAAAGGCGAGGCTTATTTTCCCTTCAACAGTTGAATGAAACGATGAACAATCCTGAGTAGGGCTCCAACCACAGACTGTATAAAATAATGACTGTTTACTGAGGTGATAAATAAAGTGAGAAGTAGGGTTATTTTCTCATGAACTTCCATACAAACTGATCATTTTTGGGAGCCAGTGAAGTTACCCCCTGCTGGCCATTAGAGAGAATTCAGGTTTAAGTCACTTCTGCATTGGCTTCACTTTTCAGACCCTGAACCACACGCTTGACTCCAACTACCAATTTTTTTCATTATTGATTAATCAGCTAATTTTTGTCTAATAAATGTCAGAAAACAGCCTGTTATAATTTCCCAGAGTCGTTTTTTGTCCTAAACCCAAACATACTCTGCTTATTATCATGTATGACAAAGGAAAGTATTAAATCCTGCAGCTGAAACCAGCTAAATTTTGGTACTTTAGATTTTACAAAATAACTTAAATGATATCTTGATTATCAAAATAGATGTTTTGTTGATGCATCCTTGTTTGCTGATGGCATGCACAACATTAACACTGTTTCTCTGTCATTTTTAGGCTTTCAGTCAGGATCATGACACGCCTGAGGCTGCCAATTCCAAATTTCCTACTCCCCGTTTCCTACTCGTTTATTTCACTCATATGGTGAAAAGATTAACACTTATGCCAGCGCTTACTTACGTCCACAACCTTCAGATTTCATTGATCACTTTCATTTGAATAAAAACACTGAAAAATCTAAAGTTTAAGCCTGAGGGTTTTGATGGCTGATTATTCATTTCCCAGTGTTTTATCTCATCTGCCATTTCCTGCATTGTAAAATAAATACACAGCATTATATATAATCTCAACTAAAATATGTAAAAGTCATTCACTTGTACAGTTTCCATGTTTGTATAACAAGTATAACAGGTTAAATATAAGACTTGAGGAAATGCTTTTGCAGAATTTCAGTTTCAGCAGCTTCAGTCTAAAAATAGAAGCTTTCATAAACTTGCAAACTCAACATACTGATGAAAACACAGTAATTGTGGTTTATGTTCAGCTATTCTCAGACTATTATTATCACAGTATTGCTGTAATATAAGTGTTGGTATGTTTATCAGGTCAGTGGATCGTTCCACTTTCTCCTTTTCCCCCCCAGCCCAGTGATCATTTATTCCTTTTAGAATAAAACAATTCTTTAAAATCTGCAGTCTTTGAAGTCTGCCTGCTCGGCGGCTGTTACATTCAGTATCCATTCTGCAGATCAGTTCATCGCAAATCCACAGAGGAGGATGCAAGAGGATATGAGTGTTCACATACAGCCAGAGCTGGAGAACTGCAGCAAAAGAGCACAAAGAGCGAATTCACGAAGGAGGACCACGGCGGGCTGGAGTGGGGGGAGAGGGGAAGGAATAATGATGAAGACAATGAGCGGGGAGATGATGAGAGGAGCAGATGAAAGACAAGTACGATGATGCTGACGATGATGAGATGCAAGTAGCATTTCTGGGTGGGTGGACGGGGATAACAAAACGGGAGGGGGGAGCTGAAAGAAGAGAAGTTTACAACGGCTTCCTAGAGAAAAATGACTCCAGCTCCCCATCGCAGTAAATCATGTCACTTTGCTACATCCTGTCTGTTCTCAACTTCTCACCGGCCTGAAGGCGATAAACAGGCCTGCTGCCTTATTGGAAACAGATGTTGTGAATGGGAGAAAGGCAGACAGACAAAGAAAGAGAGAGAGAGAGAGAGAGCTAGAGGGCAGGGAGAGAAGTCATGGACTGACATAGAAATGCTTGATGGGAAAAAAAGGTTGGTAGCTTTGGCTCAAAGTCCTAATGAGATCAAAATGAGGGCTACTGGTTTCAGGTCAGCCGCCAGTAAAAGGGAGACAATGCTGCATGTCTGCCAAGATATTCTGGCCTGATTATTTCCTCCCCAACAAAGTGGAAACCAGTGACATGATCACATCTACAGTCTGTTTTCTATGATTTCAACTCGTGGAAAAGTTTAGCTTGTTTCATTTAGTGTTACTTCACTTATTTGTATTTGCAGTTTTTGCAGTGAAACATGACTCCAGACTGTGGTTTGTTCTACTTTTCTTAGCATTTCAAGCTGTTATTAATGCCAACATCTATCTATGCACCCATGAATTAATACTGTATACTAAACATTGAGTATAACCTTGTTTTTATGTCCTTTCCCTTTTACTTGTTTGTTATTATGTTCTCATTTGAACTGTTAGAAGAGGCCTGTGGGTGTCATTCGGCTGACCTTAAATCCACACAATAGATAAAGCAAATCTACTGTATGTTTATCTCTCATTCTCATCACCTCAATAAGTTTTCTCTCGCATCTTTGTTTAGACACAATCAGCCAAAATTGCAATAAAGAGCTGAAATGATGGGGCATTTTGCACAGTAAAGTGAAATGGTGACTATTTTGATCAATGTAATATATGTTGTAGGTATTTAACCTCCAAAATAGGTGGTTTTAAAGTGCACATTGGCCAATTTCAGCCAACAAATGTACGAAAGCCTTTACGTCTTGCAGCACATGTCCACGTCTACACAAGAACAATAAGTGTCTTCCGTGTTTTGAAGCTTGTCCAGCCTGTATAATCCTCTTAATCCAATCAACATCAACTCTCTCACATGAGGAGTTGACATGGGGAGGATGAGGTAAAAGCCTCATGCTAAATGTACAATCGGGTGATCTCACATTTTCACCTGCACGTGTGTGTGTGTGTGTGTGTGTGTGTGTGTGTGTGTGTGTGTGTGTGTGTGTGTGTGTGTGTGTGTGTGTGTGTGTGTGTGTGTGTGTGTGTGCGCTTGATGATATCCTAAAATGACTGAAATCTGCTCATCTGTGGCTGAATTTCCCTTTTGATATTCAGGTAAAAGTCACGCTACTAAAGGTGTAACATAACCCTGGCAGGCAACACACACACACACACACACACACACACACACACACACACACACACACACACACACACACACACACACACACACACACACAAAGAAAGAAAGAAAGAAAGAAAGTAAGAGACATATTTTCGTTTCTGTACACACTGAAACACATAGATATCTCTGCTGCTGTAACAGTTTGGCATCAATCAGTGTAAAATAAGCCAGGGCACATGTGGAGGCACTCACACGCACACATAATCGCGCACGAGCTCATTTGAATGGGGCAAATCTAAAACTGACCCAAATGGTTTGGAGATGATCCAGAGTGTAAAATTGATCCGTGAACAGACTGAGGTACCTTTGAGCCTTTAAACTGCAAATTAAAGCCAACCACGCCGCGAGTCACGCAGAGCGCACGCAACCAGCAAAAGTCCCTATGCAAATACCGTAAGACATGAAATGAAAGAAACCAACACAATGATCGTAAGTTGAGTCATTTCTTGCACAGATAAAAACAAACAAAAAAAACCCTACCCATGCTTTCAGCCCTCGTGGAAACTCCCAAAGATACCAGAGCTCACAATAGATGGCCACAGGTTGTATGAAGGGGACAGCATGAAAACAACTGGATGTCCAGTGTTAAGAGAGGGGTAGTGGAGGGTACGGGGTGACGTCACGGCCAGAGCTAGAAATGGATCAGACTTAATTAATAATAATAATAATAATGATACAGAAAGGTGGAAGGAAGAGGCAGATCTGTGGGAACGTTGTTGGGTGATGTGGTGGATTTCCCTCTGAAATGTAAAAAATAGCATCACATGGAAATATACCTGTAAAGTACCTCAAATTCTGTTTAAGTAGCTACAGAGTAAATATGAATTGGAAGGAAGATTGTACTCTTTATTTATGTCACTGATGGTTTTTCACATTATGTTTTTTGAGTGTTTTTTTGTTTTAGATTCTGTTTTAATTGATTTTCCCTTGATAAATGATTACACACTTAAAACTGAAAGTAAAGCCCCACTAACACTCACTTTCTCTTTTGGTATTGTACCGGCCACACTGATGCTTAACTGACAGTGTTGTGTGTACATCAGTGGAAGAAGATGTTGAAGGTCCTTATGCTTATCAGTTTTCTGTTGAAAGGTGAGAGACAAACCTCTATTTTCATTGTGGCAGCTTTATTAATAGCTTACAGGAAAGAGTACTGCCTTATAGTCATGTATATTTCTTCTTAAAAAGACTACAGTACATGATTATATAGCTTTTTTTTTTTAAAGTCATCTTCATTCAAAATGTTTATAAGGACAAAGATATTTGTATGAACATTTTTCTTTTAATCTAATGTGACTGGAGGTTTAAGCTTATTCATATTTGTATGTTGCCTGTTAGTTGTGAATATAATAAATGGATGTTTAGGGGCTGTGTATGAAAGTGCCAGGTTAAAGGGTAACAGAAGACCTGAAGATACATGTACTCATGCCTCATATTTTGAAAATCTGTCAAATGTGCATTTCTTTTAGATTATTATATTCAGAACTTTATCTTTCTTTATGGAGCTTCAAGCAGCTATATGTTAAAAGCCAGGGAATAAGGCAAATGTTTCATTGAATATTATATTTGTTATTATATGTATATTATTGTATACTACAACCCAGTGCAATAGTTTGCTTCAAGTAAGTCTAACAGGTAGATTATTGGTGTAACTGGTCCTGATCCAGAGGAATAGGAAAAAGTAAAGGGGGGGGGGGGGGGGGGTTTAGAGGGGGCCATCATGGCAATAAATTACAGCTTTCTTCACTAATGCACCTTTCAATATAGAAAAATGGAGGCATGGTAGTATGCTCATTACTGATAGCGAACAAGCACCTGTCAATTTAGACTGGTCCACAGTATTTTACGTGGAGAATGTCTCAAAAACAGCTACTTGTTCTCTTTGCCTGTTTTCAACCTCTGTGTTCACCACAACCAACCAGTGTCACATTTATGACTTAGTTTGAAGCTTAAAGTGACTCATTCTTTTTCTCTTTTAACCTCATTCAGTGTTTTTTGTGCTTTACCTGCAGCTTGCATATTTCTTTTCCTCCATGCAGGTCAAACAGCTGTGATTCAAACACAGCAGACTGTGATGGTAAAAGTAGGAGAAGATGTTCATCTCAGCTGTCAGCTCATGCAGACTAAAGATGTTCTTCAGGTCACCTGGCAGAAAGATTTACCTGAGGAGAAGAAGAATATCGCCACATACAGTGAACACTTTGGACAAACAGTGAATCCTGGTTTTAAGGATAAAGTGGAGTTTAAAGATGCTGGACTGAAGAACTGCTCTATAGTTATCAGGAAGGTGATGGAGCAGGATGAAGGCTGCTATCTCTGTTTGTTTAACACGTATCCTGATGGTTCTCTGACAGGAAGAACCTGCATCCAGCTCTATGGTGAGGACTAACTTAATCCTGAAACTTATTTTCATTATGATCGATAGAAAACTGAAACAGCATT
Source organism: Scomber scombrus (assembly GCF_963691925.1). Classification (NCBI taxonomy): domain Eukaryota; kingdom Metazoa; phylum Chordata; class Actinopteri; order Scombriformes; family Scombridae; genus Scomber; species Scomber scombrus. The sequence continues at coordinate 7,246,146 of NC_084993.1, read as the reverse complement.
AATGTGACAGATGCTTTTTCACCAGTAACAGACGATTCTTTTTAGGCCAAACAAGCTAATTTACTAGACATTGAGTTTCATGTCAAAGCTGATGTCTGTAAGAAATGAATTCATGTGAAACAGTATTTCTTTAATGTTGTGTGTTTGCAGAGCTGCATGAACCCATTCTACAAATCAGAGAATCAAACTCTACTGAAGAGACAGTTGTGTCCTGCTCGGCCACAGGTCGTCCTGCTCCCACAGTAACTCTGAATGTCACACAACAAGACCTCTACTTCTCTAACAGCAGCACAGTCAGTGTCACCAACACCAACGCTACAGTCACTGTCACCACTACAGCTGTGCTGTCTGGTTTCCATGGAAACGGTGCACAGGTTGGATGTGCAGCAGGACTGCTCTCAGTCCCTGAAATTCAGGTGTTTAAGACGATTCCTGCAGTCAATCAAACATCTGATGATGGTGAGAAACACTTCAAGAACCACTGATTTATAAATCAATTAATATTTTCTAAATCTGATGTTTGGGTTTAATTTTTCAGGTTTTGGTGATGAATCTGAATCTGATAAGAGTAAGTTAACATTAAAGTGGATCTCAAGTCTTAATTCACATTTAAACTGCAGTAGCTTTATGAATGTTAAGTGCTCACATTTCTTCTTCTCTTTCTCATAGATGTCACTTTGATCCCAGCAGTGGTCGTTTGTATTGCTGTAGTCATCACTGTCGTTTTACGGCTCAAACATAAACATAAGAAGAGGTAATTTCAACTTTAAATTCAGTATCTGTCTTGTTGTGATACCAGAGTCTCACAGTTAATATGCCAATAATTTATTAACATTAAGAGCATACACAGAGTTTAAAGAATCTATACAGACAAAATCTATAAATAAATAATATAAAAATATTCTTAAATCCTTCAGTCTGTTACACAGGGACGCTGAGGAGTTCAAGATGTTAAAAGAACCAATCAAAGACGACCATTTCATAATTCACTTTTACATATTGTTTATTAATTACTTCTTCAGGAAATGATTTAATCTGTCGTCTCTCTGTTTATTTTGACAGTTAAGTTCCTTTCTGTCTCTATATCTCTCTAACTAATGTGTTATTTATACATGAAGCTCATATTGATGTACTTTACTCTTCATGGCTCATTGTGTACTCATAGTCAGTCTGTTTATCCACATAACTGTTAACTGTCAGTGTGATTCAGTGATAGTAATATATATGATGTATTATATGTTATAATGTGGGTGGAAACTGACTCACATCTTAGAACACGCTTAATGAAGCAGGAGAATGAATGCCTGACATAGAAAATGACTGTACATTTGTTTTTGGTTATATCTCTGCTTGAGTTCCCGTCCTTTGGCTGAGTGGGGTTTTCCCTAATTAAGTGGAGCTGCCTCCCTATTGGACACCTTCCTTCCATCTACCTCATCAGCCAAAGTATAAGAACACTGGTCTTCTCAAGATTCATCGCCAGATTGTTTCTGCTGCTACTTGTGGTAACTGTAAGCTCAAACCTCTGAACTCCAAGAGAATCTTCCAGTGACTGATACTCCAGTGTGTTGTGTTTGTTGCATTGTTTTACCAGTGCCTTTTCTTTGTTTTTTCCAGCTCCACCCAGCCTCTCCACCTCAGCCTCAAACTAAACCCTTAGCCAGTCAGATTGAACCTTTTTTGTAGTAAATCCTTTTTCCCATCACTCCACTGTATCTGCATCTGCTTTTGGGTCCCAGTGGACATTTGAGGTGTTTCTTAATGATGAAACATCATCAGTCTGTACTGTTCCAATTCAAAGTCCACATCTACCTACTGTCCAAATATGCACATATAGTGACAGATAATCACACATGAGCTCATTTGAATGCTACAAATGTAAAACTGATCCTAATTGTTTGGAGATGAAATCTTCTAAAGTGTATTATTGATCTGAACTGACAAAAACAATGCAGTAAAATCAGAATAATATGGTGAAAGGGAGCAGACTGAGGTATGTTTGTGCCTTTAAAATGATTGATCAGAGATGCAAATTAAAGCCAAATACGCCGCGCATCACACAGAGAGCATGCTACCAGCAAAGGTCGATAATTGTGGATCAATATTATAGATTTATCCAACTATCACTTGATATTCTTTATTAATAGTGAAATAGTATATGAGTATGTTTTCAACCCCTTTAACTTGCCAAAGCACACAAATCTTCAGATCTTCATCTGTAAAATGACTGAAGCTAAAAACGTCACTTTAGCCTTTAACTAGCTTGTCTATCAGTCATCTTCATACTCATGCACTACAGCACTTCTTTTAAAACATTGTATATTTATCCATCTTTCATTACATTAATGTTTTTTTATGTTACAATGTTTTATGTTACATTTATGTTCTTTTAATGTGATGCCCTTCATAAATACAGACTTTAGTGTGATTAATACAGTATGCATAGCATGGCCAGTGTTGACAGAAATGGAAAGGTTCATACAAAGCAGCAATTGTTCTTTACAGTATGATTCATTTTTCACACAGCTTGTTAAACAGAATGACTGTAGTACTTCAAATGAGGCTGGACTTTCCTATAATTGACCTCACTTTCCGTTGATTCCTAAATGTCAAAAGTCATACTCATGTTTACTGTTATCAAAATATCATGGAATACCAGAGAAAATGACAATAAACCCTCAAACCACCGAATGCGTATTCACACTTCTTCTTTCTGTTTTCTTTTGGGGACTTTTCTTATCACATGGGATTAATGGAGTTTTTGTCAAAGAGAGTGACATCACAGCTGATCATTACAGTAGTAATATTAGAAATATTAACATGAATAATTAGAGAATAGAAGTTTAAATAAATGTTAGTTTCAGAGTGTCAAATGAGGTTGAAATTAGTCTAGGCTTACTTTTTCGCTTCTCCTCATTGTTGCTCTTCATTGCAGAACTTTAAAAAGTAATTAAAATATAATTAATTAATATAATTTTTAGTATATTATCAGATGTACTTACTCCACTGTTTCATATAAATGGCCTGCCTAATGACCTCATAGCAAATTCCCTCCCATAGTTTCACTTTCTCTGTCACACTTCACACACTTCACAACTGGCAGTGTTGGTTGTGCCAGTGGAAGAAGATGTTGCAGATCCTGGTACTAACCAGTTTGCTGTTGGAAGGTGAGAGACAAACCTCCTCTACTATCATTGTAGCAGCTTTATTAGTAGCTTAAAGAACAGAGTACAGTCTTTTTTATTATCATGTATGTTTTTTTGGTTTCTTAAAAAAAACATGATTATATAGCTTCTTTTTTTAAAAAGTCATCCACATTCAAAATGTTTAGAAGTGCAAAGATATTTTAGTGGAAATCCAAAATGTGCTTTTTACAAAATATTTATTCCCTCAGCTGGATGGAAGGTAAAGCTCATTTGTGTTTTTATGTTGCCTATTAGTTGTGAATATAGTGTAATAAATAGATATTGAGGACGCAAGCACAAACGTGGTAGTTCAAAGTTTTAAAAAAAATGGAGTAATGTTTGACCTGTCATGCAACCATATTGGACTATCACTGTGCAAGCAGGCAAGCATTATAAAAATTAGATTTTTTTTCCCTTCTAGATTTGAGAGGTGAAACAGTAAATTAAGCTAAAATCTGTGCTCCAAGATGTACTCATGCATAGTGTTTTGAAAACCTGTCAAACTGCATTTCTTTTAGATTGCAATATTCAGCACTTTACCTTTCTTTATGTGCAAGTCTAACAGGTAGATAATGAGTGTGACCAGCTGATATAGATAAATGATGATATAATACTTTTTGTCCTTGTGATCATATGGGATGAGAGAGAAGTAGGTGTTTTTTACTCCGCCAGAGGAGGGAAACTGTGTGTGGGTGAGGGAGGGTGAATAATGAGAAGTTGATGGCTGAGAACGCTGAGGCCTTGAAGTCATGCTTGATGAATCATGGACATTTCCATAATTTCAGTCTTAGAGACAGTTTGAGGCCATTTTCAAGCATGTTTTGACATTATTAAGGGAACAAGGTTGTACTGTCTTTCCTTTAAAGTCAATCAAAGGTTACCAAGGATTAAATCCACTCATCTCAAGCATGTCTTGTCACACTGCCATGGCTGAAATATTAGCAGAAATTTATAACAGAAATTGTTTTGAAATGTTCACATCAATCTAAAGTAGACACACAGTTTAAACTACATATTTCTTTTCCTCCATGCAGGTCTAACAGATGTGATACAAACACAGCAGACTGTGATGGTAAAAGTAGGAGAAGATGTTCATCTCAGCTGTCAGCTCATGCAGAATAAAAAGGTTCTTCAGGTCACCTGGCAGAAAGATTTACCTGAGGAGGAGAAGAATATCGCCACTTACAGTGAACACTTTGGACAAACAGTGAATGATGGTTTTCAGGGGAAAGTGGAGTTTAAAGATGCTGGACTGAAGAACTGCTCCATAGTTATCAGGAAGGTGATGGAGCAGGATGAAGGCTGCTATCTCTGTTTGTTTAACACGTATCCTGATGGATCTCTGACAGGAAGAACCTGCCTCCAGCTCTATGGTGAGGTCTTACTTAGGCCTGCATTTTATGAATTAATCTGTTCATTATTGTCTCAATTTATCATTTTATCCATGCAATCTAAAAAAAACTGAAAAAAGCTGATGTCTGTAAGAAATGAATTCATGTGAAACAGTATTTCTTTAATGTTGTGTCTTTGCAGAGCTGCATGAACCCATTCTACAAATCAGAGAATCAAACTCTACTGAAGAGACAGTTGTGTCCTGCTCGGCCACAGGTCGTCCTGCTCCCACAGTAACTCTGAATGTCCCACAACAAGACCTCTACTTCTCTAACAGCAGCACAGTCAGTGTCACCAACACCAACGCTACAGTCACTGTCACCACTACAGCTGTGCTGTCTGGTTTCCATGGAAACGACACAGAAGTTGGATGTGCAGCAGGACTGCTCTCAGTCCCCGAAATTCAGGTGTTTAAGACGATTCCTGCAGTCAATCAATCATCTGATGATGGTGAGAAATACTTCAAAAACCACTGATTTATAGATTGATTATCATTTTATAAATCTGATGTTTGGGTTTAATTTTCCAGGTTTTAGTGATGAATCTGGATCTGATAAGAGTAAGTTAACTTTAGTTAAGTCAAAATTTGCATTAAACTGTAATTGCTTTATGAATGTTTAGTGTTCCATATCACATTTTTACTCTTTTTCTCATAGATCAGATTGGTGCACTGGTCACAGCAGTGGTCAGTGTTTGTGTTGCTGTAGTCATCACTGTTATCATTGTCCTGCTACGTAAACATAAGAAGAGGTAATTTCAACTTTTAACTCAGTATCTGTCTTGTTGTGATACCAGAGTCTCACAGTTAATATGGTAATAATGTATTCACATTAAGAGGATACACAGAGCGTAAAGCATCTATACAGACAACATCTATAAAGAAACAATATTTACATGTTCTTAAATCCACTTCAGTAAATTATTTAATCTGTCTTCTCTCTGTTTATTTTGACAGTTAATTTCCTTTCTGTCTCTATATCTCTCTAACTAATGTGTTATTTGTACATGAAGCTGATTTTGATGCACTTTACTCTTCATGGCTCATTGTGTACTCATAGTCAGCCTGTTTATCTACATAACTGTTAACTGTCAGAGTGATTCAGTGATAGAAATATGTATGATATATTATAATAATGTGAGTGGAAATTGGCTCATGTCTTGTTTTTATCTAAAGGTCCAAAACATCTTTTAATGGAGATGGACAACGAGCAGATCAGACTACAGATGTCTGAGGGGACGGAATGGGAGAAACCAGAATAATCATCTTCTACAGTTCTCCTGATCATCTGCACACCTGAAGTCCATTCGACTAATCAACTCCCAGTAGTATATCTACCTGGCTCAGAGTTCCAGTCACTGCCAGATTGTCTGTTTCTCTCCCACCAGTCTTTTATTATGGAACGCCAAGTGAGTCAAAATTCACCTGGTTTCAGGCGACACTTGTTTAATGCCTGGTAGCGCATGCAAATATTGACCCTTTTGCCTTTCCATATTTAAAACATATTTGACACTTTACACGTCACCAACTAAACTATGACACAGGAATAATTATTCAGCACTTACATTATCATGGACACACATGAACACAAATCAAGTTTCACACAGTATTAATTAGAAAAAACTCCCACAATACTCTACTATGATGTTGAATATGTTGATAATACTTTTATAGGATTTTGTGAATTTTTGTACTCGTTAAGGATCTGAGATACTGATACTAAGGATACTGACTGAATACAGTTCACATTCTATTCAGAACTGCTGCTTAACTGTTGTGTTTTTAATGTTTTATTGTTTAATGATTTGTTAGTATTTATTTACTACATTTTACCTGAAAACAACTTTAATTTAAACATCTTTAAACTCAGTGTTAAATTTAGTAACTATGACAGTTTTCTCCATTACCACAGCTGTGTTGTCATTTAGCATGCCATTAAACTTAAATATCAAAAGAAAGTGAAGATTTTCTTGTCCACTGAGTCACCAACAAACTGACAAAACAGGTTTAATCCAGACATAAAATACTTTATTAGAAAAAGAATTTATAATCAAACACACAAGGCTCAGTCTAAAAATTAAAATAAAATAGAGTTTAGTTCTGAACCTGATGAAATGTCAGGATCGGACTGGCACAGTTTAGGAGTAACAACAACAAATCACTCTTTGTGTACGTTCAGACGTGGCATATCAGAAGCAACCATGCAGGAAGGCTTCTGAATCTGAACAGAGGAGGAAGAGGAGGAGGGCATCTTTTTGTAGTTAAACTAAGTTGACAGGCATAAGAGGAGCTACTGCGGCATTAAACATCACCGAGAAAGAGGGTAAACAAAAACAGATTAAGAGGACACACACAGGCACATGTTGTTTGAGTCGATTTACATCACCTGCGGCGGCAGTTTTACTGTACCTCTGACCCTCATCTGACCCAAATATTCATTCTTTGGTTTTTATAGTTGTTGTTTTTTACAGCTGATTACATAAAACAATGCAATCTCTTGACATTTTTCATCAGTGCTTGTGTTTTTATGCTTAACTTATTGTAAGAGTGTAAACCCAAGTACGATCCAGCATTGTATGTTTTATCCCAACCATAAGTTTTCATTTGGGGCAGCAGCTGACAGGTCAGTCACATTTGAATCTGGCTAAGCATAAGCTCAGCTAATTTATGCAACATTTTTATGCTTAAAATAACTCCTAGCCTTCAACTAACCCAAATCTTTTGCTCGACATCAGCAGCTTTGATAGCCATGATCCATTACATGAGCTGGTGTCTCGCTGAGAGATCAGGGAATCAAACAGTTTATAGCGTTCTGTGCAGCTGTCACAGTTTCAGCGGTATAACAGGCCAGTACTTTGGCTGTTTACGGTCACATTTGCTGTCAAAAGTGAGCTGCATCGCCGCTTCCATGGCCAGGATCTTGGCTGCGTCCTTGCCGTACAGCTTCTTCATCTCAGCCGCGCGTCTCTCACCAGGTCGTTCAAAGGGAGGAGCTGCACTGCTCCGCCAGGAGACGACATGCATGTCCTGGTCAGCTGGCACGTAGCTGTCATGCTGCTCTGCTTCCATCTGCTGCTGCTTCTCTGCAAGGACAGGAAACGATTCATTTATAGACACACAGCAGGCAGTCTAATCACCTTACACCCCATTTTTAACTCAAGTTATTGGTATGATTATTTGAGTCGCTCTAGTGCTCAAAAATATTCACAAAACTTTTCTAAGCTCATGATAGTGTCACTCTCGTCTCTCTTACTCAGCTCCTCTCTGTGTTTCTCTGTATGGGCGAAGTACTGCCGGAGCTCCTCGCTGATCTCCATGTTGCTGACGTCACACTCGATCTCACTGTCCGAGCTGCTCTCCTCGTCTCCATCCTCTCCGTCTTCGCTGTCTCCCTCTCCGGCGTCGTGCCAGTCGGCGTAGCGTTCCTGGCTGCTGGGACACTGAGGGTGGAAGTAGCTGGGGCAGTAGGAAGCCTTTAAGGCCTTTTGGTAGGCACGCCTGTGTCTCTGGTGCCAAGCCATAGCCTGCTGGTAATGCTGCCAGTAGCGACTGTATACTGGGCTGGAGAACCAGGACATCACGGTGCTTATGTCCTCCTGCTAAAGACAAGGATCAAACAGTACAGAGATAGTTAGTCTCCTATTATCTAGTTATGGATTAATTTAAAGGTATATTCAACATTTGTGCACACTGGTGGCTCCACATAGAAGTTGAAAACCCACAGAAAACAATTAACAATGATGACTAGACTATTGCACTCAGTAGAGCTCAGATGTCAGCCAGGTAAAAAGTCTTAGTTTTCTTTCAGATGCATAGAATAATGTAATGGATGCATGAGCCATGACAAAGGCCAAAATGTGGCAACAGACTATTTTTTTAGCCTAGCTGATTGCTGGAAATGCCTTTTGGTGCACTTGTTGATCGCTTGCGGCCCCTACTGGACGGTTAACAGGCTTGAGGTGACCATGAGAGGTAATTGAGCATACAGTGTTATAAATGTAGCCTACGGATGATATGGTGCAATCCCACTCTTTGATTTAAGTTAAAGCTGCAAGTAACAATTATTTAATCACTGATTTATGATTTTATCGATTAATTGAATCACTTTGTCTAGAAAATGTCCACCCAAACACACAGATATTCAGTTTGCTTTGGTGAATGACAGAGAAAAGCATGAAAAGAAGCTAAAACCAACACTTTTCTTTAGCATAATTTATAACCTTTACAAATGACGTAATGAGTGTTATATTATCAAAATAGTCGCTGATTCATTTTCTATTGATTGACTAATCTATTAATCGACTAATAGCAACTTAATGTGAGGGAGGTTTGTTTCTCTGAGCTCATTGGTTTGTCTTACCATGACTGGAGGTGCTCTGCTAACACTGCTAACACTGTAGCATCCACAAGCCTGCAGCTAGTGGACAAAATCTGAAAGATACACACATATTGACATTAACAACAAGCACATACAGAGAAAGAGAAACAGTATCTGCCCATTTTAAGGTAAAATAGTCAGCTACAATAAAAAACATTAAGATAACTTTGTGAGTTTAGTCTGAATTTGGTCGAAGCAAGAAATTTGCCCAACTTTATGTCAAGCGACACCACACACAACATATACATGCACACAAAATATAGATTAAACATGTAAAATTATATCTTAAATGGTCAATTTCTCTCATTTACAGACATTTGTTTACCTGTGATGTCAGTTTACTACTGGCGGCTCTTCTTCTCAGGTTTTTTCCCAGCAGCCTTTGAGCCGCAGCAACGTCACTGCCGGCTGCGTAGCGCCATCCAGTGGGCAATGCGGGAACATGCAATAACAAAATGACACATTTATTGATTATTTGATCAATGAAAAGTCACACTTTATGAAACATGTAATATGAAATATCACATGATAGATCGAATGTAATAAATATATTAAATCCAGGTGACTTCACTGTTGTCTATTTTACAGTTATAATATATAACAAAATAAATATAATTAACAAATTAACTATCAAATCAAACATCAAATTTAATCCTTTATTTCATTATTGCAATTGGACATAGTACAAAAAGGTGACAAATTAGACAAACATAGAGAGACAATAGTACAATAAACAACACAGCAGACAAGCTCTTGAGCGCACAAGATACACAATTTGCATCTTTCATGACATTTCATGACATTAGACTGCGGCCTACGTAGGAGGCCTGTGTTTCAGTTTCACTCCTCTCATGTTTCATATGCAATATTATTCTTAAAGGGACATCAAAATTCATCTTTGTGTCTCTGTACTACCTGCTTGGTGTTTATAATGTAGTACAATGGAGTAATATGTATTCTGTGCGTGCATGTAAAGACAGGAAGGCTCTGACCAATCAATCCACTAATTGTTAACAGGTGTGGTTTGCACCTTCAGACTCTGATCTGGAGCTTGGAGTTTTAGTCATTCACTGGTAAAAATGCTGGATAACTGTATTTTTCTTTTAGCATTTGCCTTCTTCTCTGGATCTTCTCTCAACTGAAAGGCAAGAAAATACATTAGTTCTTGAGCTCCATATCCTCATTGATATATCTTTGTCTTTTTACCCTACATGTAGCTAGTGCATTTTCCTTTATACTCATTTTAATTGCCACTGGTTTCTACTCCCTCTTTATTTCACTTCCATATTGCAATGGGAAACATGATGTGCTCACCATAAGGGTCAAAGGTGATGTTCAATCTCCTTATAGCCACAGAGTTAAGTTAGCATGGTTTAAATTGTTCTATTTTTGCTGAATTGAATGAATTTTCTGTAGTGATTTGTGAGGACATTGTGATTTATTTGACGGGGGCTGGGGTGAAAACAGTGTAGTGAGTATTTGAGTGCTGTGAGACATGTTTGTATATCTGGGTCATGCTTTGGCTGGAGGCTTCAAAGCTTTCAGAGGAAATGCAAAGAGACAGATGTGCCTTTTCAAAACACATTTACGACTGTGAGCTTTCAACAGATGTATTAACACAAATAAAACAAGTCTAGAACTAAAATAAGCATTTCCTCCATTGCAGGACATTGAGTTTCTGAAGCATAAATCATTAATGGACATCAGACTCTGACATAGTACTTTCTGTCTTTAAGAAACTTACATGTGCTGTATACAATAACACTGTATTTATATAATTATGCTTTTTTTATTTTTTATTTTCAGCTAAATTCACAATAAAGCAAATCATAGATCATGAATGTTAAGGCTTTAATTTATATATAATATAGGCATAATTTTAAGACCAACAGCACCATATATTTGTATGTAGTCATAATAATAAAACATATGTCCAGACACCATCATCCATTGATCCAGAGGTACAGCATGTTAACACCCACAAACTCACTGAATTATATTATTTTCTTCCAGTTTGTCATCTGTATATCAAAATGCTCAGACATAAAATTAAGTTCAGTTTACAGCTGCCACTGCTTGTTACACCTCTTGACCAAGTTGTTGCAGTAGTCAAGATAAGTCACAAGGAGAGTACTAAATGTTGGAAACTAAATGTGTTGCTTAAAACATTGATACCAGTGATACCTTAAATAACTTAAATAAAACAATGTATACACATAAGACATTTAATATCTTGGTGGAATGACCTTCCAATACAATGATATCTACTTCCTCTGGTGGGAGGCCTCATGTTATGCAAGTGTGCAAGTGAAGTTGCACCTATGCTTTCAGATGAGGAACTAAGCCCCTTATCTGAAGCCGTGTCTCGAACATTACAAGTGAGAAAGAATAATCAGCAGAGTAAAAGCCACAACACCCACAGCAAAGATTGAGAGAAAACTGCGGTTTCTGTTATGCACTTCCTCTTCTTTCAAGAGTGCTTGACTGTAAGTAGTCAAATTAGAGAAATTCGATTGTGCAAGGGTCTCTTTTCACACATTTCTGGGCCTGAGCATAATTTATTTGTCCGTCTTTGCAGTAGATGAGGACACAAATGTCAATCTGTCCAGAAGCTCAGCATTTAAAGACTGTTTGCATCCTGTCAGACCAGACACTCATCTTTCTTGAAATGACGTGTTCAAAAAAAAGAAGGAACAGAAAAGACAGATTTGTTGGCCATTGATTTAACACTAACATGTCTCGTTTAGAAAGTTGTCCATAATCTCCTTATTTATCATAGCTATAAGAAATCTTAGATATGCTCGTCACCACAAAAGAGGACAGTTTCTTCTTGCTGCATATGTTTAATCATATAATCATGCAATTAAATCAACATAACCCCGTAAACCGCTCTGCCCAGTTCCACTTTCCCTTAACCCTACATCCATTTAAATCTCTCTGCTGTAGTGTGTGTGTGCGTGCGCGTGCGCGTGTGCGTGTGCGTGTGTGTGTGTGGTCCAGCTGAGGAAGCTTTGACCAGAGTGAGACGAAGAAAAGATGTCCTTTCATCCTCTGTAATGTCACCCAAAAACCCCATACAGATTAAATCATAGTTATACACCTGCTGGCACTGTGGTCACATTACAATGAGTAAGGAAATGGGATATTAAACTCAACCTGGCTTAAAAATAGCTTAATGATGCATTCATTGAAAAAAACAGTGTTGATGATTTCATAGTGAGCTTCACAACATTGGTCATAATCTTGAGCCTTGTCTTGGTGTTTGCTTGTATTGTATTATCGCGGCAAAATCTAAACCAGTACCTATGTTTGTTGTGTGGTATTTTGTGTTTGTAATTTGAGGTGAAGCTCAGCAACAGTAGCTGTGAAGGTGGATCTGTTATTTAAAGCCACAAACACAGTTCTGAAAGTCACTGAAGTACTCGAATTTCACATCCAATTTAATTTGGGACCCTGCTTCAAGAAAAAGACCCCAGCCTTGGTAAGTTTGGCTTTGCATAAATTTTTTTTATAGTCCACTCTAGAGCACATATCGATGTTTTTCTTTCTAACGATTCCAAGATTCACCCACATATTGTCACAACGTGAAAGTAAAAGCAGTCATGCCCTGCACTTCCTCTTCAGGACATTTCTTAAGGTGTCTCTTTATAGTTTGAGGTTTAGGGCGCCAAAGGAGTTTGTCGAAGTTGACACTCTTTCCTCTTTAGTTTAGTTTACTAGTTTCCTGCAGCAGCACTATTGTTTAGACCTTTCAGCTAATATGGGTGAGTGGAAACTGTGGTTTTTCCTACTTCTGCTGCCTTGGTTGTGTTTTGACATTGACAGTACTGCACAGGAGTTTTTTTCATTACGTGAAACTTATCCAAGTAAGTCAGTTTTACAGTTTGGAAGAATTGCAAGCATTTTAATTTTCTTCCACTTTTGACGCCTCAACTTTCTTATTGCAGAGACTATTGTGAAAACCATATCTGGGGGAGAATCAGATGTCACTCCACTGTGCACCACTGCTCCACTGCGTACCATCATGCTGATAGTGTGTAAAATCAGAACCAAGAGGAGCAGAGGAGAAGAGTGTCGCCTGCTGTATCAGTACGGAGAGGAGATTGATAATGATTGTGACTCCAAATTCAGACTGATCAAAGGAAACCAGACTATATTTCTCCACCTGACCGGTTTAACATCATTGGATGGTGGGAACCACAGCTGCGAGTGTTCACATGCTGGAGGAACAGGCACTCTCCAGCTCAATATCACTGTGGAAGGTAAAATTCATTTATTTTCTTGCTTCCGTGTGGCTTTCAAAGCTTTGTGGCTGCAGTGTTAAAAGGAAAGTCTGCAATCACATCCAAGTGAAAGTGCTGGATAATGACTGAGAGAGAGAAATGGCTTGAATGCTGTCTGCTGACGTGACAATATTTCCTGAAAGTCACAATTATGTGGAACAGATAGCTCAGGCTCAATGTTTCAGTGCATTCAATTTGAGATTAAGTCCATAATTAAAGTGCAAAGTAGAGTTTCATCAACATATAAGTTTTAACAAAGTGCACAAATCTGTGTGTCATATAGACGTAGGTTTGGCCACAAAAATACTCAAACGAGGCTCAGAGTTGCGTGTGAGCTGCGATGCAAATAAAGAATACAATAGGGAGGCTAGAAAAAAGCCAAAATCTATCACAGAGAGATGAACATTTGGAAAAAAATTAAACATTTAAAAAAAATCAACATTTGGGTGGGCTACTTACTACAAAAGCAGACCTGTGCGGACAAGAAAAAGCAGAATAAGCGAGACAACCGGTAGTAGGAGCAGCACATATCTTGCGGGTGAGCGGAAAATCACTTTGCACAGTGAAGAAAAAGCCTTTTATGATTGCACGGCGAGAGAAAAATGGTCTCCAGGATGTGGGCGGACATGTTTTTCTTGTCAACAATCATAACTTCATGACCATGGTGTCAGAGATGCAAACCAAAGCAACAAGAGCTGTTCAGAATCAGCTTGCTCACTCCCACGTACTTAGAGACTTCACACCTTGAGAGGTGAAGGGTGGCATCTACAAGGAAGGTGTAAAGCCTTTGCTCATGTCTATGCCTGCAAACTTCAGCCAAGTATTGACAGCAAAGGGCGCTAAAGTGTTAAAAAGGCTGTAAATAAGATATGTAACTGTCCAAATACTTACTGTATGGCCTGCATCTGTACCACATCATTTTGACTTTCAGACAATAATGTCACATCAGCCTCCAGTGGTTTTTGATTCAGAAAAGATGTCAGCAGTCAGATTGTTTTATTCCTGTTTTTTAGGAGATGAAGAGGAGGAGGCCAGCACTTTCTTTAATTCCCTCATGGTGGTCGGTGGTGTTGCTGCATTTGTCATTGTATCTGGAGTTTTCCTCGGACTAATCCTGAGGAAAAATCATTGCAGGTGAAAGATTCTAACTTCATATTGTGCTTAAAGGCAGTTTGTGTTAGAATCCTGAAAAGCACTGTATCTATAATTCTCCATCCCTTCTTATTTTCAGACACCACACAAGGTCAGAACAACATGAATTTCCTGAATGTGAAATCCCCTGCCCTTTGGTGAGTAATGTTTTCTTTAGAAATGTACTATTAAAATAGACTACAGCCAGCGGAAACAGTACATTTTACACATACAGTAGGTTTTTCTTTAGCTTTAGCTGTCACACCATTCTAAGGTGACTCAAACAACAACGGTGCGATAATGATTTTCACACATGGTGCAAAGTGTTAAAATAGGAGGAGGGTTGCTGCATCTTACTTAAACAAAAATGTCTGATGCCAGAAGTCACACCTTTTAAGGGCACATTTCTTGTAGTTATTAAAATATATGATATGAACAGGCACATTTACATAGTAAAGGAGAATAGAGAAAGAAGGCTGAAGATTGCGGATCAGAGGTGTGATGAGGGCGGATGTGATGACCTCGAAAGCTTCAGTATGACTCAGGTTTCCTGACCAGAGATGTATGTCAACCAAATGTAAAACATGTTACTTGAAGGATTTTGTTACCACTTACCACTCAGTATTTTTTATAAAGGATTTATAAGTTTTATCTAATAACTTAATGGTTTTATAATCATTTTATGCACATTTCTTTTAAAATGTTTCCCCTAACCTACTGTAATATAACCAACCTCATTTAACTTTTACTGGGTTAATATTTATAAAGTCTGATAACTAACCAGCTCTTTTATAGTTTAGACTTGATATCTTAGCATAAAGTGGAAAACCTCACTAGTAAATGTATGTGACTGCATGTTTTATAGCTTTTTTGGTTACATATAGAACCATTGTAAATTATTGATGAATCCTTATGAAGGCTGTTAGTTGTTGCTTATAAACCTTCTTATAAAGTTTGATTGAATGGAGGTTTTCATATGTTTTTTATAGGAAGATGATGACCTGTATGACCCCTACGAAAACCTCCAGCTGCCTACAAATGATGTCTATGAAGCAATTTCCTCAGTACGCTATCAACGTTACACCCACTCACTTTCACCCGGGGACAATATACCAATGACCCACTTGTACAGGAAATAAAGGGAAGAGAAACTGATGGGAGTTGTGGTATTTATGAAAAACTTAAACCAAAAGTCAAACTACTGTATCACACTTGTATTGTTACTATAATTATTGGGACAGTGTAAGTGTAAAGTTTTTTTAGATATATTGAATTGAAGATTGCAGTGCAGTTTTCACATACTAAAGATGCAAAAGCATTGTGCTTTTGCATCTTTAGTATGTGTGTCAGTCATAATTTATAACGGTTATGTTGTTTATTTATAGATTAGCCTCCAATACTCTCCTCTCAGTACTTTTATAGATACACTACAATGTTCAGATGTTTTTGTTGATGATTTTTGTTTATGATGTTGCTGAACTACTGTAGAAGCGACAAATCAAGAAATACTATAATGTGTTTAAAATGCTTTATCAGATCATTTCTTACATGTACACTACACAAAAAGAAAGAAGTGTGGCTTACCAGCATTAAAACCAACCGTGTTCATAACATGTTCATACTGCAAAACTGTTTTTGACTGTTTGAATTTATCCAAGTGCTCTAACATTGCTCTAACAAGTTCTTGAATGTAATAGAAGTGAGTGCATGTATGGTTTATGTGTTCTCTCTTTGCATTCAACAACTTAAAGTGACGTTTGGGAAATTAAATTTTTTCCACTCAGGATCATTGAAAGTAGAAGCGGTCAGGTTCACTTCTGTATTAGGATGTTTTGCTCATAGTGAACATTAGTGCGAACAAAGTAGCATTTCAGAACTGTAATCTGCAGTCAAAGCAGTATATTTGACCTTTGTTCAGTCTACTTTTGGCCAGTATGGATGGATGGAAACAGTGCTTTTTTCTGCTTCTGCCACTGTGTACTGGCAGTAGAGGTACTGTACTAAAACTACTTTGTATTATGTCGGATTTATGCAGGTCATTTTGTTATTTTGTGTTTTAAAAGTGTTGAATGTAATCCACTAAGTTTCCTTTTGATTGCAGTGACTGTTGTGAAAACCACTTGGAACGAATCAGACATCACTCCTGTATGTATGAATGAAAACTCAGGTGTTATTGTAGTAGTTATATGTAAGGTCAACACAGGGAGACATCGGGGGGGAGACTGTCAGCTGCTGTACACGCAAGATGAACAATTTCACCACGAATGCGACTATAGGTTCACACTGATGACCGTGAACCAGACTGTATTCCTCAACCTGACCAGTTTAACACCAGTGGATAGTGGGAAGTACAGCTGTGAGTGTTCATATGAAAGGGGGACATATGTTGTTGATCTGGATATAACTGTGGAAGGTGAGTTTAGATGGCTTATGTTTAAGTTTTTCAGTCAGAACAGATGAAATAACATGCTGCAGGTGTTTATTTGGGTTTTTGTGACCATGTGCAGGAGATAAAGATGGCGCCACTTTTTCTGGCATAAAGTTCATCGCTACAGCCGTCATCACTGTGACTGCTGCAGCTATATTCATCACAGCAGCTGGAATCATCTGTACATATTTCCGAAAAGGGAAAAATCGCAGGTAAAAAACTTTAAACATGTATAATAATAATGTTTTTATAGTGAGTCATGGTTAGAAGTACAAGTAGTTTTCTTTTTGTTGGCACAGAAATGTAAGATTTTCCTAACAAATGGTCATTTCTAGTTTCTTGAGTTAAATAAGAGTGAAAGTTAACAGCATTTTCTTCTTTTTTTAGGCTGTATTGTTTCAATCTTAAGCAACTTTTGCTCTCATATTGTGCCTCTACTAACTCTTAACATTTAAATTAATGTGCCCTAACAGAGAGAATACAAGTTCACGACTGTCTGAATTAAACAGAACTGAAACTACCCGTTATTCGGTGAGCTGAGTCGTCTAAACACAGTAGTTCTGTTTTATGCTCCTCCTGTGTGTGCTGCATAATGATTTTGAATTGGTTTTATAGGAAGATGACCATTACACAAGCCTGCAGCAGCCAGCCACTGATGAATACCAAACTATCCCAAGTCATTTTGATACTGAGGCAGATCAAACCAGTGTCAATGAGATAATCAACAGTTTTAAAGATGAGGAAACGGGTGACTACGGGGATTCCCATCCAGCTTACCCCATCTATGAAACAGTATCAAACTAAGATGGAAATGATGCTATGAATATCAACACATGGACTTATTTTCTTCATTTATAACTTTAAAATAAATAAATGTTGACTTGCTAGTATAGTTTAATGTTTTTGTACACTATTGCTATATATGTTAACTGAACATTTGCAGTAGGGGAAAACAAATACATTAAAGTCAAAGTTAAACTTTAAATGGCAAAATGGTTCTTCTTGTCCTCTGTCTTCAGTCTTTTCTTGTCTTTTACACCTTGCTCACTGAGCTCAGAAAGTAGGACACTCCCACTTTCAATGGCAAGCATTAATCCTCTCTTTCTTTGCAGTCAAAAATAATACCAACATGTATTTAAAATGTATTATTTATAGTTTATTATCATTAGAATGAAGAACATGTAAGTGCTTCCATGCAGTTGCCATTTGCTTCACCCTCACAGTGCCTTTATATAAAAGCAGAAGGCGTCTTGCGTCTGCACTTCCTCTCTAGAAGCGTACACACCATCTAGCTCTGTGTCAGCTCGCACTTTTCATCAGCGGGGTCGGGGGACGTGCTGTCCACCCACACTGAGGGGACCCTTACTTTACATTGCAAGCAGCAGTGTGACTGTAGCTTGACCATTATGGGCGTATGGGAGCTGTGGTTTGCTCTGCTGATGCTGCTGCCGACAACTTCTGTTATTGACTGCCAAGGTACTGTACTCACAGTAGTTTTTATCATGTATAACTTGTTTGCTGTTTATCTTATTGTCTTTGGTTTAAAGAGGGAATATATTTTTCTGTAAATTGCTTGTTGTAGTACTTGCTTGTTAGGTGGATTCATGTTGATTTATGGTTGATTGTTTTGCAGTGACTCGTGTGAAAACCACCGTGGGAGAAACGTATGTCGCTCCGATATGCACCAATGAAACAATGAATGCAGTTTTAGTTTTAGTGTGTAAGATCACGACAGAGAACAGCAGCGGAGCAGAGTGTAAGCTGTCGTACAGAATTGGAAAGGAGATACTTAATGAATGTGACTCCAGATTCACAATTATGAAAAAGAATCAGACTTTCTTTCTTCAGCTGACCAGTTTAACCCCAGGAGATGGGAACTACAGCTGTGAATGTACAAAACGTGAAGGAACAGTTACTCTCCATCGTAATATCACTGTGGAAGGTAAATATTGGATTTCGTATTGCGTAAAATATACAATATTACATAATACTATTGGTAAAGTAGAATTTTAAAGGCCCCCTCCAGACGTTTATTAAGACAGTAAAGGGTATCTGATAGTCTAGGTTTTCCACAGAAAATGTATAATTGCCAATTTAAATGTCTTATAATTACACCTACTGCTTTTCACTCATTAAAAATGTCAGAACCTAGGCAATGAATATGCAAATATTGTTCACTTCAAAAGTTGATCATCTTCACTTCAGACGTTTCACACTCCATATCACACTTTTAAAGGTCGTATATTTGACTATGACTCCAAACTAGTTTGGGATGCTGCAAATCATGCTCGCCCTAAAAACCTGATTATCAGTGAGCTCAGAGAAACTTTCCACTTTCAGCAGATAAATGTGAAAACAGTGGAGCTCAAACAACTGTTCAAACAACATATTTTTGACTGGAGGAGGCCGTTAAATGTTTCTTTACAAATAAAGTAAATGGCTACTAATCTCATTTTTCTGACGTGTTTTTTTTATCCTTCATTCTATTTAGATGATGATGAAGAAGCCACCAGTTTGACAGACATGCCGAATATAAAGATATATATTGGTGTAATTATAGTCTTCATCATAGCTGGAGTCATCCTGGGAATTATCTACCGAATAAATCTTCATAGGTAAGATATCATGCTCATTCTTAATGTTACGACTAGATCATCTTTAATAAAGCTTATAGCTTAGTAATGGAGAGACATCAGTGATACACATTTTGTTACACATGGAAACACTAAAAAATACTATTTAGTAATGAGTTATTGTTTATTTATCCAACAGAAGACAACATGGACCAATGACCAATCCTCTAAACATGGTAATGTACACCAAAATGTTGCATCTAATTTGTTGGTGCTGTTCATTTAACTTATAAGCAAACATATTTAGACATTTCTGTCATTCTGCAGGAACCAGAGGAAATTGAGGCGTACAGCACCTACACACAGAGAGTGAACTCACTTTATTCAACTGTTGGTCTACACACTTTTAGTACTAATTATTCAAATATGTTTACCACAGTAGAATTTCAGTGATGCTTTAATTATACAATATCCAGTATTATGTGATGTATGTTTTAATGAATAATAAGTGAAACAAAGCCTGATGTCCACAAGGTGACACTATGTTACATATATTTGTATTAGACTCTCCTGTAAGACTATTCCTCAAAATGTATTTCTGTCTAAAACATTCATGCTTATTTTTTTTATATAAATTGTAATATTTTTGTATATTTAATCATTTTAAGAGCAGAATAGTAAGATCAATGTACTGTTTGCTAAACATAATGATGATCAGAATCAATTATGTAATAAATAAAAAGTGAAACCTGATTGTACATTTGTTGTCAGTTTGTCAAATTGCTGCAAAGCTGTAAAAGTTAAATATTTAACTACTAACTATAGTTTCAGACTAGTGAATTACTAAATCAGGTTGCACCACCAAACCTTCAAAATAAAAAACAGCTCAGCTAGTAAACACTTGAGTAATGTGTAAACTTCAAATAAAATGTGGACAAAACTTTATATTGGTGGTATATCCAACTCCAGAGGTGGTCTGAATATTACTGTAGACCTGATGTTTAAAGACGTTTTCTTTCATGCACCTACTGTACTCTGTTTTACCTTCAGTGTCTAAATATAGTAGCACAATCCCTTCCTTTTCACAAGCAATGAGACGCCAACTCGTAACTCTGAAGGTCTAACAGAGTAGAATGTAGAGAGAAAATAGTTCAGATCTTCAAACATCAGGTCTGCAGTCATGTGTTCAGACTGTGGTTGAAGTTGGATCCACTAAGAAACCAACCAATGTGACGTTTGCTACATTTAAAGTTAGTCCACTCAATAACAAGCTACATCATGTTACATGCTTTAACAGACATTCACTGTCGTGGTTGTCACATTTATAGAGGCCTGTGCTTTCGATGCAGATGGCAAGCAGCATGCTCTTATAAGCACACTTCTTTTAGCGGTTTAGACACATCTTCCCCTTCACTTGAATGAGAAAGTGAATGGTACTGTACACATATAACCATGTTATACGTTTAACTATTTTCTGAATTCATAGTTGAATACTGGCAGATTATTTAGAAAAAAAACATTTTTTACCTGTGAAAACTATGTGGAGCAAATATTTAATATTTGATTCAGAGAAGATGCCAGCATCACATTATCTTGATATTTCACCTGACACTTTTTGTCTTTACCATTTCCTAGAAGACGAAGAGGTCAGCTCTGGTATTTTGCCTATTCCTACGTCTTTGGCAGTAGGAATAAGTTGTGGTGTTACTGCATTGATCGTTGTTATTGGAGTTTTTTCTTGGATTCATCCTCAGAAAATGAGTTTGATTTGTCACTAACTGATATTTCTTCTTATGTGAAACTCTTACATCTGAACCAGTCTGTAGATTTTACTGTAACATGAACTGATTTGCGTGAACAGGCCTCAATAGCTGAACTTGAACCAAGTTCACCAGCATCAACTGTGTTTTTGTCACGTACAATAGTCAAACTAACACGATGCTGTGTGAAGACGAAGCCACAGTTTGCTTTTACAAAAAGCTTGTAGGAGGAGGATGCTTGCTCTTTGCACAGGCCTGCAAATATGCGATGACCGCAAAAGCAAACATGTCAGTGAAAGCGAATATCAAGATGTAGTCTGTTATCCTAAGTGGACAAACTTTCTTTAGGAGATAAACTCAGCAAAATGTCACATTGGTTTGGTTCTTAGTGGGTTCAACTCCAGTTGTAGTCTGAACACATGACTGTAGACATGATGTTTGAATATCTGAAGTGTTTTCTTTCTGTATTGTACTCTGTTTTATCTTCATATGAAAGCACTCATGCCTTGCACTTCCTTTTGAGACAAGACATCAGCTTGTACCTCTGAGAGAGTTTGAGGTTTAGGTATCTAAAGATCAGATCAAAGGGGAGTGTCAGTTTCCCACCTTCAGTACAGTAAACCTTTTACTGTTACCAGCACTCAAACTGTTGCTCACACCTTTGACCAACATGGGTGTTTGGGAACTGTGGTTCGTTGTGCTTCTGCTGCTACCTGTATATAACAACCACCAAGGTACTGTACAGAAAACAATCTGACCTAATGACCAATCTTTCAAACATGGTACTGTACACCAAAATGTTGCTGTTTTATGATTGATTGTTTGCAGTGACCCTGATCAAATAGGAGTAATACAATTGTTTCCATTGGTGTATTGGACCCTGGTATTGGTGATCACTGCCCTGTAGCCTGTTTTAGGAGCACTCACTTGATCTTAAATCATTGTTAAGCATCAATGGTCGCCTACTAGATGCTCTGGGAATAATTGTTATTGTATTGCTTTAAGATATTTAAGAAACAGATGTACAGCTCTGGTGAGGAAAGCCAAATCAGAATATTTTCTAGACATATTCAAATCCACCAATTTTTTTGGAAGGCTGTAAATTCAATAAAAATAAAAACTTTTCTTAATTTTCCAATCAAATCAAGAATTGGGGATTAGCTCCCTCTCCTGTCAATAATAAAGTATTCTCTGTTTCTAGCAGCCAGCAGTTTACTCTAGATCCTGTCTCTTTAAACGTTGTCAAAGATGCTCTCCTTGCCATTGAGGAAAATTTAGATCAATTTTTCCTTAAGCACTCGGCCTATATTATCTTAGAGCAAATAATAACCCATATTTTCAATCTCTCTTTCTTCTGGTGCAGTTCATGCTGCATGTTATACCCCTTCATAAAGGAGGTGACAAGAACTGTATTAATAACTATAGACCAATATCCAAATTACCTTGCCTTGCAAAAAATTCTTGGATCACTAGTTAACAATCAGTTGAAAGAGTCACGTTAGTTTGATTCTTAGTGGATCCAACTTCAACACTAGTCTGAACACATGACTGTAGACCTGATGTTTGAAGATCTGAACTATTTTGATTCTGTACTGTACTCTGTTTTATCTTCAGTGTCTTCATATGAAAGCAGTCATGCCTTGCACTTCCTTTACAGAAGAGACGAGACACCATCTCACAACTCTGAGAGAGTTTGAGGTTTAGGTATCAAGATCAGATCAAAGGGGAGTGTCAGTTTCCCCCCTTCAGTTCAGTAAACTCTTTACTGCCAGCAGCACTCAAACTGTTGATCAGACCTCTTGACCAACATGGGTGTTTGTGAACTGTGGTTCATTCTTCTGCTGCTACCTGCATATAACAACAGCCAAGGTACTGTACAGGAACTAGTTTCTATTATTTATCATTTAAGACTGTAATTGTTTTCTAATCATCTTTGGTTGAAAGAGAACAACTACATATTTTCTAGATTTCATACCGACTTTTATTATTGATTGTTTGCAGTGACTCTTGTGAAAACCACTGGGAGAGAACCATATGTTGCTCAAATATGCACCAATGCAACAATTGATATCATCACATCTGTAACGTGTAAGATCAGCACAGAGAGGATCAGAGGACCAGAGTGTAACCTGACGTATCGCATTGAACACGGCTTAAAGCATGGATGTGACTCCAGGTTCAGACTCATGAATGAGAGTCAGACTATATTTCTTAACCTGACCAGTTTAACACCAGAGGATAGTGGGAACTACAGCTGTAAGTGTGTACAACGTGACGGTGAATTTCCTCACCATCTTAGTATCACCGTGGAAGGTAAATGCTGCATTTATTTTTCTCTGCAATATAAAATATTACATGATAATACTGATGAAACAAGATCTTAAAGATCCCCTTTCTTATTTATTAAGACATCTAAAAATACTCCACTTGAAACAATAATGTCTGTTTTACAGTCTAGGTTTTCAACAAAACATGGATAATAACCAATTTAAATTTCTTAGAATTTATATTTGCTTACTTTCCTTCATTAAAAATGACAGAATCTATAAATATGCAGATATTGCTAATTTAAAAAGTTAAACTACTTTAGAGAAGACGTGTCCCACTTCCCCGTGAAGTTTGTTCTCGCTGTTTATGCATAGGCGGCTTCATGTCTCCATATCACACTTTATAAGTTGTATATTTACCCCAATATTGGCTCTAAATGTGGTGTCACAAATCATGATCACTAGCTCGTCCCTTAAAATCAGATTTTCAGCAGATAAATATGAAACAGACTTCCAGTGTCAAACTGCACGCATACACCATTCAGCCAAGTGGAGCTCAAACATCCAACTGTATGCAAAAGAAGAAAACATGTTTCTGACTGGAGGGGGACTTTAAATGTAAAGCAAATACTCATGTCATTTTTCTGACAAGTTTTTTCCCCTTCACTCTATTTTAGTTGATGATGATGAAGAAAAAGAAGAAGACACAAGTTTGACATACATGCTGAATATAATAAAATATATATGTATAATAATAGTCTTCATCATAGCTGGAGTCATCCTGGGAATTATCTACAGAAATAAACTCCATGGGTAAGAAATCATGCTCATAGTTCATTTTTGGAAAAGATTATTTTTAATAAAGTTTATAACTTTTTATTGTAGATACATCAATGGTAAACATTTTGATACATCACTTGCAACACTAAAACCTATTTAGTAATGTGTTATTGTGTTTATTTATCCAACAGAAGACAACATGGACCGATGACCAATCCTCTAAACATGGTAATGTACACCACAATTTTGCATTTAATTTGTTGGTGCTGTTCATTTAACTAAAAGGAAACATATTTAGAAATGTCTGTCATTCTGCAGGAACCAGAGGAAATTGAGCCGTACAGCACCTACACACAGAGAGTGAACTCACTTTATTCAACTGTCGGAATACAAAATCTTAGTACTAATTATTCAAATGTGTTTACCACAGTAGAATGAATTCAGTGATGCTTTAATTATATAATATCCAGTATAATGTGATGCATGTTTTCCTGTTGAATAATAAGTGAAACAAAGCCTGATGTCCACAAGGTGACACTATGTTACATATATTTGTATTAGACTCTCATATAAGACTATTCCTCAAAATGTATTTCTTTGTTAAACATTCATGCTTAATGGTTTTTATATAACTGTATTATTCTTATATGTTTAATATTTTTAAGAGAAGAATAGTAAGATCAATTTACTGTTTGCTAAACATAATGATGACCAGAATCAATATTGTAATAAATAAAAAGTTAAACCTGATTCATTTGTTGTCAGTTTGTCAAATTGCTGCAAAGCTGTAAACGTTAAGTATTGTACTAGCTAGTTTCAGACTAGTGAATTACTAAATCAGGCTGCACCATTAAAACATCAGAAATATCTCTGCTAATAAACACTTATGTAATGTGTAGACTAAAAATGAAATGTGGACAAAACATATTGGTTTGATATCCAACTCCAAGAGTGATCTGAACATGTGACTGAGTCTTCATATGAAAGAAGTCATGCCTTGCACTTCCTTTTCAGAGTAGACAAAACATCAGCTTGTACCACTGAGAGTTTGAGGTGTAGGTATCTAAAGAACTGTTCAAAGGGCAGCGTCACTTCCCCCCCTTCAGCACTGAGACATTTTACTGCCAGCAGCACTGAAACTGTTGATCAGACCTCTTTACCAACATGGGTGTTTGTGAACTGTGGTTCGTTCTGCTTCTGCTGCTACCTGCATATAACAACAGCCAAGGTACTGTACAGGAACTAGTTTTTATCCTTT
Organism: Scomber scombrus; assembly: GCF_963691925.1. Classification (NCBI taxonomy): domain Eukaryota; kingdom Metazoa; phylum Chordata; class Actinopteri; order Scombriformes; family Scombridae; genus Scomber; species Scomber scombrus. The sequence continues at coordinate 7,220,713 of NC_084993.1, read as the reverse complement.
ATCATTTAACACTGCCATTGTTTTCTAATCATATTTAGTTATAGAAGATTTAATAGAATAATAATAATAGAATAACTAAATATTTTCTATATTTCATACTGACTTTTATGACTGATTGTTTGCAGTGACTCTTGTGAAAACTACTGGGAGATAACTGTATGTTGCTCCAATATGCTCTGATGAAATAATGAATATCATAGTAGTAGTGTGTAAGATCAGCACAGAGAGGAGCAGCGGAGCAGAGTGTTACCTGGCGTACAGATATGGACAGGAGTTATTTAATAGATGTGACTCCAAATTCACACTTATGAAAAAGAATCAGACTTTCTTTCTTCAGCTGACCATTTTAACACCAGAGGATAGTGGGAACTACAGCTTTGAATGTGTATATCATGGAGGAACAAATACTCTCCATCTTAACATCACTGTGGAAGGTAAATATTGGATTTATTTTCTTGCTTTTGTGTTTTCCTCTCAGTGTGATGTGTTATGTGTTTTTCTGCATTCATAGATAAATATTTGGAGTTTACTTGGAAACAAAACGTCATAAAATAATGCAGTCAGTAGTTTTATTGGAAACCATAGAAGAGCTGATGTATGTGTGTGTGTTTGGGGTGTCATTAATTCTGATATTTCTTCTTATTTAAAGAAACTGTTCAAGAACAGACACATCTGGATTGTCGGTATGTTAAACCCCACCTCTTTGGTGAGTGGATTTGAATCTTGAAAAGCAGAGGTTTCACTAAATGTAGTGACTCAGTGTCTCGACCATTGTTCGACATAATGAAGCCAGACTTTTAAAACTTCATGCATTCAAATTCTGATCTGTTTTTATTGGATAAAGATGACCAAAACAACCCCTTCACAAGCCTTTAGCTGCCAACAAATGATCTCTACCAAACTATCTCGTCAATACACCATCAACATGAAGCCTAGACAAATTCAGCCATTTTATACAAATCACTTATCAGATCAGATAGAAATACTCTATAAAACAGTTACAGTGGCTGGATGGTTGAAAAAAATCAAACTTTATTCAGATTTTTCCTTCATGTATTGTGAATTACTTCATTTTCAGCTGAGAGGATGTTTAAATTTAGAGATGCCATTACTGAGCTTTAATTATACAATATCCAGTGTAATATGTTGCATGATCTCCTATTGAATACTAAGTTAAACTAAGCCTGATGTCCACAAGGTGGCAGTATGTTACATACATTGGTATTAGAATCTTATGAGACTATTCCTTAAAATGCATTTCTGTCTAAAACGTTCATGTTTGTTTTATATAAGTTGTAAAAGTTTAATATTTTTAAGAGAAGAATAGTAAGAGCAATGTACTGTTTGCTAAACATAATGATGATCAGAATCAATTATGTGAAAAATAAAAAGTGAAACCTGATTGTACATTTGTTGTCAGTTTGTCAAATTGCTGCAAAGCTGTAAAAGTTAATATTTAACTACTAACTAGTTTCAGATTAGTGAATTACTAAATCAGGTTGCACCATTAAAACATCAGAAATATCTCTGCTAATAAACACTTATGTAATGTGTAGACTAAAAATGAAATGTGTACAAAACATATTGGTTTGATATCCAACTCCAATAGTGATCTGAACATGTGACTGAGTCTTCATATGAAAGAAGTCATGCCTTGCACTTCCTTTTCAAGAAGAGAAGACATCAGCCTGTACCACTGAGTTTGAGGTGTAGGTATCTAAAGAACTGTTCAAAGGGCAGTGTCACTTCCCCCCCTTCAGCACTGAGAAACTTTACTGCCAGCAGCACTGAAACTGTTGCTCAGACCTCTTTACCAACATGGGTGTTTGTGAACTGTGGTTCGTTCTGCTTCTGCTGCTACCTGCATATAACAACAGCCAAGGTACTGTACAGAAACTAGTTTCTATCATTTATCATTTAAGACTGCCATTGTTTCCTAATAATCTTTGGTTTAAAGACAACAATTCTATTTTCTACATGTCATACTGACTTTCATGGTTGTTTGTTTGCAGTGACTCTTGTGAAAACCACCATTGGAGAAACGTTTGTCACTCCGATATGCACCAATGAAACAATGAACAGAGTTTTAGTTGTTGTATGTAAGATCAGAACAGAGAAAAGCAGCGGAGCAGAGTGTTACCTGGCGTACAGATATGGACAGGAGTTATTTAATGGATGTGACTCCAGATTCACACTTATGAAAAAGCATCAGACTTTCTTTCTTTGGCTGACCAGTTTAACACCAGGAGACAGTGGGAACTACAGCTGTGAATGTGTATATCCTGGATTAACAGTGACTCTTCATCTTAACATCACTGTGGAAGGTAAATATCATTTTCTTTCTTTTATGTTTCAAACTTCCTCTCATTTTTAACTTTTTTTCTGCGTTCACAGCAGAATACTAGCAGATAACTTATTTCATTTATTTATTTATTTTTAATGTGAAAATGATGTAGTGGATTCAGAGAAGATGCCAACATTACATTATCTTGGACTTTCACTGGATATTTTTTGTCTTTACAATCTCCCAGACGATGATGAAGAAGAGGTCAGCTCCAGTATGTTGCCTATTCCTACGTCTTTGGCAGTAGGAATAAGTTGTGGTGTTACTGCATTCATCGTTGTTACTGGAGTTGTTCTTGGATTCATCCTCAGAAAAATTCATTGCAGGTGAAAAATTCTGACTGACGTGCTTTAAAACGTTTAAAATGATGTAAGTCAGTGGTTTTGTTGGAAAGCACAGAAGAGCTGATGTGTGTGTATTTGGTGTGTCACTAACTTTGATATTTCTAATTATTTAAAGAACCTGTTCAAGAACAGACACATCTGGATTATCTGCACGTGAAACTCCCAGCTCCTTGGTGAGTAATGTACTTTCTCATCAAATTAGTGTGCGAGTGGATTACAACCTTAAAAAGCCTTGAAAAGCAGAGGTTTCATTAAATGTAGTGACTCAGTGTCTCGACCATTGTTCAACATAATGAAGTCAGACTTTTAAAACATCATATATTCAAATTCTGATCTGTTTTTATAGGATAAAGATGACCCAGATGACCCCTACAAAAGCCTTCAGCTGCCAACAAATAATGTCTACCAAACTGTCTCCTCAACACATCATCAACATGAAGCCAAGACAAATTCAGCCATTTTATACACATCATCTACCAGATAAGATAGAAATACTCTGTATAAAACAGTTACAGTGGCTGGATGGTTGAAAAAAATCAAACTTTATTCAGATTTTTCCTTCATGTATTGTGAATTACTGCATCTTATGTCTTCAAGCATCTAAAAGTTCACATGAAACAAATAAGCCCTCTTTTGTTTGACTGTCGGACAATGCAACTTGTAACAAGGGCTACCAGGAAGACTTTATTTTAAGGGAACACAAGTCAAAATGATTAACCACTGAACCATGCTGTAAATATATGTGTAATATAGTAATAATATTTTCCATGAACAGGCTTAAATAAATTAGTTTAAACCAAATTCAACAGCATCAATTGTTTTTTTGTTACTAACAACTGTCTAATTAAAGAAATGTTGAATGAAGACAAAGCTGCAGTTTCCTTATTACAAAAAAGCTTGTAGGATGCTGCTTGCTCTTTGCACAGGCCTGCAAATATGTGATGACCACAAAAAAAAACATGTCAGTGAAAGTGAATATCAAGATGTAGTCTGTTATCCTAAGTGGACAAACTTTAAGACATAAATTCAGCAAAAAGTCATATTAGTTTGATTCTTAGTGGATCCAACATCAACTGTAGTCTGAACACATGACTGTAGACCTGATGTTTGAAGATATAAAACTATTTTCTTTCTGTATTGTACTCTGTTTTACCCTCAGAGTGTCTTCATATGAAAGCAGTCATGTCTTGCATTTCCTGTCACGTCTCTGACAAAGTTTGAGGTTTAGCTGTCTAAAGGTCATGTCAAATGAGAGTGGCAGTTTCCTCCCTTCAGTTTATTAAACTCTTCACTGTCAGCAGCACTCAAACTGTTGCTCACACCTCTTGACCAACATGGGTGTTTGTAAACTGTGGTTCATTATTCTGCTGCTACCTGCATATAACAACAGCCAAGGTACTGTACAGGAACTAGTTTCTATCATTTAAGACTGTCATTGTTTTCTAATCATCTTTGGTTTAAAGACAACAACTAAATGCTTTCTATATTTCATACTGACTTGTATGACTGTTTGTTTGCAGTGACTGATGTGAAAACCACTGGGAGAGAATCATATGTCGCTCCGATATGCACCAATGAAATAATGAATACCGTTTTAGTAGTGGTGTGTAAGATCAGCACAGACAAGAGCAGCGGAGCAGAGTGTCGACTGGCATACAGATATGGACAGGAGTTATTTAATGGATGTGACTCCAGATTCACACTTATGAAAAAGAATCAGACTTTCTTTCTTCAGTTGACCAATTTAACATCAGTGGATAGTGGGAACTACAGCTGTGAATGTACAAAACGTGAAGGAACAAATACTCTCCATCTTAACATCACTGTGGAAGGTAAATATTGGATTTATTTTCTTGCTTTTGTGTTTCAAACTTCCTCTCAGTGTGAAGTAATTACGACCCAATTTGTTAACATTATGAAAAAGTTTAGTAACATTATGATGTCTGTGATTGTAGAAGTAATCAGACCTACAGTACCAGTCCAAAAAACCCACACCTTCCTGTTTACTTGAAAGAGAAAGTGTGTCCAAGTCCTTGACTGATACCGTACTTTAAGTGCAGTACGTTAAAATTATGTTGTGAAATATTTAATATTTGATTCCCAACATTACATTGTCTTGTTCTTTCACTGGATATTTTTTTTCTTTACAATCTCCCAGCAGATGAAGAGGTCAACTCCAGTATTTTGCCTATTTCTACCTCTTTGGCAGTAGGAATAAGTTGTGGTGTTACTGCATTCATCGTTATTACTGGAGTTGTTCTTGGATTCATCCTCAGAAAAATTCATTGCAGGTGAAAATGTTTGACTTACGTGTTTTAAACCTCATAAAACAATGCAGTCAGATAAGAGGTTTTGTTGGAAAGCACAAAACAGCTGGTTGTTATGCCCCAGCTAGGGGTGTGTGTGTGTGTGTGTGTGTGTGTGTGTGTGTGTGTGTGTGTGTGTGTGTGTGTGTGTGTGTGTGTGTGTGTGTGTGTGTGTGTGTGTGTGTGTGTGTGTGTGTGTGTGTGTGTGTGTGTGTGTGTGTGTGTGTGTGTGTGTGTGTGTGTGTGTGTGTGTGTGTGTGTGTTTTGTCACTAACTCTGACATTCTTTCTTGCTTAAAGAAACTGTTCAAGAACAGACACATCTGCATTACCTGCACGTGAAACTCCCAGGTCCTTGGTGAGTAATGTATTTTGTGATTAGTGCATGAGTGGCTTTGAACCTTATAAACCAGAGGTTTCACTAAATGTAGTGACTCAGCGTCTCGACCATTGTTCAACATAATGAAGTCAGACTTTTAAAACATCATTCATTCAAATTCTGATCTGTTTTTACAGGATAAAGATGACCCAGACAACCTTTATGCAAACCTTATGTGTCCAATAACTGATGTCTACCAAACTGTCTCGTCAAAACGCCATCAACATGGCACCAAGACAAATTCAGCCAGAGACAGTGATCCAAGTGATCAAATTTATGAAAACATTTGAACCAAGAGAAGAGAACATAAACATGTAACTCTATGACATTATTTCCCTAAATATGGAGATTACAGCATCGGAGGGTGTTTTGATACCATGACAACTGTTTTATTTCTGACTTACAGAGGAAAAATATTCCACTTGCCTCTCTACATTTATCGTCATCACACAGCAAAAAAACACACAACTTCCTGTGTAGATTCACTGCTTCGTCATAATCACACATGTTTAATGGCTACCTGCATAGAACAACAGCCAAGGTACTGTACAGGAACTATTTTTTTTAAAGTCACTTATCATCAGAATGCCATTGTGTTATTATCAGCTTTTATTTGAAGAAAACAACTAAATATGATTTACATTTCATGCTGACTTTTATTGTTTGCAGGGACTTTTGTGAAAACCACTGGGACAGAGCTATATGTTACTCCAATATGCAAAAGTGAAATAATGAATTCTGCAGCAGAGGAACAGAGTATAGTCTGAGGTAAAAAAAAATATGAACGCAGCTTTGAGCATGGATGTGACTCCAGGTTCAGACTTATGAGAAAGAATGACACTCAATTTCTTCACCTGACCAGTTTAACACCAGAGGATAGTGGGAACTACAGCTGTGAGTGTGCATATCATGGAGGAACAAATAATCTCCATCTTAACATCACTGTGGAAGATACATTTATTTTCTTGCTTTTGTGTTTCAAACTTCCTCTAAGTGTGAAGTACTTAAGTAGCAGTATGATATCTGTGCTTGTACTACTTGTACAAGATCTACAATACCAGACCTCAGACCTACAGTACCAGTACCAGTTTAAACACACCTTCCTGTTTACTTGAATGAGAAAGTGTGTCCAAACCTTTGACTGATAATGTACTTTAGGTGATATGTTACATTCTTAACTTTTTTCAGCATTCATAGATGAATACTGGCAGATTATTTGGAAAAAAATGTATGTTAAGAGTATGTGGTGCAAATATTTAATATTTGATTCAGAGAAGATGCCAGAATCACATTATCTTGGTATTTCACCTGACACTTTTTCTCTTTACAATTTTTTAGAAGACGAAGAGGTCAGCTCCAGTATTTTGCCTATTCCAGCGTCTTAGGCAGTAGGAATAAGTTGTGATGTTACTGCATTCATCGTTATTACTGGAGTTGTTCTTGGATTCATCCTCAGAAAAATTCATTGCAGGTGAAAAATTCTGACTGACGTGCTTTAAACCTCATAAAATGATGTAAGTCAGTGGTTTTGTTGGAAAACAAAGAAGAGCTGATGTGTGTGTATTTGGTGTGTCACTAACTTTGATATTTCTAATTATTTAATATTTTTTATAGGATAAAGATGACCCAGATGACCCCTACACAAGCCTTCAGCTGCCAACAAATAATGTCTACCAAACTGTCTCCTCAACACATCATCAACATGACACTAAGACAAATTCAGCAATTTTATACACATCATCTACCAGATAAGATAGAAATACTCTATAAAACAGTTACAGTGGCTGGATGGTTGAAAAAAATCAAACTTTATTCAGATTTTACCTTCATGTATTGTGAATTACTGCATTTTCAGCTGAGAGGATGTTTAAATTTAGAGATGCCATTACTGAGCTTTAATTATGCAATATCCAGTGTAATATGATGCATGATCTCCTATTGAATACTAAGTGACACAACTAAGCATCAATTGTGTTTTTGTCACTAACAACTGTCTAATTAAAAAAATGTTGAATGAAGACAAAGCTGCAGTTTACTCATTATAAAAAAGCTTGTAGGAGGATGCTTGCTCTTTGCACAGGCCTGCAAATATGTGATGACCACAAAAACAAACATGTCAGTGAAAGCGGATATCAAGATGTAGCCTGTTATCCTAAGTGGACAAAAATAAGAGTAAGACATAAATTCAGCAACATGTCACATTTGTTTGATTCTTAGTGGATCCAACATCAAATGTAGTCTGAACAAATGACTGTAGACCTGATGTTTGAATATCTGAACTATTTTCTTTCTGTATTGTACTCTGTTTTACCCTCAGAGTGTCTTCATATGGAAGCAGTCATTCCTTCCACTTCCTTTCACACCTCTGATAGGTTGAGGTTTAGGTATATTAATAACAGATCAAGGGGAGTGTCAGTTTCCCCCCTTCAGTATATTAAACTCTTCACTGCCAGCAGCACTTAAACCAACACTGACCAACATGGGTGTTTGTGAACTGTGGTTCGTTCTGCTTCTGCTGCTACCTGCATATAACAACAGCCAAGGTACTGTACAGGAACTAGTTTCTATCATTTATCATTTAAGACTGCCATAGTTTCCTAATCATCTTTTGGTTTAAAGACAACAACAAACTATTTAATATTTTTCATACTGACTTTTTATTATTGATTGTTTGCAGTGACTGATGTAAAAACCACTGGGAGAGAACCATATGTCGCTCTAATATGTACAGATAAAATAATGCATGCCGTCACAGTTACAATATGTAAGATCAGAACAGAGAGGAGCCGTGGAGCAGAGTGTCCACTGGCATACAAACAAGGAGAGGATTTACTTAATGGATGTGACTCCAGATTCACACTCATGGAAAAGAATCAGACTGTATTTCTTCACCTGTCCAATTTAACATCAGTGGATAGTGGGAGCTACAGCTGTGAATGCTCAAATTCTGAAGGATTAATTACTCTCCATCTTAACATCACTGTGGAAGGTAAATATTGAATTAATTTTCTTGGTTTGGTATTTCAAACTTCCCCTCAGTGTGAAGTAGTTACGACCCAATTTGTTAACATTATGAACAAGTTAAGTAACAGTATGATGTCTGTGATTGTAGAAGTAATCAGACCTACAGTACCAGTCAAATGTTTAAACACACCTTCTCATTTACTTGAATGAGAAAGTGTGTCCAAACCTTTGACTGATAATGTACTTTAAATGATATGTTACATTTTTAACTTTTTCTGCATTCATAGGTGAATATTTGCATTTACCTGGAATAAAATGTATGTTAAGAGTATGTGCTGCAAATATTTAATATTTGACTCACAGAAAATGCCAGCATTACATTATCTTCGTATTTCCCCTGACATGTTTTGTCTTTACAATTTCCTAGAAGACGAGGAGGTCAGCTCCAGTATTTTGCCTATTCCTACCTCTTTGGCAGTAGGAATAAGTTGTGGTGTTACTGCATTGGTTGTTGTTACTGGAGTTGTTCTTGGATTCATCCTCAGAAAAAATCATTGCAGGTAAAACAAATCTGACTTAAGTGTTTTAAACCTCATAAAACAATGCAGTCAGTGGTGTTATTGAAAACCACACAAGAGCTGATGTGTGTGTGTGTTTTCTGTGTCACTAACTTCGATATCTCTTCTTCTTTAAAGAACCTGTTAAAAACAGACACATCTGGATTATCTTCTTGAGAAACTCCTAGATCTTCGCTGAGTAATGTGCTTTCTGATCAGCTGACTGTTGGAGTTTTTTTTAACCTTGCAAAAGAAGAGGTTTCACTTAATGTAATGAGTCAGTATTTTGACCATAGTTCAACATAATATAATAATAAGCCAGACTTTTAAAACTTCATGCATTCAAATATTGACCTGTTTTTGTGGGATATTCAAATCTTCTTTTGTTTAACAGGTAGTGTGATGCCCACTGAAGTGTGATTACATGTGTGTAGATGTAATTGTTCGGCTTTAATGTGTTTGAGAGAGTATGCATTTTTTAAACCAGAATAATTAATCTGCTGTAGCATGTTTTCAACATTAGGTGACAGTGTGAGACAGGTTTTCCTGGTGACTGTAGTTAGGGGCATGTGCAGCAGACTTCTCATTGCACCTATGCACAATTCAGCAACTGAAACCTAAGTCTCTCAATCTCACATCTCTTACCTGTATTTCGCATTAGTAATGTGTGAAAAACTCAAAGCATGTGCTGTAATCTGTGAGTTTATACTGGGAGATAATTTCAGTTTAGATATAAGAGTAAAACGGGATGTGAAAGAGTTTGTCTGTTTAGCTGTTACCAAAGGGGCAGTCACAGGAAGTAACAGAAATGGCACCAGGTGCACACATGTCGCTATGTTTATGGACATGCTTATCTAGCTGTGTAGGAAATGGTTTCAGCATTTCAATTTCTAACTCGCACTTTCATATGCAAATCTGGGTCATACTTGATAATATCTGTGTTTTGGGTTTGATATTTCACTTCTGTACATGTTTTATGATCATGGAAAATGTGTCTAATGAGACAATGAATGTCCAGTAATAGTAACTATGAGGGAAAAAAGTACAATGTAAGGTATTCAATGACTGAGATGTTACTGAGATGTAAATAAACAACTGTGGATGATTCAGCAATGGCAAGCCACAACTGTGTTTAATGTTTCTTTATTGTATCAGGATACTATAACAGCTCATGGATGCTGCTGCCAGGTACTTGCAACAGTAGACAATGTAACATGTGACAAGGGTTTCCAAGAAGTCGTCTTTATTTTAAGAGGTCACAAATCAATATGGTTAACCACTGAAACAGGCTGTAAATTGTAGTGTAATATTGAGGGGTGAACAGGCCTCAGTAAATACATTTGAACCAAGTTCAGCAGCGTCAACTGTGTTTTTGTCAATTACCATTGTCAATTTGAAACAGTGCTGTGTGAAGGTGAAGCAGCAGTTTCCTTATTACAAAAAAAGCTTTTAAGAGCATGCTGCTTGCCATTTGCATTTAAAGCACAGGACTCTAAATATGTGACAACCATGATAGTGAACATGTCTCTCAATGCATGTAATATGATACAGTCATGTCTTCCACTTCCTTTTTAAGAAGAGAAGAGATACCAGTTCGTACTTCAGAGAGTTTGAGGTTTAGGTGAGTCAGTTTCCTCCCTTCATTATATTAAACTCTTCATTGACAGCAGCACTCAAACTGTTGCTCACACCTCTTGACCAACATGGGTGTTTGTGAACTGTTTGTTCTGCTTCTACTGCTACCTGCATATAACAACAGCCAAGGTACTGTACAGAAACTCGTTTCTATCATTTATCATTTAAGACTGCCATTGTTTTCTTATCATCTTTGATTTAAAGAGAACAACAAAATATTTCATTCTGACTTTTATGGTTGATTGTTTGCAGTGACTGATGTGAAAACCACTGGCAGAGAACCATATGTCACTCCAATATGTACCGATGAAATACTGGATAAAATCACACTTGTATCGTGTAAAATCAGAACAGTGAGCAGCAGAGGAACAGAGTGTAGTCTGGGGTATACATATGAACGCAGCTTTGAGCATGGATGTGACTCCAGGTTCAGACTCATGAGAGAGAATCACACTATATATCTTCACCTGACCAGTTTAAAACCAGAGGATAGTGGAAACTACAGATGTGAGTGTGCATATCATGGAGGAACAAATAATCTCCATCTTAACATCACTGTGGAAGGTAAATATTGAATTTACATTCTTGCTTTTGTGAAGTTAAGTAGCACTATGATGTTTTAATTGCTGAAGAAGATTACTTGGAAAATGTGTTTTGTGTGTTAAAACTATGTGGTGCAAATATTTAATATTTGAGTCAGAGAAGATGTTAGCATTACATTTATTTCATCTTTCATATGACATTTTTTGTCTTTACCATTTCCTAGAAGACAAAGAGGACAGGACCAGTATTTTGCCTATTTCTACCTCTTTGGCAGTAGGAATAAGTTGTGGTGTTACTGCATTCATCGTTATTACTGGAGTTGTTCTTGGATTCATCCTCAGAAAAATTCATTGCAGGTGAAAAGTTCTGACTGCTGTACTTTAAACCTCATAAAACAATGCAGTCAGTGGTTTTGTTGGAAGTCACAGAAGAGCTGACGTGTGTGTGTGCGTGTCACTAACTCTGACATTTCTTATTTTAAGAAGGACAAACACAGCTGGATTGTCAGTAAGTAAAACTCCTTGCTCTTTGGTGAGTGTGCGTGAACCTTAAAAAGCAGAGGTTTCACTAAATGTAATGACTCAGTGTTTCCACCATTATTCAACATAATGACGTCAGATTTTTAAAACATCAAGCATTCACATTTGTATGTATTTTTAAAGGATAAAGATGACCCAGGTGACGCCTACACAAGCCTTCAGCTGCCAACAAATGATCTCTACCAAACCGTCTCCATCAACACACCATCAACATGACACCAAGACAAATTCAACCAGCTACAGTGGAGCAGGATGATGAGGAATTAGATGGAAGACACACTGATCCAAGTTAAATCTACGAAAACACTTGAACCAACATTCAAGAGAATATAAACAGGCTACTCTCTGATATTGTTTTTGTTACTGACATTACATTATCAGATGTCTTTTTTTTTTTTAGGACCATGATAACTGTTTTATTTCTTACTTACAAGAGAAAGAAATGCACTCGCCTCTCTACGTTTATCGTCATCACACCACAACAGAACAACAGGATTTCCTGTGTAGATTCACTACTTGGCCATAAGAGACACGTGTTTAATGGGTGGTGGTCTGAGTCTAATACATCTCAGGTCCAACTACAAACACCTATGTCTCATTACTCTAACCTGATTCCCATTGTTTCCCCTCTCTTAGTGTATTTAGATGGCGTCTTCCTTGTCCCCTTGTGCCAAATTTTCTTTCTTCCATGAGCTCTGGCCTTTATTCCTGGTGTTAACCTCCAAGTACATGAGTTCAGCTTTGCATATTGATTCTGTCTCACTTTTATCTCTCAGATCTGTTACCTGTATCTGACGTATTCAACCTCTACTGACTTTATGTGAAGTAAAGAGACATTAAGTTTGAAAACTACCTGTGTCTGAGTCGTGCTATTGAGTCCTCACCTTGTGGTTTCCTCACTTCATGTCATCTGGCCTCTAAATATGTGATACCCACAAACACAAACATGTCAGTTTAAAGCACGTACCATGATGTAGTCTGTTATCCTAAGTGGACAAACTTTAAGACATAAATTCAGCAAAAAGTCATATGAGTTTGATTCTTAGTGGATCCAACATCAACTGTAGTCTGAACACATGACTGTAGACCTGATGTTTGAATATCTGAACTATTTTCTTTCTGTATTGTACTTGGTTTTACTTTCTGTCTTCATATGAAAACAGTCTTATCTTGCACTTCCTTTACAGACAACACATTAGCTCACACCTCTGAGAGAGTTTGAGGTTTAGGTATCTAAAGATCGGTTCAAATAAGAGTGTCAGTTTTTCCTTTCAGTTCAGTAAACTGTTCATTGACAGCAGCACTCAAACGGTTGCTCACACCTCTTGACCAACATGGGTGTTTTTGACCTGTGGTTCATTCTTCTGCTGCTACCTGCATATAACAACAGCCAAGGTACTGTACAAGAACTAGTTTCTATTATTTATCATTTAAGACTGTCATTGTTTTCTTATAATCTTTGGTTTAAAGACAACAACAACATATTTTCTATATTTCATACTGACTTTTTATGACTGTTTGTTTGCAGTGACTCTTGTGAAAACCACTGGAAGAGAACCATATGTTGCTCAAATATGCACCAATGAAACCAAGACTCTTACACTTATAACATGTAATATCAACACAGAGAGGATCAGAGGACCAGAGTGTAACCTGAGGTATCACATTGAACACGGCTTTGAGCATGACTGTGACTCCAGGTTCAGACTCATGAATGAGAGTCAGACTATATTTCTTCACCTGACCAGTTTAACACCAGAGGATAGTGGGGACTACAGCTGTGATTGTGTATATCCTGGATATACAGTGACTCTCCATCTTAACATCACTGTGGAAGGTAAATGTTGGATTTATTTTCTTGCTTTTATGAATCTTCCGAAACTTCCTCTCATTGTGAAGTAGTTAACTACCCAATTTGTTAACTTTATGAACAAGTTAAGTAACAGCATGATGTCTGTGATTTTAGAAGTAATCAGACCTACAGTACCAGCCAACAGTTTAAACACACCTTCTCATTTACTTGAATGAGAAAGTGTGTCCAAACCTTTGATTGATATTGTACTTTAAATGATAATATTACATTTTTATTCTGCATTCATAGATAAATACTGGCAGATTACATTGAAAAAAAAAGTTTGTTAAAATTATGTGGTGGAAATATTTAATATTTGATTCAGAGAAGATGCCAGCATTACATTATATTCATATTTCACCTGACATATTTTTGTTTTTACAATCTTGTAGAAGACGAAGAGGTCAGCACCAGTATTTTGCCTATTTCTACGTCTTTGGCTGTAGGAATAAGTTGTGGTGTTACTGCATTCATCGTTGTTACTGGAGTTGTTCTTGGATTCATCCTCAGAAAAATTCATTGCAGGTGAAAATGTTTGACTAAAGAGCTTTAAACCTTTTAAAATGATTTAAGTCAGTGGTTTTGTTGGAAAGCACAAAAAAGGATGTGTGTGTGTGTTTGCTGTGTCACTAACTTTGATATTTTATCTTATTTAAAGAAACTGTTCAAGAACAGAAACATCTGGATTACCTGTATGTGAAACTCCCAGCTCTTTGGTGAGTAATGTACTTTCTGACTAGAGGAGTGTTTTAGTGTATTTGAATCTTGAAAAACAGATATTTCACTAAATGTAGTGACTCCGTGTTTCAAACATAGTTCAACATAATGAAGTCAAATTTTTAAAACATCATGTATTCAAATTTTGAACTTTTTTATAGAACCACAATGACCCTGATGACCTCTACAGAAACCTTCATCGGCCAACAAATGATCGACGATCAGTACACAATCGACATGATGCCAAGACTAATTCAGCCAGAGAAACTGATCCAAATTATCAAATCTATGTAAACATTTGAACCAAAATTCAAGAGAACATGTAACGGTCTGATATTGTCTACCTGAATATTGAGACTGCAGGATCAGAGGTTTTTTTTTATGCTGTGATAACTGTTTTATTTCTGACTTAAAAGAGATAAAAAAATTCACTCACCTCTCTACCTTTATCATGACCACACTGCAACAGAACAACAGGATTTCCTGTGTAGATGCACTATGTGGTCATAAGAGACACATGTTTAATGTGTGGTGGTCTGAGTCTAATACATCTCAGGTTCAACTACAGTACAAACAAAATCTAAATGCAGTTATAGGCATTGTGACTTGTACTTACATGCTGTTAAATGAGGCTAATAGCTCAACGTTTCTAATTACATTCTTCAATCAAATAGGATTGACAATTTCCAAAAGCTAACTAAATATAATGTCTCTAATTCTTTCTTACTAACTGCTAACTCATGACAGAGTTTGTCCAGTTTGTTTAGAAATGCTCTGTGTAAAACTGTTGCAATGGCCGACAAAATCAACAAATACAATTAAGTATATAACATACAACTCCCTTTTCTAATAGCACTATTTTTTAAACACACCTTGTTATGAGTAATGTACCTCAGATCCTTCCTGAGTTGAAGTTTCAACACAAAATTAAAAGCAATTTCCGGTTCTCTTAACTTAGTAACTGCACAATAATATAGTTAAAACTACGAGGAAAAGACTTTGCATCCTAGGTCCACAAATTGTACAGTACTGTTAAAAAATTATTGTAATTTGAACACAAAGATCAGGGACTTGGATGGGACTGTATAATTGGGACCGTGTGGTTTCCCATTTTTGTGATTGTCTGATTATTCCACCTGTGTCTCATTACTCTCACCTGATTCCCATTGTCTCTCCTCTCCTACTGTATTTAGTCTGAGTCTTCCCTGTCCCTTGTGACAACTCATTTTCATTCCATTGTGACAAGATCTTGCATTTATTTCCAAGTAGTAACCTCTTAGTGTATGACTTCATCTTTGTGTATCGATTCTGTCTCAGGCTTATCTCTCAGATCTGTTGCGTATGTCTGACTGCTTCACCCTCTACTGACTTTATGTGTAGTAAAGAGACATTGAGTTTGAAAGCTGTCTGAGTCGTTGAGTCCTCACCTTGTGGTTTCCTCACTTCATGTTATCAGACCTCAAACTGCAACTGTAGTCTGATCACATGACTGTGGAGCTGATAGAAGATAGGAACTATTTTCTTTTTGTCTTGACGTCAGTGTCTTAATATAACGTCAGAAGAAGCCATGCCTTGCACTTCTTTGTCAGAAGAGACGAGATATCAGCTTGTACCTCTGAGAGAGTTTGAGGTTTAGGTATCTAAAGGACCCTTCAAAGGGGAGTGTCAGTTTACCCCCTTTGGTATATTAAACTCTTCACTGACAGCAGCACTCAAACTGTTGCTCACACCTCTTGACCAACATGGGTGTTTATGAACTGTGGTTCGTTCTGCTTCTGCTGCTACCTGCATATAACAACAGCCAAGGTACTGTACAGGAACTAGTTTCTATTATTTATCATTTAAGTCTGTCATTGTTTTCTTATAATGTTTGATTTAAAGAGAACAACATAATATTTTCTATATTTCATTCTGACTTTTATAATTGTTTGTTTGCATTGACTCGGCCACTAGGCGGATCAGAGGACCAGAGTGTAACCTGATGTTTCACATTGTAAACGGCTTTAAGCATGAATATGACTCCAGGTTCAGACTCATGAAAGAGAATCAGACTATTTATCCTAAAATGTATCCACAGAAGAAAACGTAACAGGTGAGAGACTTTAATAGTCATATTTTGCCATTTTAATACATTCTTATTTTTTGCTTCATGATTTAAAAGAATCAGGCGCTTTTAAACATTATGATTATATGGACTTTGGTTCATTTACATGCAGTGTTTTCATCACCTGTTGTCATTTTGTAAATCATGTCTATCATTTAAAAAGTACTTTTCTTTAATAATATTACCTGTCATTCATGATTTATTTTCTTGCTTTGGTGTTTCAAACTTCCTCTCAGTGTGAAGTAGTTACGACCCAATTTGTTAACATTATGAACAAGTTAAGTAACAGTATGATGTCTGTGATTGTAGAAGTAATCACTCCTACAGTACCAGTCAAATGTTTGAGCACGTTCCACCTGTGTATCATTACTCTAAAATGATTCCCATTGTCTCTCCTCTCTTAGTGTATGTAGTCTGTGTCTTCCCTGTTCCCTTGTGCCAATTGTTTTTAGATCCATTGTGAAGTGTCTCACTCTTGTTTCTCAGATCTGTTGCCTGTGTCTGACTGCTTCACCCTCTACTGACTTTATGTGAAGTAATGTGTGAGACATTAAGTTTGAAAACTACCTGTGTCATCTGGCCTCTAAATATGTGATACCCACAAACACAAACATGTCAGTTTAAAGCACGTACCATGATGTAGTCTGTTATCCTAAGTGGACAGACTTTAAGACATAAATTCAGCAAAAAGTCATATTAGTTTGATTCTTAGTGGATCCAACATCAACTGTAGTCTGAACACATGACTGTAGACCTGATGTTTGAATATCTGAACTAATTTCTTTCTGTATTGTACTCGGTTTTACTTTCAGAGTGTCTTCATATGGAAGCAGTCATGTCATGCACTTCCTTTACAGACAATACATTAGCTCACACCTCTGAGAGAGTTTGAGGTTTAGGTATGTAAAGATCAGTTCAAATAAGAGTGTCAGTTTCCCCCCTTCAGTATATTAAACTCTTCACTGACAGCAGCACTTAAACCAACACTGACCAACATGGGTGTTTCTGAACTGTGGTTCGTTCTGCTTCTGCTGCTACCTGCATATAACAACAGCCAAGGTACTGTACAGGAACTACTTTCTATTATTCATCATTTAAGACTGCCATTGTTTCCTAATAATCTTTGGTTTAAAGACAACAACAAAATATTTGATATTTTTCATACTGACTTTTATGATTGATTGTTTGCAGTGACTGATGTAAAAACCACTGGGAGAGAACCATATGTCGCTCCCGTGTGTAGCAATGAAAACAATACTCTCAAACTTATAACATGCAAGATCAACACAGAGAGGATCAGAGGACCAGAGTGTAACCTGACGTATCGTATTGAACACGGCTTTAATCATGGATGTGACTCCAGGTTCAGACTCATGAAAAAGAATCAAACTATATTTCTTCACCTGACCAGTTTAACACCAGAGGATAGTGGGAGCTATAGTTGTAATTGTTCAAATTCTGAAGAAATAATTACTCTCCATCTTAATATCACTGTGGAAGGTAAGTACTTTATTTATTTTCTTGTTTTTGTCTTTCAAACCACCTTTTAGTGTGAAGTAGTTATGACCCAAATTATTATGATTATGAACAAGTCAAGTTGCAGTATAATGGTTGTGCTTGTAGAAGAAATTACACTTACAGTACCAGTCAAACGTTTGAACACACCTTCACATTCACTTCATAATAATAATATTAATAACTTTATTTATATAGCGTATTTTAAAAACAGAGTTTACAAAGTGCTTTGACAGACAAAGCACTTTGTAAACTATACTTGAAAGAGATACTGTGTACAAACTACTACTTTAAGCACTTTTACGTACTTAAAGTAATGTGTTCATTTTTAACTTCCTTTCTGCATTCATACATATTCAGAGATGATGCCACATTTACATTATCTTTGTCTTTCACTCAACATTTTTTGTCTTTACAATTTCCAAGAAGAAGAGATCAGCACCAGGAATTTGACTGTTTCTTCCTCGTCGGCAGTAGGAATAACTTTAGGTGTTATCACATTCATCATTACTGCTGGAGTTGTTCTTGGATTCATCCTCAGAAAAATTCATTTCAGGTGAAAACGTTTGACTTACGTGTTTTAAACCTCATAAAACAATGCAGTCAGTGGTGTTTTTGGAAACACTCAAGAGCTGATGTGTGTGTGTGTGTGTGTGTGTGTGTGTGTGTGTGTGTGTGTGTGTGTGTGTGTGTGTGTGTGTGTGTGTGTGTGTGTGTGTGTGTGTGTGTGTGTGTGTGTGTGTGTGTGTGTGTGTGTGTGTGTGTGTGTGTGTGTGTGTGTCGTTAATTCTGATATTTCTTCTTATTTAAAGAACCTGTTCAAGAACAGACACTTCTGGATTGTCTGCATGTGAAACTCCCAGGTCTTCGGTGAGTGGATTTGAGCCTTATATACCAGAGGTTTCACTAAATGTAGTGACTCAGTGTCTTGACCATTGTTACATAATGAAGTCAGACTTTTAAAACATCATGCATTATATTCTGATCTGTTTTTATAGGATGAAGATGACCCAGACAACCCTTATGCAAACCTTCAGCTGCCCACAAATGATGTCTACCAAACTATCTCGTCAGTACGTTATCAACATGACACCAAGACAAATTCAGCCAGAGACAGTGATCCAAGTTATCAAATCTATGAAAATGTTTGAACCAAAATTCAAGAGAAGATAAACGTGTATATGTCTGATATTGTTTACTTAAGTATGGAGATTACAGTATAGGAGGGTTTTTTTTATACCAAAAAAAAAAAAAGCACTTGCTTCTCTACCTTTATCATCATCACACTGCTAGAAACCACACAACTTCCTGTGTAGATTCACTTCTTGGTCATAAGACACACGTGTTTAATGGGTGGTGGTCTGAGTCTAATACATCTCAGGACCAGCTGCAACAGTGTCTTAGTGCAGTTACTGGCATTGTGACTTGTGATTACATGCTGTTACATTTGGCTCATAGCTCAAAGTTTACATTCTTCAATCAGATATGATATATACTTTCTAAAAGATAACAACATGTAACCTTAACATCTCCAATTCTTTCTTGCTACTCATGACTGAGTTTGGTCAGTTTGTTTAGAAATGTTCTGTGTAAAACTGTTGCAATGGCCGACAAAATCAACAAATACAATAAAGACTTTAACACATAACTCCCTCTTGTAGTGTCACTGGTTTTTTAACACACATACCTTGTTATGAGTCATGCTTCTCAGATCCTTTCTGGAAAACCCTTTCTAACCCTAACCCTTGCTGTTGTTTGAAAGATGCCAAATGTATAAACTTGTTTGTAAAATGAAGATCATTTGTTCTCAGACTGACCTATCCGCCTCGCTTCAAGTGATGCATTTTTGACACAAATGTGTCAAGTTAAAACATTGAAGTGTGAAGATGACACAGTGGTTTCCGTATTACAAAAAAGGTGGTAAGAACATGCTGCTCGCTGTCTTCGTCTCATGCACAGGCCTGTAAAAATGTGATACCCACAAAAGCAAACATGTCAGTTAAAGCAGTGTTAAATGATATAATATCCTTACTGTAGTGTAGGTAAGATACTATAAGACATAAAGCAGACAATGTTTTGTATTAGCTTATTTTTAGTGGATGTAGCTCCAAGAGAGGTCTGATCATATGACTGTAGAGCTGATGTTTGAAGGTCTGAGCTACTTTCTTTCTGTATTGTAATCTGTTTCACCTTTTTTAGAGTGCCTATTTATAAAAGCAGCCATGCCTTGCACTTCCTTTTGCAGAATAGACGAGACGTCATCTCGTACCTCTGAGAGAGTTTGAGGTTTACGTATCTAAAGATTATATCAAATGAGACTGTCAGTTTCTCCCTTTCAGTTCAGTAAACTCTTCACTGACAGCAGCACTCAGACTGTTGATCAGACCTGTTGACCAACATGGGTGTTTGTGAACTGTGGTTCATTCTTCTGCTGCTACCTGCATATAACAACAGCCAAGGTACTGTACAGGAACTAGTTTTATCATTTATCATTTAAGACTGCCATTGTTTTCTAATCATCTTTGGTTTAAAGAGAACAACAAAATATTTTGTATATTTCATACTGACTTTTATTGTTTGTTTGTTTGCAGTGACTGATGTGAAAACCACTGGGAGAGAACCATATGTTGCTCAAATATGCACCAATGAAACCAAGACTCTCACACTTATAATATGTAAGATTAACACAGAGAGGATCAGAGGACCAGAGTGTAACCTGACATATCACATTAAACACGGCTTTAATCATGGATGTGACTCCAGGTTCAGACTCATGAAAGAGAATCAGACTTTCTTTCTTAACCTGACCAGTTTAACACCAGAGGATAGTGGGAACTACAGTTGTGATTGTGTATATGCTGGATATACAGTGACTCTCCATCTTAACATCACTGTGGAAGGTAAACACAAGTTATATATTTTCCTCATACTTTGGCTACATTTATGGTGATTATTATTTATTGCATTGTATTGTTAACATGACAGTATGATGCTTATACAACATGCAGTAATTATAACAGAAATATTGTACTTGAAACAGCATTAGTGCTCACAGTAACGCCCTATATTGTTTTTGGTCTTGGCGGTGGTCATTTATTAGCTTTTGTTTTGCAGATTTCAACAATGAAATATTACAGAAGCATCTTATCTTTTTTGTTTTGCAATTAGAGAAAATTCCAGTTCCATTTATATGACAACAATTTTTTGTTTTTTTAGAGGATGAAGAGGCCCACGAGTCCACAAAAACATCAAATGCCATTCCTGTTATTGGTGTGACTGTATTCATCATTATAACTGGAGTTATCCTAAAATGTATCCACAGAAGAAAACGTAACAGGTGAGAGACTTTAATAGTCATATTTCTTATTTTTAATACATTCTCATTTTTTGCTTCATGGCTTAAAAGAATCAGGCGCTCTTAAACATTATGATTATATGGACTGTGGTTCATTTATATGTAGTGTTTTCATCACCTGTTGTCATTTTGTAAATCAGGTATATCATTTAAAAAGTACTTTTCTTTAATAATATTACCTGTCATTCATGATTTATTTTCTTGCTTTGGTGTTTCAAACTTCCTCTCAGTGTGAAGTAGTTACGACCCAATTTGTTAACATTATGAACAAGTTAAGTAACAGTATGATGTCTGTGATTGTAGAAGTAATCAGACCTACAGTACCAGCCAACAGTTTAAACACACCTTCATATTTACTTGAATGAGAAAGTGTTTCCAAACCTTTGACTGATATTGTACTTTAAATTATGTGTTACATTTTTAACTTTTTCTGCATTAGTAGATGAATACTGCCAGTTTACATTGAAAAAATTGTATATTAAAAAATGATTTGGTGCAAATATTTAATATTTGATTCAGAGAAGATACCAGAATTACATTATCAGCTCCAGTATTTTGCCTATTTCTACCTCTTTAGCAGTTGGAATAAGTTGTGGTGTTACTGCATTGATCGTTGTTACTGGAGTTGTTCTTGGATTCATCCTCAGAAAAATTCATTGCAGGTGAAACATTCTGACTTAAGAGCTTTAAACCTTTTAAAATGACGTAAGTCAGTGGTTTTGTTGGAAAGCACAGAAGACCTGGTGTGTGTGTGTGTGTGTGTGTGTGTGTGTGTGTGTGTGTGTGTGTGTGTGTGTGTGTGTGTGTGTGTGTGTGTGTGTGTGTGTGTGTGTATGTGTGTATTTGATGTGTCACTAACTTTGATATTTTATCTTATTTAAAGAAACTGTTCAACAACAGAAACATCTGGATTATCTGTATGTGAAATTTCCAGACCGTTGGTGAGTAATGTACTTTCTGATCAGAGGAGTTTTTTAGTGTATTTGAACCTTGAAAAGCAGAGATTTCACTAATGACTCAGTGTTTCAACCATAGTTCAACATAATTAAGTCAGAATTTCAAAAAAATCTGTTTTTATAGGACCACAATGACCCAGATGACACCTACACAAGCCTTCAGCAGCCAACAAATGATGTCTACCAAACTGTCTCCTCAGTACACCATCAACATGACGCAGAGACAAATCCAGCCAGAGAAACTGATCCAAGATATGAAATCTATGAAAACACTTG
Source organism: Scomber scombrus (assembly GCF_963691925.1). NCBI lineage: Eukaryota > Metazoa > Chordata > Actinopteri > Scombriformes > Scombridae > Scomber > Scomber scombrus. The sequence goes on along the minus strand of NC_084993.1, from coordinate 7,198,328 downwards.
AACCAAAATTCAAGAGAACATAAACATGTAACTGATAGTGTCTACCTGAATATTGAGATTGCAGGATCAGAGGTTTTTTTGATGCTGTGATCACTTTTTTATTTCTGACTTGCAAGAGAAAAAAAAGCCCGATCTTCTCTACCTTTATCATCATCACACTGCTAGAAACCACACAACTTCCTGTGTAGATTCACTTCTTGGTCATAAGACACACGTGTTTAATGGGTGGTGGTCTGAGTCTAATACATCTCAGGACCAGCTGCAACAGTGTCTTAGTGCAGTTACTGGCATTGTGATTTGTGATTACATGCTGTTACATTAGGCTTATAGCTCAAAGTTTACATTCTTCAATCAGATATGATATATACTTTCTAAAAGATAACAACATGTAACTTTAACATCTCCAATTCTTTCTTGCTACTCATGACTGAGTTTGGTCAGTTTGTTTAGAAATGTTCTGTGTAAAACTGTTGCAATGGCCGACAAAATCCACAAATACAATAAAGAATGTAAAACATAACTCCCTCTTGTAGTGTCACTGGTTTTTTAACACACATACCTTGTTATGAGTCATGTATCTCAGATCCTTTCTGGAAAACATCACAACATTTAAGGTCATTTCCTTATTCTCTTAGTTTGTGCACAATAATGTAGAAACTATACAGAGAGAAGACTTTTTATCTTAGGGCCACAGATTGCACAATACTGATCATAAATGATTGGAATATTAATATAAAAGTCAGGCAATAGGACTGTATACTTGTGATCAATAATATCTCAAATGCTTAATTGTGCACTAAAAAAATTTTTTTCCTTGCTGTTGTTTGAAAGATGCCAAATGTATAAACTAGTCTGTAAAATGAAGATCATTTGTTCTCAGACTGACCTATCCGCCTCGCTTCAAGTGATGCATTTTTGACACAAATGTGTCAAGTTAAAACATTGAAGTGTGAAGATGACACAGTGGTTTCCGTATTACAAAAAAAGGTGGTAAGAACATGCTGCTAGCTGTCTTTGTCTCATGCACAGGCCTGTAAAAATGTGATACCCACAAAAGTCAGTTGAGGCAGTGTTAAATGATGTAACATAATTACTGTAGTGTAGGTAAGATACTGTAAGACATAAAGCAGGCAATGTTTTGTATTAGCTTATTCTTAGTGGATGTAGCTCCAAGAGAGGTCTGATCATATGACTGTAGAGCTGATGTTTGAAGGTCTGAGCTACTTTCTTTCTGTATTGTAATCTGTTTCACCTTTTTTAGAGTGCCTATTTATAAAAGCAGCCATGCCTTGCACTTCCTTTTGCAGAACAGACGAGACGTCATCTCGTACCTCTGAGAGAGTTTGAGGTTTACGCATCTAAAGATTATATCAAATCGGAGTGTCAGTTTCTCCCTTTCAGTTCAGTAAACTCTTCACTGACAGCAGCACTTAGACTGTTGATCAGACCTCTTGACCAACATGGGTGTTTGTGAACTGTGGTTCGTTCTGCTTCTGCTGCTACCTGCATATAACAACAGCCAAGGTACTGTACAGGAACTATTTTTTTTTTATCATTTATCATTTAAGACTGCCATTGTTTTCTAATCATCTTTGGTTTAAATAGACCAACTAAATATTTCATACTGACTTTTATGACTGTTTCTTTCAGTGACTGATGTGAACACCACTGGGAGACAACCATATGTTGCTAAAATATGCACCAATGAAACCAAGACTCTCACACTTATAATATGTAAGATCAACACAGAGAGGATCAGAGGACCAGAGTGTAACCTGATGTATCGCATTGAACACGGCTTTAATCATGGATGTGACTCCAGGTTCAGACTCATGAAAGAGAATCAAACTATATTTCTTCACCTGACCAGTTTAACACCAGAGGATAGTGGGAACTACAGCTGTGATTGTGTATATCCTGGATATACAGAGACTCTCCATCTTAACATCACTGTGGAAGGTAAACACAAGTTATATATTTCTCCTCATACTTTTGGCTATATGTATGGTGATTTTTATTTTATTGATTTGATTGTATTGTTAACATGACAGTATGATGTTTATACAACATGCAGTAATTATAACAGAAATATTGTACTTGAAACAGCATTAGTGTTCACAGTAACATTGATTTTGGTCTTGGCGGTGGTCATTTATTAGCGTTTCATATGCAGATTTCAACAATGAAAAATTTCAGTTACATCTTACCTTTTTTTGTTTTGCAATTAGAGAAAATTCCATTGCCATTTATCTGACAACAAGTTTTTGTTTTTTTAGAGGATGAGGAGGCACACGAGTCCACAAAAACATCAATTACCAGTTCTGTTATTGGTGTGATTGTATTCATCATTATAACTGGAGTTATTCTAAAATGTATCCACAGAAGAAAAAATAACAGGTGAGAGACTTTAATAGTCATATTTTATATTTTTAATACATTCTCATTTGTTGCTTCATGACTTAAAAGCATCAGGTGCTCTTAAACATTATGATTATATGGACTGTGGTTCATTAATATGCAGTGTTTTCATCACCTGTTGTCATTTTGTAAATCAGGTATATTATTTAAAAAGTACTTTTCTTTAAAAATATCACCTCTCATGCATGTTTATCTCAGTTTAAGTGGCTTTGACCTCACCACAGTCACATACTGTAACAAGATCTTGACTTCCACGTTCATATGACACAATGAGGGAAGACGTGCTGTTTCGTTTCCTGTCTTGTCTAATAAATTCAAAGTGCAAGAAGGTCAAGATTTTTTTCTAATGAAGTGCTCTTTTGTCTGTTCAACTAACAGAATACAGGAAGAGCCGCTGAGCAGTCCTACAAACATGGTACAGTACAGAAAAGTGTATTATTTCATCCACTTCATGACTACTGTTCATTTAACTTCATTCATTTTTTAATGTTTATCTGCAGGAGCTTCAAGACATTGAGCCGTACAGCACCTTCACACAAACACGGTGTGGCCTTTATTCAACTGTCAAAGTACAATGCCCTAACACCAATAATTCAAATATGATTACATGAAATGAGACAAATTGAGGGACTTTTTTTTATCAGAGCTGCAATGAAACTAAACTGTATCCGTGTCCATGGTTACTGTTGAGTAATACCTCAAGATGTCCACATGGTAGCACTATTTTTGCTTTATTAGATGTACACTCATATTTAATTCTAACAGCTGTAAAACGTACATAGCAGTGTATTCTTTTTGTATGTTTTATCTCTTAAAATGAACCCAGTAAGGATAATATATAATAATATTGTCTACCAAGTGTAATGGTCAAAATCTGCAAAGTATCTTATAAATAAACATGTCCTTTTTTAATGTCAGTTTTTATTTTCAGTTTTCCAACTCTGGTTCAAATAGTTTAATCATTTTGGAAGAGTTTAACATATCCTAATTAGACTTAATGGTCAACTTTTCATTTTGAGGCTTTAATTAGCTACACACTTTTATATGTGGCTATGTGTTGTTTATTCTAATAATATAAACACAGTGTGAGTCATAACTTGGGGTTGTTTGGGGGTCTATTTTTGTTTAGATTTTTTTTAACATTATGTACTGTACAAACATACATTTACTCTTGATGAATCACCTTTAGATAGCTTATTTCCATTGAAATATTTTTCTGAGGTTTTAGTAGGAGGGCAACACTTTTATATCTTATATTTAACATACAATAATACCACTGCTCTGTTTTTGTGACTTTAGAGTTCTTATTTGAATGAATTGTAGTTTACATATATTAATTCAGCAACAACATGCAGTGTTGTGACTGTAGTGAAAACCTCCAGATGACCAGTAGATGTCGCTCCAGTATATGTTAATGAAATGCTGTTGTCTACCTGTAGCTGCACTTTGATCAAATCAGCACAGAGAGGTCATCTGCTGTTCATTTTAGAGAATTACACTTTAAGCTTTAGTGATGAACAGGAAACTTTCATCTCTCTGAGTGAAACAATCCTCTATTTCACTGCTGACCTGTTCCTCCCTGATAAGATCAAATAAGATAAGATAAGATCACATCATAACAAGATTCCGTCACAATGGCGCCAAAATAGTGCAAAAACTGCAACAAGTGCTGAATATAAAAATAATAAAACAGGGGAAATAAAATAAATACAAGCAGTGGAAATTTTAAAAGTGTTGTTTTTAGTTGTAGTTTTAAGAAAGGCTGACACAAACACCAGAAATTGTGTCCTAGTTTGCATAAAAGGCAAATCCTCCAAAATGTTTTCTTATTATAAAACTATCTCTACAATCAAGAGGATCCAACCAACCAACATTTTCACTGAAAAGGCAATCTGAGAGCATCATGCGTACTTCCCCATCTTATTGTTTTTGTATATAGGCTGAGTCAAAATAATTCAACAAAATGTGATGAATTTTCCTGAACGTGGTATGTCAGAACTATCTTTGGTATTCTGCTAATATACTACAGCTGTATGCCTAGCCATTTTTACCTGGCTGGTCACGTCCTCCCTTTCGCTTAGCTGTCACTTTCCATATAAGGAAAACGCCACAACAAACCACAACACAGTTCATTCAATTGTCATCCGGGCACACACAGGTCAAGTTATTTTAGCTTTCTATTAATAGTAGAAATTGCAAATTAGAGTTAAGCCCAGTAGTGAGCGTCCAGAGTGGTGGAAGACGGGTTGGATCCCATCTGTAAAGGTAGGAGCTGTTAGTTTTTATATTGCCCACGCTTTAAAAGTGACAAGTTTCTTTATGATGTGAGTCCAGCAGGTGGCACTAGAGCCGCACCTATTTAGCAGGTGTGACCATAGCTGAGGTGGAATGAAACATATCAGTATCTACTCTACTGAAGACCATCTCATGATGCTTTTAATACACTTTTGCTTTATTATAGGGTAGTTTGATACTGTTTTGCCTACAGCCTGTTCTACCCTTTGTCCTTTTTTCTTCTTTTTTTGTGCCAAATTCTACTGTTATTTTGTCATTTCTGGTTTAGCATATTCTTAATTTATTTGTGGCATTGCCTATCTTTGTTTTGCGTGTCAAACCCACTGTGCACTCTCGATCCTTTTAAATGTACTAATCTGTCTGTGCTACATCATTCAGGCTGCATAGCAAGGTCATCTTTTCAAAGCCTTACTGGTCTGTCAGCTTCTCAGCCCGACAGTCACCCAATTTCATGTGCTACCTCAGGCAGTGCCATCAAACACTCATTGAATGGTGCCTTGACCCCCACTTCCCTTTTGTATGGAGGACTGAGGGGGGATTTGTCTGGTCTGGAGGTATCATTGCTGCACTTTATTTCTTGGAATAGGAAATGTAGAACTTTTTAGGGCTCCAATTTAAATCTTGTTAACATAGTCAGGTGCTGGTCATTTGGTTTACTGTGCACCTGCATGCAGATTAGGGTGTTTATTTGCACTGAGAGTGTGTGAGTGTGATGTTGTGAATGTGGTGAAATACACCTGGATAAAGGCAGTCCTGGAATAGTCTGCCTGTCTTGTAAGGAATATTTTAGATTATTTGGCATTTCAGGATCTCCATATGGTGCTATTTTAAAATCTGAATACCTGCTTTACATTTATCCATGCGTTATACAGAAGCCAGTTTTGTCAGAGTTGATTGATATGACTCTGATTAGCTGTTCTGAAACTGAAAACTCTGATTTCTCTATCTCGGGGTTAATCAGCTGTAAGAGCCATTTATCAAATTGTTTGCTTTTGCTGGGTTTCTTGTTTTTTTTTAATCTGATACACTTTTTGCACAGCAGATAGCAGTTATCTGTTATCTGTATCTGCTCTTAAAGGAAGGAGGGTTAATGCAGCCAAGTGTGCAAGCCATGGCGTCTGCTGTCACGTAGCAGTACCCAATGTTTAAAACATCTGGACATTGTAATGGGTTGGTGATGATTTTTAAAACAATGACACTAATGACTGAATTGGTTCCGTCCTTTGTTTTATACATTCCTTTTTATGCAAATCCATGGTCTAATCTCTGCACTTTCAGTTTCACTCTACAAACACACAGACAGGCCAAAATTATGCTGTTGTTGTTGTTGTTGTTGTTGTTGTTGTTGTTGTTTTCTCTCTGGTCTTCCCCTGATAAATGTGATATTATTCCCTATTTACAGAAAAAGAACTAGGTCTGGAAAACCCCTACTTCAGTGAATAATGTATTCTTCTGTTCTACACTCCTAAGCAAACATATACTGTCTCCAATTGATTTACACATCCTGAATTTTCTTTTGGCTTGGAAAGGGCAATGATCTGGGTCAGACCAGTGGCAGGGCTCCAGCATGTCTGATTATGTGTCGATTCTCTCAGCATGATTGAGGAAAACGAGTCAGCTTTCTTTAAATAAAGTTGCAAAGTAAGTGCTTCTGTGCGTGACAAGGTCTGCATTTCTCAAACACAGTCACGCATTTTAAAGCATGATTATATGTTTGTCTTGGCTCTTACTGACTATGACTATGCAGTATTAAAGGCCTATCTCAATAAAGGGAAACTAAACTGATAATAATTCAGTATCCTGTTTCCAGCTTGAGAGCTTTATTTGGTGCCAAAAAAGTCCAAATATGTGTGTCCCTTTTTCCTCTTTGTAGCAGTGCTGATACTAGCCGTTATTCAGATTTTAACAATTACTCTGCATGAAATTTCATTATCTGACAAACCTGACCCACACAGAAATATTAAACAAAGAATTGGACCATAAGAGGCTATTTTATAACCCTGTATATCTTTGCATGAAGTTGCAATGCATCATACTCTAGGGCCTGTCTTCCCTAAATCCTGCATAAACACACCAGCACAAACAAACCTTTGGAGAAATAAAAAAGGTTACTGAAGAAGCCATGGCTTGAGAAACTCATTTGAGCCCTTTTTTTTATTTAATTTTTTTTTGCAAATCACTCAAAGATGCTCAAAACAATCTAAAGTTGATTTACTGTCAACTTTACTGTAACTTTTTAATTTTACTGTAACTGTTAGTTACTGTCAACAACTGGTTGCATAGAGATAAGTTTAAAAGTAAAGGAAGTGGCAACTGTGACCAAAATAGCAGATACTTTCCGGTCTTATCTGTAAATGAATGGTCTGGTATATGATAATAGCAAACAGTTTTAGCATTGTGTTCTGGTTTAAAATTACATGTCTTAGCTGCCAGGTAGGACAGGTACTTCCCAGATGTAATTTATCACTTGAAATGGATTTTTTGTAATTTCAAAATTGGGTATACTGCTGCAGAAGACTTTGCACTTTGAAACATATAATCTGTAATATACTCATTAACCTGTAACACACCTATAAAGTACAGTCAGACTTGGAAGCACTTTGAGTTGTCTAATCTTGATGATTCATTAGATTTATGAGGTTATAATGAGTAAAGAGAATATTGAAAATGATACTGGTTTGCCTCAAAGTATTCCCATCAGAAGTACATTCATCATCATTTTTCCCAGACTTTGAGTCAATTGATTGCCTAAACAAATGTTTGGCGCTCTGAAGTAACCCTTCCAGGAAGTAGTTAGGTTATTTCCTAGCAAGAAATTGAAGAGGAATTATGCAGCAACTCCCATCCCCCCCATACTGTTTGATAAACAATATTTCATGAGAGACTTAACTATATAAGATTAGTAGTTGTATCTGGGACAACAAACTCACAGAGGTGGTTTAGAGGCCACGTCAGGAAGGCAGCATCTTGGGTTCAAATCTGATCTGGTGCTTCTGTTAACATGTGACCTCTGTTTGTCTATCCTGTTGTGTATCAAGTGAAAAATGCAGGAAGGAAAACAGCATCATTGCACAAGATTCCAGTCGCATTGTACTGAATGTTTGTTAGATTTCCTGATGATATTAATCACAGGATGCTTCTGACCTCTGGAAAGTTTGGTAACTACAGACACCACTGTGATTAATATATACAGTATGCATGGCATTCCTGGGATTTCTGAAACGTGACTTGTTACACTGTCATGACTGGAATGTAACTATGATAAAGTTATTTGAACAGAAGGCAAGACAAGGAAAGGCAGCTTTATTTATATAGTGCATTTCATACCAAGGGGCAACTCAATGTGCTTTACATAAAAACCAACATTCAACAGCAAGAATTGGAAGCATAAAAACATACAATAAAAAAATAAAATAAAAACCCAATAATGAAAATGCAAAGGTTCATATCAAGCAGAAATTGTGTTGCCTTTATTGTTGTAATCATCCTATACTAAAATACGGTTCCAAAATTGCACCATATAATAAAAATTGCGTAATATTAGCAGTTGACTCAGTTTTTGGGAAGCTTTACAGTATGATTGATGTTTCTTACAGCTTATCACTAATAAGTATTGCAGTACTCCTAAGGAGAGTGGACTTTCCTACTATTGACTTCACTTTGAGTTGGCTGCCATGAGTTTTCTTGTAAGGTGGGAACACCTAAATATTAAGTGTTACACACGTGTTTACCGTCATGAAAATCTGATTCAAACATGGACTCCCCAAGAGAACGGTGCTTTTAAAACCTCAAACTGCAAAATGCGCAAATGCTCCGGACACTTCCTCTTTCTGGGACTTTTCTGACCACTTGAGATTACTGGAGTTGTCAACATTACAGTAAGTATACAGTTTGCTGATCATTACAGTAGTGTTATTAGAAGTAGAAATATGAGTAATTAGAGATTAGAAGTGTGAATCAATATCAGTTTCAGAGTGTCAAATGAGGAAGAAATAAGCCCAGGCTTGTTTTTTGTTCCTTTATAGTGTTGCAAGAGTGAATAATAGACTTATTGGGGTCCACGGTCTGTTTTTACATCTTCTACAATAGTTTCTATCCAAGTGCACACAAATAATTTGCATTATTAATTAAAAAGAAAAAAGACCAAGATGATACATTTGGCTAAAAGCAGTCATGGTAGAAATATTCAAATCAGCACAAGTTGCAATACCAAACATTTAAAAATACTTAATTACAAGTAAATGTCCTGCATTCAAAGTTTCATATGTTTAAGTCATAGACTGGTTTAAGTAAGGGGGTTTGGCTGTGGCTCAGAAGGTAAAGCGGGTCGTCCTGTAATTGGGAGATAGGTGGTTCGATTCTCAGCTCCTCCAGTCCACATGTTGACGTGTCCTTTGACAAAGATACTGAACCCCAAATTGCTCCCAATAGCTGGGTGAAGGGGATTTGTAGTGTAAAAGCACTTTGAGTGACTGGCTGACTTGAAAGATGCTGTAAGGGCAATCTGCTTACCATTTAAGTATGGAAGTCATAGCAACTAAATGTGCTTAAAATATCTCAAGTATTAATTACGAAGAATTACATTTGTGTTGTTGTAGTAGTATTGATATAATATGTAACAAGTTCTTTATTGTGATTAGTCAAAGTGGAGTTACTGGTACAACAGTAAACTACAGTTTAATGTATGATAATCCATCAAATTTTAAAATCTGATCATACATTTTGTCTGTAAAATCTTAATCTTAAATAAAATGTGCAGAGTAATACTTCACTCAAGTGACTGCCAGTAAATCAGCACACTTGTAATCAGCACCTACACAGCAAAGTCCCCACTCATAGTTTCTCTTTCTCTTTGGTGCTTAAAAGGCTGCACTGCTGCTGAACTGTCAGTGTTGTTTGTACGTCAGTGGAGGAAGATGTTGAAGTTCCTGATACTTACCAGTTTTCTGTTGGAAGGTGAGTGACACTGGAGATGGAAGAGAGACAAACCTCCTCTACATTCATTCTAGTAGCTTTATTAGTAGCATACAGAACAGAGTACAGCCTTTTTTTTATAGTAATGTAGCTTATATTGTTTTATTGTATTTTGTAAATCCTAATTGTTTTATTCTTTTTAAAATATTTTTTCCTGATTAAACTGAAAGTTAAAGCTTATTCATGCATTATGAGCATATATGTATAACAAATTGATATTTATATGTAACATAACAAATGGATATTTTACCTTGAGTCTGCTCTTAGAGACACTGTTTCTTTTTTCAGTTTGTACATCGCAGATTACTGGATATGGAAACAAAACAGCTGATTACGGCGGTGATGCACATTACCATTGCACACTGGAGAACCCAACAGGTGATCATATTCTCCTTCTCGTATCTTCTGCAACCTGGTTTATAATGTTTCATTGGTGTAATTTCTCTCTCCTTGTGTTAGAATACAAGATATGTTTTATATAACTTGAGATGTTTTCCCTCTGTAAATACTGACTGGAGGATTGCCATTTGGGATTACCCACAGGTGTGCTCCAGGTCACATGGCAGAGGTTGTTCAAGGATCAGTCCATAGAGAATTTGGCAACCTACAGCAAGCGGTTTGGAGAGCAAGTGAACGATCCTTACCAGCAAAAGTTGATGTTCACAAAGGCGTCTCTCAGCTCAACATCTATCGTTTTGAGGAATTTAACATGGGAAGATGAAAGCTGTTATATTTGCTCGTTCAATGCCTATCCGGAGGGTTCCCAAAGAACACAGATTTGCCTCACAGTGCAAGGTAAATTACAGGGAAACCATACATGTCGATGGAAAGAGACTTTTTTTAAAATTATTAGGAAAGGTTTCTGTGATTGATTCTGTGAATTCTAACCACAAGCACCCAAATGATCAAATAGTCTTTTGTAAGGATAGCTGGAAAAAAATGGCTGAGGTTCTCAAAAATGTTTCAATTCTCTATCAAGGACTATCCGAGGTGAAAACTGCCGTGCAAGTTCCCAGCCCAGAACAAGAGGATAAAGATGTGAAAGCTGTGTTTAGCTGCTCTGCAACAGGTAAACCAGCTCCCACCATTCAGTGGCAGGTTTCACGTCCTGCAACCGACTCAGAAGAAACAGAGACTATCACCGTAACGAACAGTGACCACACGTTTACCAGCAGCAGCAACATCACACTGAGAGTATCTGCAGACTGGAGGGGAAATGTAAATTGCCTGGTGAATAGTGGAAGGAGGGGACAGAGGCTGGAGTCGATTCCTTTTCCTTTACGTGAAGGCAATGAAGAGGACATTATAGAGGAGGGTATGCATATCAATCATTTTGTATAGACTGTTTTACTTTAACATCAACTGCTGTGTTTTTAACTGGTATTAACAATATATATTTAGTGAACTGCCCAATGACAGAAGGGGCTACTAGACTTTTCTGAAGACCAGTGTCTGATTCATTAGAGAGTGACTTACCTAAGAGGTTGTAGAAAATTCCCCTCTTCCCTGTCATTGACTGGATGTGATGTCACTGTATAGTGTGACGTCAAACAGAAACAGGTTTATAGTGGGATGCCTGGAAGATATATGAATCCCAGATGACTCATTACTCAACCGGAAACCCAAGAAAATTACTGAAATTTAAGTCATATTGTTTGAAGGGAAAAAGCCAATTTGAGACATGATGCAATAAACAACAGTGTAGAGTCTATTCTGTATTTCAAAGTGCAAATTGTAAATGTTAAGAACAGGTTATTACTGTTCTTCATGGCCAGTCAGCTGTGCAGTGACTCAGGTTCAGTTTCATTTGTTGCTAAGTTTCATGTTCAAGAGAAACACCCAGTGAGTTTGTTTAGCTCTCCAGGGAGGTTACATGACAGATCTATACACAGATAAAGTTGGGGAAGTTGTGTCAACATTTACAATTCAGAATGCAACCATAAACTTTTCCCGCCTTCCTCTTTTCGGGGAATGTCATTTGATGTATTACTGCACTGAAACAGACTAACCCTGTGTCTTTTTTTCTTTTCTCCAGGTGGAGGACGGTCTTTATTATGGATTGCATTTGCGATTACTATTGTAGTGTTGTCCTGCATTATTGTTACTGTTGTGATCAAGAGAAAAAGGTGAGGTTTTGCATGATAAAAATCTATCCAGTTGCACAATATCATGTCTTTTATGTGTAATTGGCTTTCCACAGTAAAATAAACTCTGCTTTTCTTTCTTCCTTGCAGGTCAAAGCTTGACAGAAGACCTGACATCGTTTAAAGAACTTTAATTAAGAAGTCATTTTTCACCATCTTGGACTATCACTTTTCAAGCATGCAAGCATTACAAAAATTAGCATTTCTTTGCTTCTAAACTTGAGGGATGTAACAGTCAGTTAAGCTAAAATCTGCGATCCAAGATGCATGTACTCATGCATTGTGTTTTGAAAACCTACCTTCTATTTGCATTTCTTTTAGATTGCAATATTAAGCACTTTATCTTTCTTTATGCAGTTTCAAGCAGCTACATTTAGAATGTAAAAAGTCAGTTGACATAACTAGTGTTTCATAGGAGTATTATATTTGTTATATTAGCTGTCAGTAAACAAGATAGTGTGACTCTTGATTGTAAAACAGTGCAATTTAATATATCAAACAAGTCTAAAAGCTGGTTGAGATGTTTCCTTTTTGTCATAGCGATCATGTGAATACACAGGAAATTAGATGACTTTTACTTGATCAGTGGAGCAAGAAACTGAGGGGGTGAGTCAGAGAACAGTTGTGACGAATATGTATGTCAGGGAGTGCTTAACATTTGGTATGACAAATGTTTCAATGTAAGCACAGGAAACAGGAAGCAGGAAAAAGAATTCGGGGGAAGTTGAAAGCAAAGTAGGTTGAAGCCTTGAGGTTGTGTTTTGATGGCACTTCATGGCACTGAGCCACAGACAGATCTAAGAGTACTGTGGCGCCATCTAGTGTGCATATTGGAAAAGAACAGAGATTACAATGGCATTTATGAGGACTGAAGTAACCCAAACTGTGCTTTACTAAGGCATATAATTCAAATTTCTGTTAAATTGGGATGCCTTCCTTCTTAATTTGTATACTGTTGAAATGTGAAGTTAGTAAGAATATATTAATATTCATCTATTGTGTGTTGTAAAGTTTGAATTAGAGATAATATATTATGTAATGGACATTTGTATTTGTATATGTATTTTGTTCTTTTTTGTGATTTTGCACTTTAATGTTTGTGTATTCTTAGAAAATGTATTTATGTAAGAACACATCTTTGTCAATTACTTATGTGTATTTTTGCGATGTGATCTTTGCAATAATTTCCCCTCGCTTTTCCTCTGTATGTTTATTTATTTTTTTATTTATTCGTGTTCAGCTAATTAAAAATGCCATAAGGGATTTACACTTGTGTATAATGGTGTTGCAGCTTTGATGAACAGAATCAGCTTTACTGTGAAAAAGACCAGATCACAAGTTTTCAAATGCAGCTTCACTGAGAAATAGGAAAGTCAATGCAGACAAATGATCTCACAGACATGCAGTGTTTAAACCAATGAACAAAACTTAATTCTCCTTGAAATGTTGGTTGCAACATGATTATTGTTTTTCTTCATTTCATTCATGTGCAGTGAAGAGTTGTTTGTCCAGTGATGAAGGCTGCAGTATGTCTCTATCTGGAAACCCAGCAAACATTCACATCACTCAAATTGTATTGCTCATGTAAAAAGTTTAAAATGGCATATTGGAAAGGACTAACGTTATGCATATGTGACGCATACATATAACAACATATAACATTTAACTAGGCCTATACATATTTAATATTTAGGTTATACAAATGTTTGTCTTTTCAGCCTCTCACATGACATGCAACACTTTTCAAATATATTAATAATTAAGAAATTTAGACTGGCTTCTGTCGTTTTGAATAATTATAATTTGCTTTGAGGGATTAGTACTATAACCTACTTGTGGGTATGTGCAACAGCAGTAATATATCAGAAAGACGTCAGTTGACGAAAGTGAAAGTAATTCTGTTTTCAAATCTCAATGACGTTCGGGAACGGGATGTACCACTATAATAAGAGGGGGGCGCGAACTTTATATGCTGTTAATATAGTTGTTTTGTTTTTGTTTTTATTTAAAGCAAAACAGCAGCTGGTTAAATCAGCAGTTTATACAATATTAAATATTTACTTTATGATTTATTTCACGGATCACTTATTATTTTTATATTGACACCTACCTACTGTAAAAGACCTGGATTGGTCCACAGCAAGACCAAACTGCGCAGGTCACCTGTTGAAACTTGATTCAAATATTTTTGGCGCACATGGAGCAGCAATGGCAAATCATGCAGTCTTATTTTTCCTTTTTGTGGTGGAGGTATTTCCAAAAGGTAAGAAGAACTGTAATTATAATCTAAGTTGCAATTGCTTTTAAGAGTCATGGGTTGTGAGTAGTTTAAACCTGTAACAATTACTATTTTTTAAGATGTTGTCAGTGGCTGCTTCATTATGCATGCTTAGGGTGTAATATAATACATAATGGCGTTACGTTGTTAGGATACAAAAGAAATGTATTTACATTACAAACGTAATTGCATTACAGACGACATCATTTGCATTACAAACAGGATTATTATTAGCAGGATTACAATTTGAGAGCATGTGTGCCTGCTTGCAGCCCATAACACATTAATATTAATTAGCCTACTTTAATTTGAATCATTAATTCAAGTCCCAGTAAAATAGAAGCTGGAGCATGTTTAGCTTATGTGCTCATATTTACCAGTGAACCGGAGTACTTCATATTTTGCATATTAAAAACAAATTTTTTTGGCGGGTCTAGTTCAGTGCAATATGGAGTTGCAAAGGACTGTTACCTCTGCACACATACCTTCTTCACCTGTTAATATGTAAGGAGGGAATACGGTTAGTGATTGTCCCGGAAATAATAAAAAGAAAACTTTGCCCCAACGTCTCCTTGACCCACAAACAGTGAAGTGTGATTTGGAAAGAGATAGCCAAAATGATCAATTAATACAGGGGCATAGGATTAAAATTGAAATGTGTAAATTGTGTAGGAATGGATTGACTTTACTGTCCTTCAGCTTTTTCTGTTCAAAAGATGTGACATGTCAAATGTCTTGCACTTGCAATGACCATCAACATCATAGGGTTAATGTTATTTTAATGGGGAACATTTATAAAATGTAGGCAATCTTGGACATGAATTTATAACATTAAATTGAATTGAAATGCAAAACCTTCCACATCTCCTGCATCAACAGAACATAAACAGGAAAAATCATTCCTATATTTGCATTTTTTTAATCCGCATTGTGCAGCTTCACTTCTCTGACTGCCCTGAGTATTACATCTGTCTTTGTGACAAAATGCCTGCCCCTTTTTGTATCCTAAAAGAATTTTCTTTTTGGATACACATCTGCATTTGTATGCCAAATGAATGAAGAAAATGTGACAAGTATTCCCCAACTGGGATTTTTTATGACCAGCTAGACCAGAAACTATAGCTGTTCCCTCATATGTAAAAGCCTCAAAGAGAGATAAAGAATAGCTAGATATTTACCACTTCTGAAAATTTCAGTACCAACATTTCTTAACGGCGCTCTCTATGCAGCAACACACTCATGTGACAACCAACTTCATTCTCCCCTAATTAGTAATTGTATTGGATTACATTTTAAAACCCTGATTACTAATCAAAATGTTAAGCTTTTGTAAAAACATCAGTCTCACATCTATAACTGTTATTTCTTTTCCTCCATGCAGGTCTAACAGATGTGATACAAACACAGCAGACTGTGATGGTAAAAGTAGGAGAAGATGTTCATCTCAGCTGTCAGCTCATGCAGACTAAAGATGTTCTTCAGGTCACCTGGCAGAAAGATTTACCTGAAGGGAAGAAGAATCTTTGCAGCTACAACAAATACTTTGGACAAACAGTGAATCCTGGTTTTCAGGGGAAAGTGGAGTTTACAGATGCTGGACTGAAGAACTGCTCCATAGTTATCAGGAAGGTGATGGAGCAGGATGAAGGCTGCTATCTCTGTTTGTTTAACACGTATCCTGATGGTTCTCTGACAGGAAGAACCTGCCTCCATCTCTATGGTGAGGACTAACTTAATCCTAAAACTTATTTTTTATTATTATTTAATATGTTATTTATTATCTGAATGTATCATTTTGCCCATAAAAACAAAGAAATTTAGTAAAATGTCCGATGCATTTATAGAGCTGGAACCACTGAGTTTTTGGCATTTCTACTGAAATCAGTCATCGACTGATCTGTGCTGCTGAATTACAATACTAACCTGTTTCATAATGTATCTCTACTTTCACATGCAAATAGATGACAGATTGGAATTACGTTTGTGTGCTTGTCATAAAATGGAGTTTTGTAGATGAAATCACTAGTTTTTTTTATGTCACAGGGCAATCAATAACTATATTTTCACACCACAAAATTCAAAAAGTGCAAAGAAACAAACAGACAATGTTTGTATGGCTTTTAGTTTATGTACAGTATATTCATATAGAGCTGCATCAATTAATCAAAGGACAGAAAAACTGAAACAGTCTGAAAGTGACAGATGCTGCATCACCAGCAGCAGGAGATTCTTTCTAGGCCATAATAACTAACATACTGGACACAAAGTTTCATGTCAAATCTGATGTCTGTGACAAATTAATTAATGTGAAACAGTATTTTGTTAATGTTGTGTCTTTGCAGAGTTGCATGAACCCATTCTACAAATCATAGAATCAAACTCTACTGAAGAGACAGTTGTGTCCTGCTCGGCCACAGGTCGTCCTGCTCCCACAGTAACTCTGAATGTCCCACAACAAGACCTCTACTTCTCTAACAGCAGCACAGTCAGTGTCACCAACACCAACACTACAGTCACTGTCACCACTACAGCTGTGCTGTCTGGTTTCCATGGAAACGGCGCACAAGTTGGATGTGCAGCACGACTGCTCTCAGTCCCTGAAATTCAGGTGTTTAAGACGATTCCTGCATCGAGACTGTCATTTTTGGTTGGTGAGAAACCCTTCAATCAATCACCTGATGATGGTAAGAACCACTTTCAAAAATCACAGATTTAAAAATTGATCATCACTTTATAAATCTGATGTGTGGGTCTAATTCTTCAGATTTTAATGATGAATCTGGATCTGATAGAAGTAAGTTAACTGTAGTTGCTTTATGAATGTTTACTGTTCCATATCACTTCTTTTTCCTCTTTTTCTCATAGATTACACTTTAATTGGTGCACTGGTCCCAGCATTGGTCATTGTTTGTGTTGCTGTAGTCATCACTGTTATCATTATCCTGCTACGTAAACATAAGAAGAGGTAATTTCAACTTTAACTCAGTATCTGTCTTGTTGTGATATCAGAGTCTCACAGTTAATATGGTAATAATTTATTGACGTGAAGAGTATACACAGAGCTTAAAGAATATATACAGACAACATCTATAAATAAATAATATATAAATGTTCTTTAAATCCTTCAGACTGTCACACAGGGACGCTAAGAAGAGCAAGACGCAACAAAAACCAACCAAAGAGACTTATGAGTACGATAATTTCATTCATTTGTATAAAATAACTACTTCATCAGAAAATGACTTAATCTGTCTTCTCTCTGTTTATTTTGACAGTTAAGTTCCTTTCTGTCTCTATATCTCTCTAACTAATGTGTTATTTATACATGAAGCTGATTCTGATGCACTTTACTCTTCATGGCTCATTGTGTATTCATAGTCAACCTGTTGATTAACATAACTGTTAACTGTCAGTGTGATTCAGTGATAGAAATATGTATGATGTATTATAATAATGTGAGGGTGATTGGCTGATTTCTTGTTTTTATCTGAAGGTGCAAAACACCTCTAATGGAGATGGGGAACCCGGATATCAGACTACGGTCATCTGGGAGGAAAAATCCAAAAGTGGAGAAACCAGAATGTCAAGACATAGCTATTACTCTGTTTCCTAATACACCAACCAAAGACACTGAGAACATCAAGACACCACAAAAACTCAATGACTAGTAAGACAATTTCATATTCATATTCATATTGAAATTTCCACTCAACAATGTGAATGTAAATTGGCTCATGTCTTGTTTTGATCTGAAGGTCCAAGATACTTTATTGGAGAACTAGCAGATCAGGCTCCGGTCATCTGAGAGGAAAAATCGAAATGGGGAGAAACCACAATTATCATTTCAAGGCATACAAGGGATGCTGAGACGAGTATTGAAATTTCCACTCAATAATTTGAGTGTAAATTGTTTTTATTTTAAGGTGTACAACAACACTTTCAATGGACAAGGAGAACTAGCAGATCAGGCAACGGACATGTGAGAAGAAAACTCCAAAACAGAAGAAACCAAAACCATCATCTTCAGCAGTTAGAAGTCTTCCGTTTTAATTTGAAGTCAGTCGGACTTGAACAAAGCTGCATCAAAACATGTTGGTAAAATGTTCAGATATTGTAGAAGAATCAAAAAGTTTTCTGATCTAAATGAATCTCATCTTATATCTGCAATTCCCAAAGATACTAATACACAGAGTACTTGCCATTTCTTGTAAATATTTTTGTGTCATCATGTGTCTGATTATAGCTAAATTTCTCATCAATCAGTGCAGCGTCTTCTTTACTTGATGTTAGATTAGTTTATGTGTTACAGCTTCTGTCTCAGTCCTGATCATTGATCACTTTCTGTCTGTGTCTCAGCCTCCTTCTTACTTCTTCAGACCTCTTACATTGACCCTTCAATTCTCTGTCATTCATCATCTGACCACCAGGTGGCCTCAAACCTCTTCACTGGTCTGCTCACCTGTTCTCACCTGTTTATATATAACTACCTTCTTAAATCATTTTTTAAAATTTCATTTAGAGCAGTTAAGTATAAATCTAATAGAAATTGTATTAAAATGTTCACATCAACCTAAAGTGGAGGCTTTCCCTCCAAGCAGGTTTAACAGCAGACTGTGATGGTAATTGTTTAGTGTGACTTTAAATACTACCAAATATTGTGTAACTTCTTATTGTTATACACCAATTTATTGTTGCATCCGTCCATATTTTTGTAAAATGTAAATAGATTCTTGTTTCTCCCCCAAAAAAGCATTAAACAGCTGCAGCTCAGTTCAAAGAGATCAGAGCACATTACTTCAGTTCTAAAGTCTTTACACTGGCTCCCAGTCAGCTATAGAATAGATTTTAAAGTTCTGCTACTGGTCTACAAATCACTGAATGGTTTAGGTCCAGAATACATTAATGACATGTTAGTAGAATATAAACCCAGTATGGCTCTGAGATCTACTCAGGTCAGATAGTGGAGCCCAGATATATATATTAGTTTTTTTTGACCCATATCCTACGAAAGGCGTATTGCTGCCACGTCAGGAAAAAAACGGATCAGTATCATGTTATAACGTGAAACGTTTCATGTTATAACGTGATAGTTTCTTGTTATAACATAAAACTTTTCACGTTATAAAGTGATAGTTTCTTGTTATAACATAAAACTTTTCATGTTATAACATGATCAAATCAGCAGGGGAGGAGCGTAGAAACTGCTGTTTGCAGCGCACGCACCCCCTACACACAACAAACAGCGCTGTCTATGGTTCTGAAACAACAGCGGCGCTATCCATTGTTCTGAAACAACAGCTAATAGTCAGATGTATCTCGGCCAATAATTTGGTTGTTTTTATTTTGTAGTCTGCAGCCTACCAAAATAGGTGCGCTCCAAAACCCGACCGGCACATGCCGGCTTTGTTGGTACATATTTTAGCTAGCCTAAATCATGGTGAGATTGTCTTTGAATCACCATCACAATGCTGCAGAAGCATTAAGATGATTTTGACGTTTTGCTTTGACACAAATTAAAAGAGAAAGGCTGTAAACAACAATCCGTGTTTTGGGCCATGGTGATGCCGGTTCACTGCAAAAGGCCAAGTGCCAGTTCACAACCTGATTAACCGGGGTCCACCTCCGCCTGAGACCAATTTATCACAATAGGCTATAACGTGAAACGTTTCATGTTATAACAAGAAACTATCACGTTATAACATGAAAAGTGTTATGTTATAACAAGAAACTATCGAGTTATAACGTGATACTGATCCGTTTTTTTGTTTGTTTTTTTCTGGTGTGGCGGCAATACGCTTCCGTAATATTCATTCATAAAATACTGCATTCATCACATGTAATATAGTTCATGTTTTTTCTCTCTGAAAGCTTCATTCAGGATTCATCTCGTTTATTATCTGGGACTATTAATGAATGATTTGTTGTAGAGACTAATAATGAGAGGAAACTGAAGAGTCTTAATATGAACAGTATGTGAGGAGGAGGGTTAAATACAGAAAATGTTCGCAAATTTAAACTTTGCTCAAAGTGCTGACGACACATCAAGAAACCGAAAGTAATTCAATGATTTCTCGGAGCGGGTTGTTCCACTATAATAGTAGAGGGGGGATCAGTTTATATCCTGGTAATATAACTTATTTTTTTCTAAAGCAAAACAGCAGCAGTTACTTAAATCGACAGGTTATTAGACATTGAAGTGAACCCTGCTGTGTTGTGTATGAGCAGATTTATTCTAGGGATTATTACTTTACTTTTATTATTTTTATGTCAATACCTACCTGCTGTACAACTAGATTAGTACAGTCTCGGTCTCATCTCTACGAAGAAACACTCAATACAGTTCCTTTTTTTCCTGTCTAACATTATAATAATAATAAATAATGCATTTATTTTGTATTTTTTGCTGCTAAAGGTAAGATTCAAGCCATTTAATAATTGTAATGCTAACATAACATGTCCGTGATGATATATAACCTGTTGTAAACACATTTCTTGAACAAATTGATATAAAACAAATCAGATAAATATCGTGGTGCTGGTGACATATTTTATGTCACATCGGGTCTTTAATCTGAAAATTGTCATGGAAAACCTAGTGTGACATGTATGTCACAATAAGAAAAAATAATGATGATCTACTCAGTTAATTTAGCTGATTCAATTATATTTAGTTAACATATTTTATATTGTTCAATTCAAAACATTAAAACAAATATAGACAAAAAATCATGTTATATTAATTAAATTATTAATAAAATGTATAAGGAAACAATTTTTGCCTATCAATAAATAAAATAAACAGACAAAAAAGATTTTTCTAGCCTATATCAGTCATATTTTAATGTAATTTTATTTGTTTCTGTAGTATGGTTAACATTGTGACAGTGCTTGCCCATTTCGCTCATATTAGGGACTGCTACTGCTCCACAGTAACAGAAGTCATCTGTGCTCAGTGCACAGCCAGTTAATACCTGACATTCAAAGGTATTATTTATAGACGCAGTTACCGTCAGCAAAATTACCTTCGAGTTTGGTAAATCACAATGCACGTGCTAAATAACATATTTGCCTTTTCTCCTCCCTGTATTTTGCATACTGGGGTTAAAACGCCTCATATTGCATATTCATTATGGCAAACGTGCTAAATGGGCAGCGCGTATTATCTTGCACAGTTGAAAGACGCAAGCCTCGGTGTGCTGAGTTAGATCAGCTTGCACATTTAAAGTTTGCACACGTTTTTACACGTGCAAACCTTTATTACATCAGGCCCAGTTAGTTCAAATCCAGTTTGTCTCAGATGATCTTTCACTGTGGCCACTCCAGACAAAGCTCACATATTTGGAGAAAACATGCCCACTCAAATCCAAACTGAAGTCACAGAAAGTAGGAACCATCTAAGAGCCCAATATGATCAATCCACATAGTTTTAGTTTTTTTTTTAAAGAAGCGCATCACCTTAGTACTTGAAATAAGAAAAGAAGATGTATTTAATATTTGAGTACTTAGCTTATATTTATATCATCCATATATAATAGATTGTTAGTTTATTTGTTGCTGTATACTCATTCACCCCTCACATCAGCTGAATGTATTACTCTGTTGTACAGCCAGAGCCCAAACAATCACCCGTTCCTAATAAGCACGTTTTGAACAGTAACTGCATTATAAATCACAATGTTAACTGTAGTAAAAACATCAGCCTCATATCTATAACTGTCTTTTCTTTTCCTCCATGCAGGTCTAACAGATGTGGTACAAACACAGCAGACTGTGATGGTAAAAGTAGGAGAAGATGTTCATCTCAGCTGTCAGCTCATGCAGACTAAAGATGTTCTTCAGGTCACCTGGCAGAAAGATTTACCTGAGGGGAAGAAGAATATCGCCGGCTACAAGAAAGACTCCGAGCAAGGAGTGAGTTCTGATTTTAAGGATAAAGTGGAGTTTACAGATGCTGGACTGAAGAACTGCTCCATAGTTATCAGGAAGGTGATGGAGCAGGATGAAGGCTGCTATCTCTGTTTGTTTAACACGTATCCTGATGGATCTCTGACAGGAAGAACCTGCCTCCATCTCTATGGTGAGGTCCTTTCTTTACTTCTGAAGACATTCATGGTGAATTATAGTTTTAAATTGTTTCACATTAATGACAGTAGGAAGTGATCGCTGTTAAATTGTCTGCTTGTTGTCATTGTGCCCTTGAAATGCAAATACTTCACATCACAAAAAGAATGTTGTACATAGCTATTGCACATTTTACTCACTTTGCCTCCAATTTTCTTAAAAGTGCATTTCATGTAATTTTGTATTCCCAAATGTAACAACATATAATTATATTACATTATATTATATTAAGTATCTCAAATTCCTCAATTTGTGAAATGAAATGTAGTAAATAGAAACAACTACTCATCATAGGGCCTGATTTACCTGCAAAAAATGTGCAAGCTGATCTACTAACGCAGTGCACTGAGGCTTGCGTCTTTCAAAGGTGCAAGATAATACGCGCTGTCCATTTAGTACGTTTGACATAATTAATATGCAATATGGGGCGTTTTAACCATATTGTGCAAAATACAGGGAGGAGAAAATGTAAATATATTATGTAGCACAGGCATTGTGGTTTACCAAACCGTCGACGTCTATAAATAATACCTTTTGAAAGAACAGGTATTTACTGGCTGCGCACTGATGACTTATGTTACTGTGGTGAGGAGGACACGGAGGCACAATGGCAGAATAAGCAAAGAACTGATTTTTTTTTGCACCCATGTTAATATCAGGACCATAATAACAACTATACTCCATGTGATATATTTAATGTTTTGTGTTTGCAGAGCTGCATGAACCCATTCTACAAATCAGAGAATCAAACTCTACTGAAGAGACAGTTGTGTCCTGCTCGGCCACAGGTCGTCCTGCTCCCACAGTAACTCTGAATGTCACACAACAAGACCTCTACTTCTCTAACAGCAGCACAGTCAGTGTCACCAACACCAACACTACAGTCACTGTCACCACTACAGCTGTGCTGTCTGGTTTCCATGGAAACGGTGCACAGGTTGGATGTGCAGCACGACTGCTCTCAGTCCCTGAAATTCAGGTGTTTAAGACGATTCCTGCAGTCAAAAAATCATCTGATGATGGTGAGAAACACTTCAAAAACCACTGATTTATAAATTAATCATCATTTTATAAATCTGATGTTTGGGTTTAATTTCTCAGGTTTTAATGAAAAAACTGGATTTGATAAGATTAAGTTAACTTTAAAGTTGTCTCAAGTCAAAATTCAACTGTAGTTACTTTATGAATGTTCAGTGCTCCATATCACATTTATTCTCTTTTTTATCATAGATTTCACTTTGATGAATCCCAGATGACTCATTACTCAACCAGAAACCCAAGAAAATTCATGAAATTTAAGTCATATTGTTTGAAGGGAAAGAGCCAATTTGAGACGCAATATACAACATGCAATATACAACAGTCAATATATTTAGTGAACTGCCCAATGACAGAAGGGGCTACTAGACTTTTCTGAAGACCAGTGTCTGATTCATTAGAGAGTGACTTACCTAAGAGGTTGTAGAAAATTCCCCTCTTCCCTGTCATTGACTGGAGGTGATGTCACTGTATAGTGTGACGTCAAACAGAAACAGGTTTATAGTGGGATGCCTGGAAGGTGTATGAATCCCAGATGACTCATTACTCAACCAGAAACCCAAGAAAATTACTGAAATTTAAGTCATATCGTTTGAAGGGAAAAAGCCAATTTGAGACATGATGCAATAAACAACAGTCTAGAGTCTATTCTGTATTTCAAAGTGCAAATTGTAAATGTTAAGAACAGGTTATTACTGTTCTTCATGGCCAGTCAGCTGTGCAGTGACTCAGTTTCAGTTTCATTTGTGAGTTGTTGTTACAGCTGTTAAGCTCTCCAGGGAGGTCGTATCACAGATCTATACTCAGATAAAGTTGGGGAAGTTGTGTCAACATTTACAATTCAGAATGCAACCATAAACTTTTCCCGCCTTCCTCTTTTCGGGGAATGTCATTTGATGTATTACTGCACTGAAACAGACTAACCCTGTGTCTTTTTTTCTTTTCTTTTTTTTCTCCAGGTGGAGGACAGTCTTTATTATGGATTGCATTTGCGATTACTATTGTAGTGTTGTCCTGCATTATTGTTACTGTTGTGATCAAGAGAAAAAGGTGAGGTTTTGCATGATAAAAATCTATCCAGTTGCACAATATCATGTCTTTTATGTGTAATTGGCTTTCCACAGTAAAATAAACTCTGCTTTTCTTTCTTCCTTGCAGGTCAAAGCTTGACAGAAGACCTGACATCGTTTAAAGAACTTTAATTAAGAAGTCATTTTTCACCATCTTGGACTATCACTTTTCAAGCATGCAAGCATTACAAAAATTAGCATTTCTTTGCTTCTAAACTTGAGGGATGTAACAGTCAGTTAAGCTAAAAGCTGCGATCCAAGATGCATGTACTCATGCATTGTGTTTTGAAAACCTACCTGTCCTATTTGCATTTCTTTTAGATTGCAATATTAAGCGCTTTATCTTTCTTTATGCAGCTTAAAGCAGCTACTATTAGAATGTAAAAAGTCAGTTGACATAACTAGTGTTTCATAGGAGTATTATATTTGTTATATTAGCTGTCAGTAAACAAGATAGTGTGACTCTTGATTGTAGAACAGTGCAATCTAATATATCAAACAAGTCTGTTTGGACAGAGTTCACAATAGTTTAAAAAAAGTCTGATGGCATTGTGTTAAGACAGCAAGTTGATCGTTTTAGATGCTGAACTGTTTCCTCTATGGTTTTTTGGTCAACTGTATTAAATTCTGACATTGCAGTTGAGTTTTTCCTGGGAGGTCGTAGGGATTGCGTCTTTTTATTGTTTTGTTGATTTGTGTTGATATTTAACCTTATGGACTGGATTTTTTCACTGAAAAAGCAAGCAAATTCATTGCATTTATCTGTGGAAAGGAGTTCTGGAGCTATTTGTTTAGGGGGGTTTGTAAGCTTATCAACCATAGCAAACAGAGTGCGAGTGTTGTTGATTTTCTTATTAATAATTTCAGAAAAGTGTCGCTGTCTAGCTTTGAGTAACTCATAGTTAAAATTACAAAGACTTTGTTTGTAGAGGTCAAGGTGGATTTGAAGTTTAGTTTTTCTCCACTTACGCTCTGCTTTCCTGCATTCTGTTTTCAAAGCCTTTACCATCATAGTGTTCCTCCATGGTGTTGTCTTTCTGATCAAGGTCGTCTTAGTTTTAGTTTAAATAGGTGCAACGGGATCCATGACATTTGAGATTTTCCAGTAAAAATTATCCAGGAGTTCATCAACTGACTCTGCACTCACAGTTGGTGACATAGCTATAGCCTCCATAAACTTTGCACTGGTATTCTCATTTATGTACCTTCTCCTAACAGAGACAGAGGTTAACTGAACATTTGGAATGATCTTTAAGTCAAAGAACACACAGAAATGATCAGAAAGAGCCAAGTCCTTAACATCAACAGAAGAAATGTCAACACCTTTAGAGATAACCAGATCCAGAGTGTGGCCTCGAGTGTGTGTGGGCCCTTTCACATGTTGCAAGTGGCCAAAAGTGTCAAGTAGAGCAGAGAGTTCTTTGGCATTACTGTCCATGTTATTATCTACGTGAATGTTAAAATCCCCTGTTATGATAAAAAAGTTGTAGTCAGTGCAGATAACCGACAGCAGTTCAGCAAACTCATCAATGAATTTTCCTGAGTATCTTGGAGGTCTATAATTGATTAGAAAAATAACTTTTGGATCACCTTTTAATAAAAAACAGAGATATTCAAAAGAGCTAAAATCACCTAATGTAATTTCCTTGCATTGAAATACAGATACAGATGAAGGCTGCAGTATGTCTCTGGAAACCCAGCAAACATTCACATCAATCACATTGTATTGCTCATGTGAAAAAGCGTAATTCTTTTCTTTAAAATGGCATATTGGACTAACGTTATGCATATGTGACGCATACATATAACAACATATAACATTTAACTAGGCCTATACCTATTTAATATTTAAGTTATACAAATGTTTGTCTTTTCAGCCTCTCACATGACATGCAACACTTTGCAAATATACTAATAATTAAGAAAATTAGATTGGCCTCTATAGTTTTGAATAATTATAATTTGCTTTGAGGGATTAGTACTATAATCTACTTGTGGGTATGTGCAACAGCAGTAATATATCAGTATGACGTCAGTTGACGAAAGTGAAAGTAATTCTGTTTTCAAATCTCAATGACGTTCGGGAACGGGATGTACCACTATAATAAGAGGGGGTGCAAACTTTATATGCTGTTAATATATTTTTTGTTTCTTTAATTTATAGCAAAACAGCAGCTGGTTAAATCAGCAGTGTATACAATATTAAAATGATTATCATTATGATGATTATAGGGGGATTTATTTCACGGATCACTTATTATTTTTATATTGACACCTACCTACTGTAAAAGACCTGGATTGGTCCACAGCCAGACCAATCTGCGCAGGTCACCTGTTGATTCAAATATTTTTGGCACACATGGAGCAGCAATGGCAAATCATGCAGTCTTATTTTTCCTTTTTGTGGTCGAGGTATTTCCAAAAGGTAAGAAGAACTGTAATTATAATCTAAATTGCAGTTGCTTTTAAAAGTCATTGGTTGTGAGTAGTTTAAACCTGTAACAATTACTATTTTTTAAGATTTTGTCAGTGGCTGCTTCATTATGCATGCTTGGGCAGTAATATAATACATAATGGGTTACGTTGTTAGGATACAAAAGAAAGGTATTTATATTACAAACGTAATTGCATTACAGACGACTTAATTTGCACTACAAACATTTCATTTAGTAAAGCACTTAGCCTATTTTAATTTGAATCATTATTCAATTCCCAGTAAAATGGAAGTTGGAGTGTGTTAGCTTCTGTGCTCATATTTGGGTCAATGACGTATAAGGATTTAGAACAACTCAATTGTAGAATAATAAAAAAACAAGCATATCTAATGCAGTAGTTCAAACATTCAGAATGTTGTGTACCTGAAGATCCATATTATACATTTGAAATTAAGTGATTTTAGTGGGGTTTTCAAGATTAATTGGCACTGGCCTTAAAAAGAGTCATGTGGTGCGACCACGATTCATCTTGAAATAAATCAATTTACTTAACACGCTTCACATCTTTTTTTTTTTACAAGTTTTCAGTAATATAAAGTGTTTGGAAACAAAGTATTTGAATTTTTTTTTTAATTTTTGTAACTGATGATCTTTTATTTAGAAAAGATATTTCAAGATGAATCATGGTCGCACCAAATGACTTTTTTTTCAGGCCAGTGCCAATTAATCTTGAAAAACCCCACTAAAATCACTTTCAAATTGTAATATGAATTGTCAGGTACACAACATTCTGAATGTTTGAACTACTGCATTAGATATGCTTGTTTTTTTTTATTCTAAAATTGAGTTGTTGAAAATCCTTATACGTCATTGACCCATTTACCAGCGAAGCGGAGTACTTGAATATATTGCATATTAAAAAAAGAGTTTTGGGAAAAAAGAGTGTTGCATGTACAATGCCTCTACGGTTTCAAGAGATGTTCAATTCAAATCATCCGCGTTTTAAAAAATTGGCGGGTCTAGTTCAGTGCAATATGGAGTTGCAAAGGACTGTTACCTCTGCAAACACACCTCCCTCCTGTTAATATGTCAGGAGGGAAAACGGCTAGAGATTGTCCCGGAAATAATAAAAAAGAAAAGTTTGCCCCAGCGTCTCCTTGACCCACTAACAGTGAAGTGTGATTTTATATGACCGGTGTGCGTAACTACTCTCCACAGTCACATTTGATTGGATAGAGATAGCCAAAATGATCACTTGATACAGGGGCATAGGATTAAAATTAAAATGTATAGGAATGGATTGATCTTACTGTCCTTCAGGTTATTATCTTCAAAAGATGTGACCGGTCAAATATGTCTTGCACTTGTAATGACCATCACCATCATAGGGTTAATGTTATTTTAATGGGGAAAATGTATAAGATGTAGGCAATCTTGGACATGAATTTATAACATTACATTTAATTGAAATGCAAAACCTTCCACATCTCCTGCATCAACAGAACATAAACAGGAAAAATCGTTCCTATATTTGCATTATTTTAATCCGTATTGTGCAGCTTCACTTCTCTGACTGCCCTGAGTATTACATCTGTCTTTGTGACAAAATGCCTGCCCCTTTTTGTATCCAAAAAGAAATAAAGAATATATCACATCTGCATGTGTATGCCAACGAACGAAGAGAATGTGACAAGTATTCCCCAACTGGGATTTTTTATGACCAGCTAGACCAGAAACTATAGCTCTTCCCTCATATGTAAAAGCCTCAAAGAGAGATAAAGAATAGCTAGATATTTCCCACTTCTGAAAATTTCCGTACCAACATTTCTTAACGGCGCTCTCTAGGCAGCAACACACCCATGTGACAACCAACTTCATTCTCCCCTAATTAGTAATTGTATTGGATTACATTTTAAAACCCTGATTACTAATCAAAATGTTAAGCTTTTGTAAAAACATCAGTCTCACATCTATAACTGTTATTTCTTTTCCTCCATGCAGGTCTAACAGATGTGATTCAAACACAGCAGACTGTGATGGCAAAAGTAGGAGAAGATGTTCATCTCAGCTGTCAGCTCATGCAGACTAAAGATGTTCTTCAGGTCACCTGGCAGAAAGATTTACCTGAGGGGAAGAAGAATATCGCCACATACAGTGAACACTTTGGACAAACAGTGAATGATGGTTTTCAGGGGAAAGTGGAGTTTAAAGATGTTGGACTGAAGAACTGCTCCATAGTTATCAGGAAGGTGATGGAGCAGGATGAAGGCTGCTATCTCTGTTTGTTTAACACGTATCCTGATGGTTCTCTGACAGGAAGAACCTGCCTCCATCTCTATGGTGAGGTCCTTTCTTTACTTCTGAAGACATTCATGGTGAATTATAGTTTTAAATTGTTTCACATTAATGACAGTAGGAAGTGATCGCTGTTAAATTGTCTGCTTGTTGTCATTGTGCCCTTGAAATGCAAATACTTCACATCACAAAAAGAATGTTGTACATAGCTATTGCACATTTTACTCACTTTGCCTCCAATTTTCTTAAAAGTGCATTTCATGTAATTTTGTATTCCCAAATGTAACAACATATGATTATATTACATTATATTATATTAAGTATCTCAAATTCCTCAATTTGTGAAATGAATTGTGGTAAATAGAAACAACTACTCATCATAGGGCCTGATTTACTAAAGGTTTGCGTGTGTAAAAACGTGTGCAAACTTGAAATCACCCGCAAGAAATGTGCAAGCTGATCTACTTACGCAGTGCACTGAGGCTTGCGTCTTTCAAAGGTGCAAGATAATACGCGCTGTCCATTTAGTACGTTTGACATAATTAATATGCAATATGGGGCGTTTTAACCATATTGTGCAAAATACAGGGAGGAGAAAATGTAAATATATTATGTAGCACAGGCATTGTGTTTTACCAAACCGTCAAAGTCTATAAATAATACCTTTTGAAAGAACAGGTATTTACTGGCTGCGCACTGATGACTTATGTTACTGTGGTGAGGAGGACACGGAGGCACAATGGCAGAATAAGCAAAGAGCTGATTTTTTTTTTACCCCCCGTGTTAATATTTTTGGAGTGGAATATTTTTGGTTTTCCTAACAGCATTGACTCTGTCACAAATAGGCCTACTCTCATGGCAGTTTTTCTGGTAATGGCTTTTTGCTATCACTCAATATATTTGTTAAACCCTTCCACTAGAACCTCTATTTCCATTGAATTTGGTTTCATTTTATGCTTGGGGCTTTCTGCTCATCCAAACTCTCCATTAAGACGCAAAAAAACCCATTTAAATACTGCTGCCTGCACCTGTTGTCATTTGCGCAATTATTTTTAGTAGATCACCCGCAAAATGCACACTAACCAATCTGTTGCACTGCTCACGCAATTTAGTAGCCTTTATTTGGGATTTTAATAAATCAGGACCATAATAACAACTAAACTCCATGTGATATATTTAATGTTGTGTGTTTGCAGAGCTGCATGAACCCATTCTACAAATCAGAGAATCAAACTCTACTGAAGAGACAGTTGTGTCCTGCTCGGCCACAGGTCGTCCTGCTCCCACAGTAACTCTGAATGTCCCACAACAAGACCTCTACTTCTCTAACAGCAGCACAGTCAGTGTCACCAACACCAACGCTACAGTCACTGTCACCACTACAGCTGTGCTGTCTGGTTTCCATGGAAACGGTGCACAAGTTGGATGTGCAGCACGACTGTTCTCAGTCCCTGAAATTCAGGTGTTTAAGACGATTCCTGCATTCAATCAATCATCTGATGATGGTGAGAAACACTTCCAAAGCCACTGATTTATAAATTAATCATCACTTTATAAATCTGAGACTTGTCTCAAGTCAAAATTCACATTGAAACTGTAGTTGCTTTATGAAAGTTAAGTGCTTTTTGTTCTCTTTTTCTCATAGATTTCACTTTGATCGTTGCATCATTCACAGCAGGGACCATTGTTTGTGTTGCTGTAGTTGTCATTGTCATCGCTTTCCTGCTCAAACATAAACATAACAAGTAATTTCAACTTTTAACTCAGTATCTGTGTTGTTGTGATACCAGAGTCTCACAGTTAATATGGTAATAATTTATTGACATTACGAGGGTATACAGCTGAAAGAATCTGTACAGACGTCTATAAATAAATATATAAATGTTCTTATCTTTCAGACTGTCACACAGGGATGCTGAGAAGAGCAAGACGCCACAAAAAACCACCAAAGAGACTGAGTATGATAATTTCATTTGTATGAATGAACTGCTTCTTCAGAAAATGACAATCTGTCTTCTCTCTATTTATTTTGACAGTTAAGTTCCTTTTTGTCTCTATATCTCTCTAACTAATGTGTTATTTATACATGAAGCTGATTCTGATGCACTTTACTCTTCATGGCTCATTGTGTACTCATAGTCAGCCTGTTTATCTACATACTTGTTAATTGTCAATGATTCAGTGATAGAAATATGTATGATATATTATAATAATGTGAGTGGAAATTGGCTGATTTCTTGTTTTTAATCTGAAGGTCAAAAACACCTTTAATGGAGATGGGGAACCCGGATATCAGACTACGGTCATCTGGGAGGAAAAATCCAAAAGTGGAGAAACCAGAATGTCAAGACATAGCTATTACTCTGTTTCCTAATACACCAAACAAAGACACTGAGAACATCAAGACACCACAAAAACTCAATGACCAGTAAGACAATTTCATATTTATATTGAAATTTCCAATCCACTCAATAATTTGAGTGTAAATTGGCACATCTTGTTTTTATTTTAAGGTGTACAACAACACCTTCAATGGACAAGGAGAACCAGCAGATCAGGCAACGGACATGTGAGAAGAAAACTCCAAAATAGAAGAAACCAAAACCATCATCTTCAGCAGTTAGAAGTCTTCCGTTTTAATTTGAAGTCAGTTGGACTTGAACAAAGCTGCATCAAAACATGTTGGTAAAATGTTCAGATATTGTAGAAGAATCAAAAAGTTTTCTGATCTAAATGAATCTCATCTTATATCTGCAATTCCCAAAGATACTAATACACAGAGTACTTGCCATTTCTTGTAAATATTTTTGTGTCATCGTGTGTCTGATTATAGCTAAATTTCTCATCAATCAGTGCAGCGTCTTCTTTACTTGATGTTAGATTAGTTTATGTGTCACGGCTTCTGTCTCAGTCCTGATCATTGAGCTCTTTCTGTCTCTGTCTCAGCCTCCTTCTTACTTCTTCAGACCTCTTACATTGACCCTTCAATTCTCTGTCATTCATCATCTGACCACAAGGTAGCCTGAAACCTCTACACGTGTCTGCTCACCTGTTCTCACCTGTTTATATGTAACTACCTTCTTAAATCATTTTTTTAAAGATCATTTAAAACAGTATAAATCTATAATAGAAATTGTATTAAAATGTTCACATCAACCTAAAGTACACAACCAGCTGAAGCCTCATTTTACTTTCCCTCCATGCAGGTTTAACAGCTGACACAGCAGACTGTTATGGTAATTGTTCAGTGTGACTTCAAATACTACTAAATAGATTCTGGTTTTGGTCTTTGCACTATTTAATATTGATTTTCTTCTTTTTATTTTTGTCTTGCAGACCTAGTAATGGCAGAAATTAAACTACAGGAGATCATTGAATGTAAAAAATGAGTATTCCTATGCAACAAAATATAGAAACCAAAAAAGGTGCAATCTAGCAATTTTCCAGATTGACATTTGTTGATAAATCCTCAGATACATGTTAAACTTTGTGTGACATTTTTCTCATTCTGTGATTTTTGGACAGTGCTCGTTAACATTGGTATTACTGCTACTGCTGTCACTGTTATTGTTTTCTAATGCTAAAGAAGATAACACACCTTCATTTACTTGATAATGTAATGTATTCCCAGCTGTGCCGCAGTTTTTTCAAAAGTAATTTTACAACATGGAGCTTCCTGTTTATACAGACTTACTGTGGAAGTGTTGAGACATGAAGTTAAATCCAGGATAGTCTTTGTAAAATCATATCAGTGTTTCTCATCTGTCACATTAAGTATCAGTATTACTGTAGACTACAGTTTAATAATTTACTATCATTTTCCAGTGGTAACCTGCAACAGAAACATTTACATCACCAACATTGTGTTGATTATGTGAAAAAGTGTAATTCATTTCTTCGAAATAGCATCGAGGAAGTGACTGTGCATATTTCACATGTAGGCCTATAAAGATAGTACAAGATATAAAAAAAAGGAGAAAGTTGAATTGGCCTCTGTTGTTCTGAATAATAATTCTTTACTTCTAGGGATTTCTACTATAAGCTCCTACCTGTGAGTGTTGGGGCTTAAATGTGCAACAATAATATTAACCCTCGCATACTGTTCAGGGTCAAATGTGACCCATTTTTACATTTGAAAGCTGTAAATACTTCTTACCTTTAGCCTGAAATGTGACGACTTACGCTTAATGACTTAAGCTAATTTTTTTTTTTTTTTTACCCATATCCTACGGCAGCGTATTGCTGCCACGCCAGGAAAAATAACGGATCAGTATCATGTTATAACATAAAACTTTTCACGTTATAACGTGATAGTTTCTTGTTATAACATAAAACATTTCATGTTATAACATGATCAAATCAGCAGGGGAGGCGCGTAGAAACGTTTCCAGCGCTCGCACCCACTACACACAACAAACAGCGCTGTCTATGGTTCTGAAACAACAGTGGCGCTATCCATTGTTCTGAAACAACAGCTAAGCGATAGTCACATGTATCTCGGCCAATAATTTGGTTGTTTTTATTTTGTATCCTGCAGCCTACCAAAATAGGTGCGCTCCAAAACCCGACCGGCACATGCCGGCTTTGTTGGTATATATTTTAGCTAGCCTAAATAATGGTGAGATTGTCATTGAATCACCATCACAATGCTGCAGAAGTATAAAGATGATTTTGACGTTTTGCTTTGACACAAATTAAAAGAGAAAGGCTGTAAACAACAATCCGTGTTTTGGGCCTCGGTGATGCCTGTTCACTGCAAAAGGCCAAGTGCCAGTTCACAACCTGATTAACCGGGGTCCACCTCCGCCTGAGACCAATTTATCACATTATAACGTGAAACGTTTCATGGTATAACAATATAAATTATAACGTTATAACGTGAAAAGTTTTATGTTATAACAAGAAACTATCAAGTTATAACGTGATACTGATCCGTTTTTTTGTTTGTTTTTTCTGGTGTGGCGGCAATACGCTTCCGTAATATTCATTCAAAAACTCAAAAAATACTTCATTCTTCACATGTAATATAGTTCATGTTTTTTTCTCTCTGAAAGCTTCATTCAGGATTCATCTCGTTTATTATCTGGGACTATTAATGAATGATTTGTTGTAGAGACTAATAATGAGAGGAAACTGAAGAGTGAATATGAACAGTATGTGAGGAGGAGGGTTAAATACAGAAAATGTTCGCAAATTTAAACTTTGCTCAAAGTGCTGACGACACATCAAGAAACCGAAAGTAATTCAATGATTTGTCGGAGCGGGTTGTTCCACTATAATAGTAGAGGGGGGATCAGTTTATATGCTGGTAATATAACTTATTTTTTTCTAAAGCAAAACAGCAGCAGTTACTTAAATCGACAGGCTATTAGACATTGAAGTGAACCCCGCTATGTTGTGTATGAGTAGATTTATTCTAGGGATTATTACTTTACTTTTATTTTTTTTATGTCAATACCTACCTGCTGTACAACTAGATTGGTACAGTCTCGGTCTCACCTCTACGAAGAAACTCCTCGGCGGTCTTTTCGATTTAAGTTTTGGCGCACATGGAGCGAAAATGGGCATGTGTGCAGTCTTATATTGCTTCTTTATGGTGGATGTATTTCTACAAGGTAAGAAAAGTAAATCCACCCATCTACTAAAGGAAGTTCTCACTGTCTGTTTTTCTCTATCTCTTGAAACGTTCATCCAAGTGACGCCACACTTGCCAGATGCATTACTGGTGGAAACGGGGTGCAGTGTTAGTGTTGAATTTGGTGCAATTTGGATACGTGTGATGTTGAACTGAATGAAGCAGTGATCAATACGCCGCTCATGTCTGTGCAGGAGCAGGACGGCATGGTTGAGAGTAGATCAC
The DNA here is from genome assembly GCF_963691925.1 of Scomber scombrus. NCBI lineage: Eukaryota > Metazoa > Chordata > Actinopteri > Scombriformes > Scombridae > Scomber > Scomber scombrus. The sequence continues at coordinate 7,163,400 of NC_084993.1, read as the reverse complement.
CTGCGTCTGGAAGCACTCAGCCCAATAGTGACAGTTAGGCGCGTAAAACGGAAGTACCGGTATTTGCCCGGTACTTCCACTGGTAGTTTAAAACCAGTTTGTCTCATATGATCCTAGAACGGGCCACTCCAGACAAAGCTCACATATTTGGAGAAACCATACCCACTCAAGTCTAAACTGAAGTCACAGAAATATGATCAATCCACATCGTTTTAGGATGAATAGCTATAAAAAAATATATATTTATTCTTTTGTTAAAGCAGCACATAACTTCATTACTTCAAATAAGAAAAATAACGTGTTTATTATTAGAGTACTTATAGGCTATCATCCATATATAATAGATTGTTAGTTTATTTCATGTTGTTACTACACTCATTCACACATCAGCTGTATTAATTACTCTGTTGTACAGCCAGAGTCCAAACAATCACCCGTTCTTATTACGCACGTTTTGAACGGGAACTGCATTATAAATCACAATGTTAACTGTAGTAAAACATCAGCATCACATCTATAACTGTCTTTTCTTTTCCTCCATGCAGGTCTAACAGATGTGATTCAAACACAGCAGACTGTGATGGTAAAAGTAGGAGAAGATGTTCATCTCAGTTGTCAGCTCATGCAGACTAAAGATGTTCTTCAGGTCACCTGGCAGAAAGATTTACCTGAGGGGAAGAAGAATATCGCTACCTACAGTGAACACTATGGACAAACAGTGAATCCTGGTTTTCAGGGGAAAGTGGAGTTTAAAGATGCTGGACTGAAGAACTGCTCCATAGTTATCAGGAAGGTGATGGAGCAGGATGAAGGCTGCTATCTCTGTTTGTTTAACACGTTTCCTGATGGTTCTCTGACAGGAAGAACCTGCCTCCAGCTCTATGGTGAGGACTAACTTAATCCTAAAATGTATTTTGATTATTAATGACATTTCTGCTTAAATCAATAGATTAATTGACTAATCTGTGCAGATGTAAGGACCTTTCTGCATTATTCAAGACATTTCCATAATCATCAAAGTGGATTCAGTATTTCCAGTATTAAACACATTCCTGCAGGAGAATCACAACTTGAACCTCTTTCATAATGTATCTCCACTCTCACATACAAATAGATGGCAGATTGACATTATATTTATTTGTCTGCTTGCCATGAAATAATTTTTTTTAACTTGTCATGTGACAATAACTGTTTTCGCACCACAAATGTGAAAAGTGCAAAAAGCAACAACAAGCTGCAACAATTAATCAAAAGACAGAAAAACAGCATGAATGTTACAGATGCTGCATCACCAGCAGCAGGAGATCCTTTCTAGGCCATAAAAACTAACATACTGGACACAACGTTTCATGTCAAATCTGATGTCTAAGAAATGAATTCATGTGAAACAGTATTTCTTTAATGTTGTGTCTTTCCAGAGCTGCATGAACCCATTCTACAAATCAGAGAATCAAACTCTACTGAAGAGACAGTTGTGTCCTGCTCGGCCACAGGTCGTCCTGCTCCCACAGTAACTCTGAATGTCCCACAACAAGACCTCTACTTCTCTAACAGCAGCACAGTCAGTGTCACCAACACCAACGCTACAGTCACTGTCACCACTACAGCTGTGCTGTGTGGTTTCCACGGAAACGGTACACAGGTTGGATGTGCAGCACGACTGCTCTCAGTCCCTGAAATTCAGGTGTTTAAGACGATTCCTGAAGTCAATCAATCATCTGATGATGGTGAGAAACACTTCAAAAACAATGAATCTGAATCTGATAAGAGTAAGTTAACCTTAAAGTTGTGTCAAGTCAAAATTGAATTGTTGTTGCTTTATGAATGTTAAGTGTTTTTCCTCAATTTCTCATAGATCACACTTTGATCCGTACATGGATCCCAGCAGTGGTCGTTGTTTGTTTTACTGTAGTCATCACTCTCATCTTTGTCCTGCTCAAACATAAGAACAGGTAATTTCAACTTTCATACCAGAGTCTCACAGTTTATATGTTAATAATTTATTGACATGACGGGGATACACAGTTGAAAGAATCTATACAGATAACATCTATAAATAAATAATATATAAATATTCTTAAATCCTTCAGCTGGTCACACAGGGATGTTGAAAATACCAAGGCACTGCAAAATCCATTGTGAGTACCACTTAGTTTTTATAATTATTAATTTGTACAAATGTGTTTCTTCTTCAGAAAATGATTTAATCTGTCTTCTCTCTGTTTATTTTGACAGTTAAGTTCCTTTTTGTCTCTATATCTCTCTAACTAATGTGTTATTTATACATAAAGCTGATTCTGATGCACTTTACTCTTCATGGATCATTGTGTACTCATAGTCAGTCAGTTTATCTACATAACTGTCAGAGTGATTCAGTGATAGAAATATGTATGATATATTATAATAATGTGGGTGGAAACTGGCTGATTTCTTGTTTGCATCTGAAGGCCCAAATCACCTTTAATGGAGAAGGAGAACCAGGTGATCAGACTACGGTCACCTCTGCAGGAAATCCAAAAAGGGGAGAATCCAGAATTTCAAGACATAGTTCTTAATCTGAGTTTTGATTAACAAACCATGGGACGCTGAGAATATCAAGACGACACTGAATCTCAAAACTCGTAAGATGATTTCATATTTGTACTCATATTGAAATTTCCTCTCAATAATGTGAGTCCTATGGCCTTTTTTATTTGGAACTTTAATTTTGGTTTACATCCTACTTTTATAAATTGGTTGAAGTTGAGTTAATGGAGTAATGTCTAATACTTTTACAATATCAAAAGGCACCAGACAGGGTGATCCATTATCTCCATTAGTCTTTGCTCTCTGTATTGAACCATTTGCAGAACGTATTAAGTTGGAACAAAAAATTAAAGGCATATATGCAGCAGGAGAAAATCATAAATTGTCAATGTACATTGATGATATATTTATTTATTTAGCTGAGCCTGAACAGTCTTTGAAGGGCTAATGAATATGATTGAAGAATATGGAGATATTTATGGGTATACACTGAATGTAAATAAATCAGAAGTTATGATGATGGGCTGTACAATTAGCGATGAAATCAAACATAAATATGCATTTCATTAAGATGTAGAAAGGATAAAATATCTTGGGATAAATATAACAAAGAATCTGAATAATTTGCAGTCAAAAAACTTTGAAGAATTAATAAGTCAAATTAAACAAAACTTAAATCGATGGACTATAATTCCCGTTTCACTTTGGGGAAGAGTTCAAATTATACAGATGAATGTACTACCAATATTTTATTCCTTTTTAAAGCACTACCCATATATATTCCTCCTCACATATTTAAACAATGGGATTCCATTATAATGAAATTTATATGAAGTGGCAGAAAACCAAGAATCAAAATGAAGAATCTTAAAATACTAAAAGAAATGGGTGGGCTTAATCTACCAGACCTGAAAACTTATTGTCAAGCAGCACAATTAAGAAATATGAAAGTATGGATGATAGAGAGCTCACATACAAAATCGAGGGAGATGGAATTCAATTGTGGAGATATACCATTAACTGTTTTACCTTTCTCCAAACTCAGAAAAATCATATGTTGAGAAATTGGATAATAGATGGGTAGTTGTTACACTTAGGGTTTGGAGGGCAGTCTGTCAGAATCAGAAAATAAAGGAAGATCTAATTATTTTAGAAGACATGGGAACTGATCCAGACTTCCCTCCTAACAAAACTGATCATTTTCAAATTGTGGGCTTCTAAAGGTTTATGCAAATTTGGACAAATGTTTGGGTAAATGAAATTAAACAGTTATTGACACAATATGGTCTACCCAATTCACAGCTGTTTAGATTTTTCCAAGTGAGAAGTTACCTGTTTGAAGCTTTAAACAAGAGGTCCATTCAAGATATGAATCCACTGGTAAGATATATGCTTAAAATATATAACAGCGGGCTTGAAACTAAATCTCTGTTCAAAGTGATTAAAATAATACAACTAAATCAACAAGATGACCACACTTGTGTTAGCTCCAAAAGTAAATGGGAAAAAGAACTCTCATGTAATATATATTCAGATGATTGGGAACAAATGAGACAACTAACTCAAACTATTGGAAAGAATATGCATGGAAGATTATAATCCGGTATTTTAAAACACCCAAAATTCAAGGGAAATCGAGCTTCAAGATGCTGGAGAAAATGTGGGGAGCAGAGTGCAAACCAAAGTCATGTATTTTGGACATGTAAGACTATCAGTGGATTCTGGGAAAGATCTATTGGAGAACTATCTCATGTCCTCGGCTTCTCTGTAAATGCAAAACCACTAGTACTTGTTTGTGTGTGTGTGTGTGTGTGTGTGTGTGTGTGTGTGTGTGTGTGTGTGTGTGTGTGTGTGTGTGTGTGTGTGTGTGTGTGTGTGTGTGTGTGTGTTTTGTTTTGTTTTCCTGTTTGTTCCATTAATTTATGGTATTGGGTTCTTTTATTAGGTGATGTCTGTAACACAATTTTGTAAAATGCAAATACATTTTTTTTTTTATTATAAAATAATGTGTGTGTAAGTTGGCTCATGTCTTGTTTTTATTTTAAAGTGTAGAACACATTTAATGAAGGGACCCAGCAGATCAGGAATCAGACATCTGAGAAGAAACCACAACCATCATCTTCAGCCTCTTCAACAGCCTCCATTAAATATCTGTGTCCCCAGGGGTTGATAACCACTTTATAGGGATCATTGCAAAATAAGTGCATTTAAGTGTTTATTTTGCATATATAAGATTATTGATTAATATATTAACATCAGAATTTGTGTAGCCTACTCATTAATATCAGCATAGGCCCAAAATGTCCAGTATCAGTTGTTTGTATTTCAGTCTCCATAATGAAGTTTGGTGTTTTTACTGCAGCCTGTATGACTTTTCAAAAATAGTTTGCTGAAATAAATCATAACTTACTTGAAGTTTCCCATGAAATTATTAATATTTTTTAGCAGTTCAAGGTTCAAATTTACTCTCATTTTCTTTCATGTATCAGTGAATAAGAGAGTTGTGTTTCATTTCTCAGCACTATGGTTGAACTTTTGATCCTGAAGCTGTTGAGCTTGATAGACGAGCTTGAGGGGAGAAGCTGTAACAGAGTCTGTTGGAGGAGATCCTCAAGTAGAAATCTATAGCAGCAATTGTGTTGAAACTTTCACATCAACCTAAAGTACACAACCAACAAGAAACTCTGATTTCTTTTCCTCCATACAGGTTAAACAGCCATGATGCAAACACATCAGACTGTGATGACAAAAGTAATGAACATGTATTATTCCTGTGTTAAATTTATGAGATGTATTAGACTTTGTGTGACATGATGAAACATTTTTCTCTTTCCTCTTGTGATTTTGCTACTGCTACAGTTTATTCATCTACTATCATTTTCCAGTGGTAACCTGCAACAGAAACATTTACACCTACCTGCAATACAGCTAGATTAGTTCAGTCCTAGCCTCACCCAGCCTGACCAATCTGCACAATGCACCTGCAAAGTTTAGGCACAAATGGCAAACCATGGTGTCTTATATTACTTTTTGTGGTGGTGAATTTTTCAAAAGGTAAGAAAAAGAAATCCAAGATTACAATTTGAGATACAGTTGGTTTGGAAGTCATTGTGAGTAGGTTAAACCCTTTTCAGATTTTTTCAATGACTGCTTCATTACCTTATAAATCACAATATTAAGCTATAGTAAAAAACATCAGTCTCATATATATATATATAACTGTCATTTATTACTATTACTTCATGCAGGTCTAACATGTGATTCAAACACAGCAGACTGTGATGGTAAAAGTAGGAGAAGATGGGAAGAAGAATATCGCCACATACAGTGAACACTATGGACAAACAGTGAATCCTGGTTTTCAGGATAAAGTGGAGTTTAAAGATGCTGGACTGAAGAACTGCTCCATAGTTATCAGGAATGTGACGGAGCAGGATGAAGGCTTTTTTTGTTTTGTTTAATTTCCTGTCGCCGCCTGTTAACTTAAAGCGAACTGACGACTGCCTCCATCCTCTTTGCCTCGTACATAAGCATGTGACCCTGAGTGTTAAATGATCTTCAGCAACTACGAAAACGAAAGAAATGTGATGCTCCCGTTTTTTTCTTTAACATTGATACCGACAGAGATCGTATATTGGATTTGAAATTTGCGACAATGATGAACCAAGCTGCAGTCACAACAATCTTTTTAATTTTGGGATTCCTTCCAAAAGGTAAGAGAGAAATGTTACAGAAATCTCTGTGTGGATTTTTACAATATATATTTTTCTGCTTAAAATGAACGCACCGTGGTACTTACCTACTTCCTGCCTGTTTTGAACGGTCTGAAGTATAAATATTGAATCCTGCTGATTTATTCTTTTTTCTATTTTTCTTGCAGGTGACACTTTTTATTTACAGCAAAATAAGACAAAAAGCAACATGGCTAATTTATTAGAAACTGAATTACAACATAAGTCTGTCTTAAAAACAGTTTAGTTTTCTCTTTGTGTTTTCAACATGTCACCACAACCAACCAGCAACACATTTATAAGTTAACATGGAGCTTAAAATGACTCGCACTCTCTTTCATTTTCAACATCACTGTTCAGTCTCTGTAATAAAGTTGAGTGTTTTACCTGCAGCATGTCCTACTTTGAAGAGCAAAACTGTATTTGCTGAATTAATTAATATTTTATCACTGAGTTTCCCCATTACATTATGAATCATTTTGAACTTTTAAGTTGCAATTTATAACAAAAATTATGTTGAAAAGTTTGCATCAACCTAAAATACACACAGGTTAAACCTCATATTTCTTTTCCTCCATGCAGGTCTAACAGCTGTGGTACAAACACAGCAGACTGTGATGGTAAAAGTAGGAGAAGATGTTCATCTCAGCTGTCAGCTCATGCAGACTGAAGATGTTCTTCAGGTCACCTGGCAGAAAGATTTACCTGAGGAGAAGAAGAATCTTTGCAGCTACAACAACTACTTTGGACAAACAGTGAATGATGGTTTTCAGGATAAAGTGGAGTTTACAGATGTTGGACTGAAGAACTGCTCCATAGTTATCAGGAAGGTGATGGAGCAGGATGTAGGCTGCTATCTCTGTTTGTTTAACTCGTATCCTGATGGATCTCTGACAGGAAGAACCTGCCTCCAGCTCTATGGTGAGGTCATTTCTTCACTTCTAAAGACATTCATGGTGAATTACAGTTTTAACTTGTTTCACATTGATGACAGTTAGAAATGATGGCTGTTAAATTGTCTGCTTGTCGTCATTGTGCCATGAAATGTAAATACTTAACATCACCAAAAGCATGTTGTACTTGCTGCATATTTCACACACTTTGTCTCAAACTGTCATAAAAGTTCATTTTATTCCCAAATATAACAAGACATGATGGTCATAATATTTAAATTATATAATCTCAATTTGTGTAACAAAATTTAGAAAATAATGTCCAAGCTACCTATCATAATGTCCAAGAACCCAAATATTTCTTAAAAACGTTATATTCAGTCTAAATATATTTGATATACAATGTTTAAAACAGGGGAAATCAGCAGAGTTGATTTTCGTCACAACTATACTCCATGTGATATATTTAATGTTGTGTGTTTGCAGAGCTGCATGAACCCATTCTACAAATCAGAGAATCAAACTCTACTGAAGAGACAGTTGTGTCCTGCTCGGCCACAGGTCGTCCTGCTCCCACAGTAACTCTGAAAGTCCCACAACAAGACCTCTACTTCTCTAACAGCAGCACAGTCAGTGTCACCAACACCAACAATACAGTCACTGTCACCACTACAGCTGTGCTGTCTGGTTTCCATGGAAACGACACACAAGTTGGATGTGCAGCACGACTGCTCTCAGTCCCTGAAATTCAGGTGTTTAAGACGATTCTTGCAGTCAATCAATCATCTGATGATGGTGAGAAACACTTCAAGAACCACATGATTTATAAATGAATCATCACTTTGTAAATCTGATGTTTGGTTTTCTTTCTTCAGGTTTTAATGATGCCTCTGGATCTGATAAGAGTAAGTTAACCTTAAAGTTGTCTCAAGTCAAAATTCACATTGAAACTGTAGCTGCTTTATGAATGTATATATATATATATATATATATATATATATATATATATATATATATATATATATATATATATATATATATATATATATATATATATATATATATATAACCTTTATTTAACCAGGAAGTCACATTGAGATTAAAACCTCTTTTGAATATTTAGTGCTCCATATCACATTTCTTCCTCTTTTTCTCACAGATTTCACTCTCATCATCGCATTGATCATAGCAGTGATTGTGTTGCTGTAGTCGTCACTGTCCTGCTACATAAATATAAGAACAGGTAAATACACATAAAAGCATATACAACATAAAAAACATTTATATTAAACTTCAATTAAGAAAAAGGATCAAATATACATAATATACAGCAGACAACTTTGAAAAAAAATTGGCAAATTGACAAAATATATTTAGATACTGATCTGGATACAGATCAGTATCTAAATATATTTGACCTATATATCAAATGGCCTATATATCTTTAACATCTAGACATCTAGTATAACTCAGATACATTGTGTTACACTGTTTTTTTGTTGCCTCATCAGTGTTTTTGTGAAATGGATATAATGTTTGCTTTTGTCCCTTGCACTCTTTACTGCTGCTTCTTTTTTTCAGATTATTCTTTTGAATAAAACTAATTATGCTAAAGATGAAATCCCACTGAATGTAAATAATGAATTTGTAATATTCTAGCAAAGATGCAGCTTTTCTGTAAAACTCCCCTTTGGACTTTGTTTGTGTCTTTTGTTGTAAAGATTTCTGAACATTAATATTTTTTAATGTCACTTCTTCTTAACTTGGCATCAGATTTATTTGTATAATGTGTCACAGCTTCTGTCTCAGTCCTGATCATTGAACTATTTCTGCCTTGTGTATTATTCCTGTTAAATTCATGTGCAACAAAACAAAAAGAAACCATCAGAAAAAAGCTTTAATCTAGCAATTTCCAAGATTGACATTTGTTGATAGATCCTCAGATACATGTTAAACTTTGTGTGACATGAAACATTTTTCTCCTTCCTGTGTGATTTTTGGAAAGTGTTCATTAAAATTGGTATTACCGCTAATAATGAAATGTATTGTCTCAGTGTGGACACATCTGCTTTCAACCCATAAAACTGTATTAGCTTCAGTATTTTCAACGCTGCATGAAAAAGCAACATTTTGTTGTATAAATCTCTATGTGGATGAAGTTAGGCTGCTGTGCCAGGCGTGCGTAAAATGCGCACAGTCCCTGGCTGCAGTTCATCAAAGCGGGGAAAAATCACACCATCATTTGTGGCCTGACATTTCAGAAGGCGACATTCAGTGACATTTGGGACATATTAGTAAGAATCAGACATGAATCTACATAAAAGCTTTTGTGATTTTTGGAGAGCTCTGTCTGTACGCTTTTGCCAACTCAAGCCACGGAAATTGTGGATTTTGCGCTCAATATTTCTTTATGGACTGATATTGTTTCTGAAACGTGGTTTGAAAGAAAATACCTTCAGCTCAACTGTCCTGACCGGCGGTTTTGAGACTATGTGCGATGATCATCCGGAAATACAAAACGAAAGACGTCTGATTATACCGTTACTCTACCTTACTGTGGGGTTCTTTACACGTGGGACTCAGAGACGTGAAACGCTGTCTTATATAACATTATAGAAACAAATAGGTGCATGTCAGTGTTTCATATGTAGGCCTATATTTATTATAGTGATTTTTATTTTATTTTTGTTTATTTTACATTTTTTACATTGATAGCAACAGAAATCATACAGTTGAGTTGAAACTTGCGAGAATGATGATTCAAGCTGCAGTCACACTAATCTTTTTTGTTTTGGGATTCTTTCCAGAAGGTAAGAGAGAAATGTTACAGTCATCTGTGTGTTTACTTTTACCTGATTTAATATAAAGCCCTGTGAAGGATTCTTGTGTATTTGAATTCTAACACAAAGTGAATGTTTTAAGAAGTAATATAAAATCCTGCTGATTTATTCTTGTTTTCTAGATTCAAAGTGTGATGAATGAATGTTACTTGCTGGTGATAATTTCTATTATACAACAAACTAAGGCAAAAAGGAACATTAGTAGAGGAGAACGGGGTTGGTTGTCTCATTCATTAGATCTCAGTCTCTAGAGGGCGCTGTTAAAAGATGTTGGGACTGAAAATGTCTGAATTTAGGTTGAGATGTTACTTTGAACGTCATTTCCGGAATAAATCACTTGACATTGAGGTGACAGGACGTTTAGTTATTTCATGAGAAAATGTAAATATTAAGCTCTTTGGAGTTTCTTGTCTTGGCTTTTACACAATGGGTTCATAATAAAACAATCATTACCATTAAAAGATATGAAGAGAGAGGATAGTTTAGATAGGATTTTTCTTAGCTGTGGTTTAACATGTGCTTGTTAGCTTTGCTGGTAGCAAAACATCCCACATGGGGATGCTTGTCACATGTTGGCATATACATTTATAGTGTGATATATCTAGTTCCTTCTTTCTTTATAGAGAGCAAAATCACCAGGAACTTTCTCAGGAAGACAAACAAGATCCAGACTCCAGACGTAAAGCTTAGTGCAGTCAGAGAGGTGGAAATCTTTATTTTCTCTTGATGCAGGAGTTGTGTTAAATTAATTTCTGAGATTGCCTACATTTTTTATTTTTCTTCATTAAAATAACACAGGGACGACCAACCCATAGTGGGTGACTACCAACTTCATGATAGGGGCAGTTGTGCACAAGAAATATTTGATGGCCCATATCTTTTGAACAGGATGCGTTGCAACACATTTATGAGTAAACATGAAACTTTGAGTGATTCAAACCCTTTTTCAAATTCAAGTTCAAGTTTTTCACTTTTGACATCACTGTTCAGTTTCTGGAATGAAGTTTAATGCTTTACCTGCAGCATGTCCTACTTTGAAGAGCAAGATTAAATTTGCTTTAATAATCACTGAGTTGGAGTTTTCCCATTACATTATGAATCATTTTGAGCAGTTAGGTAACAATTTATGACAGAATTTATGTTGGAAAGTTCACATCAACCTAAAACACACACAGGTTAAACCTCATATTTCTTTCCTCCATGCAGGTCTAACAGCTGTGGTACAAACACAGCAGACTGTGATGGTAAAAGTAGGAGAAGATGTTCATCTCAGCTGTCAGCTCATGGAGACTAAAGATGTTCTTCAGGTGACCTGGCAGAGAGATTTACCTGAGGGGAAGAAGAATCTTGGCAGCTTCAACAAATACTTTGGACAAACAGTGAATGATGGTTTTCAGGATAAAGTGGAGTTTAAAGATGCTGGACTGAAGAACTGCTCCATAGTTATCAGGAAGGTGATGGAGCAGGATGAAGGCTGCTATATCTGTTTGTTTAATACGTATCCTGATGGTTCTCTGACAGGAAGAACCTGCATCCATCTCTATGGTGAGGTCCTTTCTTCACTTTTGAAGACATTCATGGTGAATTACAGTTTTAAATTGTTTCACATTGATGACAGTTAGAAATGATGGCTGTTACATTGTCTGCTTGCCTTCATTGTGCAACAAAATGCATCAGAAAAACCATTTTGTACATACTGCACATTTGATACACTTTGTCTCGCACCTTTCATATCATTTTTATTCCCAAATGTAACAACACATGATTATTATATTATAATTGTATCAAATTCCAAAGCAGAGAACTACCCATCACCTGTCAAAGAACTGAAAGATTTCTTTAAAATATTTTGTTCAGTCTAAAGTCCAACTGTCATAAAAGTTCATTTTATTCTAAAATATAACAAGTCATAATGGTCGGTATATTTAATTATATTATATTTATCTTAAATTCCTCAGTTTGTGAAATGAAATGTACTGTAGGAATTAGAGAAAACTACCCATCATAATGTCATTATGTAAATAATTAAGTCTAAAGTCCAAATATATTTGATAATGTTTTAAAACGGATTGATTTTTGTAACGATCTGCTCCATGTGATATATTTAATGTTGTGTCTTTACAGAGCTGCATGAACCCATTCTACAAATCAGAGAATCAAACTCTACTGAAGAGACAGTTGTGTCCTGCTCGGCCACAGGTCGTCCTGCTCCCACAGTAACTCTGAATGTCCCACAACAAGACCTCTACTTCTCTAACAGCAGCACAGTCAGTGTCACCAACACCAATACTACAGTCACTGTCACCACTACAGCTGTGCTGTCTGGTTTCCATGGAAACGGTGCACAGGTTGGATGTGCAGCACGACTGCTCTCAGTCCCTGAAATTCAGGTGTTTAAGACGATTCCTGCAGTCAAACAATCATCTGATGATGGTGAGAAACACTTCAATCAAACATCTGATGATGGTGAGAAACACTTCAAGAACCACTGATTTATAAATTAATTATTATTTTATAAATCTGATGTTTGGTTTTAATTTTTCAGAAACTGGATCTGATAAGAGTAAGTTAACCTTTAAGTTGACTCAAGTCTAAATTCACATTTAAACTGTAGTAGCTTTATGGATGTTTAGTGTTCCATATCACATTTTTTCCTCTTTTTCTCATAGATTTCATTTCGATCGTTGCATCGTTCACAGCATTGTTCGTTTGTGTTGCTCTAGTCGTCACTGTGCTGCTACATAAACATAAGAACAGGTCATTTCAACTTTCAACTCCGTATCTGTCTTGCTGTGATATCAGTCTCACAGTTTATCCACACACCTGTTAACAGTGATTCAGTAATGGAAATATTTATGATGTATTGTACTATTGTGAGTGGAAACTGACTCATGTCTTTTTTCTTATCTGAAGGTGCAGAACACATTTAATAAAGCAGGAAAATGAGCAGATGAGACTACAGACACATCAGGAGGAAAATCAAAAAGAAGAGAAAACAGAATAAACAAAGTGTAGAAACAAACAACAGTGTAGTTTCTATCAGTCAGACTTGAACAAAGCTGCATCAGAGCATGTGTATTAAAATGTTCAGACGTTGTTTCCTGTACAAGATCTTATATCTGCAGACCAAAAAGATGAATGTACACAGAGGTTCTGATGTTTTTATACCATTTTTGTAACCATATTTTTTAATAACATTTTAAACATTTTAAGGTAAAATAAATCATTGAATACAACTCCTTTCTCTTCTTTCTTGATATTTATGATATTTTACAGTTTAAAAAACTTTATTGTATGAAATGTATCAGTGCAATGAAACAGTAAAACTTCACCCAGAATTTTATAATTACAAATATTAAACATCATATATTTCAGTATCAATATAGCTGTCATAGGTCAATATCGACTGACTCATATATCACTTGTTTCTGTTTTTAACATTTGTAATATAATTCAGATATGTTTCATTTTACACCAATTTACTGTCTCCTTAAACAGATATCATTTTTAGTTTTATTATCAATTTTTGTGTTTGTGGTTTTGTTTTTTTTGTAAGAACTAAATGAAGCCACATGTGAAATTACAGGAGAAAACTGGACATAAATGTTATTCCTGTCTTAAATTTACATTCAACAAAATAAAGAAACGGTCTGAAGTCTTTAAATGCACTTTTTCTGTAAAACTGGGATCATTTCTGTCATTTTCACTTCACAGAGGGCTTAAATACAAGAGATACATGTTTACTTTTATCAGACAGTTTAGCTCATTTTTTCAGACCTTGAAGGCACCAATCACAATCTGCTGGGTTATGTGTAAAATACAATCTGATCTCTTTCTCAACACATGTGAAGTCGCTTCATCAACACCAGCCTCAACATGTATTTTACACCTCCTGCCACTAGGGGGAGAAGTGCCGCTGTAAAACAGGCAGAGGTTGATATAATCAGAGGTTACTTGACTTTGGTTTTTGACCGCTCGATAATGGATGAATCTTACGTTTTCCTTTGTCTGTGTTTGAGAAATAGACTTATTACAGAGAAAGTGGATGTACTCTGTTTGCTTTTGGAAACCTTCGGATTGTAAGTAATACATCGCATTTATATTTGAAACTGTGGACATTGCGTCTCTTTTGCACGAATCAAAACTAATTAATCAGCAGCTTGCACGAGTCAAAACTAATCAATCAGCAGCTGTTGTGGCTTTTTTGACAGGCAAAGGAGGTCACTGCAGAGTTGACTGGACACCTCTCTGGGTCAGTGTTTTTATGGTTTGATAAAGGACAGTTAAGTTTCGCTGCTGGGCCAGGCGTGCGTAAAATGCGCACAGTCCCTGGCTACAGTTCATCACAGGCACTCAAAGGAGAAAATCTTTCACACCATCATTTGTGGACTGACATTTCAGAAAGTCAAGGATTAGGTGACATTCAGTGACATTTGGGACATATTAGTAAGAATCAGACACGAATCTAGGCTACATGAAAGCTTTTGTGTTTTTTGGAGAGCTCTGTCTCTGCGCATTTGCCCACTAAAGCCACGGAAATTGTGGATTTTGCGCCCAATCATTTTAATTTTTTTCACATCGATACCAACAGAGTTATGAAGAAATTTGCGACAATGATGAATCAAGCTACAGTCAAAACAGTCTTTTTAGTGTTTGGCTTCTTTTCAAAAGATAAGACAGAGATGTTACAATCATTTGTGTGGGGACTTTTACAAAGGTCCTTTTTTCTGCTAAAGCTGAACGCAGCCTGGTACTTCCTAAGTTTAACCCAACACTAAAGTGGCTGCTTTGAGAAGAGATATTGAATCATTCTGATTTATTCTTGTTTTCTTGTTGTTTCATGCTGGTGACAATTTTTATTTACAGCAATCTGAGACAAAAAGCAACTTGGATAATTTATTTTAGAAATGTAATTACGATAAATAAGTCGGTCTCAAACAACTAGCTCCACGTGAGTCAAATTCAGTCCAATCACACTTTAAAAGTCCAGAAGATTGGATTAGATTGTTTTACTTTATTCTATTTAAAGTAGAAGAGGAAGAACATTTTTTAGCTTCACGCGCCACTAAGCAGCTTTCATAACAGCGGAAGAGCTAGTGTAAACACCATGGTAATGGCTCAATTCAACAACCATTTTGTGCCTAAGGCCAACATGATACATGACAGAGTATGTTTTCAGAAGAGAATGCAGAAACCTGGAGAGTCAGGCACAACACATTGACTTTGGAGAGACTAAAGACAAATAATTTAGAGACCGTGTTGTTATTGGCATATCAGACAATGATATATGATAATGACCTGTCACTTAAAAAGGCTATACAGATATCACCCCTGAGTGAACAAATCAAGCAGCAGAACGTGAGTCTTCAGGCCAACTATGCAGTGGACACAGGAGATCCATCTTAAAAAGAGCAACTATGATAAACAATGGAGAAACAGGAACTCGTTGAGTAAAAACACCCTGTCACCTGTTCTTGTTGCATGAGACAAAACGAGAAAACACAGCTGTGCCACTCCTGAGAAAAGTTCAGGCACAGCTGAACCACACACTGGCCCAGAAACTACTGTAATAGAAGAGGACACTGAGCCCACTGATTGGCATGTCCTGGTGGTTCCTGTTGAAAAAAAAACAAAGAACAAGGAAGGAACGTGTGAGAGGTACATCCTGCCTATTTTAGAGGATATTGCTCCAAATCTGGCTGGAGCAAAAGTGTTCTCCACTCTGGATGCTTCATGTGGATTCTGGCAGATCCTCTTGAATGCAAACAGCCAAACGCTGACAACATTCATAACCCCTATTGGGAGATTGTGCATCCGACAGCTGCTGTTCGGATTAACGTCAGCCCGGGAAAGCCCCCCACTGTTTAATGGCCATGAGAGAGTTGTTACGGTGATAGATTATCTATTTCAATTTTGCCGCGACTATGGAGGAGCATGACATCCGTGCCATAGCAAAGCGCCGCTTTGCAAGTCTGAAATACAGTTTGGTCGTAGTCAGCATAGCTTGTGCGTTTGTAATAAAGAAGTCAAGTTCATGGAGACTGGAGTTACGATGTCTTCACTCCAAAAGAAGAGAAACTAATAGTAAAAGTAACTTAGGTGGAATTTCGTGTATATTTGATAATTTTTATTAAGTATATATTTTTGTTTTTATACAATAAAATATATTGTTGAACTCTAAAACTACTATTTCTGAGTTCTTTTCCCCCTCTCTTTTTTTTCCTTTTATGGCCTGTGCAGCTATATCCTGTTGTGTGTCATGATCTTATCAATATGAGAGCGAAACATGACCAGACGCTGAGATAAGGCATGAATCACAGACAGGATATTTGGGATTTCCCTGTCGTGTTCCTGTACTTTGTCCGTAGTGTTTCTTTACACTGTGAGAATCAGAGGAGTAATGCGCTGCTTTTTAATTCGTCATAGAAACAGTGCGTGTTACTTTTTCATATATGCTAGAGGCCTATATTTATTCTAATTATAACTACTTTGTTTTACATTGATACAAACAATGATCATAATTGAAACTTATGACAATGATGACCGAAGCTGCAATCACAACAATCTTTTTTGTTTTGGGAGTCTTTCAAAAAGGTAAGAGAGAAATGTTAAAGTAATCTGTGTGTGAGAAAAATCCAGTTCAGCTGACAAAAAGTACCGTGGAGGGCTCCTGTGTATGATATTTGAATTCTAACACAAAGTGAATGTTTTGAGAAGAAATATTGAATCCTGCTGATTTATTGTTGTTTTCTACATTCAACGTGTGAATGCTTCTTTTTTTGACAATTTCTATTTACAACGTAATATTTTTTAAGGATCATTTATTAGAGATTTTATTATGTTAACTAAGTCTGTCTCAAAAACAGCCACATCTCTGTGATTACCACAACCAATTAGCTACATTGAGTTAACATGAAGCTTAAAGTGACTTTTTAGTTGTGACATCACTGTTTAGTCTCTGTAATTAAGTTTAGTGGTTTAGCAGTAGCAATGTGTTGAAATGCTCATATCAACCTAAACCTCATATTTCTTTTCCTCCATGCAGGTCTAACAGCTGTGGTACAAACACAGCAGACTGTGATGGTAAAAGTAGGAGAAGATGTTCATCTCAGCTGTCAGCTCATGCAGACTAAAGATGTTCTTCAGGTCACCTGGCAGAAAGATTTACCTGAGGGGAAGAAGAATATCGCCACATACAGTGAACACTTTGGACAAACAGTGAATGATGGTTTTCAGGATAAATTGGAGTTTAAAGATGCTGGACTGAAGAACTGCTCCATAGTTATCAGGAAGGTGATGGAGCAGGATGAAGGCTGCTATCTCTGTTTGTTTAATTCATTTCCTGATGGATCACTGACAGGAAGAACCTGCCTCCATCTCTATGGTGAGGTCCTTTCTTCACTTCTGAAGACATTCATGGTGAATTACAGTTTTAAATTGTTTCATATTGATGACAGTTGGAAATGATGGCTGTTAAATTTTCTGTTTGCCTTCATTGTGCCATGAAATGCAAATGATTCACATCACAAAAAGTTTGTTGTATATTTGACACACTTTGTCTCAAACTGTCATAAAAGTTCATTTTATTCTAAATATAACAATACATAATGGTCATAATATTTAAATTATATCTGTGAAATGAAATGTAGGAAATAAAGACAACTACCCATCATAATGTCTAAAGTCCAAATATATTTGATAATGTTATAAAACAGATTAATTTTTGTAACGATCTGCTCCATGTGATATATTTAATGTTGTGTGTTTGCAGAGCTGCATGAACCCATTCTACAAATCAGAGAATCAAACTCTACTGAAGAGACAGTTGTGTCCTGCTCGGCCACAGGTCGTCCTGCTCCCACAGTAACTCTGAATGTCCCACAACAAGACCTCTACTTCTCTAACAGCAGCACAGTCAGTGTCACCAACACCAACGCTACAGTCACTGTCACCACTACAACTGTGCTGTCTGGTTTCCATGGAAACGGTGCACAGGTTGGATGTGCAGCACGACTGCTCTCAGTCCCTGAAATTCAGGTGTTTAAGACGATTCCTGCAGTCAAACAATCATCTGATGATGGTGAGAAACACTTCAAAAACCACTGATTTATAAATTAATTATCACTTTATAAATCTGATGTTTGGTTTTAATTTTTCAGGTTTTGATGATGAATATGGATCTGATAAGAGTAAGTTAACCTTAAATTTGTCTCAAGTCAATTTACATTAAACTGTAATTGCTTTATGAATGTTCAGTGCTCCATATCAAATGTTTTCCTCTTTTTCTCATAGATCACACTTTAATTGGTGCACAGGTCACAGCAGTGGTCATTGTTTGTTTTGCTGTAGTCATCACTGTTATCATTGTCCTGCTACGAAAACATAAGAACAGGTCATTTCAACTTTCGACTCAGTATCTGTCTTGTTGTAAAACTCTGTTATCAGTTAACTGACTCATGATGGAAATATTTATGATGTATTGTACTATTGTGAGTGGAAACTGACTCATGTCTTTTTTCTTATCTGAAGGTGCAGAACATGTTTAATAAAGCAGGAAAATGAGCAGATGAGACTACAGACACATCAGGAGGAAAATCAAAAAGAAGAGAAAACAGAATAAACACAGTTTGAAGTGTAGAAACAAACAACAGTGTAGTTTCAATCAGTCAGACTTGAACAAAGCTGCATCAGAGCATGTGTATTAAAATGTTCAGACATTGTTTCCTGTACAAGATGAATCTCTCATCTTATATCTGCAGACAAAAAAGATGAATGTACACAGAGGTTGTGATGTTTTTATACCATTTTTTAAACCATATTTTAAATAACATTTTAAACTTTTTACAGTAAATTAAATCTTTGAATACAACTCCTTTCTCTTCTTTCTTCCTGTTTCTTGGGACTTTAAAGTCTACCAACTATTTTGTAACCAGGGCCTGACTAATAACGGAGTTTTGGACTGATAACGATTTTAGGGAGCAAAGAAATTCCAATATTGGTGTATCAATAATGTTTTATACACATAATTCTTTCAGTGATCCCTCAAATGTTATCAAACAGTTGTGGCAGATAGATATGAAAGGGAGGCAGGCATGATATTTTACAGTTTAACAAACTTTATTGTATGAGATGACATCAGTGCACTGAAACGGTCAAATTCACTGAGAATTTAATTATTGCAAATAACTACAAATAAATAACATATAGAACATAAAAAACATTTCCGTATATATTAAACTTGAATTAAGAAAAAATGTCAAATGTACATAAAATAATGCCTCTATAACTTTTTAAAAAGTCAGCACATCAATACAACTGGGATCATTTACAGAGGGTGATTTAATCAGGGGTTCATTTAAATCGTCATTGTGTTGTAAATTGTGGACATTTCGTCTTTTGTGCAGGCATCAAAACATAATCAATCAGCAGTTGTTGTGCCTTTTTTGACAGGCAAAGGAGGTCACTGCAGAATTGATTGGACACCTCTCTGGTTCAGTGTTTTTATGGTTTGATAAAGGACAATGAAGTTTCGCTGCTGGGCCAGGCGTGCGTAAAATGCGCACAGTCCCTGGCTACAGTTCATCACAGGCACTCAAAAGAGAAAATCTTTCACACCATCATTTGTGGACAGACATTTCAGAAATTCAAGGATTAGGTGACATTCAGTGACATTTGGGACATATTGGTAAGAATCAGACATGAATATACATGAAATATCTTGTGAGTTTTAGAGAGCTCTGTCTGTACGTCTTTGCCAACTAAAGCCACGGAAATTGTGGATATTTCAAGACCTCCAGCTCAATTGTTCTCACCTGAGGTTTTCCTTTTTGAATGCCTTCCTGTCACCGCCTGTTAACTTAAACTAACCTGACGTCTGCCTCCATCCTCTCTGCCCCCTACATACACTCATGACAGCAAACGAGTTATTATAGCATAGCATGACATTATGCACGAGGATCAACCGGAAATACAAAAATAAAAGACACATGATGTTTTGTCATTCCACCTGACTATAGTTTCTTGACGTGGGACTCACGCTTCTTTCCTTGTTCCTTTTTTACATTGATACCACCAGAGGTCATGTAGTTGAGTTGAAACTTGTGACAATGATGATTCAAGCTGAGACCACAACAATCTCTTTGTTTCCCAGTCTTTCCAAAAGGTAAGAGATGTTACATTTTTACCTAGTTGTTATCTAGTCCATTATGTATCCAATCTGTTGCACACTAATTTCCATATACTGCGCCTTTTTAATCGTAATTTAAGCCATTTTTCAAGCAAAACAAAAAACCCACCAAAGATCCTCTGATTCCAGCTTTTGAAGTACTCACTTTTCTCGGTTATGAAAATCATAAACTGAATAACTTTCGGGGTTTGGACTGATGGTTGTAAATCAAAACCCCGATATTTGAAGATGTCTATCTTAGGCTCTGGGAAATCAATGTAAAGTGCTTCATACTTTTCATGACTTTAATGACATTTTATAGACTTAAACAACTAACTATAGCTGCCCGAGAACAAACACAGAGATTGTGATTTCTGACATTTAAACTACCTGCACGGATGACTCAGAGTTGCCCACTCAACTATGTAGGATGAAATTATATCAAGAACAACCATCGAAGTGCAAACTGTAAATTCCCACGGTAATTTACATCCTCTTTGCCTCCCACATGAACCCGTAACCCTGAGTGAGGTGATGATATTTCTGAACCTGATGGTCCATCAAGTTGAAACTTGCGACAGTGATGACACAAGCTGCAGTCTCAACAATAGTCTGTATTCTTTTGGGATTCTTTACACAAGGTAAGAGAGATGTTAAAGTAGTCTGTGTGCAGACTTTGACAAAAGTCCTTTTTCGGCTGATATTTAAAGCACCGTGAATGATTCATGTGTATTTCTATGTAGTTTAACTCTAAAACAAAGTGACTGTGTAGAGAAGAAACGTATTGAATCTGCTGATTTAGTTTTATTTTCTACATTCATTTCATTCATTTTATTTACAGCAAACTTAGACAAAAGGCAACATGGGTTATTAGAAAATAAGTAGTCTGTAAAACGTGGTTTCCACGTGTTTTAACATGATACCTTAGGTGACTTTCACTTTCAACATCACTACTCAGTCTCTGTAATAATGTTTAGTGCTTTACCTGCAGCCTGTCCTACTTTGAAAAGCAAAACTATATTAGCTTTAATAAGTAATTTTATCACTGGGTTGTAGTTTCACCATTACATTATGAATCATTTTTAGCAGTTAAATAACAATTTATAGAAAATGTGTTGAAATGTTCACATCAACCTAAAGTACACACACAGTTTTAACCTCATTTCTTTACCTGGCAGAAAGATTTACCTGAGGGGAAGAAGAATATCGCCACTTACAGTGAACACTATGGACAAACAGTGAATGATGGTTTTCAGGGGAAAGTGGAGTTTAAAGATGCTGGACTGAAGAACTGCTCCATAGTTATCAGGAAGGTGACGGAGCAGGATGAAGGCTGCTATCTCTGTTTGTTTAACACGTTTCCTGATGGATCTCTGACAGGAAAAACCTGCCTCCATCTCTATGGTGAGGTCCTTTCTTCACTTCTGAAGACATTCATGGTGAATTACAGTTGTTTCACACAGCACATCTTCCCTCCTGCAGGACTTAAACAATGATAGCAGTTTAATTGCACGCTAATTATTCCACATTAATTTAACTCAATTTGTGAAATGAAATATTTTCTATGACATGAAAAGTGACAGATGCTGCCCCAAATATATTTGATAATGTTAAAAAACAGGTGAAATCAGCAACTATACTCCACAATTATTATTTTCTAAATCTGATGTTTGGTTTAATTTTTCAGGTTTTGGTGATGAATCTGAATCTGAAAAGAGTAAGTTAACATTAAAGTGGATCTCAAGTCTGAATTCAAATTTAAACTGCAGTAGCTTTATGAATGTTTAGTGTTCCATATCACATTTTTCTTTTCTCTTTTTCTCATAGATTTCACCTTGATTGTTGCATCATTCACAGTAGTGGCCTTTATTTGTGTCGCTGTAGTCGTCACTGTCGTTTTCCTGCTCAAACATAAACATAAGAACAGGTAATTTCAACTTTAACTCAGTATCTGTCTTGTTGTGAATGTTGAATTACTTAGAGCTGGATTAACATAGTCACATATCCTCATCCTGGATTGGCAAATGTGCAACGGATTAAATCAGGATGAAGTGATGAGATTAGGTCAAGCCTCACTTTTTCAGTTTTCCAGGATTTCTGAATACTGCTTTTGTTCAGTAGCCATCATGAGTTTTGTTTATAAATATGTCAGCATATTCTGTAATTATATTGCTTTTTTCTGCTTGGACAATAAGATCTGAATAAATGTTTGTATAGATGATTGCAAAATAGAAATTATTTAGAGGTTGGGCCTATGAGTCCTAAAGTTAAACATGTGACTACTTGGCACATGTTGTGTTGAGTTTATTTATTTATATTTATATATATATATATATATATATATATATATATATATATATATATATATATATATATATGTCAGCTCTTTGACATATTACTGTTCTGCTGAGTGTGTACTTTAGGCCAACCTCTCTCAAAGGCTGAGGTATTATTGCTTCTCACTTCATTTGCTTATTATTCGCTGATATGAAAACTCTTTGAGTCAGGACTGTTATGGTACATGTTGAAGCCTTTGCAGTTTCCTTCATGTGGTTCTGTATTGTATGACTAAGACTTCTCACAACCAAATAGCTATCACATCTTTAGATAAGTCTAGTACTGAGGGGAAATGCAACTGAAAGATATGTCGTTTTGGACAAAATGATTATTTTGCGATAATCGAATATAGCCGTTGTTATAGGTCATCAGTAGCCAGAATATCACCTGACCCCTCTATTTCCCTATTTAAATTTTAGTAAGCAGGCAACTCAGATGACTTTTTAGTTTTACATTGACACACATAGAGATCAGTACAGCTGAGTTGAAACGTTGCCACTTCCAGCAATGGTGAGGCAAGCTTCAGTCACACTAATCTTTTTGGGATTCTTTATAAAAGGTAAGAGAGATGTTACAGCATCCTGTCTGCGTACTTTTACTGAAGTCATTTTTTCTCCTGAAATGTAAATTTTCATGGAATATTCCTGTGTCTTTTAAATAACTACTAATATTGAAACCTGATTATTTATACTTGTTTTTCAATGAGATAAAAAGTAACATGGGTATTAGAAATTTAATTACAGTATAAGTCTGTCATGTTATGATCTCTGCCTGTTAGTTTTTTTCACTTCACATTTACAGTTTCTGTAATAAGGTTTAGTGCGTTACCTGCAGCCTGTCCTACTTTGAAAAGCAAAACTATATTTGCTCAAATAAATATTTTATCACTGAGTTGGAGTACATTGTTGAAAAGTTCACATCAACATAAAGTACACACCGTTTAAATTACGTATATCTTTCCTCCATGCAGGTCTAACAGATGTGATACAAACACAGCAGACTGTGATGGTGAAAGTAGGAGAAGATGTTCATCTCAGCTGTCAACTCATGCAGACTAAAGATGTTCTTCAGGTCACCTGGCAGAAAGATTTATCTGAGGGGAAGAAGAATCTTTGCAGCTACAACAAATACTTTGGACAAACAGTGAATCCTGATTTTAAGTATAAAGTGGAGTTTAAAGATGCTGGACTGAAGAACTGCTCCATAGTTATCAGGAAGGTGATGGAGCAGGATGAAGGCTGCTATCTCTGTTTGTTTAACACGTATCCTGATGGTTCTCTGACAGGAAGAACCTGCCTCCATCTCTATGGTGAGGTCCTTTCTTTACTTCTGAAGACATTCATGGTGAATTACAGTTTTAAATCTTTTCACATTGATGACAGTTGGAAAAGATGGCAGTTAAATGTTCTGTTTGCCTTCATCGTGCAACAAAATGCAAATACTTTACATCACAAAAATTATGTTGTACATTCTGTACATTTCACACACTTTGTCTCAAACTGTCATAAAAGTTAATTTGATTCTCAAATATAACAAGACATGATGGTTGTGATATTTACATTATATTATACTTATCTCACATTCCTCAATGTGTGAAATGAAATGTAGGAAATAAGTGTTCATAATAATGTCCAAGAACGCAAAGATTTCTTAAAAATGTTTTATTCTGTCTAAAACAGGGGAAATCAGCAAACTACTTATTTCTTTTTTACAACTATATTTTTTTATATTGTGTGTTTGCAGAGCTGCATGAACCCATTCTACAAATCAGAGAATCAAACTCTACTGAAGAGACAGTTGTGTCCTGCTCGGCCACAGGTCGTCCTGCTCCCACAGTAACTCTGAATGTCCCACAACAAGACCTCTACTTCTCTAACAGCAGCACAGTCAGTGTCACCAACACCAACGCTACAGTCACTGTCACCACTACAGCTGTGCTGTCTGGTTCCCATGGAAACGGTGCACAAGTTGGATGTGCAGCACGACTGCTCTCAGTCCCTGAAATTCAGGTGTTTAACACGATTCCTGCAGTCAATCAATCATCTGATGATGGTGAGAAACATGTCCAAAACCCATGAGTTTAATAATTACTTTATGATTCTGAAGGGTTTGTTTCTCTTTGCAGGTCTCAATGAAGTAAATGAACCTGATGACAGTGAGTCAGTTAATGCTCACATGTCCTGTCAGTAAAAAACAGTTCCCTTTGGTTTTAGTTGCATTATGAAAGTTGCTCCATGTGACAAATGTTCCTGTTTTTCTCATAGATTCAACTTTAATCATTGTGGTGGTTGTTGCAGTGGTCTTTAGTTGTGTTGTTGCAGTCGTCATCGTCCTGCTTAGACAGAAATATTACCACAGGTAAGTCATTCAGTCGGTATCTATTGTAACACTTGTGTCTTAATTAATATTGAAATAGTTTGTTAACTTTGCTTTAATCCTCTAGTTGGTCACACAGGGACTCTGAGAGGCATGAGATGGCCCAAGCAACAAATAAAGACACTTCTGAGTAATACACTTTTATACTATCATCATATTGCTAATTATTTAATGATCAGCTTCCACTGTGTTGTTAAATCAGTTGTTATCATGTAGCCCAAAGTTTAAAATTTGTCTCAGAGCTTTAAAATCAGAACAAAACATGAACTCTTTATTTGGATCATTGACTCCATGTTTTATTATTACAGAAACATGCTATATGAAGTGATATAATAATGCAAACATGCATTAACTTGCTTTTTTCAGACCCATTCTGACGTGTGACGATTTGAAGGTTCAACTTTGACAGCAAGGAGACGATGGAATTCATGAGATTACCAGATGAAAATATGAAACTGTGTGAAGTGAAGAACTTTAAACTATTATTTAGTGTAAACTAATATAGTAATCTAGGATATTTTTATGCATTTCTTTTTTTTTTAAACAATTGAGCTTTAACAAGTTTTTCCTCTGCACGTTGAAACTTTGACAATGAGAAGAATTCATTTTGAGCTCAGGTAACTACTTTCATGCACTTTGACCTGTAAATGTTGTATCTCATGTATTTACAAAAATGATCCACCTGTCTTTGTTTGGTTTAGTTTGAATTAATAACTTGTGTTTTCATGTGAAAATGTTTTGTATAATGCACATCTACTGTTGCTTCTTTATTTTCTTTATATTTCTGTAAATAACATTTTTTTGCCACCGGATGATAATTGGAGGTTTCAAATAAAAAAAACTATTTTAATTAATCTATGTGTAGAAGTACAATGTTTGGTTAAATTATGAGTGTTATTATAATGTTTTAGAGCTGCGACAGGAACCTGTGATGAGTTATTCTCCTATTAAAAAGCAATTACTGCAACTATCAAACTCTCAAATAATTATATGAATCGTGACTGCAACTGCGCAACAAGGACAGCAGGGGTCTCCCTTTCCTCAAATATGCTGATGAAGAGTTGAGGTGTTTTGAGCGATCAGGGAGTGAAATGAGGCAGCAGGAACTCGAAACTGGTTGATCGTAGTTTGTTGTAGTAAGCATGGATTATTCTGCTCCACTTTCACATTACCTGTAACACAGGAGCACCTCACAGACTGGGAGCCAAGCTGGTGTCTGGGGGACTATCATCTGTCAGCGGGTAAGTTTAATGTCTGCACGACTTTTGTTGTAAGTAAAATAAGTTTGGAACAATTTGAAAGTTTAGTAGTTTCCAGTTATTTCTGATCATTTTTACTTATTACAAACTTTTTGTGATGACACTTCTGTCTCCTGGATTCCTGGATGCAAAATCAGTATGTTTAGTAGATCAGAAGTATCAGACAGGTCTATGTAGATTATGGCTAACCAGGTTCCACTGAAAATAACATCGAATTAACATTTTATAGTATTTTTTCCCCTTATAACGAACTCATCATGAACTGTACATTGATTTAAACTAGAACACTTTTAATTTGCTTACATAATTAACATGTTTTCCCTGTTGCACTTGTTATATAAACTCTGCAGAGCTGGGGATCATTTTCTGTCAGTCTCTCAGCATGTACTTGGGGCAAACTTCTTTTTAACGATGTCAGTGTCACTTTGTGGTTTCCTTAAAGCATTTCATTCATTTGATGGGATTCATTTTTTATCCACAAAATTGGACTGATTACGTGAAAACCCCTTCCCCTTCTTCTTTTTTTTAGAATAAAGTTGCCAGCCTGGTTTCATTAAAATTCAACTCTGCTGGATGAGTTTTCTCAACAGCAATAAACACTGGGCCTCCTACAGATTGTCTTGTGTCTGCCTTTGAGCAAGGCATTTGAGCCACAAATCCTCTAATGGTTGTGTTTTTGTGGTAGGAAAGTCATTTTAACAGTTGGCCAACAGGAGCAGGATGTATGTTCGAAGCCAGATGGTTGGCACTACAAAAGAGCAAATAATGGCCATAAATCTCTGAGGTCTGCACCTTGTGGTTGTGTGGCTGGTTTCTCTTTCCCAGAAAGTCCACTTCACTCCACTTATAGAAACTGATCAAAGGCCAGTTTATGCCTTATCCCTGCTGTTTACAGTCAAGCCTCTGGTGTGGCATCTTTCTATTGCCTCTGCTAAACAAGTGTGGAGCTTTACCGCAATGTGAGGGCTTGGCTGGTGTCTCAGCGCTCACACACCTTACGCCTGCTGCAAACATGACTAATGTTTCCTCATCACCCCTGGCATCATCATCCGGATACTGTAATTTCATTGTGGTCAGTTCTCAAGTATTGATTTGGAAATCTTATGGCTTGTGTTGTCTAGACATCAAAGTGGCAACTTGTTTTGCTGCCAGATGATTACTGGCTTACTGGAGGCAGGGTGCATGCTGTGGATTAACATGTTTAACCCCTGTTAGACCCCAGGTGATGTTTCCTGAATCAGCAGCTGCTGTTGTTCATGCTTTACACATTGCATCTCCATGGCAACACATTTTAAAGTGAACTAAGTGCCGTCTCAGATGCACCAAAAGTCCCAAAGTGATGGCTTTTTAGTTATTTAGTATTTGAATTTCGTGGATCTGCATCAATTAGTCAATTCTTCGATTAGTTGACACACATTGAATTTATCTGCGAGTATTTGGTTTCATTCATTTAAAGAAATGATTTGGTTCCTGCTTCTAAATGTGAATATTTTCTGGTTTCTGACACTGAATATCTTTAAGTTGTGGACTTTTGGTCTAGACAAAAAAATAGACATTTGAGGACGTCATCTTGGTCTTTTGGAGACAGTGATCGCCATTTTTCACAATTTTCTGAGATTTTAAAGATCAAGCAACTGATCGATTACTCGAAAAATAATTGTTGGTTACAGCCGTAGAGTTTTGCACAGTGTAATCTCTCATGAAGCTGCCACGATGCGGTCATTGCTGATGTCATCCTCTGGCTTCATGTTTCTCATTACAGCAGACAGTGTGCCAATAAGATGCAGCAACAACCACGCTGACCAACACGTCAGAGCACTCGACAGCTGAAAGGAGTACGTCTGAATCCACAGCCTTGATACACTTGACACTCATTGATTGAACATCTTTTTTTGTTCAGTTTACATATTAGCTTCCAGATGTGAGAATTGCTTGATGTTGAGGTTTTACAGTGAGATTAAGGTTGTGGTGGAAGCTGTTAAAGTTCTTTGACAGTGTTTGTGTTTGCAGCTGCAGTCTGGATGTGATACTTGGTAACCCTGCGTCGGTGTGCGATGGGTGGACTTGGTCTGCCCCTGTGTTTGCTGGTGTGGATAGCGGGAACAGCTGTCTGCAGGACAAAAGGTATGTTTTGCATATATATTTATTAATTGTGTTTGGTAAATGAACTGAAAAAGTTCAGTTCAGTCAAAAACTAGAGAAAGTCAAAGAAGGAAATGTAAATGTGAAATTCTTTCCTCTTTTATTAATTATCTCACAACCTCCCAACTGGATATTGTGATTATTTGGAGAGGGGCATCCCCTGGACTAAACTGCCAAAAAGTAGATAAAAAAGTAGATAAATATTTTTATCGCCACCCTTTTCTTATGTGAAGTTTACTGTTAAATACCTAAAACCTTTTCAGGAAATAAAAATAAAAAAGAACCTGTTAAATAAAGTGTTATCAATATTGTAACTTTAACAGTTATGTCAATAAACCTTATTTTAATCGATTAACCTAGAAAAAACCTCAGTCTGACTGTGCTGACCGGCTTGCTTGTTGTGTTTGTGTTGTCTCAGGTGACGTCATAGCTCCTGCCCTTCTGACCGCAGAGGCAGGTCATCCCCTCCTCCTTGGCTGTAACGTCACAGGTGGCATCATCCGGCAAGTGAGCTGGTTCCACAATCGCAACAAGAAGCTCCTGGTGTACGAGCCAGGTGAGTCGGTCCGTATCAGCCATCAAGACTCCAACGTGCTGCTCAACTCCTCACACAGCAACTCCAGCTACATCACCATCAAGAGCGTGCAGAAGGATGACGAGGGCTGCTACCAGTGCGACTTCCATATTTACCCCTTGGGGCGGCAGCAAGGACAGACGTGTGTCAGCGTCACTGGTGAGTCCAGCTTTTCACAAGCTCACCTGCAAGCTACTTCCTTTTCATTTGTGTATTTATTCTGTATAATCATATTTTAAATAATCAAAGATCTCTTAATGATATGATCCACTTTCATGTTTGTTGGAGGATTTTTGGTTCCTAACATGTTTTCGTCAAGAACACATTATCTTCAGTAAGCAACTCTTGTTCTTTATTTCTATAAAGTCAATACAAATTTGCCATTGTTTGTTTGTTGAAGTCACCCACTGTAGTCTGGGTGCAGCATTTCTCAATCAGGGTCACACATACTGTTTGTTTTGCTCAGTAGTCCCAGAATTTCTTGAGGCAGGAAGTTGTATGCCCTGAACTCCTAGACCAGCAGGCGAGAAAGGCCACCCAACCAGCTCTCCTTTGCATCCTGTTGTTACCATGAAACATGCACACACACACACACACTTTTATTACCCTTGTTATCCCTGCTCCTGTGCACAAGCAACAGCCCTTTGAAGTTTTTATTGCACATTTTGATGCCAGCAGAAATAACCCACTGACAGATACAGCTAACATACAATCACACATTCATGTAGTGATATAAATAATGGGAATGTTTCCTTTGTTGTAGGTAAAGTGCGGCTGGATGGTAACAAGACAGCCGTGAGCGGGAAACCAATCACCCTCTCCTGCTGGTACAGCCTCCCCGAGACGGTGCAACAGGTGCTGTGGAGGAAGATAGCCGAGCAGGGCGACACCACCACTGTAGCTTCCTTCACCAAAAAAGGCGACCAGACCATAGGTGATGCGTTCAGGGGGCGCGTGAGTCTGAGCCGAAACCTGGCCGACACCGAGCTAACCATCAAGGTGGTCAAGACCGAGGATGAGGGGTGCTACACCTGCGAGTTCCACACGTACCCAGACGGCACCAAGAGCGACACCGCCTGCCTCTCTGTATTTGGTGAGTCTGGTGAAAGGAACATTTGTTGTTGTTTTTTTTTAATATTAGCATTAAACAGATGCACAAAGGGCAAAATTGCCAAAATGAAACTGTCTTGTCTGGTGAATGATCATGTCTTTCAAACTCAGTGCTCCCAATGCAGTGTTCTATTTCTGTTAAAAGATAATATTCTCCAAACCTGATACCTGGATGGTGTCATTTTCTTAGACTCTCCAAAGCTCCTCCGAAGTCAAATTGATGTCAACATGTAAAATTGGTGGAGGTATTGATGAGTTATCATGTTTGATTAAGCTATTTCTGGAATGATTAGTATCAGCCATTTCCATACAACATCAGTACATTGGCCTTTATACAAATACACAAACATCAACAATAAAATACAAATAAAACTGCACAAACAATAATAAACATTCTTCTACTGTCTAAACTAGAGCTGCAACGATAACTCAATCGCTTTCATATCTTAGAAAATGTTCCAGCTTCTCAAATGTGAATATTTTCTGGCTTCTTTTGTCCTCATTGATGACTAAATAACTTCAGGCTGTTGACTGTTGTGGACAAATGAGACATTCGCGGACGTCACTTTGGCCTTTGAGCAACAGTGATTGACATTTTACACCATTTTCCATTTTATGGACCAAACAACTAATCAATTTATCAAATAAATAGTCTAAAGATGAATTGATAATGAAAACAATGAAGCACTTGTTTTCACCTTTTTTAAGGAGCGCATTATTTAACATGAACTGGAGATATGTACTGTTTGCTGAGAGGAAATGTGTCCTCATGTCCCAGATATAGTTCAGGAAAAGGAAGCGCTGTGTATAAACAAACCACAGGCAGCCCCGAGGTGAGAGTTACCGAAGTGGGTCATTAATCTACTGTTCTGACCTGCTTTGTGTCCCTCGCCACCCATGACTTAATCCCCCCTGTCCTCTTTTTTCCCCTCAGTGCTGCTACTGTGCCACAGACGTGTAAACCACAATGTTAAAGCAGTGTTACCTATCTTAGACTTTTAGAAGTGGTACGCAAACTTTCCAGAAGTGTGAGTGTCTGTTGATCTTCCTCTGTGTGTGTGTGTGTGTGTGTGTGTGTGTGTGTGTGTGTGTGTGTGTGTGTGTGTGTGTGTGTGTGTGTGTGTGTGTGTGTGTGTGTGTGTGTGTGTGTGTGTTTTTTGGGAGTGATAATGTCCACAGAGGGAGGGTGTCATTGAGGGGAAAGGAGTGATTAATTTGGGTGAAAGCCCAGGGGATGAGTGGCTCACTGTTTCCTAGACACAAGGCTTCTGTGTGTATGTGTGTGTGTATGTGTGTGCATACCCATACGTCCGTCTTCTAGCTCTGCTAACAAGCGTTGCTTTTGTGTGAACTGACGGAACCAAAGATCCAGACGCACACACACATAAACACGCAGCGTTAGTAAAAGCTGCTTCGCCTCTGTTCTCTGTCTGGGTTTTGTTTCTAGGCTGGCCTGTCGCAGGACGACTTGTGTCATTGTGTCGCAGGGAAGAGACTGACAGGCGATGTACTCTGTCTCTCTGTCTCCATTATGAGGGCAGAGGAACAAATCTCTGCTTTCTGTTGTCTGTGATTGGCAGGTTTAAATCGAATAAAAAGTGGCAAAACATCTAAAAGAAACCACAACATAAGGCTCACTGAACTCTAATTTAACATGTGAATAACATCTATAAGCAGCCACTAAACAAACTTTCTTTCTCCAGTTTTACCCAAACCAGAAATCAACTATGTGACCTCAACTTCGGGGGTCACCGAGGCCAACTGCACCGCCCAGTCCCGGCCCGCAGCAGAGATGGTGTGGAACGTCGACGGGGACAACCGAACGCTGGGGCCGCCCATGTCATCAACCTACAATCAGGGCGACGGCACGACGATAGTGACGAGCACGCTGCTCTTCCAGTCGGCGTTGCTCAATGACATGTCCGTCAAATGCATCGTGCACCACGAGGGTTTGAAGAAACCTCTCTCAGTGTCCCTCAACAAACATGGTGAGGAGTTTTTCTACTGAGGGTTTTTATCAGCCTGCATGGCTTGCTGATCTCTAATCAAATTAGCTCACAACAACAACGACTTAAAGGGCCTGCACTCCCTCAAAGGTTACAGTTATTCTTAACTTAAGCTTTAAATTCTTTCATGTGCTCTACTAACAGAGGATTGAGACTAAAGTGCAACTCGAATCAATTTACTTTTGGATTCTGGGTCAATTTTGGATGAATGCAGCAACCATGGCAACGTGTTTTGTTCCCAATCCCAGCAACAAAGTGCTTTCTGCCAGGCTTCTTCTCCATAGCAACAGCAGCCGAGGCGTATGAGTATTGTTGTTCGTGCTGTGCAAAACTAAGAGACTAAAAAGTTGAAATAATTAAAACTGGTGATCATAATATGAACCCATTGCATCATTACTAGACATCTATGACAGTCCTGTGTTTCTATGTGACATAATATTGAGGAGGTTGTTTATGGAAACATTTGAAATGGGGAAAAAGCACCATATGTTTAAATAAGACATAATAATTAATACTTAATAAGGTAATACTTTAAAGCAGAAACAAACACACCCAAAGTAAAACTAGCCACCAATATTGTAAAAAAAAAATGTCTATACTTCACATATTCTAGAGCTGAGGTGCTTTTGTTTTCACATGTGTGTATTGTCAGCTATTTTAGTCAGGGGTAATTATGGCTGCTTTGATGGGGTCCTAAATCTAGTAATGTTTCAGCATACGGGAAGTGTTGTTCTCCTCATCTGAGGATTCTCGTACCACATCGTCGTATATGTTTAGTCCAGATGTCACATGCTTACATGTTGAATGTCTGAAACATATCTGTAAATAGAGCTTTGGTGTAAATGTCAGTGTGTGTGTGTGTGTGTGTGTGTGTGTGTGTGTGTGTTTGTGTGCTGCAGTGAGTCCAGCCATGGTTATCCTCCTCTCAGTGTGCGGTGTGGCCGCCGTCCTCCTCCTGTGCGTGTGTGTGTGTCTCTGCAAGTGCTTCATCTGCACTGACGGTGAGTGTCGACCCTGGAACTTTTTTTACTCTGCTAAGTTAAAGTTAAATTCACATGTGAAATATCCTGCGACAAGGTCCCAAATGTTCTCTAGTGAAAGTTATTTAAGGAAATCAAGGGTGAGGGTGCAAAAGAGTAATTTGTCATGCATGTCATCAAAAAATACTGTGATGATCCCAATAGATTCAGAGTTTAATAGAAGAATGTGGTTGTTCTGGGAGTGACTCTAATTATAGGCACTTCTTTACTATGTGGTCTTGATCATGGGAGAAAACTGCTCATCTCATATACAGGGACTTGCTTATCTTGTGGTCTGATGTTCTGGCCAAGTTATAAGTGGCTCTGTTCACTGTTATGATTATGATAAAAAAAATGTTCCAGGTACATTAAATGAAAAAGAAAACATTCCCATATGTTATGAGTTATTGAGTTATGAGTAATTATGAGCAAGATAACCTCAGTGAACTGATTTGATAAAATATTTAGCAAGGCCTCATTTTTTCCCAGAAGAAAAAGTTGGATTTTAATACACCATGAAGACTACAGCTGACTGTGAACTTGCTGTTTGCATCAATTTTTAACACACATGAGAGAAAATAACTAGCCAGCCGTCTGTAATATAAGAATTACCATTACAGTTACAGTGCAAGATCCAGATCCAGAAGTAAACTACATTTAACAAAGTTAGAAAGAAAGATACCAGCATGGAGTTGCTGCAACATGCTGCAAACCAGATGCCATATTTGTCATTCAAAAAGCAAACAGACAAACAAACTAGCCTGCCAGTTCCATACCACAGTGAATGGATGAAATCATATGTTGCCAGTGGTGTAAAGAGGAAGAAATCAACAATACATGATTTTGTAAGATGCCCTCCAGACATGTTAAGACATAAAAATATTCTGCTCGAAATAACAATGATAAAATCTTTAAAAATGGCACCTACTCCTTAGAAATCCAGAATCTATGAATATGTTACTATGTTTTATTTCAGAAGTTTTGTTGGATATCTGGGATGTTTCCTACTTCACTTTAAAGTCCTTTCTCAATGTTTGTGCATTGGAGGCTTCAAATTTCCACATCACACTTGTGTAAGTTGAATATTGGACCAGAATTGACTCCAAACTAGTTATGGTGTTACAAATCCTGCATATAGGCCTGCCTCTTACAATTGGATTTTCAGTGAGCTCAGAGAAACTTTCCACTTTTAGCACATGAATGTGAAAAAATTATTTTAGTGGCTGAATTCAATATCTGATATTTAATGTCTGATAACAGAAACATGCAGCATGAACTTTCTTTGTAAGGATCCATTGCATTTGGTTTATTTACTGTTGAAGAATTCAACACAACATATGTTCTTATGTGGATATTATACATTTGAAAAGTATACTACAGTCTAAATCAAAATTGCCTCTTTTGTTCGGCAGCATGATGAGCTTGTGACCCAAAAATTAGCCAAAAAAAAGATTAAAAAAAGATTTTAACCTTTTGTTCTGGAGAAAATTCAGACAAATCATATATTGGAAATAATCCCAGAGGAAGTGAATAGGGAAGTGTGTACGTGTGTTGGTAAGGTGACACTGAAAAATATGTCACATTTATCTGAAAAGCAACTTTCCACACAGAGGCGTCAGCGTCGATGTATCATCAACACTCCCTTCAGCCCTGTTAACACCTTTCCCACAACCCTCTCATGAGTGTCACAAAAACAGTGCAGCCTGATGTGGATCTCGGCCCACTTCCCCTTTATCATACGTTTTCTTTCCAAGAATAAAAGCGGTAGGGAAAATCGATCTTATCATAGGCACTGACTTAGGCTGTGGTTGATGTTTGCACTTGTACTTGCCAAATGAAAGTTTTGGCTGTAAAGGAAGAAAAACAATAGTTGGAGCTGATGTTTCATGGTCAGTACAATCCCATGACTACTTTTGATTTGTGTCAAGAGAAACTATTAATTACAATAAATGGATGTATTTGTTATGCCTGCAGGTGTTTGCAATGTTTTAAAAACCCTTAAAAGGTGACGAAAAGTAAGTAAGTTTTGTCCCACACACCCGTGTATCCCAACGTCTTACAGATGAAATCTGACACATTCTCTTAATTCCTCTTTTCCTCATCACTCAGGGTCCAAAACCAACATTCGCCCACATGGGTTCAACCCAACAAAGACGTCAATCATGCTGTTGTGTTTTTCTCACATCCCTAATTCATGAGACCATCAGGCACTGTCTTTACACTCCTAAATACAGTGTTTGCATGTTATGATAGCTTTGTGTTGGACAAGGACTTGCTTAAGAGTCTGTGGAGAAACTTTGGCATGGCATATTTTGAAGAGATCATGCTGCAAAAATAGATTTTTCTTTGGAAATAAATACCCTGTTTGCCTGAAACGCTCCAAACTTCCAAGTCTCCTTGCTTTCCAACTCTGTAGATCCTGAGCAGAATAACAAGTGGTTGTACTGATTGTGTGGAGTTAGCAGCCTGAAGAAAAGACCCCGTCTCTCTGTCTAATCTCTTGGACTGTGGAAGAAAACGACACACAGTAGGGGCCTGGAACAGGGAGAAAGTCCAAAGCTGAAATCCTGGCCAGTTGATAACAACGCCCACCCTTCACACTTGACTGTACAGGCACACACATCCTGTAGCTCGTAGTCTTGGCTTGTCTGACATGTGCCGGGAACACAAGCATTTACTGTGATGAGACTCAGATTGCAGTTTAGTGAAAGGGAGCTGTGATTCACATGTGATGCTAAGTGCTTCAAGATGATTGTACTTATTGGAACTGATGATGATTAATCAATTATCGGAAATTATTCAGAAACTATTTTAACAATTGATTATGTTCTGAGTCATTTTGTAAATATGGTTGTGAATATTTCCAGATTTCCTTTTATTGCGTTAAACGGAACATCTTTGGGTTTTGGAAAAATAAGGCATTTAAATATATCACTTTGGGTAACTGTGATTGGAATTTTAAGTATCTTCCTACACTCTGATAATGACTAATGATAATAATAACTCAAAATAACTAGTTAAAGATTTGGTTCACCGAAATTAAAAAAAAAAAACACTTGAGTAAAACAGTTTTTTGTGAGTATACTTGTTAGAAATGTAGGTGTATTGGTCCTTTAAACCATTGCTGAAGAGATGCAGGTACATTTACACTATATCTGAGCTCAGATCATCGTGCATTCTTTTGGGATGATTGGCAATGAATCTGTCTCGTTACACTTGAAACAAGCCAGTCATGACTTCCCACTAACTGAGTAAAAAAAACTGGAACTCCTTTGGTGTGTAGCAGCTGTCTTAAAGGAAAACTATGCTGACAAATATTTCGAGTGTCTGTGAGATGTTTAACTGCAGAGAAACACACTGTGGATGGTTGTAAGGAGTTGTGATGTCTGCAGCTGAAGTCAAAACCACAAGCCTGCCCCAAGTTCCAACTTTGTGGTCCTTTCTGGATCAGTGGGCGTAGTTCAGTCCCTGTCTGCTTCAATCTCAGCTGGGGAGTTAAGCAAAGGTCTGAGGTTCTTCCAGTAAAATGTGATTTTTTTTTTTTTGGTGTGGCCTGGGTGGAAATGTACAGACTATAAGATGCAGTGGTGACGCAGCTACGAGGACAGGGAGTTGAATACAGATAAGCAGCAGTTTCATTAATGAAAGCAAATGTTTTCAACGGTACCTTTCAATCTGTGGCACCACAGGAAGAGCATGGGAGTGACCACATCCTGTCCGGCGCACAAACACAGTCGCCTTTTAAATCATGAGGGAAGAACTGAGGGCAACTCTAATTGCTCCTAGGAGATTAGACAGAGGAAAAGAGAACAAAAAATAGACAAGAAGAGGCACACACACTTATGACGAAAGCAACACCTGCTCGTCACTATACTGCTAAAAGATATTTAGCCTCTGCAGTGTTGATTGATTTTCCAGGTTAGTTATCTTGTCACTCTTGCTCTAATTGGCTTTTAGGCAACATGTATGGATCCAATTTTAATGCTTTTGCGAAGTGAGCCTCTTCCACATAACTCACATTGTTGCCACATGTAGATTGAGGTGTGGCAGGCACTTAATTATGGCTTAGGAATTCCTGGTATTCATTATTTTGTGCATGTGGTCTTTTGGCTCTGAGTGGGTGATTTTTGGGACTATACCAACGTGTATGTGCTGGCTGTGTTTATTTTTGCATTCTTGTGTGGGATATAGATCAAGTAAATACACCTCTGCCCCATGACCTTGTGATATTTTTGCCTTGAATAGACAAAAACTAGGAAAATGCAGACCAGTGAGGAAGGACTGGATCTGCGTGATTCTTGCAGAAATGGGAAATGAAACATGGAAATTTTCTCAGGACAAAGCTGATCAACTGACTGTGTTCGTGTCTCTCTCTCTCTCACTATCTGTCCAGACTGATTTGGAACTTGGCAGCCAACACTGCTTTGATGGAAGTCCAGCCGAGCTCTGAGCCTGACCTAGCTGCTCAGCACTGTGCTCTCCAGTTCAGTGCGCAGAGGACGGGAACAGAGCATTCAGAGAGCTGAGCCAACACTGATGGTTCTGCTTCCATTAGCTGGGAAACTCGTGAAGACACAAATCACTAAACTAAACGGTCGACAGAACTAAAAACACTTTATTTAATGCTAGAAGTCACACTTACAGTAGATATGTTGCTTTGATTGATGAAGTAGCGGTGAAAGGAACGGAGGCTTTTGTTGGATCAGCATGGTGGCATCATGGACGTCCAATGGAGGACTGACTATAAATAAAACAATTTGGCAAAAGCAGACACAGTAGGCCCATGAAGATTATCTGATAAGTTATCTTTCTTTCTAAAGGCTGATATATGTACCTTGAAAAGCTTTTTTAGTTAAGAGCAAAGTATTTTTTGACTTTGTGAAGTAGCTTATTATTAAGCAAGTTAATTAAGCAATTAAATATATTAACAAATAGGGAAAAAACATTACTAATATATTAAGTAATATATTAATTTGCCTTTTTTTCTACTACAGCATACATATCTGCTTTGTAAATCAGTTATTTTGTATTCTCTTTTGAGAAAGAATTCTGAAACCAAAAGGGAGAAATTTCTATTTTATTTATTTCATAGTGGTGCCCACTTTTTTTTTTTACATTATTTTGATTAAATACTATTCCATAATTGCTTATGTAGACGCAGACCTTGTTTTCATCACAGCAAATCAAATCTAAAGCGATAACGTGGCGTTCTATCATTGGCAGAGCAGACAGTCGCACTGAGCCTGATAGCCTCCTGCAACTCAACACAAGAACTGCTGAAGTATCTTTCTTATCTAATTTTCAAACATGTACACACCTCTTCCCTCACAGCTTAGCACATTAAAATAGCATATAAATATACCAGAAAATGTCCCCTCAAACCCGTTAGATGCTGGTTTGGTTCTTACTCTTCAGTACCACTGCTAATCCCACACTGTCTGTCTATGACCTGCAGCTACAGTAGTTTGTTTCCCTTGACTCTGTTAACACTGTTAGCCTGCTAGCTAATGTCAATCAAATGAGCCACCTTTGATACACCTTTCTGATATTTCCCCCAAATACCTTTTTTCTTCATTCTAATAACTACATTCAAAACATGTTGAAATTATGTTTGCAAATGGGAGCGATTACATTTCAGTTGGACTTTCAACATTAAGGTCTCTTTACAGTTTTCTTGTGCTTTAGTGGTGCATTCAGTACTAAATTATATTTCCTTTTAAAACAACAGAAACAGTCTTCAACAAATATTCAAATAGGTTTTCTAGTGTATTACTTTAAATTGGCTGAAGTTAGACACATCAGCCCAGAATGCCTGACCACCACAGGGCTCTTACATCACGTGAAAGCCCTCTATTTGTGGTTGTCAGTGAGGCAAACATAATGTAAACTGTAGTGGACAAGAGGACTGATCGTGCCAATTTTAAACTATACTTATAAGTTACAGGAAGGAAAAAAAAAAAGATAGGGCGAGTGAGGTTTAAGTGCACCATGCCTGTATGACTCATACTGAGACGACGGTTTGAGAGAAGAATGAAAGGTTTGTTATTTATAGCTGCTGGGACAGAGAAGGGTGGTTGACCTGTAACCTCCATAGGCTTGCTGGTTAACACCGCCCAAATGATGCCCAAAAGGATGAGCCCTGCAGTTGTGAATCACTGTTTTTGTGTGTATGCGATACGGACGGTGAGAAAACGAGGGTGTTTGTTGTTGTGCAAGTCTGTGTGTATTTTGAACGCTAAAGAAGTTTATCTGTTTTTATTTGCATTGATGTACATTATTTCATGACTGACAGAGCCGAACTGTAGTGAGCACCAGTGTTAGAGTTTAACATTTGCAAACCTTGGGAAAAACATATAGTCTTATATTATGGGCCATGTACAGTATATATTATTTTGCAGAAAATTTCATATCAGAAAAAGAAGTATTCTAACAACAGTTAATCTCATCATTTACTTTACAGTTAAGTCACTTATATTATCTGTATATAAAGATTTCAATTTTAATAAATGTCTATAATGATGTTATAAAACTTAGCTGAGATACTAAAGCTGCTGTCTGTCTAATGCTGTCTTGAGTATCAACAGCGTTGTTTTCTCGTTGTGTTCACCTTTCTATAGTATCAAGTTTCCTGTGGCGGTGCTGAGGAGTTAAATGAGATCAAAGTGGAAACAAATAAAATCTGAAACTTCATCCTCTCTTGTTTCAATGCCTAAATATTTTGGAGATACAATTTTTTTTTTTAAATTTCTAATCAAGTGTTTTCTTGCATGCAGTTGCTCAAATTTGCAGCTGAACTCTCTCAACCATCTTGTATTCTTGTGACATTGTTGGGTGGTAAAGTATGATGTATGAAGGCTGTGGGTGGTGGTGTAAGTTACACAGTAGAAAACCCATTTCCTCTGCAGCCCACTCAAGTGACTTTACTATTTCATTCTCAAAACCCCTGCGAGTAGCATGTTGGCTTTGTTGCTCTTTTTCTTAAATGGCCTATGACTAACCAATGCAAATATCTAAAGTTGAAAATACCCTTAAATTAACTAACATCCAGTTTCACAATGTATTATTTCAGGTATTATTTTAGTGAGTCAGTTGTTAATCATAGATGATTCCCTGTCATTAGAAAAATACGTTGAAATTAGCTGTTTAAACACACCAAAGATCACAGGATGTGACTGTCATTTAATGTACACTACTACTTATTGTCCCAAAAAGTCGTACACTGAAACCACACCTGCTCTCCCTGGGGGGAAAACAAAGCTATTGTGTTATATTCAGAAAGGTAACCTCATTTTTATCTTAGGAATAGATATGTGTCCTCGACTGTTTTTCTCCCCAGATTTACTTTATCCTGTTTTGGAAATGAACTCCATCTGAATGGGACCAAAGTAACATTCTCTCCAAAACACCTTTCATGTAAGTAAAGAATTTTTTGTTTTCCTTCCATAAACCTCACAAAGACAGGAAAGTAGCTCATTTGTTCCTTTGGGGTGTTGGACAGACTTATTTTGATTATCTACAGCGATACCAATGTCATTAAAGCAAATAATTTGACTAGCAACAAAACAGAGAAGCTTATCAAGAGGAAACTGCTGATTTTAATGGGCTTCATGATAAAGTCACCAGTGTGTTTTTGTATTGGTCCCTCAGTGGCTTTAAATGTTTATGGACTCACACTTGTAGGAAATGATTATTTTTATGTGAAGGAGGGATGGATGTCCTGTTTAAAATTTATATTAGCAATATCTGGAGAGTGAAAGTGTGGAGCTTTTATACCACTAGGTGGCAACCTTTATTAATTTGCTTTGAGGTGACAGGTTTAATTGCATTTGTCCCATCCAGCTCTAAATTACACTACTTCTTCCCTTCCACTTAACAGCTTAAAGAGGAAACTCGAAAAGCCTGAGGTGCTTAAGGAGCTTAAAGGTAATGACATCTAAAAAACATTCTAAGTTTTTATTGGTTTTGTTGTAATTCTCACAGCTCTTAGACCCAACCAGGATCTCCACCTGCATGCAACATTTGTTGGGCAGTGTGCAGCGTGTGAGGTGTAAGTGACACCTTACTGTGCCAGATGCAGGCATTGCTGTGATATACGTCAGCTTTTAGCACTTTCAAAACCACAGAGGTAAACACATCCCACAGGCCAACCCCACCTATGCCCGCTTCACTTTCCACTCAACAGTTAGATTAACAGTCAATTCACAGGTTTGCGTCCCCTGATCTAACTATGATAAAAGTCAACAACAAAATGTATCAGACATTCAGTGTGGTTATAGATTTGTTGCCACTTTCTGAAAGGTAACATCCATCCATAAATCATCCTTCAAAGAGGCTCCTTATGCAGAAATGAGACAGCCTTTGACCTTTACATTGTAGTCAGTTTCAGTCTGAACTGAAACGTCTCATTTCCTGGATTAGAGGTGGGAGAGAGATGTTCCCCCCCCCCCGTCTCACTGCTCCCAACACACTTTGACACCTGCAGGTTAAGGGTGACTCATACTGAAATGTGGCAGATGTCATGTTGGGATTTTTGTGGCTTTGACTGGGCTAACATGATTGTAACAACAGGCCTATGTGTTAAAAGGAAATGTTTAAGTTGATGCAACTGACCCTAGCACAAGTTATAGCTAATTGAGTTTAATGTGCAAATGTGGAAGCATTTACTTAATTAAGTCAAATAAAAACACACATTTGCCAGTGTATTGTATGATGACAGTGTGGTTAATATGTTTTGCTAAAGTTAATGAACAACATGATCAATTTTGTCTCAATTATTTCAGCTATAGCTAAGATTCACTCTTGTTTAAGGCTAATCATGTTACTAGCTTTGCTAAATTAGCTTGCTAATAGAGAGCTAACACCACAATAGCTACCCGCTGTTTATTTTTATAGTTTGGTTGTTATCTATCTGATGCCCATTACATTTATCAGTAAACATTAAAGATGAATATTTTTCAATATATATTTCAAAATGTTTTAAAAGAGTAGTTTTTCGGCCATGCTACTAGCTTGTGGCTGGCTAAAAAATCTCAACTGTCTATCAAAAATATAGCCATGAAATGCTATGCATACAATAAATCCTCATAACTTTAGTGACCCCCTGACTTTTCCTCTAGCTCCACCAACAGATTGTGGTATTTAGTTAAATGCCTTTAGCCTATTTGATGGATAGTTGTGAAATTTGGTAAAGACATAGATGATAACCTTTTAATCTAAAATTTCTATTTCTCCAATACTTTAGTTTATGACTAAATAAATAGCAAAAATTCCCATCATCCTCAACTGTAGATTACTTAAGCAAATGTTAGCATACTAACAGGCCTCATACAGCTTCAAAAAGCTGCCAGTATGGCGTATTAGTGTTATGACCATGTTGTCATGTAACTATCACTCTCGTTTTAGGCAAAACATGTTAATAGTGTTAATTAACCAGCAAATTACATTAGACAGTTAATAGTCCACAAACCACTGTGGAACTGTTGTTTGTTGCTTAAATAAGATAGAAGATAAGGGCAACTAGTCATAAAGGTTTTTTTTTAAAAATGTCAGTAGAGTATAATCTGTGCTTGAGTCTCATGATGAATATAGATAATGACTAATATTCTCCACTGTAAAACAAATTCCAGTCCTTACAGTGATGTGTGGTTTAATTCTGCTTCCTGTTCATCAGTCTGATAGCTCTCTGTCCCCAAATGCAGAACAGATATTGTACCCAAGAAGAAAGTCAACTTCAATCAACATCATCAGAGAGAGTACAAAGAACACAAACACACACAACAACATAGACAGACCAAGGTATCTGAACCGGATGTGTGCACATAGACTGTTACCTGTAGAGGAAGCAAAACTATTTACCTGCGAATGTGTTACGTTCTGCACACGTACACACACGCACACAAAGCAGATCTAAACAATAGCGGTTTCTCTAGAAAGAAATTTCATTTCTGTGTTTTGCCACAGCTTAATTTACAGGAACTCAAAAGCACAAACTGGAGGTAAAAGTGAGATTCACGATTATTCATGACAGTAAACAAGACATTTATTATATTTTGCAATTATAAAAACCAGTTCATAAAAAACAAAGCATATTACATCAAACAGCATTTTTATAAAGTACTTTGACCCACAAATCATATAAATAGATAAAGTTACAGATAACAGTCTTGTAATGAACACTGCAAAATGTTTCGATATTAATCAGAACCCTGATATTGTATGATTTAACTCACAGATTGGTGTAGATGTGAGGATTGACATTTTCATAGATTTGAATGGGGAAGATATTCTGGTAATATGGATCTTCTTCTGGGAGAAGCTGGGTGCTCGGATCGGGTGGGTTCTTGGATTTTCTTGGACAGTGGACACCTTGGATTGACATCAAGTGAGATTACAATCATCAGTATATACCAGAGCCTATTTATCTTATTGCTTTGTGGTATTTTTGTGCTGTTATTGTTTGTTATTTGAGACATTTTAGAATACAATTACTGTATGTCAAAATCAGAAAACCTCACCTTTACACCCACGTTCTGATGCAACAAATATCATCATCACAATGATGACAAACAGCACCAGTCCAGCAACACGGTACAAAAATGGCCACAAAGCATCTTGAGTTGTTGTGCTCCCTGCAACATAAAATATTACAT
Source organism: Scomber scombrus (assembly GCF_963691925.1). Taxonomy (NCBI): domain Eukaryota; kingdom Metazoa; phylum Chordata; class Actinopteri; order Scombriformes; family Scombridae; genus Scomber; species Scomber scombrus. The sequence goes on along the minus strand of NC_084993.1, from coordinate 7,119,773 downwards.
TTCCCACAGCATTAAGGAAGCATTGATGTGTATACATTTAATTAGATGTAAAAACATTAATTAAAGATTCATATGACGCCTTTTTTTTAGGCTGTAAGTTCTACGAGGCACACAAATACAATGGAGAGAGAGTGAATTTTCTTACCAGTTTTCCCATCAGTGTCTGCAGTTGGCATTGTATGTATGCTGATAGATGCAGCATTACCTGAAAAACATTCAAATCTGATTCTTGGGAAATAAAAGAAATAATGAACACCTTTCAGACCTGCCTGAGTCACATTTATACAGTAGGTGTAGCCTACTTTGACAGACATTTCAGTAGATCACGTTATAGGTGTGAAATACTACATTAGTAAAAGCAGCAAAATACATGAAAGTTGGTTTGTGATTGTGGACAGCTCTTTGCGTGTGCACATGCAACTCTGTTGACAAAAGACATGCAATTTGAGGCTTTTGTGCTCTCTGCATTTCATTTCATTATGTCCCAGTCTGTGTGCAGAAATTTGGAGCTTACTCAGTCTCAAAACTTTATGGCTGTATCATTACTGCAAACATTTTGTGAGTAGAACCTTAAAACGGGGCAAATTACGAGTGCAAATACTGTGCAATTCACAGTCCTTTTAGTGTGCACAGTACATTCTTTGTGGATTTGGACCATAGAGAGTAGAAATGACTGACCAATTTGTCATCACTTGAATAATTGATACTAGCTGATGATGACAGAATACACAATTTATTTTTTTTAAATTAGGCATTAAGAATGATACAGTAAAGAATTAGATCACAGAAAAACTGTATAAGTTTTTCACACTGCACCTGTGACCTCCCAACTGATAATTCAGATAATTCAGGTCAGCTGGGCAGGCTAGAGGAAGACATCTGTGGTAACTGTGGTTGAGATGCTTTTCTACATCTTGCCTGTGACTAATTCTTCCATTAAATATGTTACAGTTCACATAACTGAATTTTAAATGTTTGTATTGGAGCAAACAGCTGATATCAGGATCTACCAATCTTAACGAAGGAGATGAAATTTAGAAAAATGTGCTGCCTTTTCTAGAGAAGCTAAATTTTATGTCTATGTATGGGTTTATTTTGCACAAAATCCATGTTGTTCTGGTACCTACAATATGTAGCCAAGTTCTCACAAGTAAGCACCCTTTCAAAGAGAAAGAACGCAGGTGAAGAAAGAAAAAGCTGATTTTACTGCCACATCTGCTCCCATTAATAGTTGTAAAAGAGGTATTGCTAAAATTTACCATCAACCACTTACACATTACACATTTACATTGATAAAGATCATCCTGAGGTAAGCGTAAGGGTGTATATTATGAACATATTTTACTATTACCCTCATAAGAGTTAAATTTAGTCTAACCACATTCACTTTAAAGGTTATTTACTTGTTGAGAATGCTGCACTGTTGAGTGTTTCTGTGCGTAAAGGAGAATATCTTTACACCTGGTCTGGTTTAAAGTTCAAGATACACTAAGTATATTTAAAGCCTTTTGAGTCTCTATTAGATTTAACATGTAAAACATAAGTCATCCAGTTCATATTAGTGAATACATTACTTAGCTGAAAAAACAAAAACCTGCTCAAAATGAGAATGAGCGGCTTAGAAAGAATAACAGTAACTTACTCTCAGCATCCAAAGTGCAGACGAGTACCACTAAGATGGACATACGAAAGATGGTAAAGCAGTGGTTGGGTCTCATGGTGGAAACAGTCAAAGAATCAGCTATCCACTTCTGTAAAGCAACTATCGCTGGAGGTCTCCTCTATATATCACAGTCAATGACAGGCGGTTGACTTTACTTCCTGTTTTTGATCATGGTGGTCTAGATGTATCCCCAATTCAATTTAACACATCACAGCTCACAGGGGATTTTCAAGTCAACGTGAATATATATAGTATATTAGATTGATTTACAGGGAAAAAGCAAGTCAGCAGTAATGACATCATATAAACATATAATTTAATTTTTTAGGTAATCAAACATCAAAATATACATATACAAACATAAAGATACATACAAAATGCTGTTATTTGATTGTACAAAATATTCTGTATTTCCCAACAGGTTGCGAAACATAAAATGATGTAAGAAATCAGTGAAGCTCAAACTTTATACCATATTTATCTTGTGCAAAATTGTAAGCATAAAAAATACTTGAAAACAATTCATAAAGGAAATGTTAGAAATTCAATAAAACATGTCCATGCTCGTCATCCTCTGTAGGCATTCATTTAGGAATTTCTTGCTAATCTCATGTTTTCTATAAGAATCTCAGAGATGACTCACATCCACGTTGCACCTCTACAGGTGTTTTCAATTAATTGACCTGATTAGACATCGTTAAGCATGTAGACTGTGCATTCATTGATATTTTCCTCACAGTCTTAGCTTTGTTGCATTCTTACTGGCCTTTCTACGGCAGGCATTTTGACTTGTCATTGGAGAAAAATCTGTAAATGTTTTAATATTAATTAGAACCCTGATATCATAAGATTTAACTTGGCACATTGATGTAGTCTGAATCATTGGGATCATCTTCACAGATATGAAGGTTGGGCAGGGCGTGCTGGATAGCAGGACTTCCTCCTGGGAGAGGCTGGGGGCTCAGATCTTGTGTGTTCTTGGATTTTCTTGCACAGCGGACACCTTGGATTGACATCAGGTGAGATCACAATCATGAATATGTACCACAGCCTAATTATCTTATTGCTTTGTGGCATTTTTATCTATTTTTGTGTTTTCAGAATACAATTACTGTATGTCAACATCAGAAAACCTCACCTTTACAGCCACATTTTGTTGCAACAAATATCGTCATCACAATGATGACAAACACCACCAGTCCAGCAACACGGTACACAAATGGCCACAAAACCTCTTGACTTGTTCTCTCTGCAACATAAAATATTATATTTCCCAAAGCATCAATGAAGCTTTAATGTCTGTAAATTTAATTAAAAGTAAAAACATGAATTAAAGATTCATGTGATGCCTGTTTTTAAGATTCTAAGTCGTACAAGGCATAACAAACACAGATACCACTGGGAGACAGTGAATTTTCTTACCAGTTATATTAACAGTTTCCAAAGTCGTCCATGCTACTGTGGTTACCTCAGCGTTATCTAAAAAACATAAAAGAAATAACAAACCATGAATCATTCATTGGCTGTATGAAATATTTCCTGTCAGTGCAGTCTAAGGAAGAACAGTCTAGCTGTGCAGAGAGGATCACTTCCCATAGACAGACACGCTGATGACATGGTTCAAACTGCCTTTTTTTTGTATGTACACTACAAATTTGTTTTAGGAGTCAGATTAGAGTAAAGCCATTGATAGCTTGTATAATTGCAGAAACTATATAAAGTTTTCTTACCTGTTGCATTCAACATACAACAGAGGTTAGTTAATAAAACCAGTTAAGTACAATCCAGTCCAGTTGTATTTAATCATTGAAAAAGTCACACTTACCATAGACGTACACATTGATGGCGTGGCTCACACTGCCTCCAGTTTGACACCGATACTGACCTGAGTCACTTTTTTGTATGTTTTGGAAGATCAAAAATGATATCCCTTCTACATTGTTTGAAATTTTCCACTCTGTTTTAATGTGAATACTCCTGCTGAAATTTACAAGAACAGCATTTTTTTCAAATTTCTTCCAGGAGATTGGTGGTTGTGAACTGTCGCAGAGAGTAACTGGGCACTTAATCCGAAGGTTTTCTCCAAGTGAGGTGTTATAAACTGTGTGGCGGTGCACTTTAATATCTGGGACACAGTCATAATCTTCACCTGTAGGAAAAAAATGAAAACAAACACATGCAGAGTGGGAATGAGAAAGCTATTCATCCATGCTTGATACTGTATATTTAAATACTGTCATAAAACAATTTAATCAGATACAGCAAAAAAATCAGGTAGTGAGAATGGTACAGAAAGGTTTTTCAGTTTTTTAAGATGCAGCTCTAGCAATCAAACTGAAAGTGCAGGTCAGCCAGACAGGCTATAGGAAGTCGCCTGTGGTAACTGGGGTTTAGGTACTTTTCTGTATCAAGCCTGCAACTATTCTTCTAACTAATGTTACAATATATTAAAGTTCACATTACTGAATTTTAAGAGTGTGTGTTGGAGTAAACGGCTGATATCAGGATTAAGCAATATTAACGAAGGAGGAGAGATTTGAAAAAAAAGTGCAGCCGTTTGTGGACAGTCTCAATTTAATGGAAAAAGAGCTGTCTTCAACTATATGGCTTATTTTGTGCAAAATCCAAACATTGCAATGTATTTCTGGTAGCTATGAAATGTTGCAGAATTGTTACAAGTAAGCACCATTTACAAGAAAAAGCCCACCGGTGGAGAAATAAAAAGTGATTTTACCATCACGTCTGCTGCCGTTGATAGTTGTAAAGGAGGTTTGCTAAAAATTTACCATCAACCACTTAAATATTACACATTTACATTGATAAAAACATCTTCCTGATGTACAAAAAAATGGCGTTATAGAATCAAAGACCCGTCTTATAAATAACATTTTTGTAGGTTTTGCAGCAAATTATTTAAAACACACCTTGGTTTTTCTTTAATTTTAAGTAGACTGTGGCAGCAAGGCTGTACATCATGTACATATTTTACCATTTCCCTCATAGGAGTTAAATCAACTCCAAATACATTCACTTTAAAGGTTATTTATTTGTTGAGAATGCTGCATCGTTGAGTATTTCGGTGGATATAGGAGAGTATCTTTACGCCTTGTTTGGTTTAAAATTGGAGACATAATAATAAGTAATAAGTATACTTAAATGTTTTTGAGCCTTTTAACATGCAAAATATCATTTATTTGGTTAATATTAGTGAATACAATACTTGGTAGATAAGGAAAGACCTGCTCAAAATACGAATGAGCAACTAAGAAGGAATAACAAAGAATAACAATAACTTACTCTCAGCATCCAAAGTGCAGGCGAGTGCCACTAAGATGGACATACGAAAGATTGTAAAGCAGTGGTTGGGTCTCATGGTGGAAACAGTCGAGCAACCAGCTATTCACTTCTGTAAAGCAACTATCGCTGGAGGTCTCTTCTATATATCACAGTCAATGACAAGTGGTGGACTTTACTTCCTGTTTTTCATTATGGCGGTCTTTGGTCTACTTGTTAAACCAATTCTGTTTAACACATCACAGCTCAGGGTATTTTCAAGTCAACATATTTCCTTGATCATATATAGTATATATGGCAGCCTATTAGATTGATTTACAGGGAAACCAGCACGTCAGCACTGATGACATCATATCATTTTAATTTTCAGCAAACAAACATAAAAATATACATATTTAAACATATAGATACATAAAACATAATGTTATTTAATTGCACAAAAATGAAAATATTACTATTACATACTCTATTTCCCAACAAGTTGTGAAGCATTAAATTATAAAAGAAAATCAGTGAAGCGCAAACTGCAAAATTGTTAGCATAAAAAACATAATTATGTTCATGCTTCAGGCATTTCTTGCTAATCTCATATTTTCTATAGGAATCTCAGAGATGACTCACATCCACGTTGCACCTCTACAGGTGTTTTCACTTATTTGACCTGATTAGACATTGTTAAGCATGTAGACGGTGCATTAATTGATATTTCCATCACATTTTATTAGCTTTGTTGCATTCTTACTGGCCTTTTCCACAGCAGGCATTTTGATTTGTCATAGGAGAAAAATCTGTAAATGTTTTAATATTAATCAGAACCCTGATATGATAAGATTTATCTTGGCACATTGATGTAGTCTGAATCATTGGGATCATCTTCACAGATATGAAGGTTGGGCAGGGCATGCTGGTGAGCAGGACTTCCTCCTGGGAGAGGCTGGGGACTCAGATCTTGTGCGTTCTTGGATTTTCTTGCACAGCGGACACCTTGGATTGACATCAGGTGAGATTACAATCATGAATGTGTACCACAGCCTAATTATCTTATTGCTTTGTGGCATTTGTATCTGTTTTTGTGTTTTCAGAATACAATTTCTTTATGTCAACACCAGAAAAACTCACCTTTACAGCCACATTTTGTTGCGGCATATATGGTCATCACTATAATGACACACACCACAACTCCAGCAACACAGTAAACAAATGGCCACAAAGCATGTTGAGTTGTTGTGCTCCCTGCAAGATAAAATATTATATTCCCCAAAGCATCAAAAAAACATTAATTAAAGATTCACATGATGCCTGTTTAAGTTCTAAGTCGTACAAGGCATGTAAAACAGAGAGACCACTGGGAGAGAGAGAGTTTTCTTACCAGTTATATTAACAGTTTCCAAAATTGCTGAAAAACAGAAAAGAAATAAACACTTTTAAATGAATCATTCATTGGCTGTAAGAAACATTTCCTGTGTCAGTGCAGTCTAAGAAAGATCCAGTCCAGCTGTGCCGAGATGATCACTTACCATAGACGTACACACTGATGTAGTGGCTCACACTGCCTTCAGACTGACACTGATACAGACCTGAGTCACTTCTTTGTATGTTTTGGAAGATCAAAAACGATATCCCTTCTACAGGGGTTGAAATGTTCCACTCTGTTTTAATGTGAGTGCTTCTGTTTAAATTTACAGGAACAAAAGTTTTTTCAAGTTTATACCAGGAGATTGGTGGTTGGGAATTTTTACAGAAAGTAACTGGGCACTTAATCCGAAGGTTTTCCCCAAATGAAACGTTATGAACTGTGTTGCGGTGCACTTTCATTTCTGGGACACAGTCATCATCTTCATCTGCAAAAGGAGAAAAAGACAAACTACAGACTAGAAATGACTGAATTTCATCACTTCAAACTTTGATACTAGCTGATGATGACAGAATGCACTTAAAAAAGAGAGAGACAGTAAGAATGATAAAGAAAATAATTAAATGACAGAAAAGTTTTTCATGCTGCAGCTGTAACAATCAAACTGAAAGTGCAGGCCAGCCTGACAGGCTGTGGAAAGTCATCTGTGATAATGTGGTTAAGGCTCTTTTCTGCATCTGGCCTGTGACTATTCTTGTAACTTGAATATGTTGACGAATATCTTAATGAAGGAGATGAGATCTGGAAAAAAAGTGCAGCCTTTTCTGGAGAGGCTCATTTTCATGGAATAAGAGGGATCTTTGGCTATACATAGGCTTATTTTGTGCAAAACCCAATTATTGAAATGCTATTCTAGTAGCTACAATACGTAGTGAACATTTTACAAGCACCCTTTCCAAGAGAAACAACGCAAAAAGACAAAAAAAGCAGATTTTACTGTCACATCCTCTCCTGTTAATAGTTGTAAAGGATGTTTTGCTCAAATTTTCCATCAACCCCATTACACAGTTATACTGATAAAGGTCATCCTGAGGTACAAAAAATAGACCTGTTTTAAAACTTCAATATTTGTCAGTTTTGCAGCAAATTATATAAAACCCACCTTGGTTTTTCACAGAGTAAGGCTGTACATTATGAACCTATTTTAGTATTTCCCTCATAGGAGTTATATTTAGTTTAACCACTTCCAAATTTATTTTTTGTTGAAAATGCTGCACCATTGAGTGTTTCTGTGTGGAGGAGAATATATTTACACCTGGTCTGGTTTAAAGTTCAAGATATAAGTATATTTAAAGCCTTTTGAGTCTTTAGAAGATTTAACGTGCAAAACACAAGTTAGAGACCTGCTTAAAATGAGAATGAGTGGTTTAGAAAGAATAACAATAACTTACTTTCAGCATCCAAAGTAAAGACGAGCAACACTAAGATGGATATATGAAGGATGGTAAAGCAGTGGTTGGGTCTCATGGTGGAAAAACAAGCGAGGAATCAGCTATCCACTTCTGTAAATCAACTATCACTGGAGGTCTCTTCTATACATTACAGTCAATGACAGGCAATTGACTTTACTTCCTGTTTTTCATTATGGTGGTCTTTGGTCTACGTGTAACACCAATTCAGTTTAACACATCACAGCTCACAGGGGATTTTCAAGTCAACATGATTATATATAGCATGTGGTATTAGATTGATTTACAGGGGGGGGAAAGCAAGTCAGCAGTAATGACATCATATAAACATATACTTTTAATTTTCGGTAATCAAATAGTAATGGATACATAAAAATGCTGTTATTTAATTGCACAAAATGATCATATTATTATTACATTCTCTATTTCTCAACAGGTTGTGAAACATTAAATTATAGAAGAAAATCAGAGAAGCTCAGTCATTCATATAGTCAGAAAGTGAGTGAATAGCTGATAAAGGTATAGGTTGCATCAAATGAAACCATTACTGTTATCAGGTATGACACTACTCAAAAAGAGTGAATTCAAGTCATGGATGTGCACAACCAGCACAAAATCACAGTTGTAACCACACAGTGAGTGCAGGATAAAAAAAACATTCAAACCAAAAACACAATCACATCTGTATTAGGTGTAGACAGCCTGCAAAAATTGTGTGAAGTACACTGAGTTTGGTAAGAGATGCTGCTGCTTTGGGCCTTTATATCTTTTTATCAAATCTTACTCAAACAAGAGAAAATATTGAATTCATTGGGGACTATTTTCAGTAGCGGTCACCCGGTGCATTATGGGATTTGTCAACAGTAAGACATTTAGAATATTATTAAACTTATCCTTTAAATACTCCCAAGAAAAGTCCATATTAAAGCAGGAGTTGACTGAAGCTCCTGTAATTTGCCAGCTCACAACTTTTATGAAACTCTTGCACCATTTGGCAGAAGTGGAATTAAAAGCAGCAACATTTCCCAGAAATACAAACAAAATAATACAACGTACTACAATTTTGTGATTCAAACAAGGCAGTCTTAATATTTATGTAAGTACCAAGTTGTCCTCGGTTTTGTAGCTGTTGCTCGCTACATGCTAACAAACTTTAAGTCTCATTTACCTTAGGCTAAATCTTTAGCATAAAAAATAACTGAAGACAATTCATAAAATAAAAGTTAAAAATTCAATAAAACATATTTATACTTCTCAATAATTTAGGCATTTCTTGCTAATCCCATGTTTTCAGCAAGAATTACTCACAACCATGATGCACCTCCACAGGTGTTTTCACTTATTTGGCCTGATTAGACGTTCATTAGGCATGTAGAGGCTGTTCTTAATTGATATTTCTCTCACATTATGTTAGCTTCATTGCAGGAAAGGACATTTTACATCTTTATAATTCTTACAGCAGACATTTTGATTTGATTTGACATTGTAATAAAATCAATAGTTCTATTAAATTATAAAAACATCACAGCTATCATGCTCAATACTGGGAAGAAACTATCTGGAATCCAGCCATCGTTCAATTATTTACACCTGTGTTTTACATACTGTGTGTTTCCTGCAGGAAAGGCCTATTGGTCAAGATGAAAAGATGACACAATGTCCAGCACAGCTCCACCCAACTTCAACCTGAGCAGAGGTCGAATCAGGCAGGCTTCCAGGCCGTCAAAGTACTGACCAAATTGTGGAGATGGTAACTTATGCACTTATGTTATGGAGTAAATCTTTGGAGTCTCATGTAGATTGATTGATTAGAGAGTTTTCAGAATCCGCACATTACGAGCCTCTTGCACCCCTTCCTGGTGTTGGGGTCATCCCCTTTAATTGCCCTCCTGGGCTCCTGATGAGATCCTCTTGTTTATCCTCGTTGAATGAACCAAACTGTCACACTGGCCAACATTAACAAGTCTGTTACTCCAAATAATGTGACATGTCCGCTTTGAAATGATGGCCAGCGGGTCTTTAAGAAACACGGATAGCTGCGTACTCTGAACTCTCGTCCACCAGCCTCGGTGGCCGAACTGGAGCTGCTCGTGGCAGCTGATGGTTGAGGGCAGCGTACACAACAGAACTCGCCTCATCCTCCACCATATTCCTCTGTGTCTCTTGGTCGTCTTTTATCATGCCATAAACATGCTCTCTTGGTAACTCATCAGGTTCTGAGGACCGTGTCTTTTTCCGCGTAGATCGCCTTGATGATGGGACAGACGGGCCTCCTCTCCTTTCATGTGAGGCTGGTTGCTCATCCATGGGGATTACAATGTACTGTAAACATCCAAAAAAGCATTTTGCATTTGAATGTTTGAAGGAATAAAAATGAGATGATGTAAGGATGGAGGCAAGTTTGAAATCAGTCTTACCTGATTTTCAGTATGGGTCTCCTTCTTCGGTGTCCCTGCATGGTGGACATTTTGGTGAAATAGATTGGTTAATATTTACTTGATTGATTTGAACATTTTGGAAAAGAGAATTGTACCTTAATGAATCAAATATCTGAACTGCTCACCTTTACATCCTCGCATTGATATGACAGATATAATTGTCACTATGACGACAAATCCCACTATCCCAGCAGCAGAGTACACATACATCCATTGATCTCCCAGCGGTTTATGATCCAATTCTGACGTGACTGCTAGAAAACGAGGAAGTCTCATTCAGCAAGAAGGCAGGTTTTTTTTGTATGTACACTACAAATATGTTTTAGGAGTCAGATTAGAGTAAAGCTATCGAAAGCATGTGCAATCACAGAAACTATATCAAGTTTTCTCACCTGTTACATTCTTCTGTGTATCATTTGGGCGCTTGGCATTGTCTATAAAACACAACAGAGGTTAGTTAATAATGCCAGGTAAGTACAATTGAGTTCAGATGTATTTAATCATTGAAAAAGTCACACTTACCATAGACGTACACATTGATGAGGTGGCTCACACTGCCTCCAGTTTTACACCGATACTGACCTGAGTCACTTTTTTGTATGTTTTGGAAGATCAAAAACGATATCCCTTCTACAGGGGTTGAAAATTTCCTCTCTGTTTTAATGTGAGTGCTCCTGTTGAAATTTACAGGAACAGCATTTTTTCCAAATTTATTCCAGGAGATTGGTGGTTGTGAACTGTTACAGAAAGTAACTGGGCACTCAATCCAAAGGTTTACTCCAAGTGAGGTGTTATAAACTGTGTTGCGGCGCACTTTAATTAATGGGACACAGTCAGAATCTCCACCTGAAAGAGATCAATGAAAACAAACACATGCAGAGTGCGAATGAGAAAGCTATTCATCCATGCTTGATACTGTATATTTAAATACTGTCATAAAACAATCGAATCAGATACAGCAAACGATAAAGACCATGATACAGGATTTAAAACCTGTAAAAAGTGGTTTCCTTAAACCAGCAATGTACCACAATATATCATTCAACAAAAAATAGTTTTTCTTTTGATAGGATGTGTCCGAGGGGAGTTGTTAAAGGTAGTCAAATATCTGAAATACACATTAGAAGTCTTATAGAAGACCCCTTGAAACAAAATCCACACTCCTTCCCCATGAAGAAAAGTTTAAAACAAGTTCATCTGAAGATAATTTGAGGCTTCAGCCGGCCAAATGAGTCAAATCACTTCAAAATCTTTCAAAGTTACTCTTTTTAGTGCCAAATTCCCTGTTTTTCTTGTGATCTTTCCACTGCAGCTGGACAGGAAAACACTGTCCATGGAGACACAAAGGGAATGTTTCACTAACAAAAAAGAGCAAATGTGGAAGATATCCATTTTATTTGACTAACTCAGTCGGCTGAAGCCTCATATAAGCTTCAGATAAACTTTTAAATGCAACTTTTAAAACGCCAACTGTTGATTTTGTCACTTACATTGTAAATACATTTGGAAGGGATCATCTAATGGTCGGTATGAACAGAACCGATGATTACACATAGAGCAGAACATGTTTCAATGTTCATTTGAGCACCTGACTTGAAGAATTGTGAACCAGTCGTTTAGGGGAAAATACCGTCACAATAATAAGAATATTAAACAGCAAGTTGAAAGTGGTTCAAGGGTAAATGCAGTTATGAAGAAAAGATAAAACACACTAATCATACGAAGTGAAAGAAAAATGAATCTGTGACATTTCAATTGTGGTGAGTGGAAATACAATTTGCATGAGATCCAACAGTTAGAGGAACTGAGAGTTTAAACTGGCTTAACGTAAACTGTCTCATGGGAAAATTTTAGACATCACTTCAGTGCAACACCTCTTATGAACCATATAAACTTGATCACTAAGCGTAAATCTGTAAATTCCAACACTACACACCAGATATTACAAGAGCTTTAAAAATCTAATTTATTCATGGTCCAATTTAGTAGCTGTTCTGCTCAAATCACTACCTTCCTCTTGTATTTAAGAAGGTGTTTTGTGGATGTTCACACTTTGTAATAGTAGTGATTTTGCTTTGAGTCAAGTACTTTTAGAATAGTACAAATGATGTTCTTGGCTCCTTGGCTCACTGTGAGTCATTAAATAATACTCAATGCTCGTTCGCCCCCCCTAAGACCACAAAGAAACGTTTACGGTGCAAGAAAACCACAGGACCAACTTCACTTGATAAATATGTCATTGACACTGCGGTCGTGACTGTAAATAGTCATTCACACCATTTATAAGAATTAGGCAGTTTCCTCATCCTGTTTTTTTATTTCTTGTTTGTTTTAGAATGAGAAATTCCAGCTGTGTTTTTATGGAAATTATGACCTTCCAAGTCTTAATCAACACTGCAAAAAACACAAGGAACATGAAGTGGGTTGAGTATTGATGAAGCTGATGAGTACAGTCTACTTTTTAATTTATTGTTGCCTCTTTGTTTCTATGATTTCTTTTATTGTTTCCGTCAAGCTCGCAACCACACTCCAAAAACACCTTCATGTTTTGGAAGAAAATAGCATTTTTAGCATCTGACAACGACATTGTGATATATATATTTTTTATTGCAGCTCAATAGTCATTCAATATAAAACTGACATACCTTTTAAAGATAAGTTAAGATGTACAGTAGCTCATTATATGTTATTTTCAAGAAACAATCACACTCATCGTAAACATGTTCGACGTACTCCGATAACTGATTTCCGATACGACTTTTTACGCCAAACTAGGACGTTGATCGTGTTTGCGAGAAGATTTCTTCAATCTCTGGCCTTTTAAACACTATAAAAACTTCCAGTGTACTTTGCATGTGTGTATTTAATGTAAATCCAGTGGACATAAAGTCAGCACTTTAAAATTCATGACTCTGACTGAAATCTGGCCACTGATCCAACCAGAAAATTTGGATAGTGGTTACGAAGTTCTCCTCACAAAGCACAACAAGCTGACCTTTTATTCTCAAGACCTTAGTAAACACTTTTTACACCTGCAGAGGAAGGAAAGGTAATACTACACAAACACTGAGGTAGCATAATATGCAAGAAGAACTTACTCTCAGCGTTCAAGGTGAGAAGCAGCCCCGCCAGGACGGACATATGCAGGAAGGTCCAGCTGTGATTAGGCCTCATGATGGAGAAACTCAGATAAACTCCTGTCTTCTCCCAGTCGCAGTCAATTCAAGTGGGAAATGTTCCTCTGAGCACAGCATTTTTTTGGCTGAACGAAACAGAAATGCTGATTTTGAGGTTGGTGTTATTTAACTACATACTTGCTTCCTCTTTCTACTCACAGCTCGCTCCCTTCCTACCTCTGCGCCTTTCCTCCTTAAAGTAGGGGCGGTGAATGTAATGAAGGTGATTTCAGATCGGTGGGTGGTCTTGCTTCTGCAGATCTTGCAACGTTGCAGTGAAACATCTCAGATCAGGGGGTTCCCACAGTCTCAGGGGCTGACTCTGCTACGACACAACTATAAGACCTCATGCTGCACTACAGTCTTTTTCTCTTGCACTCCCTTTTCATTTGATTCTTCGTTTCATTCTGTGTACCTACATCACTTCTTGGCAGTTTCAGTGGTTGATGTTCTTCATGTCGACTTCCTCTCCCCTCACCTTTCCTTTCAAATCTGCCGTCTGCGTCTCCTGCAAATTTATGCGGCCCTGTGCACGGCATTGTGGTTAAAGTGGAAGACATAAAGTGCGCAGATGAGGAGATGGGGATGCTGTGGCCTCTTTAGGCTTAATGCCGGCACTGTTGATGTGCGTGTGTGGTTGCTATCAACAGACACTATTAGCCTGTGAACTACACTTTTTTTTAATCAGGGAGGTTATGTTAGGACCTGGTGGCATGGAGTTCAAAGGCCACACAAAATACTTGAGTTGTATCATGGGAAATGTAGGATCCAGAGGTCTGGGGGCTTAACCTTCAGTATACTTGCAAATACAATGTATCTAATGCTCTGCTGCTTGTCTTTGAACTGTTTTTAATGTTTCTCGTGTAATTTGTTCCTTTAAAGCTCGGAAGAGCAGTAAAGTGAAATACAAACATCTGGAAAAAATGCTGCAATAAATAGTACTGAGGCAAATGTACATTTACATTACTAAATGTTAGGCCAATTTCAGTCGGTAACCTAAAAGTGGTCTTTTCTTAAATGGTTAAAAAAAAGTACAAGCTATTATAGGTATTTTTACTCTGCACCATATTAAGGGATTTTTGTATGTTTTAGATCGTATTATCCATAGTAGAAAAAAAAAATAGGCATATAGAGTAGCCTAGTGAAAAGTACAATATACTGTAAGTAAGTATTCAGATCCTTCAGTTACTACAGTACCACAAATGAAAGTACTATAAAAAATACAGTGACTGCTTTCAGTGTATTTTAGTATATATATAGTATATTGAACTACTGGACTAATATTACTGATGCAGTAATGTGTTTGGGCCAGATGGAGCTAATAACTTATTCTGGGTAGTTTAATGCATAGCAATATTTTATAATTACACGTTTTGTATGTAAAACCCCAGTAGTAATACTAGTAATTTTATTTGTTATGTCAGATAAGTGTTGTGTGGTTTCCCTAGAGGAGTACAAATTACGAGAAAATTAAGTTAATTAAAAGTACCTTAAAATGTAGTGTATTTACAATCTTAACTAGTATAACGGTACATGTAGTGCAGTAAGTTTACATGGGAACTTGAACTGAAATATTGTACTTTTTAAAGCATAAATTAGCAGAAAATGTACCTCAAACAGTAGCATTATTTGATGTGGCCTATATATTTGATGTATATGTATAGGCCCCCTATATGTATATATTTGATGTATATCTTTATATACAAGAAATGGATAAAAGAGATGTATGTAGAGAGACTTTATATACAGTCTGTGGTAAACATATTAATTATGGCGACATCTTGAGGCATCTGAGGACATGCAGGGTTTCTGAGGAAAAAGGACCCAAGTCTCCACAGAGTTGAACAACAGCGCACATGTGCGGCCTTCAGGCTCAACACAGGCCGCCGGAAAAGTGACGACTACGCGATCTCCCTCGCTTTACGTAATGACGTGCGCCATAACGTCCGCGACGAGCCGAAAATGGCGGAGTACCTGGCATCCATTTTCGGCACAGAGAAAGACAAGTAAGTTTAATTTAGTATTTGTATTTAAATATACACTTAAACAGCATGGTTTGTGCAAAGTGAGGGTGCAGACATGTGGACTTTATCGCCAGTGAGGATCAGTTTGTTGCCGAGGCTCCAGTGAACGCCCCAGTCAAGCTTGCATTAGCCAGAGGAAGCTAACACTCGGCTAACGCATTGAATGAAACTCAGGAAGGCACCTCAGCTAACCTGCAGCTGCAAAAATGTGTTGTTTTGGAGCTTGTTGGCATTAAACTTAAACACTGGGAGCATATATTTGTAGCTTGTTAACCAGTTTGGTTAATAAACAAGCTTGTTGGCAGAGTGGACGGGTTGTTTTTGTTTCTGTTCACCGGTGGAGAGCAGCAAAAAGCATCTTGCACATGCCCCCTTTTTTCAATCACATGTACTTCTTCTACCTTAATATCACTAAAATGATGGTTATTTGGAGCATGACTGTAAATGCATTCATATAAGATTCAATCTGAAACGGGGGTGTTCTCCAAGTAGTCCAAAACTACACAATAATATGTTATAATAGGCTTTTATTCTGCATTTACATGTGGAGAAACAATGTATGCATCATTTATTTAGTGCTTAAAATTTGATCCTAGATTTATGTCCAAATTAATTAATGTGGTTAATGATATGGATGCATGCTACTGTTTATTTAAAATATTTGTTGTTATTGTGTTGATATCAATATATTCGATATTTTTTACTTGAGTACTTGCCTCCTTTTTATATATATGTGTGTGTGTGTGTGAATATTTAAGCATTTGACCTAATTATTTCTGTCATTGATTGCAGACCAAAATAAAGAAAAATCAAGTTTTCATTATTGATTATTTATTTTTCAAATTAATCAATTAGTTGCTGTTCTCCAAAATTTCAGAAAATAGTGAAGACTGTTGTCAAATATCCTCAAATGTTTTATTTTGTCCACAACCCAAAGATATTCTGCTTACTGTCACATAAGACTTAAAAAAAACATAAAATATTCACAGTTGCAAAGCTGGATTCAGAGACACGTGATAAAAAATAATGATTTATTATTAAAATAGCAGCTCTGATGTTACGAAACTGCTCAGTTGTATTACCTATTGAACTAATCGTGTATGGCTGAAGTTTATTTTTTTCATTCTTGATTAATCTGCCAATTATTTTCTCGATTATTTGATCATAAAATAGTGGAAATATGTCCATCAACCTTTCACAGAGTCCAAAGCAGCATCTTAAAATATTGTTTTCTGTCTCCAGCACTTTGAAATGTAATAGACTAAATTCACTACGAATAAAGACAAAAAAATGACTTAAGCATTTAATCTGCTGCCAAAATTCTTTCAGATTGAGTTCTGAACGTGTGGTCCTGTGTGTTGTAACAATTCAAGTGAAACGTTGTGGATAAATGTGAATGTGACGAAACTATTCCTTCTCTTTCAGGGTCAATTGTTCTTTCTATTTTAAAATCGGCGCTTGCAGACATGGAGACCGCTGCTCGAGATTGCACAACAAACCAACCTTCAGCCAGGTGAGGAGGAGGACGGCCCCGGGCCTCTCTCTTAAAATACAGACTCTCCTCTGTGAGATTGACAAATGTTATTTTATTACTGTTAATGAAATATTGAGTCATCTCTGGCTCATCAAACCTCACACCCTGACCTGTGTGTATCTAATGTGATATGCACTGGGAACTTTTACTTTTATATATCACATTTTGTTAAGTATGAGTAGTCTATATACCCAGTGTTATCCTAAACCCATTCAGATTGTTAACGTTAGTTATTTAGTTGGGTCAAAGTGTCAGCATTGTGAAAGCAAAATGCTCTGTCAGTCGTTTTTTTTTCGTTTAGTTTTGTCATTTCCTATTCATTCAGCAGCAGTTGTATTTTAGATCTCATATTTTGCAATTCCCTGATTTAGCATTTTGTTGTTTTTCATTAAAGCCATACTTTAAAGCAGTGGGATCTGTTTCGGGGGCTTATTCTGAAAAAGAAAGAGCTTATGTGTACGAGTTGTTGGCTTTAG
Organism: Scomber scombrus; assembly: GCF_963691925.1. NCBI lineage: Eukaryota > Metazoa > Chordata > Actinopteri > Scombriformes > Scombridae > Scomber > Scomber scombrus. Next base: position 7,102,345 of record NC_084993.1, on the reverse strand, counting down.
GGGGAAGTCCGGATGGGATGGAGTTTGTTCTAACCCAAAGAGGGATTACAGTTGAGCAAATATGACCCCGATCATTGCTTTTTTAGTTTGACCCATCTTCAAAGATCATGTGGCAGGATAGCTCTTTAAAGATGAAAACCAACTAAAACAATTGCACATGTATTTTCCGATGTCTGACTGTGTATTATTTGTTCCTTGCAGACCATCTTGATTCAAAACATCTACCGAAATCCCCAGAACAGTGCACAGACGGCAGACGCTTCACGCTGTAAGTTAAACATGTGTCAGCAAACTCTCATTCTGTCTCTTAAAAGTGACGTTCAGATATAACAGCAGATGTGAGGTACAGCTTCAGCTCCGTTAATGACTCATTAACAGTCTATAGGCATTAGCAGACACTTGATAATCCCTAGTGATGCTTCACGGGGCCTCTACATTGTGCCCATTTTAGGGTTTTTTTGCACTCTGTCTGGTCGTCAACCAATGAAACTTAATATCTGGAGTGCAGAGCCAAAACAAAACACACTTAGAGGCCGTGCTGATTATAGTCAGATACCTAGAGCTGCACAGTAAATATGTTGAGTCCATTGTAGAAAAGCTGAGGCAGGACCTGTGATACAGGTAGGTGAGTAATGGAAGAGTTATTTTAGGATCAGTTTGTTAGTTCTCCTGAAGTCTCACGTTTACATTCAGTGAATTTAAAAAGGATTGCCTTCACACTGCTGTTGATATAAATTTTGAACATTTTTTGTGACTTTTAAAGTGGTCAAAAGTTCTTTATCAGCATCTGTAGTCTGATAAGAGGAGTGATCTGAAATAAAAAAAAGTGATAGATGCAGTGATGGAAAATAACAGGCACTTATGAGCTTAATTCTCTAATATTATTTTCCATCCCCTGAATCTTATCTGTGATGTTTCAGGCGCCACGCAAGATAACAAATAATGTTCCATAAAGCTCTTAATTCAGTTCACAAACAACTCTCGACTCTTAACCCAGTAACAATCATCCATCCCCTCTGAATGAATAGATTAGAGTCTTGTTGTGCAAGCTTACATAATAGCAGTAATGCCAGGTTCTAAAAGTTCACCATCACGTGTTTGAATTTCTTGTTTTTCCACTTCCAAAACTAAATGTTCAATCAACAGATTACAACTACTTCCTGTAAATAACAACCTAAACTTTACCAACTAAACCAATATGTACCAGACAGAGCCTCTAATGTAAAATGGGAATTAAAGCATATATGTAAAGCCCATAACTGTAGCACAATGATCTGTTATGTTAATCTCTATAAACAGATGTGTGTGTATATGAATGCAGAAGCTTTAGGCAAGACTTTAGGATTGCAAGTGTTCTGGTTTACGTTTCCCTCCTGTTGATTTGGACAGGAACATGCTTTGGTTGTGGGTAAACAGTCAATGAGGGGAGCGAAAGGTAGAACGCTTCGGCTGAAACCTACCTACAAAAAGTATCAATGTTTGTTTGGTTTTAAACTGAATTCAAACTGGCTACTCATGAATCCGGTTAACGTCGTCTCTCAAATCCAAATCCATTCCCGCATTTCAAGCTGCTAATCGGACTGTAAACAATGACCGTCACATAGAAGAGGAAGTCTTTGCTCCCGGATATTTGCTGGCTACTTCGGAAGCCTTGAAACATTGGCTGTTGGCTATATCGTTGTCAGAAAATAGCTGATGGGTTCAAAGCTTTAAAAGAGTTAAAGAAACAACTAAAAGCAGAGGGAAAAGGAGCAAATATCTTAAGACATGAAAGCTTTTAAAATAATCTACAATAAGGGGTGCAGGGAGTGAGCTTGAGTGCAGCTTTATCCATCACATAATTAGCTGTAACTCACGAGATGTAGTAACGAAAGCTCGCAGATTACTGACAGAAAAAATTTCTAATCACATTTTTTTTCCTCCCCAGCTCTATATTTTGGTTCACAGAAGTTTACGTTTTGTATTTCAGACCATTTCCCTCTTGAACATTTACCTTCATAACCTTCAAAACTCTGCCCAGTCTGCTGATGGTTTACACTGTAAGTTTTCCCTTCATTTGCAGGACCCTCCGGCACCGACTCCACTTTAATGTACTGTTACACACCTCGCCACATTTTAAAATTTGGCTTAGTGTAGCAACATGTCCTCTGGGGACATCTTTAACGCACCACAACACTCCCCGGAGATAAAATAACTGGCCCGGCCACATGCTGTTTTGCATGTTTCGCTGGCCTAACCCAAACTACCTGAAACAATGTAGTGCAATAATGTGCACAACTTTTTGGTTTTGCTGAACTGAAACAGAAACTCTGTGTCTTTTGGCTTGTACACTTAACAGTTTCACATTGAGTACACAATTTTTTGCTTCTGATTCATTGAAGCAGGTTTCTGCTAGTGCTGCCCCCAGTTTAGGAGATCCTCTTTTATATAATAGGCATCAGTTGTCACAGCTAGTTAAATGATCAACCCAGATATTGATTATTTTTTACATCATGACCTCTCTGCACGTAATGCACATGTTATCAGACAGTTTTGAAAAGAGGTGAAACCCTGCCAGCTGAGAGAGGATGCTAAGAGGGGTCAGCTCTAGTTTTTACTTTGCTTCTGTGAAAACAGGACATTGAATAATTGTCAGTTTAAACTGGAAAAAAATGGGAGAGAGGACTGCTTTTGTAGCATCTCATAACATAGAGAATCTTACCCCCTTTTGATTTATGTTTACAGGTAAAGTTTAAAAGCTTTGGGTGTAATTATATAGAGGGTAGTATCATGCTATGTTGCTACAGTTAGTTTTCAATGATAAAAGATGTTTAAATGTATTTAAATGTGTCTTTGTGAAGCGCTGTTCATGTATAGCTGCGGCTTGACTGTCTCTTGTTGACATTTTGTAGGTGCCGTCAGCGATGTGGAAATGCAGGAGCACTATGACGAGTTCTTTGAGGTAATTGACCTTTTGTGCTTGTTAGACGTCCTAATTTTTTTGCATAATGCACAGAGTGATGTCACGCTTACATTACGTGCCTTTTTGTAACACGTTGCAGCTGAAAGGACCAACACGACATCGTCAAAATGGTTGGTTTTTGCTGATGGGCGAGAGTTTTTTTTTTTTTATGGGTACAGGAGTAAATATTTACACAGCAGTGAAATGCAACGGCTGCTTTCACACATAGAAAAAAGGAAAATTAACTTTTTATTTGGTCTTTCCTGAATTTTGAATCTTGAAAATGTGATTAAACTCATTGTAGATAGTAATCAGAGGAAAACAGGCTGAATCCCTTACATGTTCATGCTGAGAGATGATGACAGAGGATTGTTAATATTTCTCAGCTGCTTCTGAAATGAAATGAATGCACTGATGCAATAACCAGGCAGGCTTTCAATAACCAACTCATGTCTAAACCCAACTTATAAAATCCCACTTTCAGGTTAAAAAAAGAATGTTTTAATAAGAGAAGTTGAGTTAACTTAACTTTTATTTCTCACTTCTTTATATCTGAGTAATCTGAGCTGGTTTCATGATTATTAGAAGTTTCCTTTATGTTTTAAAAAAAACATCTGTAGGGTTTCCCCGGGAAGTTGTTTAACTGATGTGGTGAGCTCGGCTAACCAATTTCCTGGTTAACACATATACATTTAAACATGAGATAAAAGATAAGACGCGGGTTAATTTTCTTTTCTTGGTTGCAGGAGGTGTTTACAGAGATGGAGGAGAAGTACGGAGAGGTGGAAGAGATGAACGTGTGCGATAACTTGGGCGACCACCTCGTTGGGAACGTCTACGTGAAGGTTTGTGATGAATTTAAGAGAAAAAGTGAACACAAATGAGATGAAAGAGTCGGATCTTGAGTTGAAACGATTATTATTTGATATCAAAAGAGCCGTGCTTCACAAATCTATGTGAAATAAAGAGTTTAAATGGACCACTTTTCATCAAGAAGTCATATTGTTTGCTTTTATCATACATTCCCTAAGTTGACGTTTCTTCTGTGTTCAGTTTCGTCGTGAGGAGGATGCAGAGAAAGCAGTCATGGACCTGAATAACCGCTGGTTCAACGCCCAACCCATTCACGCAGAGCTCTCACCCGTCACTGACTTCAGGGAAGCTTGCTGCCGCCAGTATGAAATGGGGTGAGTGACATTTTGTAGGTTGTAGGTGCACTGAAAACTGTTTATTAATAAAAGACAGTAGTGAAATCTCCCCTCAAACTTGTATAAATGTAACATCCTTTTTTTTAATATGAAGATGATTGGATAATGTGCAGTAATGTGGTGCTTTTTTGGTTATCAAGCTGTTTTCTTAATGTTAGTTACCTTTTGCCTCTTCTTTTTACTTCTCTTAAGCTGTAACCAGCAAATATTTGGTATTTTTTCAATGGTATCAGTTACCTTAAAATAATTTTTTGGCATCATTTGCCTTCATTGCACAGTTGCCAGTGAAGTGACAGACAGGATCAAGGGAAGAGAGATGGGTATGACATGCAAACAAAAGTCCTCAGCTGGAATGGCACCAGGAACCACCTAAAATAGTTTTAATAAGATATTTTCAAACCATTTAGATTGACATTTGTCAGTAATTACATTTAAATGATGAGCAGCTGTAAACCACAACTACTATGTCTGTAAACTATGTTTCATACACGCTGAGTCCTTACATGGAATCAAAACACAGCTGCAAACGGTTACTGCTGCACCATCGACCCACATCTATGATTACATTTTGAGTTTCCTGCTGAAAGTGAAACCTTAAAGATTTGAATTTATTTGAGAAGCCATTTTATGTACAGTTTTAAAAGCATCAGGTTAATGCAGTAAAGGACATCTGGTGGTGGCCATAGTATTGAAGTTTGGCTTTATCAATTAAAATATGCACAACTGAAATATGAATTCAGTGGATCGGTGTCAAGAGTTGTCTGTTGCTTTTTTCTAAATGACTGTCTTCATTAGCAACAGTAAACTGGGGTCAGGGCTTGCTCCATTATAACAAACTGCTGGGTCCCCTGCCATGTTTTTCACTAGATAACGTTTCACGGACGTAACGTTTTGCATGGACACAACGTGAATTGTCACATTTTCTTTTAAATGCAAAGATAAACTTTGTCCTTGTACAGTGGGAGGAAACTTGCAATCCCCTCCTTTTATGAGTCTCTCAGTGATTTTCCAGTGAGCAAGGCGTTGTTTGCTCTCCCAGTGATAGGACTACGTGAGTGTGGAGAGAGATAAACATGAGACGTTCAGCTTGGTAAGCTGGCAAGCTCCTCAGCATGTGTGAGTGCCAACTTTTCCTCTTGGCACTGGACAACCAAATACATGCAAAGTAAGTTTTAACCCTTCATGTGCTGCTTTCCTACAGAGAGTGCACCCGAGGTGGCTTCTGCAACTTCATGCACCTGAAACCCATATCACGGGAACTCCGTAGGGAGTTGTATGGCCGCCGCAGGAAAAGGTATAGAAGCCCAGTTCAAGATGTATATTTCAGCATGGATATTATATTTATTTCATAGTTTTTGACATTGAAATGAATCTCTTCCCCTCTCTCCCACCAGGCACCGCTCTCAATCGCGCTCCCGGGAACGACGCTCCCGCTCCAGGGATCGACGAAGGGATCGCGAGAGGCGGAGGTCGAGGGACCGAGAACGCTCTGGACGATTCTGAAGGAAGCCAATACTGACCTGATCTCCTACCAAATCCCTCCTTCTTAATCCTAGCAGTGAAGACAGTTATTTTCTTTTTTTTTTTCGGTGAATTGTTGGAAGTGTTTTTTCTTTTATTCCTTTTTTTAAGACGAGCTTGTGTCGCTTTCTCAATAAAAACAGATTTGTAACACAATTTGATTATCTGAACATCAGTTTATTTCTCAGCCAGAATTCCTTCAACAAGTTACTTTGTATAAAAGAAATATTAAACAGGTGTGGAAAAATAAATGTTCTTACTTGGTGAAATATTTAACTTAGAATGTACATAAAGTTCTTAATAAGTTGAAGAGAAATGTGTGTTAAAATGTTGAGGGACTAGATGATTGAGAGTCATCTAAAGCTTTGTTTGAGTGCTTTAAAACTGAATTGATCTCAAACCTAAAATCTTTATATTTTTGATATTCATATTGACCCATCTGGTATTTTATTGTGTTGTCAGTCATTCCTGAAAATAGTTACCAGTTATTTTTTTAAACAGTCATAACCCCCAATTTAAATCTTTTCTTTGTCCAGTTAGACTATATTTATCACCCTCCCATCCTATATTTCTAAAAATAATCACAATCATGAGTGGTTAACACATTGTTCTGTTTTTTTATTTTTACATGATTATTTTTTGCACTGTGTGAATGATGCAACATTAACCAAAAGTTAATCAGCCAACTCTTCATGCATTTCCTGTTTACTCCGTTCTGTTTTCTTAGTTGGGCAGGAGTTTGGTGACTAATTAGTTTGCTTAAGATTAATATGTCAAAAAAAAAAAAGAAGTAACATTATGCCTACTAGTCACTTGGGAAGGCGTTACATTAATTGATATTTGCTGCTTTAAATCATATTAGACACCAAAAAAACACTTTCAAACTATGGATTCAAGTTTTAAATGTAAATTACCTAACATATATGGCCTCAAAACCTATTTTAAAGTGTGTGTCCCCTTTAAATATAAAGAAACTCTGCCTGGTTTATTAATATTTTGGTAATAACAGACTGTGCATGAGAAGTTCTCAAGATGTCACATGCATGAAAGTCCTTGCAGTGTGTTTGGTCAATAAAAGGTAAACAGATGGTGTAGACAACTAACACGACGTTTCCCCTAAACCCATATTGAGAAATCTCTGCTCTGATTGGCTGATTCCACCAAACAGACGCCCTCGCCGTAGCCAATCAGCGAGCGTTCTAAAAACTTTACCCACGTCCTCCCAGCGTGGCCCACGTGTTCCGTCACGAAAAGTGCTCGTTTCATCTCCGCTTGCTCACTCCACCGTGTTGTCCCCTGCCACGCCGGTACGTCGGAGTCCTTTGTGGTAGCAAACACATCTTTTTGGGCCACATTTAAGCCTTCAGGTGAGTGAAAACGAACGAGTAAGTGCGCCATAGTGAGGACGAATGTAACCTTTATGAATGAAAACACGTGTTTTAGGTGGTATGTTCTGCCTTAATTGTATGTAGCTCCGGAGCTGCTGATGTAACAATGTAACTGCGCAGTAGAGATGTGTGTTTGGCTCGGTGCACGTTTCCGCATATTTGCCGCATTTTATACATTAATTATGTAACTATATCGTTATATTCTCACCCTGATATTTCACATTTTTAAAGATATTTCTCATTAATTCAGTCAGGGCTGAGCCGAGTTGTATTTAATCCGCTAATACTATCACACAATAGCCTTCCTTGTAGCACGTTATGGCTACGAGAGACAAGTCATCGGTCATTCAGTGATGATGGTTTTAATTTGCGATTAATAGTGCAGTCTAAAATGAAGATGGTGAACAAGTCAATCACGATTTCCCAAAAAGGGAAGCTGACTAATTCAACTTCCGTTTTTTATATGACAATCAGTCTAGTCATGGCTAAGAAGACGCAATAATTTGCTCAGTTTCCTTGAAAATGACTTAAAAGATCATGAAATTGTCACACAATCTATCAATCAGTTGACTGTCTTACCTCCAGTGTCTCGTTACTCTAAGAGTCACATTTGGCTATCTAAGCTGAAAGGTCATCATAAATTGCACCATTTGGCTTCCCAACATGTGGTGTGCTTTCAGGTGTGGGCTTACATGTTTGCACTTTTACATTGTGTTTGTATGGCAAGCATTCCTGCTGTTCACATTTGTCCTATAATTTGTAATGGCTGAGTGCGTATCTATAGACTGCTCATCTTGTGCTGTTGACCAGCTGATAGTTTGTGTTTGTTGCTGGCACGGCAATAATCTGGCACTTAAAAAAAAGAAAGAAAAAGAAATCCTTATGCACAGCAATTATTGAACTTGGAGAGCACCCAACATACCACAAAGGATTAGAAATGCCACAGCTTAATCAGATAAGAGTGTGATCAGGTAAGAATATGTTGCCAGACAGATCAAGTGATCTTTTTTTCTTTTTGGCTGTATTTCTTCAGCCTGGGAGGTATTTGGGAAGTGGATTCTTAGTTTAAGTCCAGCGCATTAAACAAAAATTGAAAATTCTCCTCGTTAAATCCTCTTGAAAGTCTTAACTGCCATGCAGCCTGGGCTCGGTGCCGCATGTGGTCTCTCAGAGGATCATGTTCCCCCGTTGAACCCTGTCTCGGGCCAACACATACCATCGACTCTTTCCCACATTTGCCCGTTGTAACCACTGTAACTTTAATTAGCAGCATGACTAATGTTGGCTATAGACTGGTGGGTTTGTGGGTGTTAACAGGTAAGATCAGTATCTACACCTTTTCATCCTGAGTATAGATGGAAATCAGGTGGATTACCTCTTTGTAAACAGTGACACTCCTCTAACACTTAAAACTATACATGTATTCTTGTTTTCAGCTTGCACTGATTACTGACAATGTATCAGTGCGTCACTAACTCTAAAGCAGCAGATCTCTGGCAGTTCTCTCCCACGGAGAGCTGTTTGCTTAAGATGATGTTGTTGGCTCACTGAGTGAACATCATCTGAACTCACGGTGAAGTCAAAGAGGGGCCTCCGGTTTTAACAGCTGGCATCGTTGTGTGCACTGTGTGTTAGTGAAGGTTCAGCTGCTGCCCTTTCAGCTGGGTGAGGGAGAAACCGAATGGATGTCTTTTGTATTTTTAGAAGTTTAGGGGCTAAAGTAGTGAGAGAGATCTGATTGCTTTTAAAGATTGATCGTCGTCTCATGTAATGTTATATGCCAGACTTTATCTCCACTATTAAAAAAAAGTCTTTATAACTGATTAATAAAACATGATAGTATCCTATCATAGTAGTCTTTAATAATCAGTAACCACATTTAGAGCTCCTTAAGTGCACTTAGCATGTTCTACTGAACTCAAGTTTAAGATTATGTTTAACATTTAGTTGTGACTTTTACAGCATTTTACAGATGGTTGACTCATCAAAGGCTCTCATTAACCGCATTCACAAACACAGAGATTATCTGAGGTATAAAAGGGAGATCATGATAACAGTTGGATATATACAATAACATATCTACAATATATTATGCTCCTATTTTTAGTGGTTCACACTTCTTTCTCTGTAGTGAGTGGCTGATGCAATGTTAACCAAAGCTTGATCAGGCGATCGTCTCCTCCTCTCAGTTCACTTCTCTCTTGGAAGAAGTGATGAAACCAGAGTACGACTGATGTGTTTGCTCATCATTGGCTGTAACCGTACATTCAAAAATGAAGTTGTGTAGACGAGTATAGTGCAATAGCGCTGAACTCCTTACTAAGGATGATGAAGCTTTTTTTTTTCGCAGTGTTGATATGACTCAGCATTAAGAGTGGAGACTAGGAGTGGTTCAGTGTTTGTTTTTCACTTCACTGCCTCCTGTTTTAATGTTGCAATGTAGTTTTTCGACTTGTTTTTCTTTTTTCAAATCCAACAGTTTGATCTGTTTCATTGGACTTTCTATTAACAAAGTTTCATTTCCTGTTTGTGACACCTTTTATGTGTCTTTCTCTCACATGATTGCCATTATACTGCTGCTCTCTTCCCAGTTCCCCCTCTGCTTATCACATTTACTAACCAAAACGTGTCCGTATCAAAAACTGTCAACTATCAAAAGTTGGCACTGCTTGCTCGGTCAGGTTCATGGTCTCACTTACTGACTTTATAATTTGATAATTCCAGATTTAAATAATCATTTTCCTAATTGCAGCTCTTGTACAACTGCTTGTGCCAAGGCACATTTTTATATTCCTAAAGTCCTTTCTCACAGTCACAATGGTCAGAGTCACAGGATAAAAAGATTATAACATCTCATCTGTTTTTTCGTTATTTCTTTTTTCGGGTTAAGCCATGCCGTCAGTTCCCTCGTCGAAAGAGACTCCCGTCAAGGGCCCCGTCTGCCCCCACGCTGCCAAACTGCTCAACCACACCAATGGAGAAGCCAAACTCCGGGAGGGTTCGTTCCCACAGAACGGGGTTGACAAGCTGCCCGCAGTGGACGCCGAGGAGGCCAACGGAGCCCTTCAGCTGAACACACAGAATGCTGCTGCTGAGAGGAAATGGATCCGGCCCGACCTGCCCAGCCGCTGCAAATGGAGCCTGGGAGCCTCAAAAGCAGAGTCCCCTCATACACAAGTTCCAAGGTGAGTCGATTTTTCACTGCTTTTACATATGAAATTGTTGGATTTCAAAAATTGACCAAAAAACAGGAACTGAAATGTATTATTGGCCAGATATAGAAGTTTTTTTATTTTGTTTGTTTAAAGTAATGAAAACAGTTTCATCATACTGCTCAGGGGTGACACTTTACACACAAACGCCTGCTTTTAAAACTCCTCCAACTCGTGAAACGAGTGGAAAGAGGTGTAATTATCTCACTGAGACTGAAGTTGACATAATTATGTTTGCAGTGTACTTACACACAGACACGTGACTTGAATCTGTTTGTCTTTGCTCAAACACTTTCTTTTCTCTCTGCCGCTTTCTCCTCCCAGGGGGGTTAATCCAACCATTCTTCCAAACATCCTGCACAGGATTGGTGAGACTCCCATGGTGCGCATCAACAAGATCCCCAAAGCGTTTGGACTCCGTTGTGAAATATGTGAGTCACCCACCCAGCGCTCAAGCCGAGACACATTCTCAGATTAGGTGTGACGTTAAACAACACCAATGATACAAAAGTTCACACATCGCAGGTAGCAGCGTGTGCGACGGGCTACGTTTGTTAAATTAGTTTGAGTTTGACAAGATTACAATGGAACAAATGAAGGTGGTTCAGGGTCCTTTCCTTTCTGAATTGACTCTTATCAAAGTGGCTTTTAATGTAACCGTTTTTATATATAAATTTGTATCTGTCGTGTGTTTTAAGTGGCCAAGTGTGAGTACTTCAACGCTGGCGGCAGTGTCAAGGACAGGATCAGTCTACGGATGGTGGAGGATGCTGAGAGAGCCGGCCTCCTCAAGCCTGGAGACACCATTATAGAGCCCACCTCTGGAAACACTGGTAATTTAACACATGTTTGTGCTCATGAATGTGTCCGTTGCTATGGTGAAAGGTAATGGTATGTTAATTACTGTAAAGCAGCAGTGTTGTAAAACTTAATTGTGTGTGTGTCAACTTGTTTTTTAGGTATCGGATTGGCGCTGGCTGCAGCTGTGAAAGGCTACCGCTGCATCATCGTCATGCCTGAGAAAATGAGCATGGAGAAGGTGAGATCTTGAACGTGTCCATTACTCTTCCATGAAATTCACCAAAAACGATTAAGACATTCAAGTTTTTTTTTTAAACACATAGCTTTATAAAGCAAAGTAGCGCAGGTGACATGCATTTATTTCCTCTTATGATTGTTTTTGGTAACCCATTGCAATCTAGACTCTTTTTTAAAACCCTAAAATGAAAGAATGTTGAGTTTTTACTCTATTTCAACTTTTAGCAGTTGTGTCAAGCCTCTAAAATGCCACTGTTAATTTGTGTATTTTCATTTTTTGAGTTGTGTCTAAACCTTCCTGCCACCACACATCTACACTGTAACAGAAATGATCTAAAACTCTATAAGACAGCATTTATAAGCTATAGGAAACCATTATTGATTAATGCCAAGCTATTCAGTGTCACATCTAAATTGGACTAGCTTTGCCAATTTTTATTCAGGTCTATTAGGCTGTATTATGTAGTAAAATATAAATGTACAACTGGAATTTGGTTGGAGTTCATTAATAATATCATATTCACCCATTTTGTTTCTTTTTTCTATACAGGTGGATGTCTTGAGAGCTCTTGGAGCAGAGATCGTCCGTACACCCACCAGCGCTCGCTTCGATTCGCCAGAGTCTCATGTGGGCGTCGCCTGGCGCCTGAAGAACGAGATCCCCAACTCGCACATCCTGGACCAGTACCGTAACCCGAGCAATCCCCTGGCTCACTACGACACCACAGCCGAAGAGATCCTGGAGCAGTGCGACGGTACAAAGACGCCACGATGCTGTCATGATAATATGAAGAAGAATATAAAGAATCTTTATATTCTGAGCTTTGATTTTACCACCATGCTCTTCTGACATTCAGCAATGATCTCCTCAGTTCAAGAGTTTTTCATAATATCATGTATATTCTGTTGCTTCTGTTCAAATACATTACTCATTGTTTCGTGTACAATGAATCAGATGTACCTCTGGCTGATAACATTTCCTTTCTCCAACAGGTAAAGTGGACATGCTGGTGGCAGGAGCAGGCACAGGAGGAACCATCACAGGCATCGCCCGCAAACTAAAGGAAAGATGCCCCAACATCAAAGTAAGTTGTCTCTGTACTGAAGTCAAATAGGACAACCTAGTCACCTCTTTCTAAGGTCATAGATGCATTTCTGTGTGTTGAAACCGCTTCTGATTTCTATTATTTCTGATTCTGAGTATTTCCAAACCAAGCTACAGTTATTGCTTTCATTCTCATTTGAGCCATGACTAAAAAGCAGTGGAAGAAGAAAGCGGCAGATGTCAGCCGAGACACATGTTGTTAATAAATGTTATTTGCAGATTGTCGGTGTCGACCCAGAGGGCTCAATCCTCGCTGAGCCGGAGGAAATGAACAAGACTGATAAAACCCAGTATGAGGTGGAGGGCATCGGGTACGACTTCATCCCCACTGTGCTCGACAGATCAGTGAGTTCCTTCCTGTCTTTTTTCCTTCATATTCCCTTTTTTATTTGTTTCTGGGTGGCATGAACTTAATATTCTGTCTCTATATTTTTAGGTAGTTGATAGCTGGTACAAGTCCAACGACGAGGAGTCCTTCAACATGTCTCGTATGCTGATCAGAGATGAGGGTCTGCTGTGCGGTAAGTACTCATTCTTACTAACAACAAAAACTCAGAGAACTAGATTGTAATCATGATTATTTTTGTCATCTTATTGTGTTGGTTAAAGGCACCTAATGTTTTGGCCCTTTCTTTAACAGGAGGCAGCTCTGGGACGGCCATGGCTGCAGCAGTAAATGTCGCCAAAGAACTGAAGGAGGGTCAGCGCTGTGTCGTCATCCTGCCAGATTCCATCCGCAACTACATGTGAGAACCCACACACATCCACTAACCAGATGATTTTAAATAAAGGGGCTCAAAATACCTATTTTTGTGATATTCAATATTATAACTCTCAGAATCAAAGCAGCACCAAATGATTTCTTTGATAATTTCATATCCACACATTCAGCTACAACACAAAAACATGGGCATCCCATTGTTGTCCCCTTCTACAGCGAATAAAAATAATATTAATTAAATAATTTTCCCATTAAAGTGTGGACCAAATTGTGGTAATGGCTCAAAGCATCAAGCATAAAATTGCTGATTGTGAGCTAAAATCGTGCAAGATTTCGATCGGTTAGACCTTTATGATCCCATGTTTATTTGTAGAGAACAGATAAGTCTTGGCGGGGGCAAAGTGCCATGTTTGTCAGATTTCTCAAGTGACTAATACGGGCAATTTGTTAACTTTGTTTAGCTATGTGGCAAGTCAGTTTAATACGTCATCGTGAAAAATGACGCTGTTCAATCATATTGAGCTTCTCAGAAAATAAATAAATGGTGCAGTAATATTAATAAAAGCAGTATTACGGTGTTGTTTGAAACCATGTGTTGATATCAAGATAATCGCAGAGCACATGGTGCCAAGGTAAACACACCGACTTTAGCCTTAAGAGGTCCCTTAAGGTTAGCTGAACCTTCGAGTGATGCAAATATTTGATGTTTTCTATTCATTCGGGTAAATAAAAAAAAAATCTTGATCTTTCCCGCTGCAAGGTCCAAGTTCCTGAGTGACAAGTGGATGGTCCAGAAAGGCTTCCTGAGGGAGGAGGACCTCATGGTGAAAAAACCATGGTATGTGTGTGTTAATTTTCTCTCTTAATTAAAGTGTATCTCCATGCATGGTCATTTATGCCATAAATCCCTTCCTATGTCTCTCTGTCCATCAGGTGGTGGAACCTGAAGCTTCAAGGCTTGAACATGTCCGCCCCCCTCACCGTCCTGCCAACTGTCACCTGTCAGAAGACGATCAAAATCCTCAAAGAGAACGGCTTCGACCAGGCGCCCGTGGTGGATGAAGCTGGGTGAGTGTCCTGAAACAGAAAAATACTAGCTTAATGCCACACCAAAAAGTAGGTTGCATTGCAATACTACTTATATACCTGCTGTGCACTGTAAACTGTAAAAGTTTTAACCTCTACCCCTGTATGTGTGTGTGTGTGTGTGTAGGTTAATCCTGGGCATGGTGACCTTAGGGAATATGTTGGCCTCTATTCTGGCTGGGAAGATCAGGCTGTCAGACCCAGTCAGCAAAGTGCTCTACAAGCAGTTCAAACAGGTCAGATTAACATCTCTGTTCTCAGCTCCTGTACATAAGGAAATATGCAAATGTGTGAAAGTAATTCCTTTATTTTTAAAGGTTGAATTTGTTAAACTGACTCTGGATGGAGTTCTGGCTCACAGCTCTTTACCAGATGTTTTTTCTCCTTAAAGTCTCATTCAAATCAATAATGAAAATGAAAATCATTTAAATAACCTTTTCATCGTAACTTGTCATCCTCAGATCCGTCTGACTGATAACTTTGGAAAGTTGTCCCGCATCCTGGAAACCGATCACTTTGCCCTGGTGGTACACGAACAGATCCAATGTAAGTACGATGACTCAAATTCGAATATGAGTACACACACACACACCCACACCCCCACACCCCCACAGCCACAGCCATAAAAACACTTCCTTTTGTTCTTATGCTTTTTCAGCAGGCCTGGAAAACTGTCAAATGCTGGCGCCACCCAGTGGTAGTATAACAAAACTACACTATCTGCATTTTCCACGTGCATACTAAATATTAATTTTAAGCAATTTTTTAGACTGCACTGTTGATGGGCATAATTCTTCCGCAGTGCACAAAACAAATGAAATGGTTTCTCAGATCTGGGAAAAATGTTTATAGTGGATTGTAATGAAGCATATCTAGAGAGATCTTGGAAAACAAAATTGGATTATTAGGCTCTTTTTAATGAATGGAAGTGAGACGCCAGTCACGACGTTTAATTGGCTGTGACATAATTCTGCTATAAAAAAAAATTAAATCTAAATAATTCTGAATGTTCAGATTAGTATGAAAATTGATTATGGTGCCTTGTGGGATTAAGACCAGGAAAAAACAAATAGTCAGCAAAAAATCAGCTTTAACCAAAGCAGCTCAGTCTGTGTGTCAGTGTGCATGTGCAGGGTCACGGTCTCTCTCAAGGACACAATATTGACTGGTGCTCAACACGCTCCTGACACACCCACATTTTTAAGATAACAGTGGTCTAGTTCAGTGGATTGACTTGCCACTGATCATCCCTCTTTGATATGAGTGTCAAAGTCCAGCTGCACAGGAGGTGTCCCAAAGGGAAATGGATTTTGGACAAAAGTAGAGTCTGGAACAGGGGAGTGTTTGGCAAAACAACAAGGACATAAGCTACTTATTTGTGTGTTTTCTCTAGTGTCATGCAAACACTCAAAGGTTGTGTTTACACAAAGGGGAAAACAGAATTTACATTATATAATTAACATCCCAGCTGTGACAGACTTTCTTTTTTTTGGCATGTTAAATCAGCAAACTCAGCAACCTGACTTCTTCTATGCTGCAGGTTTACTGAGTAATAGTGTCTCAGGTTTTTGTCTTCTTCAGCAGCTGTATTTGAATTACTCCTGATAAATACCAGAGGAGGAATATCAGATCTTAGTCTGACACAAAGTGACCTTTAAAATTTTATGGAATTGCATTTATACACATCTTTTGTATCCATCAATTTGATTTTGCCCATGCTGGACATAAACAATACATAAATGTAAACCATCAATCAGATGCTGGCAAAATGTTGCTTTAACAGTCGTAAATAAGCTCCATATATGGATGTTTTATTTGTTATCTGCTACACATCAGCTGATGCTCAAGTGTAATTTATCCGATTACTGGTTTGGTTTGACCGCCATCATATAAGAAACTGTGACCAGCTATCCCAGCATGTGACAGGTCACGTGCCTTTTTGATTTATTTTAATCACAGTTCATGAGGTGAAAAAAGGATGGTTTCAAAGCACAGTTAAAATAAATAACTCTAAAAGTTGAAGCAGCACTAATCAATATTTTATGTCAACAATTGATCAGTGGGCTATGCATAATGTAAAAAAAGAGGTTGCTCATAGTGATGAACTTATACAGTAAAGATGCAACTAACATCAATGTTTATTACTGATTAATTGTTTGGTCTGTAAAATATCAGAACATGTTGAAAAATAATCTCCTAAAGCTCAAGATGCAACCTAAAATGTCTGGAAATGTCTTTGATTACTTGCATCAATCTTGTTTTTTTTTCTTCTATTGCTCCACCAGACCTAACAGACGGCTCTCCCAGTCTGAAGCAGATGGTCTTCGGGGTGGTCACAGCTGTCGACCTGCTCAACTTCGTCACAGGCGTGGAGAGGAGAGAGCGCTCCCTTTCAGAGTCCACCGATGAGCTGTGCTAAAACACAGTTATACACCTGACACTTTTTACACTAACAAAACAAACACAATGGCAAGTTAAGCAAAAGTATATTAAAGATGGCAAAAAATAATCTTGCGAAGTTCTGGTTTAGGTTAGCTCTTTTTTCCCACTTAAAAAAATGTATAAATACATTTTTTTTTTATGTTTAAACCTGAGTCTTAAGGTACAATCAAGTGATGGAGCTTGTTAAGCCAGCCAGTCAAGTTGTGATATTGTTTTAAGCAGTTGATTATTACTTAATATATCTGCTTGTAGTGCACAAAGCAAATCTTTTTTAAGTTTGTAACTCCTAGAAAGTGTTTGTTTTATATTATCTTAAATATTGAGGCCTTTGTTTTGCTTTTTTTATTTGTCTGATAACTTCATGATTGTTCCGCTGTGGCCTCGTGTGTCAGTAATTAGAAATAAGACATAATTTAGTCTCAATCATCTTGTTAATCAAGAATAAACAGGTGGATGTTTGCTGTATATAAGTAAGTGCTGCTTTTTCATCTCTGTGTGTCTTTATGTATGCACACAAAGAGAAATACATGTGGAGTATAATATTTTTTCTTTCATGCCATCATGTGGCGTTCTCTCCCTCTGCTGTTTCAGTGCCAGAGTTTGACTGTAAAATGTCCTTCACTATTTAATCGTAGCTGTGTCTGGAAGAAACGTTTTGTATTGCATAATTTTTCTTTAATTAATGTATGATTATAATAAAGTTTAAAGAAATCCTGCAGCTGTCTGCCCATTATTATAAACCAACTGATGCAATGACATCAAGGAATCTTTACCCTCTGCTGAAGGTTGACAGGATCATGAGTCACTATTTTTTGTAAATGTTTGCACTTAAAATTTCCAGAATACTGTTTTATGTGAAAAACAATGGAAAATATAAAAAACAAAAAGCGTCTTTAGCTTGAATGTGATTTTTATGATAGTTACGCTTTATAAACAACATGTCAACATAAACTGAATCTTTAATCTTAGCCTTGTTTAGAAAGTTTATTCACTTTCAATTGCACTTTGGACTTCAATGGCCAATGTTCACATTGCTTTATTGTAAATGAATGAGTGAGTTAATTAACGAAACCCTTTATTCCCTATAGGGAACATTACACTCTAGGAACATAAACAAACACACATTAACAAGGCTGAGTGTTAACCAGGGTTCAGCAGTTAGGTTCAACCATGGCTCTGATTTGTCATGGTTCCACATGGTTTCATTTCATTAAATGTTCAAATGATCAAATATTTCACCAAACACAGAGATTAGAGAAAAAGTCCTAAAGCTGAAAACAGAGTTGTATATCAGAACTAACCCTTTTTCTTCTTTCCTCTACCAGTAATCATCTCACATTCCTCAGGTGTATTTAGTGGCCCCTTGGGAGACCATCCCTTACATTGTGAACCACTGGACTAAATCAACTAACTGTATTTAAGGTAGTTAAAACTAGCTCCACCTCCAGCAGCTACAACAGTAACATGGTGTTTACACACTGATGCTTCATTATTAATCTAATGATGTCATGTATCATAATATATCCGTCAGAGTGACCAAACCACTACTTTTACTACAATACTGTAAGTACATTTGCTGCTGAATTAAGTAGGACTGTTCATGCAAGATTTGAGTTATAATGGAGTATTTTACATGGTTGCATTGATATTTTTACTCAGGTAAAACGTCTGAATACTTTTTGCATCATTGTCAGCAGTGCAATCACTCTAATAATTTGCCATGTTTGTACTATGAGCTTGATAAGTAAGAGTCATTAACAACGCGCTGTGTTTGTGTCTGCCATGTGGTTTGTGGCGCATGTTATACTCTCCTGCTAACGCCGTGCGGGCGGAGCTTACAAACGAGAGCGGTGAAACTTAGAATCCGCCCCAGGAGTAGCTTCCGTCGGTGCGCGCTCACAAAGCAAAGGAGCGACTCCCTTCACGTCGTCCAATCAGCGCTGTCAACGCGAGCCGTTGACCGTGGCGATGTGTGGTGTTGTGTGGTAGCTGCTACGAGCACGGCTAGACAAGCAGTATGGCGGAGGAGGGCAGTGTGTACGAGTTAGAGGGGCTGGAAAAACAACTACAGAGTTTGTTAAGCCGCTACTCAAGTGAAGGACTGCGGGCCGACAGCAAACCTTTTTGCTTGGACTACTGCAAGGTAAGGAGCCGTGTCTTGACGTCGGTGACAGGCTTGTTGTGTCGAAGATAAGAGCCGACTCCCCTCCCCCAGAACACGGCTAACGTTAGCAGCTATTAGCGCCTACTTAGAACGAGCTGTTGTCGCTTTAAACACTTGATATAGCGCTTTAACACCCCCCCTTTTTTATATACAATTAAAACTTGTGCTGAAATTCATGTGACGCTTTCGACACGGTTGAGTCCTATTTTAACAATGATTGCTTCACTGTGCACAGCTAGGATGCTAACTAAGCTAACATACCCCAGCTAGTAGCACAATATTTGCCCCGCAACTTTAGCATCGTTAGTCGGCGAGTGTTTATCAAATCAGCCGTTGGACAACTTTTTTTGCAGTGACACAGCACCTTTTGGTTAACGCTGAACCAGATAGGAATGTGTTAGTTAGCGTCAATCTCTTAGTTTAAGGTTACAATGTGATGTGTAGCTAACATTACCAAACATTTGCCAAACAGCCCTCTACGTAATTTAGAAATCTGGCTTAATGATCTGTTTTAGGAAATGTGGCTTAGCTGTAGGTGTGCACTGCAGTAGTAGATAACAGCATGTATTGCATCATAAGACGTGCATATATATATACCCTGAAGTTTTCCTTATTGTCATGACCGTAGGGGTATAAAACCAGTCATAAAATCATCATGGAGAAGTGCATTTAAATGTCAGCTGTCTTGAGATTGTTTGCTAATCCTTTAGAGTCACTAAATAGACTTTAAATAAGGTTTCAACTTAATTAGTAACAATGGGGAAATTGTCTAAAATAAATTGCAGGGTTTAACTCACATAGCTGCAACAAAAATCTCCCATCTCTTGTATTGTTACTAGTTGACAATATCAGAATATTAATTTTAATTTAGCTGTTTCTCATTCAAACTTTAAAGTCAAGGAGTAGCCCCAGTGTCAAACCAGTTTTGACACTCATTAATATAAATTTATGAAGCACAATGAGTGTGTCAGATCAGCATTTTCAGTCAACCTAAGTTTGTAATGTTGTGTAACTTGTCGCAGTTTGATTTCGTAGGATAATGGTTGCACAGACGGGACAAAAGGCCTCAAAACAACATTGTTGACAGTTGACATTCTCTGGATTCAGCTAGTGAGGTTTCTGGATCTCCACCATTAGAGGGCAATATACGCACATAGTGTTGGGGTAGTAGGGGTGGGAGAGGGGTACATCAGGCCCAGTCTGAGTGTTGTGTAAAGGAGCACTGAATGCAACACAGACAACTTCAGTAGTGTGTCATTGTATATTGTAGTCAAACAGCATTCAAGGGGGAAAAGACGGATATAACTGTCCAGGCAAGACGACTGTGCCAAGTCTTCATGTACTGTATAATGAATAGTTTAATTTAGAGCTTCAACAATTAGTTGCCAACTATTAAATGAATCCCAAACTATTTTGATAATCTATTAATTGTTTTGAGTCCAGCTTGAACTATTCTGGTTTCTTTGACAAAATAAGACATTTAATGACGCCAGCTTGGGCTTTTTCACCATTTTCGGATATTTTTTGGACTAAACAATTAATCGATTAATCAACAAAATAGTGGAAAAATTATTGATAATGAAAATAATTGTTGCCGCCTTAGTACTAAACAGTAAGTTAGGTAGCAGTCTGTTTTATCTTGGTTTTTAATTTCATGTACATTCAAGAAAAAATACAAAGCTGCACATGTGTTTAACGCTGCATAAATCCCACAAGTTTGTTCCTTGTACTTTTTGTACCCATACTCATAGTCTCAGTCAAAACATTATTGCCACAGACATAAACACGCTTAACGATACAAGCTACTATTGTCCTTGCGTTGCCATTATTGACTAATCTTTGTTTTAATTCTTGTCCGTGCAGCTGGTGGAGGAGTACGCCTCTCGCTGGCAGGTGCCGCTGCCTCAGCTCAGGATCCTTGAGGTGGCTCTTTGCTGCTTCGCTCGAGCCTCCACTTTCTTCTCATCAAACTGTGATCATGTGCTCCACACACTCAGTAGTCTGGCCTTGTAAGTACACACACCTCCCTAATCCTATCACACACCACATAAGTGATGGCCACATATTTAAATGCTGTTTTAAATCTAAATTTGAATTAATTTCATCGTGCTAAATGGTATTCCACTTAGCAGGGCTGTTGTCGTCGCCGCTCCCATTCAGTTCAGAGGCAACACATGATTTACAGTCCTTTTCAATTCTTGTTATATAAACCTGGAGCAGCAGACAGGACGGTGTGATTTAGTGACCACAATACACGTCTGGAAACCAGCAGCAGAAATTGTGGTCGGCGAGGAATAAAGTTTGACTGACTGAGCTGTGACCTCAAGCTTTCATTTCTCATCTCTTGCCACCATTCTTGAATCTTAACACTTTTAATGTCCAGAGTGGAGTCTGAGCAAAGTTAATGTTTTTTTTAGGTAACATTATCCCATGAAAAAAACAGCACTGAGCGGCGGCACAGACCATCGACAGCTGCCACAATCACCATACTTGGTTTTCTTGCCAGTCCAGTGACAGTAGTGTTAGAGTGGTCCAGTTTTACTATTTTTAACACACAATTTGATCTCCATAATTGTGACCTTAATCTGCAAATTAAGCCTTGGCCATTTGTGGGGATTTATTACTCATGCTTGCTGAAACTAATTGACCAATACATCTGTTGTAACCACAAGCTAGTTGTTGGGAGGGCTGTGTTGACAGGAGCTTTTCTGAAGTTTCTTGTTTGAATTGCAGCACATGAACAACTGGACATTCATCCAAATGTTTTGTTTTTTTCCTCTTACACAAATGCTGGTGAAATGCTCCTGAGACCCTGTCTCGTTTACATTTCTTGAAGGCAGAAAGTTGACCGGATGTTTGTCTTGAACTGTTATGTCAGAAAAATCATTTGTCAGTTTTAACAAACTGAGAGGAAAAATTACTATCTAATCCGTAGCATTTGATAAATGACAAGATAAGATTTAATCGAATCAATCAAACTTTAGATTTTTTTATGTTTGTCGGCCACCTCTGTAGTAGTCTGGTTTATTTTCGTCCAGCTGAAAGTGGATTTTGCCCACACAAGCGCATTTGTTGACCCCACTCCATCCATAAACCCTCAATCCTCCATCCCGTCTCCCACAGGGTTCCCCACAGCTTCTCAATTAACTGCATTCCTCTACCTCTTTGTCACGGTGTCTTTTATATATACACACACAGTGAATTATTGTGGATACCTAGATTGGGCCCATCTGATTGAAGTTAAGTGTGTTTACTCAGTTTTAAAATTTCGTATTTGTTGATGAAAGCTAAACAAATTTGTCTCCTCACAGGAGTGTTTTTGAGTTGCTGCTGTTTTTTGACCAGAAAGACTTCCACCAAGAGCCACTGAAACACTTCACTGTTACATTCCAGGTGAGAAATATATATAGACATTTTTGTGTAGTTGTTTGTGAATCATACATTTAAAAAAACAAAAAACAAACATAAATTACAGTATTAATGTATTTTTTCCATATTCTGTGCTCTACATCTAAACCATTCAGAACATTTTGTGTAACATTGGGTGATGGTGCCAGATAAGTAACATAGTGTTATTGTCCCTGGGCTGTTTTTAGGAATGTCATTCGGCCCTTGCGAAGCATCAGAATGTTCACTTACTTCAGGTGGAGCGTTTGGTTCGGGGCGGTGGGGCTTGGGCCAGTACAGCCTTACAGGCAATCCTCAGTGATTCCAGTTTACCTCAGAATGAAGGTAGGTAACACTTGTCGTAATTATAATTATATTAGGGCTGCTCGATTATGGAAAAAACCATAATCACGATTATTTGAGTCAAAATTTAAATCATGATTATTAAAACTACTATTTCTGAATGACAAGAAATGCTTAATTAATTTTCTCTCCAAGCAGCAGCCTTTTATCTGCCGCTTAACGCAACACACAGCAGAAAATGTGCAGGGATATAAGTGCTGAGCGAGTTAAGATGACGATAGTTCACACAGCACATCCTGGTTTTTAATAATTAGTCAGTAAACTCAGCATTGTCTGACGCAGGCTTGAAACTGTGCACTTTTATTTACAGTTAAAACATTTCGCTGTGTGTTTCAGCTTCTGTCAAACTAACAGAGCTGCGGTGGCTTCCGATCTAAGCTTTCAAAATGAAACCTTTGTTATTGTGCGCTTCTCATTATTATTAACAAACAAAATTGGGGCTTGTAATATTACGGGAGATTCCCGGGAGAAAAGACCAAACGGGAGGGCAGCGGGAGATGGGTCTAAAATACAGGAGAAACCCGGGAAAAATGGGAGTGTTGGCAGCTATGGTGTACAGTGCACGCTGGGGGGGAGGAACGGAAATACGCATGTGCGGCTTTTTGCAGACTGTTTCTATACAGCGTTGCACAACAGAAAATGACAAATCGTTTCCCTCCGATTTTATTAGTTTTGAGATCGTCTGGCCCCAAAATCGTAATCACAATCAAATTTCGATTAATTGAGCAGCCTTAAATTATATGCATCTGAATCTGTTGATCTCACTAATCCTGTTTATTTGCCGTGGTTAAATGTCAAGATGTACAAGATAAGATGTTGTTTTATTTTTGTCTCATATTGAGGCATTAACCCAAAAGTTTAATTCCAGTGTGTATCTGAATTGGACTCCTGATTTTCCATTCCCATTATTAATTATTTATATATCCAGAGTTTATCTGAATGTCTTTCTGTGTTGTTGTTCCTTGCAATTCTTGCTAGCTAGTTTTTGCAGCATCAACAGTATTCAGTTTCAACCATGTCTATCTGCTTTTTGGTTTTTGGCTTTTCCCTCAGTGGATGAGTGCATCAGCTCGGAGCTGGCGGTGTTTTTCGAGCTTCGGGTGCGCTACCTTTTATCCTGTGAGCGGCTCAGTGAGGCTTTGGCCCTGGCTAAGTGTTGTGCTCGACATCCCACAGCAGGGCAACACTTGTTCTTCCTCCAGGTCTACCTCACATGGCTTCACAAAACGTCACAGCACGATCGTCTACATAAAGAGGTGGGTGGAGTAATAGCATGAGAACTTTGTCTTCTCTGTTTTGCACCAGTTGTTTTTGCTCGGCTGCCATACACCTGTATCAGGATTGTATAAAAGAAATACCCTTTAGCCCTTAACTGATGCCTTGTCGTTCAGGTGGCTGACTTCAGTGGCAAAGATGCAGTGCACATCATCTGTAATTTGGAGCGTGAGGAAAAGGACGAGTTGCTACTTGCCCTCAGCAGAGCCTTCCTCTCCCAGCAGCTTCGCAGGGGAAACATGTACTATTTGTGGTAGGTAAACTTAAATTTGATGCTTAAGTAAAGAGAAGTTGGTTTATAATACCATCGGGCCTTTTTAAAAGTTCTCACTGAATGAAAAACCATTCAAGTAAACACTAAGAGTCATTTCCTGTGTCCCCTACAGTGATCTCGTTTTCGTATGGAGCAAACTCCACAGTCGGTTGAAATCATCCAAACAATCTCTGCTTGAGGAGACTCGTCAGCTGATGCTGTCTGCCACCAATGTTAACTCAATCTTCCCATTTATCAGAGTGATTCTGCAAGAGGTGAGAAATCATAAAAAAAGTCATACGTTTTTAATGATGTTACATTTTCTAAACGTATTTAGAT
Organism: Scomber scombrus; assembly: GCF_963691925.1. Classification (NCBI taxonomy): domain Eukaryota; kingdom Metazoa; phylum Chordata; class Actinopteri; order Scombriformes; family Scombridae; genus Scomber; species Scomber scombrus. Next base: position 7,077,902 of record NC_084993.1, on the reverse strand, counting down.
ATTTAACAAGTCATTTGTTTCTATCTTACTAGCTGGGTGATGATGGTATTCAGTTTTGCGTGGAGCTTTGTGCTAATGCCCTGGAGTCTTGCCTTTCCTGTGATGTCGTCACCAAGTCCCTAATCTACAAAACCATTGCTGGCCTGCTGCCCAATGATCTGGAGGTTTGCCGGGCATGTGCTCTTCTTGTCTTCTTCCTGGAACGCTCTGTTGACACCTACAAGATGGTGTACCTGCTCTACATGCAACCTGACCAGGACTACAACGTAGAGCACAGCCCCATGAGAAATCACATCCGCTTCGAAACCCTGCAGGTACAGCACCTTTTTTTATAACAGAGAGAAAGTAGTAGTAGTTACGTACAGAGGTTCACAATGTGCATTATATAATAAATGGTGGACAAACTGTGTAATATAATATCCAGTGATGACTTCATGAATTATTTTTTTTCTATTCTCAGGTGTTGAAGAAGGGCCTGCCTTTTGACCCAGAGTTTTGGAACCTCATTGCTTTGCGGACCAACTGTTTGAAGCTGATGAGCGGGAAAGTGGTTGATGCTGCCCTCGAGGAAATCATGGATGAAAAATGGATCTCTAAGTATTGCACCAAAGAGGCCGCTTCCCGATCACGTACATCATGTCATAAAGGAAGTAAAGGGGCAGCGGCAAAGAAACGCCACCATAAAGAGGACAGACATCCTAAAGAGGATATAACTGACATGGAATCCAAAAGACTAAAATTGGCTCACGGCAAAACAAGGCTAAATGTTGACCATGCTCTAAAGAAGAAGGGCAACCAAGGGTCACGACATATGAAGGAAGCCTCATCTGAACCTTTGAGGCGTTCATTTTGGCAGCTAGACAGAATACAGGACAATGTAGTGGTAGCATATGGAGAGCAAAGACGCACTACACGACTATCTGAAAAGAATCCGCCAAAACGGAGGATTCGAAAACCCAAGTGGCTTCTGGAAGACTCAGGCACTCATGAAGAGAACAGTGTTCCTTCGAAGTTTAAAAAGCACGGGTTGAAACATGGAAAGCACCATCGATCGTCTGTCGTAAAGGGCTCCGAATCTGGTCAGATCAAGAACAACTCAAAACACAAAGTGGCAGTAAACTCCCATTTAAAGGCGAAGGAAAACAACACCAAGCTCCAGAAAGGGTTGGACTCTCATGAATCAGCCTGTACTCCACAAGTAATTCTCGAACTCTCCCTACCAGACAATGAACTGATGGGTACCTTTGCAGATGACGCTTGCAACAAACAGAGAGGGTTCCCTCAAATGCTTCTTTACAAACCCACAGTGAAGCTTCCTGCCACGTCACAGCCGGTCAAGGCCGTGCATCGCAAAGAGGTGATTCTTAGAGCGAGGGATGCAACCATGTTTGTACAACAGTTGCATTGTTATACTCGGAGGCAGAAAGGAAAAAGGAACGGTTCGAATATTCATGGATCAGTATCAACCATCACACGCTCGTCTGTGCAGGGAAGTCCTCCCAAAGATCCAACAAGAGAACTTTGTGAAAGTCCCGATGTTGAGATGAAAGGTGGAATCGCCTCACAGACACCCGAAGCATCTGAATCCTCAGTCTTAGAAAAAGTTCTTCAAAAGAAAACTTCAGCGAGAGAGCTCTTTGAAAAGTCTGCTGTGGAGATGAAAGTTGCTACTCCCTCACAGACATCCGATGCACAAAAAGTGACAGAAACTTCCATATTAGAAAAAGTTCCTCAAGCTCAAACCACAGAAAAGGTGTCACAGACTATATCTTCAGCAAGAGAGCTCTGTGAAGAATCAGCTGTTGAGATGAAAGTCACCATTGCTTCTCAAACCCCTGCAGCGGCTAAAGCGACACAATCCTCAGTTATAGATAAAGTTTCTAAAGCGCATAATATAAAAGATGTCTCAAAAACCACAGCCTCAGCCGAGGTTTCACAGACCTCAACTGCACACAACAATCGGATGGTAGTTACTGATGAAATCCCTCCAAACTCCAGCACGGCCATCGTTTCAAACACTGGAGCTCCAGGTGAACAAGCACAGAGTTCACTTTCAACGTGGTGTAAGGGTGCCACAAATGATGTAGCCCATGTTAAAGCAAACACTCCAGAGGTGGTACATAAAGACTCAGATGGACACTCTAAAGATGAACTCAAAAGGGACAGAGCAGATACGAGTGTTCAAAAAGGCACAATCTATGGAGAGAATATTGGGACTTTGTGTGAGTCTACTTGTGTATCTACAGAGCCGGACAGTTTACATGACATATCTGCTCTGACATTAGTAACAGAGATGGTCACTGAATTTCCACCTGGAGAACTTGCTCGAGACCTGGAGAATCACAAACAACCAGGTCCAGAGGACGGTGCCCCCAAGGAGTCAACATCAGTGCTTAAACCGAATGTTCCTCACAAAATACGGACTACCTCCAGCTGCTCTCTGCCACAACAGGGGGCCTCTGCAATCGCTGACATGCAAGGTAAAAAAGAGTACGAGGGAAGCGATGACAGTGACGCAGAAACAGTTGAATCAGAGGAATCCAAGTTGGAGTACAATTGCATCTTTTGTAACAAAGACTTCAAAGGTCACCGTGTGGTGGTTCATGCAATGTTTCATTACCGTAAAGATGAGTGCATGTTCTGTGGGACAATGTTCAAAGATGACCTCCTGGCCATGATGCACCTGTCTGATCACATAGAGAAGCTAAAAAAGATCAAAGCCCAAGAAAACTGCGTGTCTGAGACCAAAGATATCTCCACACCTAAGACCTCTTCCAAAGCCAAGAACACAAATGTGTCTTCTGGGCTTCGTAGTAGTGGGAGACAGAGGAAATGTACAGTCCGTCCTAATTCTCTGAGCAATCTAGAGTCAAGCCCATCTGAATCCAGAAAGTTAAGATCAAGAGACAAGCCAGCAGATGGTCAGGATTTACAAGAAAAGGAGAAAAACAAGCACCATGATAGCAAGACTCCTGTTCACAAGGTAAACGGACATGTTGGCAAAAAGAAACAGCTTGACAGAATGAAACAGAGCAACACAAACTCAAAAAACAAGCAGCCACTTAAACAGCGGGAGATTAAACAAGAGGGAACAAGTGATGGAGGGCTTAATCCTGGGTTAGTGGAAAACCATGATCTCAACGTGGACTCCTCTACTACATCAGTGCAGGTAAAGGAGGAGTTTGGCTGCTCCACTGAAGATACAGTGAAGGAGACAGAATCTCTGCAGGTCCTGAAAACGGCCACAAAACAAAACGGGCAGGTTGTTGAAGAGAAAAATGTGGACCCACAAGAGAAAGTTTGCTGTCCTGCGGATGGATGCACTTGGTTTACAGACCAGTCCAAAAATCGCGTTGCACTCCTTTACCACGCTTTGGACGATCACTACGGTGATGTCAAACCTTTGCAACTGTCATTTCAAATCTCAAACAGCAGATGCAGTATTTGCATGAGGGTGTTGTGGAGTTTTGAACATTTTCAGCACCATGTTGAAAGACACAAACTGGCTCCTCGGCATCCATGCCTTCATCAGGATTGCACTGTCAGATTCAAAACCGGAATGGAAATGAGACGCCATGCCAGGAGGCACAGTCCACTGCAGGCAGTGTGCTGCCTCCCTGGCTGTTCTCAATTATTTATTTGTCTCTGGGCACTGAACCTTCATGAAAGAGAGCATTATGCTTCCAAATCCACTAAACCAATCAAGAACACAAATGTGCAAACAAATGAAAAACATAATAACTCACTGGCGGAGCAGAAACACGATCACAAGCCAAAAGATTCTACTGCTGCCACTACTGTAAAAAAGACTTTGAGTGTCAAGACTGCTCGTAAATTAAGAGGACAAGCTGCTCATAATTCATCAACAGGAAAAAATGTTAGTGCTCCTCCTCTCTCCAATGTCAAATCATCTCTGTTGAAGCAAGAGACAAATGAGACCAAGGATTCCAATGTGTTGAAGAATCTCTCCAACAAGGACACCACCGCAGAATCAGACGTTCCTAACCTAAGATTGAGGCAACCGTTAAGAAAGAGGCAAGTGGCAAAGACAAATCTGTTGGCTCCCAAAACTCACAAAGTCTTATCTTTGTTAAAACACAAAAGCAAAATGAGGCACAAGTTCAAGAAACAGCAGGTCAAAGTAAACACAAAAGATCCTAAAAGAAGAGGGCGTCCTCCTAAGTCAAACAAAGCTGTACATGATGAAAACACTACTACTGATTGCAACAATGAAGCTATCAAAAAGAAAACTCAGCCTCCTGCAAGCCCCTCTGAAACAGCAGAGACTTCCACAGTTGGCAACAAGTTAAAGGTAGAAGAAGAAAAGAGCCAGCATGTTCAAGATGAAGTAAAAATCACGGAGACGTCAACCGATGAATCAAAATCCAAGAAATCAGTGAACAAGCATGTTAAACAAAATGTCTTGCATAATAAATCTGCACCTGCTGTTACAGCTAAGAGTTTAAATCAGTCAGTCACCAGCACGTCAGCAGAAAAAAAACAGAAGTTAACCGCTGACAAAGGGAAGAAATCGCATATTACGAAAAAACGCTGTGCTCCAGATGATAGTCACACAGCCTCTTTGGACTCCATTAAATCAAAGAAGCAAAAGGTCACAAACAGCAACAAAACAGCAAAGACTGTCAACAAAAAATGTTCTAAAAAAGAGCTGGGTGTCTCCACAGCCTCAAAAAACCTTGCCAAGTCAAAATCTGAGACCAAAGCAGCAGGCGCTGTAGAAAGTCTTGCTGATGAAGAGAGAAAAGCAGAGGCAGAAAACCCAAACTCAACACAAAATATCCCTGGTAACAGCTTCAATGAAATAACTTCACCACACACAACCTCAGGAGAGAAAAAGCAGAAGTTGTCAACGAAGGAAAATAAATCTCATGCTCCCAAAGAAAATAATACTCAAACTGCTTCCTCTGACTCAGGCAAGGCAAAAAAGAAGCACACAGTTATTATTAAAAAAGGGGACAAAAAAACTGCCAAGGAAAGACGGCCATGCAAAGACCAGAATAAAACATCTGCTTCCAAAAAGACTGCAAAATCTAAATCTGTGGTCCAACAGGCTGAGGCTAAAGCAGCAGCAGGAGAGAGCTGTCCCAACGTGGAAGGAGAAGCAAAGGAGGAAACCTCAGATGCAACTCTTGACAGCCCCGGTTCCTCCTGCGTATCTGCTGTTACTGCCAACATAGAAAATGAAACAACTCCCCCACAAACCTCCCCTGAAGAGAACAAACAGAAAGAAACCACAAAGAAATCTCAAGACGTGAAAAAATCTGAACACAAGAAAGCAAAGGTGCTAAAGAAAGAAGGCGACACAAAGAAAAAATGTCCACGTAAAGATGAAAGTACTCCGCCAGCCCCGAAAAAAACAAAACCAAAAACCCAACCTAAGGTCAAAACAGAGGAACGAGCAGAAAGCGAAGATGATAAATCTACCGTGTGTATTGACACTCTCGCGGAGTACGGAAAGAAGCCGTACATGCGCCTCCCACCGACAGCGTACCTTGACGAGAAGTTCATCACCATGCCAAAACGGAGGAAGGGGATGCTGTCTTTCCAGTCGTCTCAGAAATGTCCCCCCCCTGAGCAAGCTAACGTCACGGCAGCTCAGCAGAGACAACGATGTGCCAACTGTTTTGCCACTTTCAACAGCGCAGAGGAGCTGCAGAGTCACCTCCAGCTGCAGAGTTGCTCAAACCTCTTTGGGTTTGACTCTGATGACGAGGGTGAGTTTGCAGTTTTGACTTTCTTTGGCCTGATTTTTGATTATGGAAAGTTAATTGGAATATAGAGGAAAATATCATTATTTTCTCCTTACTGTTTTCTTCTTTTTGTTTTTCAGGCAACAGTTGAATTAGTCTACTTAATTCAAAAGTGACTTGACATTTTGGATGCATAATGGCGTGGCCTGTGGACCTGCATGGAGCTCCTGGATGGATCATACCTCAGCAGATCTCTTGGGGACTTTCTCATTATTTTAGGCAAAGACTTGTGAATTTTGAGTTGCCGGAAGATGAGAACTGAAAGGGTTACCCGACTTTGGCTGCAGCATGTGCAAGGCCCGGGAGCAGAACACATAAAAATAGCCAATCAATAAAAGACTACTGAACAGAATCCCAGTTGGACTTTTTAGCAGAACAGCTAGTACTGAAGTGCCTGCTCTGGAACCAGTTTCCAGCTGCTTCACCTGGTAATGGAGATTAAACATTGTGGCTTAAAGACTGGACTCTTGAAAGCTGTGAAAGAAACTGACGAAGACAAGGCTGCTCCTGCTATCACTAGAATACATATTTTTCATATCAGTAAGCCATAAAATGACATTGTTTGCTTTTTGCACTCTTCTCATAAGATTTTGTTTCTGCTTAAACTCTCAAAGTGAAGAAGTATCTTAAGTTCCTGCTATTTTAGACTGAGTCTAAACTTTGAAAAACTATAAGACTGCTGTATCAGTCTTCTTTGGAAAGATTTTAGGAATACTTGTTTAAAAACTAATTGTGTTTCTTAAACAAAATTCCCTATATGATTAGGTCTTTACTGCTTGTCCTCACCACAAGTAACCAATAGGGGTCAGCATGCGCTAAGCCTCTTCATCATGTTAATTTTTTTTTTTTCTTGCTAAACACAACATGCTATTGTTTGCTCTTTTTTTGTGCAGCAGAAAGATTTCTACATTTGGAGCTGCTCCACTGCATTCATCACTGTTTATCTTCCAGTCACATCCAATCAAGCTTTATTTCCTTTAGCAATAACAACTAGCAACCACAGCTGGCACCAGTGTCCACACAATACACTGCAGGATGCTGTCACTGAACCAGCTGACACTCTGGCTGTCTTAATTTTCTCATTTTTATCTTAACAAAACTGTCCAAAAGCATAAAATCATGATTTCTCTTTTTAGTGTGAATGTTGTCTTTTTAGGATTCCTTCAAACAGACAAACGTGGCAGTCATAAACTACCACAGTTTTAAGTGTTACTGGGAGGCCACACCTGTCTTTCATGAGCAGCAGCAGGTTATATTTATTTATGTTTTATTTTCTATCTTTTGTAAATATTTGAAGAGTTTCAATGGCTTATTATATAAGGGGGTGTTGGAGCTGGGTTTATATTTTGTTCTTGAAGAAAAAAATAAAACTTATTTGAAAATGGCAACAATTCTTACTTGTAATGACATGTAATGCAGATGAGGAGTGAGATTTCATTAGTGCAGTGAGCAGATCCAAAGAAATAAAGTATAAACATAAAATGCTTTAGTGCACTGGCTGCTGGTAACACAGCAGTGTTGGGCAGTGAGCTGCAGAGCAAGAGAAAATGTTCAGATTATGTTTCGCATTAAGAAAAAAAAAAAGCTTTGAATTAGACTCATCATTCACAAGATGAATCCTCACCTTTGCCAATGAACTTCTGGCATGTGTTATCTCACCAATATTAAAGTTTGCAATCCAACATGTGAAACTACTTAAAAGATGAAACAGGGCGGGAAGCAGATTGCCAAGTGCTTAACCCAGCGATAAAAGGGTCACACCAGTCGATGGGAAAATGTTTTGAGCCAGTATACAAATAATCTTAAAAAGGGTCCACTTTTTAAGAGGTCCATTTTATTTAAAAAAAAATTAGTTGTCAGTCCCTGCAACCTTCTCAAAAAGTAGCTTTAAATATTTCAGCTTTTTCTTGGTATGATAATGATAGTCAGAGGAGAACAAATGTCTCCCTGATTATCTGGATTGATGCCGAGGCACAGGAAGGAAATCAAGAGTGTCTTTTATTTCTTCTTCTAAGGTCATAAAAAAAAAAATACTGTCGAACTTACAAGGGCAAAGATGATCCTGATTAATTCCCTTCAAGCCGTGTAATGAATTCATTGGTAGTGGCATTTTATTCACTCACCTAACAGTATTTTAACAATTGAATTTTTGAGAAGGAGCTGAATAAACAGCTGCACTCAGACGACCTGGATCTCTACCAACCTGCTTCAGGCTCAAACTCAGTGCGCCTCAAACTTCACTGACTTTTTCAGGGTAATTTTATAGCAACAGTCAAGTCAAGTCAAGTTTATTTGTAAAGCACATTTCATACGACAGGCAGAGACTAATGTGCTTCAAGAAAAAAAGCACAAAAAAAAAGACAAATGGGGTCATACATGACACAAACATTAGATAAGAAGGTATTACATAAAAACATAAAATAAAAATGTAAGGTATACAATAGAAAGGGGGAATCATTGACCCCCATGTTTACTGAAGAAATGAACAAGTTTACAGCTTGGTATAAAAGCAAATTTCCTTCTTTATTCAACTGTCTGGGGATACATTTTAATATAAGTCTTAAAGTTATGCATAATTAAGGGCAGTGTATGGTAACATTTTTGTCGCCTAAGAAAAGTTCAGTCGTACCAGTTGGACATAGTTGTACTAAAAGACCCCGTAAGGCAGGCATGTCAGACTCATTCCATAAAGGGCCATGTGGCTGCAGGTTTTTGTTCCAACCAATCAAGAGCACACATGCGCACCAATCAATTGTCTGAAGAGTGAGTTCAGCTGATTAAATGAGTCCAGCCTGGTGTGCTCCTGCTTGGTTGGCATGAAAACCCGCAGCCACATGGCCTTTTGTGGAATTAGTTTGACATGCCTGCCCTAAGGACTCAGATGTTCAGTTAAATGAAAGAGTAGTGGAACAGGAATTGACTCTTGAGGGACTCCATGTGGAATAGAAACAGAAAAAGACTTTCCATGAAGAACTGTGCCGCTTAGGCCTAAACAGTGTTTTAGGCGCTGAAGAATTTTATGGTCAGCTGTGTCGAAGGCTGCATTGAGGTCAAGAAGTACAAGAATAGAGACTTAATGGTTGTCTGTGGTGATTTTAAGCTAGTTTACAACTCTGACCGGGGCAGTTTCTGTACTGTGGTTACCTCTAAAACCAGACTGGCAAATGTTAAACTAATTGCTGAATGACAGATACTGATTTAATTCTTGGCATACAACTTTTTCAAAATGTTTTCCCAGGAATGGACAGTTTGAGATTGGTCTGTAGTTCTCAAAAACACATGGATAAAGATTACTCTTCTTCAACAATGGTGATATAATGACATGTTTGAGACCTGTGGGGAAGAATCCAGAGAGCAGGGAGGTATTAACAGTCTCAAGGATATTATCTAGTAAACAGCTGAGAGCATTTATGAACAAAAAACAGGAGCTGCTAAATTGGACACAAACCTTGTCAAGTCTCATCAGTGTCAAGGTAATTTACTTAAATAATCCGATTAAATTTGAAGTACACACTGTATGTCTAATGTTAGTAATTAGTGTTGAACAATTACTCACTGTAATCATGCACAGTAATCATCTAATGATACACAAAAGTTGTGTTGAGGCAGTTCAGAAGGCAGACAGTCACCAGGGCCAGACGGAAAGGCGATCTCTCTGTTTTCCATCCAAGTCAATATTGTTTATTGTGGTAGACACAGACGGAGTGAGACAGACTGGAGAGGAGGGAGAAGAAGAAACGGGAGACCACAGGAGGAGTCAAGTTCCCTCCCACAGGTGTGTGTGTGTGTGTGTGTGTGTGTGTGTGTGTGTGTGTGTGTGTGTGTGTGTGTGTGTGTGTGTGTGTGTGTGTGTGTGTGTGTGTGTGTGTGTGTGTGTGTCCTGAGGGTTGGGGGTGCTTTTCACTGTATTGAAACATGAGCATATAATGTGCATTTCTCATGCAATAGACTTTTTTTTTTTAAAGGAGTAATGACACATTTACAACTAATTTCAGGTCAAAGAAAAGTTGAAAGTCATGTATCATATTTCCAGAGATTCAGTTACACTCTCTACACACACTGTTTATTTAAAGGCTTATTCTAATAGTTTGTACCACTAAATTTGACTTTTTAATGCAAATAACTTAATAATATTTTATATATATATATATATATATATATATATATATATATATATATATATATATATATATATATATTTAAATACAATGAAGGTAGTTTATTATTTTCTATCAGAACTTATATACTTGCCATCAGACAGATACAGGAAAAGCAGTTAAATGACCAAAAAAAGTGCATTTATTTGTTATATGTTAAATGGTGTGAAAAGTAAACAGTTTGGTAGCAAGATGAAAACTTCTCATGTAGGTTGAGTTCTGCTGGGGGAGTTTTAACTTATGTTCTCAGTATTTCCAAAATGTTGCTGCCCAGATAGCAGCAGGATGTGTGTCTTTCACTCATCGTTGATTCAAGTTTAACATCATATTTTAACAGTCAGTTGCTTTTGTATTTGTTGCCATGTTACCCTCAAAAAATACACTTATGATATTCAACGTTAACAAAATGGTACCACTGATGCATCAGTCTGACCAGGCTTTTATTCAATACTTCAAAACAATTTTAAATATTTAATAGTGGCATTATAGAAGGTTTTCTCTGCATCCATGTACCTCAAATACGACAATCACTGCTACACTGCAACAAATCTTCATCTTAACATGTACTGTCCTTTTGAGCCCTAATATAGTTTTAAAGCATTAACAGTAAATTACTGGTTAAGATTGATATTTTTTGCAGTGTTGCAAAAAAAATGGACAATTAAAAACATAATTCAATTTCTCCATCATAATTAAAACTGCTGGAGTACAAACACATGTAAATACTTTGATTCCAAAACAATATTCAGTTATGATAGTGACTTAAATACAGTATATTACAAAAACAACAACAAATGAGTCCATCTTCAAAATGTTTTAAATATGCAAAAAATTAAAATATTTACAAATAATATTATTTTAGAGTGTGTGAAGTTAAATTACAAGAAGAATTGTATCTTTGTGAAAGGTAGAATGACCAAACACCACCAGTGTTACCATCCATTATGATTCAGTCATGTCTGACTAAAAAACTTCAAAGAGCAGCAGTACAGTAGAAGCAAGTAGAAACTGGAGGGTATAATAGCTCTTGGGAGTGTTTAAATTAACATTTCTTTAAACAAGGTCAGACAAGAACGCTACTCTCAGATTTCAGGTTAAGGAAAGGGAGAGAGTAGTGTTTTATCATCAGCCTAAATGTAAAAGTCGAGCTGCAATAGAGCAACATAAACTGCCAATTTGCTTAAATGTGTTGGGAGTTGTTGCCTTCTCTCTCTATTTCCACCTCTACTAAAACTGTGAGTATAAGGCCCCAGCGACGTGCAGTGACATCACATTACATGATCCCTGCGCATTAATTCCTTCAACCTTTTAAATATCTCATCCCTCAAGGCTGTGAAGTTGCCTAAAGCTTATTTAATCTAACAAAAAAAAAAAAAAAAAAGAAGCACAGAGTATGGTCTGTTATTATCTCATTCCACTTTCACACAGTCATGAGTGGTGCCTCTGCAGCAGCAGCAGCGGGGTGGTTGAATATCTTGCTCAAACACGTCGCAGCGGGGATCAACACTGGCTTCGAGTCTGATTGGTCCGTCCTGCCCTGCTTGTCACACTGCTGCCAGGTGTGATTGGTTTCAGTCAGGATCATGTTATTAACGTTGGGAAGAGGGCCAACACATGGGCACTGTCAGACAGAGTCCCACAGAGTCAAATTTCTCTCCTCATTTCCTCTTCTTTTCACTGGTTTTATTGCATATGGGTGGCTTTTTTGGCCGTTTGGTTTCACTGGAAAGCTCCCACATCCGCCTTCGGGGCAACTAGCTTTTTTGGAGTGTCAGAGCACCGATCGTACTATTAAAACTCCTCCAAGCTCTATTTGTAGTCTGTTGTAATCCAATACATTTTCATTTGTTGTTCCACCTTCCCGCCATTCCAGTCAAGAGGCACTTCATCTTCTTGCCCAAAAAGTTAAAGGTTAAAGGGCAATAAATGGCGGCGCCTGCAGTTTGCTGATTTCCAGCTCTGCTCCTCTTCTCGCCTCCCTGCGATTAGTTAATTCCACTCAGGCCTCATGTAGTTGGGGATGCATTGGCAGACCTGGTGGCTGTAGTAAAACCCAGCCTGGCACACACGTCTGGGCTTCCTGCATGGCAACCTGTAACAACTAGAGACAGGAAGAACAAGAAAGAGATTGGGAGATGGGAAGGAAAGCCAGAAAAAACAAGGTCAGGAGGAAAATGGAAAGATGAAGGGGATTGTAGAGGAGGGAGAGTTTAGAGAAGGAAATAGAGCAAAAAAAGTGGGGCGAGAGGACAAGAAAGGATAGAGATGATTGAGAGAAGGTTGGATGGAAAGAAAGGGGGAGGTTGAGAAAGGGGGGAGAAATAAAAAGAGCACACAGGGGAGATTATATTCTCTTGGCATGAATACTATTGATTATTCAGATCTTCACATCCCTTTTGGATAAACCCTGGTCCAAGTTTTATTTGTGCGTGCATCAAAAGATTCTCTGAGGGACCGGGAGGGAGTATTTCTCCGGAGAGGGGCTGAATACGGCCAATTGTGAGAACTCTCCCCTTCAAAATCACAGTAGGTGTATGGTCTTCTCACCACCTCCTGTGACCAGATGTTGAATCAAACTTTTAGAAAAAAAATAGTCAAAATAATGAAAAGAATGACGGACAAAGAAGAAGTTCAAAAGTTGGTCTTGTACTTGGAGATGGTGAGCTTCATTTAGAAAATCAGGTTGCACATTTAAAACTTGGCAAATAAAGAAATGTCTTAGCTAGTAAAGACTTGAAAAATTGAACAAAAGAAGAGAACAAATAGGTCTTTAAAATAATCGCACAACATTCTGGGAAATATGCTCATTCAGTCTCTTGCCAAGGGGTTAAATGAGAAGATCGTTACCACTCTTATGTCAGTATGGTAAAGCCAAAAAGTAATCTTAGCTTAGAATAACTGAACACAGTAACCAGCCAGCTACAGTGAAAAATAAATTAATGAATTGAATGCAAGAATTCGGGAAGTCATCGCACCCGGCCAAGAAATAGTCCCAGGCATCTCACTAGCTCTTGGCAAGAAAGCAAATAAGCATATTTCCCAAAATATCAAACTAGTCTTTTACATATTTGTTAGGTAACATCTGTGTTTATAGCTAAGTTCTAACATGGAGAAATATGTGCTTTTCAGGGTTAGTATTTATACAGTTTATAACAAGATTACAATGAATTATGCTAACCCAACATGAGCTGATGTTAGCATAACATTTCATAATGTGAGGTATGTTGCATTACTTTTTCTGAAATGTAAATTACTGGTTTATATCATTTTTTAACAGTATTTTAATCATGGGTGAGGTCAAACGTGTTGACTCTTGCTTCAATGTGGTGCAACTGTTAGTACACCTGGTAATTAGCCTACTGGGTGTAAACATGTAGAAAGTAATCACTAAGTTGAGTTCGAGTTGTGCAAACTGTTTTAATTCTCAATTTAGTCCAAGTTTGTTTATTGAGATCAAAAAGGCAAATTGATTCAAAGTGGAAGCTTGGGAGTCAAGGAACTCTGGCTCATCCTGTGTCTCAGTTTGAGTAAAGGCCTTCTTTTTTTTCAGATCTTGTAAGCTGCAAATGTTTGAGCATCTCCAGCACGAAAGGTCACTTATACGTACATTTGTGAACTTTCCCACATGTGTAAAGCCACCAATACAAATACTCGCCGCTCATGTCAAAGCTCATGTCTGCTTATGTGTTTTTCTTTTGTGCTTGTCACTCCATCTGTCTCTGTGCCTGCCCGCCTGCCTGATCACTGCTCTGCTCGCTGTCATCAAGTTCACTCCATCTCTCTGTCTGTCTCTGCAGGCCTCTTGGGTCAGAGGCCTCTTGCATGCCGGCTGTGGGAACCACAACATGCATGCATTACACGCACACGCAGCTGAGAACACGGTCGAATGTTAAGGACACCGTATGTCCATAAAAGGCAATAAGGAAACATGTGATAGGAAGAAAATGGAGGAGGAAAGTTGTTTCTTTTTGAGTGCGGAATGTATGATATATCCATTGAGACTTTTTGGAGATGCAGATGTGCATCGCAAATTTAATTTTGACTAATTTGGTGTTAAGATCCACTTTAATTGTGCTCAGATAGTACTCAACATGACTCACGTCTTCTTATAAAAACATTTTTTGCTGACTTTCTATCCCTCAAAAACAGCTGATTTAAATAAATAGTGATATGATATATTTGTTTACCCATTTAAATGACTAAACCAGGAATTGTCTTTTCCTTAGCTACACTTTCTACACAAAAACACTGAGTCAGAGCTTTAAAAAGTGAACATGAGTGACACACTGATACTATGATACTATGTTAGCTAGGCAACAAACGCACAAAAACAAAACACACTAAAAATGTCAAGTATACGTTTCCCACTAAAACTTGAAAGTGACCACGTCAGTGCAATTCTGTCACTGTAGCCAAGTTATACAAATTGAAACACAGTGTCCTGATCATAGTTATTCCAGTCCCTTGAGCTCAGGACATCCTTTTGGCCCCAGGCCCCATGTTACATCACACACTTGGCCAAAATGACCACTAAGTTAATTTATGCTCTCGTAAAATTCCTTATAAGGAGTGTGAGTGTGTCCTGGGTTTTCAACATGCAGGTAAGTCCAGTCTTGCAATGCAATGACGCTATTCAGCTCTGTGGTTGCAGTGGTTTATGCAATTGTGGAAACAGGGAAAAAGGAACCAATAACAATGAATTGCTTGGAAACCAGACTGCATACTCTTTTGCTGAATGTATAAACACACAGTTATGAGGCGGCTTAGGTTTAATGTATAACTTTTAAAATGTGGTGGCCTAATTTAAATAAATAAGGTATAATTAGGTAAAGGATGGATGCTGTTTCCTGCATAAAAGCAACAATAAGCATGTTTACAGCTAAAACAAAATTACTTTTTTTGCCATTTTGCTTTTTTGTCTTAGGCAGGGATTTCCAAAAGTTAAGAGTCTCACTGGCTGAAGCCCAGAGTGTGGATACTCGGAATAATTTCATTCCCCAAAGGAGACATCCTGTTGCTTGCCCCTCTCTCCACAGGGAGGTTAGAGTACAGAGCTCAGCAATTCAGGCTCATCATGGGGTTTTGAAACCAGCACAAACTCCAAGCTTTTTTAAATCGCATCTTGCTGATGTACCTTTTTTTCCCTCCCCAGTTTACCTGCAGGTGTTGGGATTGAACCTCTTGCCCTGCCGCAGACAGGACTCCGGACTCTCTCTGCACTGACACAGGCAGGTGTCTGGATTGAGGGGTTGATTCCCGGGACAATCTACATCACACACACAGCCGCACAGCTCCTCGTCCCACCGCTGGCCTGCAGGGCACCACTTCCCCTCTCCTTTACCTTCACACTGACATTCACCTGCAACAACACACAAGTACAGCACTGACCACTTTGCTCCTTTTTTATGAATTAAAACCAATCAGATATTGCATTGTGCACTTCTGTCGGTTTTACCGGGTTAAATATTTCACGGTCACGTTCTGACTTGTTAGACATTTTCATAACGCCCTGCTTCCCAAATAATTCCTTCTCTCTGTGTTTATCCTTCCCGGCTTTATCTTGCTTCATTGGTTTCAGAATTACAGACTTCTTCTTAGGAATGTGGTGTATTTACAGTAAATGGGTCTCATGAAACTAAGGCCAGAGGTATTTTTGAACATTTTTCAGGCATGTAAAGACTCTTTCTTCATTTATTGACCACATTTGATTTTGTTTTATAAACTGTCATATTGTAACCCCTCCTCACAGGTGTCGTGGTCCAGTTTCCAGCCTGGATCACAGCTGTCCTTGGTGAGTCCGTTTCGACAGACGCATTCGCACGTGGACTCCTCCAGAACCCTGTTGGGCCCACAAAGAGCCAGCAGCCCCGAGTCCAGCGCCTCTGAAAGCCACAAAAAAAAGGTGTTTAGTTTACATTTCAGGTTGTTGTTTTTTTCTAATCCTCTAAAATCCTCCTTATGTTCAGTCTGTGCTTTAAAATGATGTGACACGGCAAGTTTGTCAGCGTATTATTACACAAAATAAAAAGTAGCTGGAAATGGTGGGCACTGTAATTCAACCACTCTCTGCATGAATGGGCAAGTAAAATGCCACAATGACACTTTCATTTCTCATGTTACAGTTGAATCAACAATTCCTCTGTGGGAATTAGTTCCAAATAATTTCATCCGCTGTCAGGCATCTTCATCACCTAGCTGCGGTGGTGGAGTTTTTGAAGAAAGTTATTTGAGTAGAATCTGGCTCACATCCCAAAACCAGCTTACTTCGGTTTTAAAGTGGAGCCACAGGTATGAATGACATTGCGTCCTATAGCATTCATTTCCTTTTACAACCAAAAGGCATTTCTCAACTTAACATTCCTAAAAATGATATGAAACCCCTTTATAAATGATCTCTCTGGCCTCTGGTATTTGTTTGCAACAAATTGGGGTATTATTCGTGCACTTTTTGTTGCAGGGATGCCTGAAAGTTTAAGGCTGTGCTGCCAAACTCTGCAGCAGGTGATTTTACTAGTTAGTTCCTCTCTGAATGTGTTGTGCTAATCAGTGAAATTACCTGCTGCTGTGATTAGTTGTCATTTTATTTGAGGTCGTTGCTGTCCTCTATCTGACTTCCCATCTTAAACGTGCTGCAGTATTATCACTGCTCTAAGTACAGAAGTTAACCCCAGGAGGTAAATCTCTCTTTTAGGACAATATACTACTTGATTTAAATGTTGCTGGTTTCTTGTTGAGCGTCCTGCTTTCAACCCTGTCTTCAGCATATAATGTTGCCGTTGTAGTGAGCATTTACTTTTGATTTCATGCTTCATTTCCATTTGCCAGGAGCTTTTCAGCATGTAAATTACGCAATTGTACTTTTCATGTGTTATAAGGACACAAAACAGAGAATAGATGTGTTGTTTTTTGGCTTGTGACTCCCTTAAAAAGTCATCAGAGGTTATGCCCTTAAGCAGGCACTGCACCAATGTAACTAGATCAGTTTAAGCTGAACTTTAAGCATCTTTGAGTGTCTTTAAAAGAGCTGTATAAATTATATTTAGTCTGAAAGTCCAAACCTGGGCTTGCAGATTGTAATTTTATAGCAGGAAGTGTGTGTTTCAAAGTAAGGGCTTGAAGTTTGAAGACATGGGCTTTTTCAAGGCTGAGAGTGCCTAATGAAAGATGCTAGTGACTAGCATTATGGGAAATGTAGGGACAGTGGTGTTTGAACCACACTTAAGGAAAAAAGTCAGAATATTTCAAGGTGTGCTGCTTGAATTTTGATTATTCTTTTAGTAATCTAATCTATCTATTGACAGTTAAGGTCAGTACTAAAGTGCTGGAATATGAGTTTTGCACATTTCCTTTCTCTTTTCTTTGTTTTTGTTTTTTTAATTTTGCAACACAAAAACTACAAGTTAGATAAAGAGAAAGAAATTGACGTTTTTTGTGATATGCCCTGCAAATCAGACACACACAGTCTTACCTGTCTCTCTGTCAGAGTAATTAATGGCGTCTGTGGAGACACACAGGCAGTTCACTGGATCCCATAATAATCCTGAAGCACAGGGAACCTCGGGTGGGGAACAACTACACAAACACACACACACACACACACACACACACACACACACACACACACACACACACACACACACACACACACACACACACACACACACACACACACACACACACACACAGAGATACACTTATTATAAACACATGGATACACAGACTGACTCAGAAGTACTTCGTAAACTCATTCGCTTTCTCTCACAGGTAATCTGCTGCAGCTCGTCTTATGATGGAGTGCAGCGGCCGCTTGGAGAGGCATTCGCAGGAAGTGTGGTTGACGAAGGTTACCATGACAACAGAGCGTTCCATCCTGGGCGGGGTCAGTTCCATCAGCTGGCAGGAGGAGAGATGAAGGTTAGGAGTGTGTCTGTATAGAAAAACACAATACTTCTTGGCTGTATTTTTTTTTTCTTTTTTCTTTTCTCTTTGGCTGCTTTCCTCACATTATTGTTGTTGTGACTAAGTGTTTCTGCCAGAAGCTGACGTAATTGTTGCCAGATTGTGCAACTGTGTGTGTGTGTGTTGTATGGACTAAATGTCCAGTTGAAGCCAATGGGTGTCCCAATGCAGAAGGGTGGGTTGTGATACAGATGAGCTTGTTATATAACTGGGTAGTTTTTGTATTTTCTGGGGCAGTTTGAAGTATAAGCGCAGGAAAAATAACAACACAATCATGTAATCTAGCTGTTTTAAACTATTCCACACACATTTTAGCAAAAATGTGTCTTGACATGGGAATAGACAGAGTAAATGCAAGAGGGAAAGAGGAGAATCCAGCCGGAGAACTTACTGTTTTGTTGACAAGCGTGTGACTCGTGTTGGTGCAGTAAAAAGCTTCACTGGTGCAGCATCCACCGCACCGATGCAGCGCCACGCAGCGAGGGAGGTAGAACTGACTGGTGGATTCTGGGTGCTCTTTTGAGACCTCAACACACACCTCTCTGGGCTGGCATGAGGTTCGCTGGATCTCTTCTAGGATGACTGAAAACATATGTGATTGCATAACTGGACCTTGAATTAAACCGCTTTGGGAAGTTTTGGTGTGATGGCAGAAAATCAATGGTTGTTCAAATAACTATATAGTCTTAGATGCCCAGATTTCTGTCTTTTTTCCATTTGATTTATGAAATCAGTTCAGCTTTTGATGCAACTTGGCAGGAAGGCCTCATCCTGCACATGTAACGGGGACATGACATGGTTTTTTTAATGATTTTCTTTCATTCAAATTCGGTTACAATATTGGATGTCTATGTTAAGCATAGACAAAAATCCGAAACTTGACAACATTTATGCTCCATGCAAGTCTAAAGCTAGAGCTTCGGCCTCTGCCAACCTCTACTTGTCAGATTGTTCGCACATGCCTACAGTAGAGGCCCAGGATGTAAGTACAAACTGGAAATGTGCATGATATGTCCCCTTTAAAACTTTTAAACTCCTTTGCTATGAGCTTCAGTGACGCCTTGCGCAATATATCTGATGTCAAATATGCTATCTCAGATACCACAAGTCTGCTTTTCATCTACATTCAAGAAATGGCAGATTTTTTTAAATTTTTTTTTTAACTGTGTTATTGGGAAATATAGTTTACCTCCCAGAGTCCCGTCAACTTTGAAAAGAGCCTCCTTCCTCGGCTGACCCCACAGATCATCATCGTTGGAGTGGACCGAAGGGCTCACAGATGAGGTGGAAAAAGAGGAGGAAGAGGAGGGGGCATGCCATGATTTCTTCCTCAGGCAGTGCTGAAGCAGATTGTATTCAGGGTATAGGAGCTGCAATAGCTGATCCACGCTTGTCACCGTCTCTAAACTGGGCTGATCATCTGACAACACTGGAGCCTGGAGGATGGGAGAGGAGAACGCAATGTGGCTTTAATAACACATGATTCTCTCAGTCATGATTTAATAACATGTAATTCTTTCAGTCATGATTTAATAATACATAACTCTCTCAGTTCTGATCATCTCTAAAGCCGTTCTTATGAAACGGCAGAACAAGGTTTGTATTCATGAGTAACCTTATCAAGAAGGTTAGAAAATATGAGGCTAAAAGCTAATCACAAGCTTGAAACTAGCACTAGCACATGAGACACAAGTTTCAGGCTCATTATTTGAATATTTTATTTATTCAACTCTTCATAATCCTTATATTTCTGTTAGAATTGAGTTTTTTGGAGAAAAAACTATTAGATACTGTAGAATTTACAAGGTGAGCTTTGCTGGTTTGAGCTGGATAAAGAGTGAATACCTCAGCTACCAATGTGTTGTAACATGTTGCTGTTGGCTACTGTTAGTTATTATGGTGTGTCCTCTCTTCACCTAGACACACTCACACACACACACACACACACACACACACACACACATAGACACACACACACAATGTTGCATTCGGGTACACAAGGAAGCTGCAGACTCTATTTTCTTTAATCTTGCTTTTCTTGTTCTTCCTTGTTTGGTTTTGGTTGCGTCCTTTTTTACCTCGTTAAACTCCACTTTTCTTTCTTTTTTTTTTAAATGTCACCTTAGGCAAAGTGATAAAATTTGAAAATTCCTGCCCTGTCGCTGCAGTGCCCTTGAGCAAGACGCTGAAGCACCAGCTTGCCCTGCAATGTGAGACAGTTTCTATGTAATAATTTCTTTTGGTTGCTTTATTGATCTTTTTCTTTCTTTTCTTTTTTTTTGGTAAAATATGTCATGCTACCCTTCCTACATGTGCCCTCCATGACAAGACAACTTCCAGTCTCATAAGTGCCAGTGTCTAAGGAGTCCCTGAATGCGGCATTAAATCCATTTAATGAATCAAACAGACAATATATTCCACATTATTATTATGATTATTAAACAGCCATCGCTTTATGTGGTGCACTGGATCAATAAATCAAATCTCAGTTTACAAAATCACTCTATAAACCATGTCTGATGTGAGTCATCCCATAATGATTTTTCAAACGTCATTATAGATGACTCCGCTATACAGCAGATCAGAGATAAAAGGTAACCGACTGGTTAATAGTCTGCATTATTATCTGTGGAGGACTCAATGTCTTTTGGGAGTCGGCGGTTTGAGTTTCACATATTAATCCTTCCCTCAGGGAGCAGGAACGCTTGTTTAGTTTTCCAGGCTGAGACAGAGCAGACTGGCAGAGCTGGCATTACCCAAACAGAAACCAGATCTCTCTTATCAGTCTTTCCATTTATCTCTTACTCCCTCCTTTCTTCACGATATGTCCCCTCCCCCCATCTCCTCTGTTTCTCCCCATACATCTCGCCATGTTTTTCTGTCATTCTGGCCCCTGACACCAAATATGAAATTCTTCTTTAAACAAGATTAAATGGAATGCAAACAAACTGGCGCATTAGATGCATTTTCATTTCTCTCCCTCTGTTTTTATCATCTATCGTCTTTTGGCCCGGGAGAAAGCCTTCAGGTGATGTAGTAGTCTCTGGCAGCCATATTTGAGATCCACATCTGTTGAGGGACATTGGCTTTAAACAGCTGGTTGTACTTCTAAATACACAGTTCATCTATATCAGCAAAACTGTAGATATGATAGATTACTTGATGTTTCTGAGTGGAATCGCAACATTTTGCAAGCGACTATCCGATCAATTTTGCTTTTAGTTTATCATCATCATAACCATCATTATCTTAATGTTACACTTGAAACTATTGTAGCAAAGGTAGTGACTTGTTTGTGTGTCTGAACATCAGTTGTTTTAACACTGCTGCCCACTTAACAACTCAAAAAATCCAACTGTATGCTTTATGATTCAAGTCGTAGCCTCACAGTCATTACAATCAAGTTTTACGGCTGTAATACTTCAAGTAGAGGAGAAAGGTAAAGACAAGATAGTTCAAGACATCCACTTTTCCACCTTTTTGGCACAACCAATTTACCTCTGGAGGCAGATGTGGCTGTAAAGATTTTCAAGATAGCAATCTCAAGAAGAGAGAAAATTGGAAATAATAATTCATTTCTACCTTAATATTTGACAATATTGGCCTTATATTTATTTTCAAGCTGATGTTAACCATTTTTTACCACATACTGTGGTGAAACTTCAACATAGCAACAACAATACGCCTGTTGTGGGTTTATTAGCAGTTTTGCTTCAATAAACCTCTAGAAAACATTTTTTACTAGTGAAACTGAGACACAGCAGGACCACATGACCTCAAACTTTCGTGTTCGTCTGGGTCTAAGTGAGTCCAAGTGATTGTGTAGTGAGTCATTTACAACCAACCTACTTTTGTTTGTGGTGTGTTTTGATTAGCTCATTTCACAGTTCGCAGTGCGACTTGTTCGGTTAGATTGAATCCAAGGCAATCGTGGTTTGTAAAGTAATTTAAAGTTTGATAACTATTGTGATAATGCAGTTTAATTATAATAGTTTTGGCCACAATAATCATATCATGACAAATTGATACTGACACATACTTAATCACTACAGTATTGATGGATACATGAAAGTTATGCACTAGAGGGTTGATTCTTCTCTCTTTCTTTAAAGGTCTTCCCAGGTTTCCTCTTTCTTTCATTACTCTTTCTCTCTCTCTCTTTGTGTTCTTAGTGATCACATGACATGAGGTAATCGCTGTGGGACTATGAGGTCATGATGGACAAATGACCAGCCATCCAGTGCAGTGCTGTGGGGTGTGTACTGCTGGCACAAGACACACACACACAGCACACACCCATTTGTCACAAAATCTCTCATCTTAAGCCTGAAACTACAGTGCTTTACACTGCTGCGTTCTACTATTTACACTTGAGACCAAAATATGTTACTGAAATCCATTCATTCATTCATTCATTCATTCATTCAACTCCAAGAGCATTGTGTTACTTCAAGTCTCATGCAGTGCATTTACGCACTTTGTTTAATGAGAAAAGAAACAGAATTCCAGGCAGTAAACCGACGCCACTATCTAAACACGAGTGAAATGATAGAACGAGCACTATGAGTCACTGCTATCCAACAAGGTTTTGACAAGTAAGAAGCTTTTAAGTCAACCGCAAAGACTTCCACAGTGAGATGCGTGTGTCAGATTTCAACAGAGCTTGAATACCAAATGTTTTTACTAGCTTGCGCATGAGCAGCATTTACAGTACTGATGCCAAGGCAAATGATGTGTTTTAAGCGCAAATTGACTCATAGCCTTGATTCAGATGACTTCCCAGGAACAAACACATAGTTCAGGAAAGTTACACATGTTCATTACTGTGCAGGAAACTGATTACGTAAATTACCTCAACTTTACGAGAGGAAAATTGAATTAAATGGCGATTCTGTGAGAAGTGATAAAATGACACTTTTGATACATTTACATCTGAAACCTGTGTAGCATGTCTCTCTCTCTCTCTCTCTCTCTCTCTCTCTCTCTCTCTCTCTCTCTCTCAGAGCCCCATTTTTCTGTTTCTACCTGAAGTGTTGAACCCGACTGAAGGGATTTGAACATGTTAGAGATATTTATTTATCTGTTATCTAGCTAAAACTTGAATTTAAAGGGAGACATAACATGTTCTTTTGTGATTTTCTGTCATTTAAATACTGTTATGATGTTGGATGACTTTGTTAAACATGGTCAAAGTTCCAAAACTTGAGGTGAATACATCAAAAAATGCTTCCTGCAAGTCAAAGGTCAGGTTGTCAGTCTGCAATGTTCCCTCTACTTCCTCCTCAAACTGACATCAGATTGTTTGCACGTGCTTACAAACGGCTGTCCGTTAGTCTCTGTTGCTAAGGCTGTTGCTAAGGTAGTTCCTTGGATTGTTCACATTGTCCACTTGCGTATTTCGGGTCAGATTTTTGCTTAAACATTGGGGGCTAACTAATCAGAACAGAGTGGGCTCATCAGGAGCGGGGGCCTTAAAGAGACAGGAACTAAAACAGCCTGGCTGAACTGAGGGGCTGCATAAAGAGCCAGAACATGCTAAATAATGAGCTTTATGAAATGTAACTCTTGCAAAGATATTCCAATAGAGCCCCAGAATACAAATAAGGACCTGGAAATGTGCATGATGTGTCCCCTTTAAAAACTGCTTTTAAGGGGATACTGTAGAGTTTTGGACTTTTCTTAAGACTCTCAAGAGACAAGTCAAGTAAAAAAAAAATGCTAGAGCCTATACTTCCCACTAGATAGCACCTTTCCCTTCATTAAAACCTGATATTTTCTTTCTTTTCTGCACATTTTTTTTTTTTTTTTAAATTCTTTCTTTATTTACTTTATTCAGGTTTTACCTTTTAAAATGTGATATATAATTGATTGTAGTGAATTGTAGACACTAATTGACAAGCCGCAGATGAAGAAGTGAAACTAAAGTACAGGCAGACACATATTACCTGATGAAATAGATATTTAATAACTCACCTCGGTGCCCATGTCTCCAGTTTGATAATAGTCTGTATAGTCTTGTCCCGAGCACAAATTGCTGATATTAACAATCCATAGGAGCAAAGCTGGTATCCACATAGTGAGGAGATGGAGATGGAGATGGAGAGGAGAGGAGGAGACGGAGAGATGTCAGAGCAGAGGAGGAGGGAGGTAGAGAATTTAAAGCTGGGTGTTAAGTGAAAGAGAGGAAAGAGGAGAGGAAGGTGGAGGAGCCTGAGGTGAAGAGGAGGAAAAGGAGAGTATCACAGACTCGGCAGGTATCTTCGTTCCTCTCTTCATTCTATCCGGGGACAAAGTTGCTCTTCCGGCGCAGGTTGTTTGAATTTGGGAAACCAGCTGAATAAAACATGATGAGGGAATCATATCCTCGTCTTCGTGTCAAACGCAGCCGACCTCAGAGGAAGTCAGTCCTCTCCTCTCGCTGCTCTTCCATTCTAGCTGTTGTTTAATTGATGTCAGGTGTCTTCAAGATAGTTAAAAAAGGAGTGAAAAGTTCTTCTTTATTTGACCTTCAACTGGAATTATACCTCAGTCTCTTTCTTTTATTTGCTGATTTTCCCATTTATCTCCCTTTTTTTTCTTCTTTCCAGCCTTGGTCGTCCCCGTCGCCCTTCACACTTGTGCACCTCCTTGCTTTCTTTATCTTTATTTTCCCTTCTCCTCACACAACAGCTGTGCTCTTCCCTCCCTCTGTCTCTTTCTCCCTCTCTCTCAGATTATCTCTGCCTCTTTATCTGTCTCCTGTTTCTTCCTCTCAAACCTTCAGGGGGGAAACACTCTCTTTGTCTCCTTTTTTTTGTTGCCACTTTCTAAATCTGTCACAACTCTTCTGTCAGACTGTCTGATCCTTAGAGAGGCATCAAAGAGAGAGAGAGAGAGAGAAAAGAGGATAAGCTTATTCCAAATCCTGTTTAAAGAAAAAAAAAAGAAGTCCAGCTTTTGGTGTTAAGTTCTTATCCAAACAGAGTGAAAAAGACAAGAGTGGTCGTTGGAGGATTGCGTCCTGCGTGTAGACGTCCTGGTGGAGTGAATGAGAAAAAATACCAGAATGGAAGGATTGTATGTTGTGGGCGGAGTGGAGGATCTGAGACAGATGATTCGTGCGTGCTATAGCTGATTATACTGGCACACTTTTTCCTTTTTTCTTCCTTTTTTTTCTCTTTTTCTCCAAAAATTGCAGGCTTTACAGTGTCTGCAGTAGCAGGCAGCGCATTGGCACTGACACACTTTCTCTTTAAACATGCCATCATCATCTTTTTGTGATTTTGCTCACTTCTTTTGGACTTTATAACTTTTAAGAAAAGATAAAAATGATGTTCCTTATCACTCTTCTCTTTCTCACATATTCATTATCTTTGTCTCATTAATCGGTGTGTGCGCTCGTGTGAGAAAAAGCGTGTGGTGACGAATGTGTGACTTGCCTAACTGCAGCTCTAAGTGCCTTTTTATGAGCTGCTAATACCTTTGCTGTATCGCTCTCTCTTTGCTGTATCTGCTTTATATCAGCCGACCCCCCCCCCCCCACACACACACACACACACCCACCTCCCCGAATATCTACTTGATAAGCACTGTACAGTCAAGACTAATCTGACACTAGTCTCACACCTGCAGCTCCAAACACCATTATCTGCCTTTTTTCTCTCATGCCTCATTGTCTCTGTGTGCCTTCTCCCCCCCCCCCCTCACTTTTCCTCTCATTCTTCCACCCTTGTTTCCTTCTGCTTTGACCTTCCAAGGTCCTAAAAAGACAAACTTTACATACCTCCTTAACCATACTGCCCCAAGGCTGTGGGCATGTGTGTCTGTGTGTCATGTCGGAGAAGGAGGGGGGTAAGGAGAGGTGAGCTTACATCTTTGTCTGAATTATGATATATCTTCTTTTTTTTTTTCCCCTCCCAAGGCGAAGCAATTACAGACAACTGTCACATAAATTATGGGAAGAAGAACAGACAGACTGAAGAAGAAGGAGAAGGAGAAGAGGAGACACAGGTTAGTTAAACAGAAGGCGACCAACGAGGGAGGGAGAAAGAGGTGTGTCTGGGAAACGCTCGAATGAGAAAACATCCGATTTTTGGGCCAGTCACTGCCAGCCTTTTTTGAAGGATTAAAGACACACACCCCCGCACACTCACACGCACACACACGGTGGCAAGTGTCTGCTTGCAGTACACTTTATGTGTTGAAATCTGTGCAACCAAACTCCACATTCCAGTCATTGCTTTGCTTTCTCCGCTTCATCATGTGAGCTCCGAGCACAGACTGGAGATGATAGAAAGGGTTTATCAGTGTGTCATGTGCTGTTCAGTTTAATTCTTTGGCAACAGGCTCACTGGTGTTTTTGAGGGGTCTTTTTTTATGTTTAAACAAAGATTTGACAATAACCAGTTCACCTGCTGCTTGAAAATGAACTTGTGAAATGAATATGCATGAGATGGCATTTACTTGGATGTCTAAGAGGATTAGTTGTTTCCTGGGGGGGTAAAACAGTTAATGAAACAGTTATTAACTATGATCCTCTTTAAAAGCTGACAACAAGCCAAAGATGGTGAGGTTAAGTTAGAAAAAGACCCGTAAAAACAGAAAAATTAGATCAAATTTGTGGTCAAATGGTCAAATACAGGTGCATAACTCTATTTAAAATGTTGGATTGGTGTGTTTTATGGCAGCCTTTAAATGCCTTTAGGACAATGCATCAGGTATGTGGTTGTGAAATTTAAAAGTACACATAACGCAGCGATGGCCTTGATTAAAATGAAAATAAAAATCTTAAGAATCCAAAGCTTTTTCTGCTTTACTTCACAGGAATCAGTTTCGTTTGTGAAATAACGGCCATGCCTGCGTGTGACAGGTGAACTTTGTGAACCTGCTCAAACAGAAACAAACGTGGCTGAGGCTAAACAGGTCTGATACAGTTGTTAATATTTGACGTCAAGTGTTGAGCCGCCGTTAACATGTGAAGATTCATATCAGAGTTTCAACGTCAGAGTAAAGCAAAATCGCTAAGCTTGGAATGTCTTAAGACGGGGAAACCGCACAGTTGTAGTAATTAAAAGAAGATCATTAAGGTTAGCGGTGCATTCATGACAACTTGGAGTTTGAAAGTGTGTTTGTGAGCTTCTGTGTTACCTTCAGGTTCCATGTAGACTTGTATGAATGTACAGTACAAGTCAAGTTTGAACACCATCCCATTTACTTTATAAAGTGTGTCCAGATGTTTGTCTGAAATGTTTTAATAGATTTCTTCAGTGGAGAAACCATATTGTTGTAATCTAAACATAATTGTTCACTGCTCTCAGAAATAAGACAGACAAAGCTTGACATTTATATACTTTAATTTTGCTTTATTTTTTCTCAGTGGCTATAGAGATGGCCCCGACATCCAACACCAAGATGCATTTGTAAGCTACATCTTCCTAAAACTGCAGGTTCTCATGAGGCAGTTTTATTACCCAAGTGCTTTTAAGTTTACATCTTCCTCAACAATAAAATTAAATGAATGTCCATGTAAAAAAAAAAAGAAGAAAACAACCGTGTGAAATTATATTAAATCATACTCCAACCATGAATAGCTAGACTGACAAATAACTCAAAACATTTACTCACATCTGTAATTAATGTCAAAGCCACCAAACGTCCACTGAAGAACCTTTAAGGCTTATTAAGAAGCTATAGATACTAGCAGACCAAACGTCCCTTATCACAGATACAATTCGCGGTATTCACAGTTGATTTAGTTGAAATCCAACACCTGACAGACATGAGTAATATAATTTACTGTTCAGTTTTTCTCCCTTCTCCCCCAGCACGTCCTCACTCAGCTTATCCGTTTATCAAGTGGCGTTCCTCTGCCTCGACATCTGTGCCCTGCAGTAGATAGAGCTGTGCACCAGACGCTTGCAGAACTCACACAGCAATGTCATTGTACTCCATAATTATGGAAAACTGCTTCCTCTATTTTCAGTGTATGCTGCAGTTTAGAGCTGTAATGACATCCTCTGCTATTGAGCTGATGTTGACTGGACCGGAGGCTCTTCCCCTGGTTCCTCTATCTTGGTCTTTATATACTCAACTTGTGGCACTGGTTTGGCCAATGTGTTGTAAATGGTCATGGCCTGAGGGTAGAAGAAAAAGGGCGGAAATTATTTAATATACCATATTAGTTCTCATATCAGAAAATATCAGTTGAAGAAGAGCTTGACACAAAGTAACATGTTTTTATTTCTATTTCAGGTCATTCATGAACACTGGGACAACCCATCTTTAAATCATATTTTTCACTTCTTAAAGTCAGCGTAACGTGATTCTGTACATTTCAATTGATTTAAATGAACTGAATCTACTCTTAACCGACATAGGTATGAACATGCACTATAACTTACAGAGTATGACAAAGAAAATCCATAATGAGTCAGAAATAACTCAGATCATTTAATTTAGCTTTTTTGTTTGTTTGCTTATACTGAAATAGTTTTGTAAATGTTCCCAGAGATCAAAATCTCTTGGAAAATGCCACATTTTTTAGACATTCCTGTGGCTTCCCTTCTTGCTTAGTGATGACTGATAATAACCTTTTTTGAAAGCTCAAACCAGTTTTGTATTTTTGTACCAATAAGATGACTAGTAACATTCAAGTGGGTCCCCAAAATTAAGAGATGTGGCTGTCATCCACAACTGTATCAGGAGTCTTGATTTACAATGTTAATTCTATATCAAGAAATGATGATAATAAATAGTATTAAAAGCACCAGATACAACATTAATATTAATAACTTTAAACACACAAAACTACAAATTTAGAAGACAATATTTGGCCATGACACACCAAACTGTGACTCAAATCCCAATTTATTATTATGTGTTATTATTTCTGTTAATGCATATGAGAAATGTGCCATTAAACTGACAGTCAGTGGCCTTGATGGTTTTATTGGAAATCTGTAGTTCAGAGGAGAGAACCTGTGTTCAAAGTTAAAAAGATGCTATTAAATAACAGTTTTTTGTATTTACCTCCTTGGTGTTGATTTTGTTTCAATATTGAGAAGAAAGAGTAACAGCCCTGATATTAAGTTCCTTCATATTTAAAGTAATTCTCAGACGACTTCATACCTGTGTGACCATCCCGCTGATGTCACCGGAGTTGGAGGGTAGGAGGATAGTGTTGGACTCTTTGGCGAGTTTGGAGAAAGCAGAGACGTACTGTTCGGCAACACTCAAAGAGGCAGCAGCACTGCCGTTCTGTCGAGAATACAACCAAACTTCTGGTTACTACACTATAATATTTCCAAATAACACAAAATCATTCTGTGATTCTATTAAGATGAAGCCATAAAATCTACTTCATACCTGTTCGGTCAGGGCCTCTGACAGCATACAGATGGCTTTGGCTTTGGCCTCTGCTTTGGCCAAAATAGCTTGGGCCTCACCTAGAGAGAGGACAGGACAAGGATCACTACATCATTTAAATAAAGATGTCACTTTCAAGTTGTTTTAGTATGTTGGTTAAACTGATGCAACAGCCTGAGACGGTCAGAAACCATGTTTGGTTTATTTCATGTCTGAGCCTTGAAATCCTTGTGTAATGTAACACAGTAAAGCAGGCGGGCAATTAAATGCTTTGTGGATTTAGTGTAATGACGGCATACGCACCAAGTTAACAAAACCTTTAATTACATACATAATCATACGATTCATACTTGTAACTGAGTCAACAGAAAAAGGAAAAAAATATATTTTCAAAATGCACCAACCAGCTGCTTTGTTTATCTGCTCTGCTTTTTCGCCCTCCGAAGCGAGGATCTGCGCTTGTTTGTAACCCTCGGCGATGTTGATGGCCGATTCGCGTGTCCCCTCAGACTCCAGCACTGTTGCTCTCTTCTTACGCTCAGCCTCCACCTCCACAGGAAACAAAAACAGATTAGACATGTTTCGCCTTCAGGAGAACAAAACAATCCTAAAAATCACCCAATTTTCATAATCTTAAGGATATTTCATAGCCTAAATTTTGTATAATTTACACGTACAAGTGCCTTAAAGATATATCATTCTACTTAGCTTTCTTGAAATTAGATGGTAGTGAAAACAATATTATTAGTAGTGCTTTTTCAGGGTTTCTAGGGATTAAAACAGAAGTTTACACCCCAGAAAAAGTAGGGTTGTTCTGTCAAACTTGCCTCGAAACGTCTCCTTAAATAGTTAATGATATTTAAGTGACCACTACAGTTACATGTGTGTCTTACCTGCATCTGCATCGACTCTTTAACCCGAGGTGGAACCTGTATGTCTTTGATTTCGTAGCGCAGGCAGCGGATACCCCAATCATCTGATGCCTGATTGATGGAGTGGACCATGTTGGAATTAAGAGACTCCCTTTCCTTTAAAAAAAAACACAAGAGAGGCAGCAGCTATAAGGTAATTCCTCGCCTGCAAAGAAATGTAACACACAGTATGTAGTCCGGCCGCTCCTTACCCTGAATACTTTATCCAGCGTCAGTTTGCCTAGTTCTGAACGCATTGTGGTTTGTGCGAGCTGAGTCACAGCATATTCTGGATCCTCCACACCGTAACTAGCCTGGAATAACAAAACTCAGTCTCCATGAAGAGCATCTCATGAAAAAAAAAACATTATCTGGCGCCACCTCCTGGCTAGAACAATTATATGCATATTTCTGTTTTTTTTAACAGTACAAATACAAGACAAATGATCTTAATTAATATTTTATGTCAAATAGCAGTAATTTGCAGAACAAACAGGTATCTTATCTTTTCAAACAGACTAGGAGTTGATGCACAATACTCTAAATGTTTAAGCATTTATATTTCCTTCAGCATACCTTAAAAGGATCCAGTATTCTTAAATAAAGGACTCCATCAATTTGGAGCGTTACATTATCTGTGTAAAGACAAAGCAAACATAATTAGATCCAGCCATAAATTAAACCAATAACAAACATATGTTTGATATGTTATTAATTTGTTTTGAAGTTTTCTTAAAAGGAAACAGAAGAATAAAACTAACCTAGCGATACAGCTGACTGTTCAGGAACGTCGATTACAATCTCTTTAAGGCTCTGCACATAACGAACTCGGTCAAGTACGGGAATGAGGAGGTTCAATCCCTAGAAGAACAAACAAACAAAAAACAATGATGTGAAGGAGGGGGTGCTGCTTTTTTCTGTCTTTATTCAGATAAATAAATATGTGGTCACAGAGAGCGAGAAAGCAGTTTTACCGGCTCTAAGATCCGGTGAAAGCGACCCATCCTCTCAATCACCCAGGCTTCCTGCTGCGGCACAAACAGGACCACAGTGTTCATGGGTAAGCTGGAGGCCCATCGTTGCTGGCCGGGAGTCCCCCACAGCCTTGGCACAGTCCTGAAGGAGTTCTGCCAACACAGGGAATAAAACATTACTGATAAGTGTTTGTTACAAATCAGTAGATCTATCCCAAAATGCACACTTCCAATATCTCTCAGTATAACTACTATTGTTTTTATTGTACTTTATTCTTTTATATTGACACTCTTCTATTTTTACTGCCCACTTGCTGCTGCAATAATAAACATTTCCCCATCGTGAGACTAATAAAGGAATATCTTATCTTTTGATAGGAGCCAACAGTGATTGTTAAAACTGAAAATGCATAGATGATTTTTTTTTAATGCACAACTTTATCCAACAAATAAGTAATCCATAAAGTAACAAAACAAGTTCCCAACACAGTGCTGATAACAAAAAACAAAAAACAAAAAAATTTGTATTATGTAATGGATAAAAACTAAATTAATCTATGAAATGAGCGGGGGGAAAGTCAAAATAAGATAGATATAATATACTAAATATTTTTAAGAGGAAGCTAAAAACGTATCTTCAATTTAGCTTTTCTATCAGTCACTACTGTACTTCTTTTAATAGTTATATTTTTACTTGATTTTACATATTGTTTTTGACTCCTTTTACCATGTACTATTTTTATATTTATATTCCATCTTATATTACATTCATATATGTATTTCTTTCCTCCTTCTTTTTCTTTAAAACATTGTTTTATGCTCCTTAAGTGAAGCACTTGGTATATGTAATCTTTTTTGTTGTACAGCCCTTTGAGCTCCATTTATTGTATGAAAGGTGCCATACAAATCCAGTTATTATTATTATTATTAATAATAATATTATTATTAAACAACTAAAACTGTATATACATATTTTAAAACTTAAATGAATTAAATGACAAAAAAAATATAAGTAATGCAGCTGTTAGCTCTAAGTGCTAAAGCTATAATGTATTACAATGACTTATTGGCTGGTTAGTAATGCACAAACATAAAAAGGTTTACATATAACATTATTATTTATATTTAGGACGTGTTCCCATCATGATTAGCAGCTGGTTGCTATGGGCTACAAAGCTTTCATTTTCACCAGTGTGACAGAGCAGTCTCATGGTAAGGTTTCTTGGTTATGTGAGGGAGAAATATGTAACTTTACTGACATTAATGCACATGTAGGAAGTTTAAAAAAACGGGTGCTGCTGGTTAAAATAGCAAACAGCGAGGTGTAACTTCACTAGATTAAGGTTAGCAAGCAGCTAGGTGAGTTAGCTGTAATGCCTGAAGGATAGTTAGTGGGTAATAAAGAGGGTCTTTACCTTTAAAACGACGCCGCCACCCCGATACAATGCCCCTAACATGTTGAGGTAAGTGTTTAATTTCTACAAAAGGTGCCACAACAACCTCTGAACCAAGTTCATGTCATTTTTATCAGGTTTTACAACGCCGCCATTCATCACATGTTGTAGCGCCACCTACTGCTGTGGAGGACGACACTGCAAGCCGAGTGCCTCTGCCCTCTGACCAAAACTGTGTCTGAAAAGTGGAGATTAATGGAGCAATAAATCCTCTTTTATGGCAGAAATGTTGGTTTATTAAAGCAGGAAAAGCACATATTAAATTATTGATAATAATGTAAGTAGCTTGAGTGAATGACAGGGTGTGCAGGTGTGGAAATGTCTTAAAAAGGGCTTCGAAGAGTATCTAAAACGTCTTAAATTTAATTAATGCCGATTGTATGCAATTTTTGAAATGTGATTTCAGGTCAACCTGGATGGAAAATCCCCATTTCTATTATTCTACACCTCTCACCTTAAATTAATAAGTTATATTTAAGGTGTTTAATCTATCCATTTATTCATCCATTAATTTTCTTAGTTATATTGGGAATGATTGTTAGGCTTTATATTGCCAGGAAGACAAAAATTATGTAAAATTCATGTCATTAATTTCAACCCTTGTTTTTCATGCTTTGAGACTATTATGTGTTGTGTGTAAATGGTTTATAGTGAAAGTGAAGTGAACCTAATTGACATTTTTCTCCTATGGTATCATAAAATTCAAGGATAGGCTATGGTTTTGTTACATTTGAATGCAGTCCCCATAATGTGGTAATTACATTTAAGGGGCTTTATCCAACCCTCATATAAAATAAAACTGTGGCATTGTTTACTCAGTACATGAATGCTTTTAAATGCAAACACAATTTTTTTTTTTTTTAAAGAGAAGTAGGGCGCTGGATGGTGACACTGAATAAAATACTTTAATCTTGGCTGACACATATTCATTTGCACAGATTTATACACAGTAAGATTGTATTTAATCAGAAAATTCCTCCTCCTACAAATATTTATTTTTAGATTTATACTCATTTATACCCAAAGAGCTGCTTTAAAAACGTTGTTTGCTGTGGTTGCATTGTAATCATGGGGAGCATGTGTCGTATTACTTTCCACCTGCTCATATATCTCAATTTCAAATGACTGACAGTTTAGTAACCCTTTTCCAAACATTGTGATTTGCAGGCTTTCTTCACATAGATAACTGAGTGAAACCACCTCATGGGTAAGTCTAAATTCAGAATAAATGTTGTGCTTTAGTGAGTGTTAATGAGTATTTATAGTCATGCTTATTTGATTTGACAGTTTCAATATTTATTTTTTTGCATAGCAATAACATAAATGTGAATCCTTTGCAGCATGAAAGAAAATTCAATACTTTGTTTGAGCGGAAGAAAATAATGAAGCCAGTAGGGCCTTTGAAGAGCAACAAAGCAGATTATCTAATGTCTCTGCAACATTTAAATTCTTATATTTAAAACATTGATAAGAAATGCACATGAATGTTATACATCTTTCGATAGAGGGGGGTAAACATATAAAGCATTATTATTTCTGTTATAACAAATGAGCCAGAGTGCATTTATTCATACAGAAATGCACTTTTTAAAATAACAAATATAAACTACTTTTTTATATGAAAGTATATAATAATAATAACAATTATAATTATTATGATAATATATTATATATCTTTTCAAGGTACTCAAAGACACATCATATCAACCCTAATGATGGTATATGGTCACTTACTTATATCTCATTGTTTATGACAGTGAGATGAAGGGGGGGATAGCATTTTTACATTTCAAAATATGGAGCTGAAATGTGGTAAAACTGAGATCTTGCCAAAGATTTTAAGTTTGTCCTGAATGACAAAATTATTGTGACTTCTTTTTCTTATTCATACATGTTGTGTTCATTGTTTTGCAGCAGCGTATGTGAGGACGTCTGCAGCTGAAGCTGTCGAGAGACCCTGCTGCTCACTACATGCTTAACACACAGTGAGTCTGACCAAAGAGCACATGCACATATACAAACACAAGCGACACAGGGAACACCAAACACAGATCATTTCAGCCCTGTCTACAGGATGTTGAGCTCCTGGGAGCGAGACTGCAGTATTCTGAGTGTTATGATGAGTTTGATAGCTTTTCTAAACCAGGTATAGAACAGAGCGTAGATCAGGGGGTTCACACTGGAGTTCATCAACATCAGCCATGACAACACACTGAAGTATGACGAGCTAGTGGAGGTGTCTTGACCTGCCAGAGCAGGGTAGTAATACGGGCAGGAACACATCAGAAACACAACTATCAAAATACCAAGAGTCCTGGCTGCTTTCCTCTCTGATCTTTTAGCAGTCAGAGCTGCTCTCATCTTGGTGGCAGCAGTCTGTGAGTAAATGACACGCATTTGAGTAACAGCAACTATAAACACCCTCATATACAGCACAGCCATGACAGTACAGGGCCCGACAAAGGTAACAAAGATGTCAACAGTTCCTGAGATGTGGCTGATGACCACCACACACTCTCCATGGCAGGAGTTGAATCTGTCTGGCTGCCCTATGTGTCCCATTAGTATCAGTCCATTGTAGAGAAGAGAACAAGCCCAACACAGACAGATTGAAATTTTAACTCTGTTCAGGGTGACTTTAGTGGAATAGAGCAGTGGGTCACAGATAGCTAGATATCGGTCTATGGATATGAGCACCATGTGGCCCAAAGAGGCAGAGAGCATACAATAAGCAACATAAGGAGTCAGAGCACACATCAGACTCCCCAGCAGCCAGCACTTCTCTATGTAGCGCAGGCCTTCAATAGGCATCACCAGCAGCCCCACCACCAGGTCGGACACAGCTAGAGACAGGAGCAGGATGTTGGTCGGAGTGTGGAGCTGCTGGAAGTGAGAGATGGAGATGATGACGAGCAGGTTGAGCGTGACAGTGAGCAGAGAGACGAAGGCCAGCAGGGTGTAAAGGACTGCAGACTCAGAATGAGGGAGCGGCAGACGCCTGCAGGAGGAGTTGAAGTCAGGGAAGCAGAGTGGGGGGCCACCACTGCCATCCATCAGCAAAGAGGGGGAAAAGATGCAAGTCCCCAACAGACAGTTAATTTATCCTCCTCTAACACGCCACCACCCTCTCTTCTTTCCAAACATCACCTGACAGCAGTGATGCAACTTCTCTCAGAAATCATCATCTTCATCACTTCACCCTCTGGCCTATTTTTCTAGTGAAAGATTTGCTTTAGTACACATGAACAAAAGTCTAAAAGTGAAAAATAAGTATACAGGTTTGTCTCAGTTGACATAACATGTATATTCAAAAAAATGGTGTGGGGTTTTTTGTGTAGTAAACAGAATAACATGAACACTTTAAGATATAATTGAGGTTTGAGGTTTCAGTCCCTTCACAGTGAGTGAGCTTTAATCTGACTCATGATTTTAAAAACGTGGTAGATTTGGTGGTGGTGTGCTTTAAGATGTAGCAGAAGAAGGATTTAAGAATATTTGTAGGTGTATTGTTGTTTATACTGTACAAAGGTGCAGTAAGCATCTTTTGGAGTGTAATGTATTCTCTATTATTAGGACTCTTGTTGTGCCTCCATGTAACTACAGCCAGAACATGTATGTCTTATGGTTGGGTCAAGAAAGTGTTACTTTTTTTTTTTAGCAAATGTGTCCCTCAGAGTTAATTATTTTTCATATTCCTTTCTAAAAATGTGTCCTGTAAAAGTAGTTTTCTTTTATTGTTTTCCACAGTTGTTATTTGTCTTGATTAAGGGGAGGACAGCAGTAATAGTTTGGCCTGAAGGACGGGAATGTGTGTTTTATTCTTTTCCTCTTACTCAGATTTTTCCAGTTTGAATGACTGTTTTTTTTGTCATTAACAGGCCTGCTTCACACAGACATTTGGGTGTGGCTGCTTTGTGGGTAAGTTTAGATACTAAAAGAAAACATCCAGAAAAGATATATAAATGTGGAGTGCTTAACTTAGTTGATTATGACTTTTTCATTTTTGTGGGACAAATCATGCCATTTGTTACATTTAGATTTTGGAAAATACAAAGTTTTTGTGTTTGTTTTTAAAAACGGTCTGCACCAAGGCAAGAAATGAAAACTGCAGGCATTTTGCATTTAACAACTTTGTTACAGTACAATAAATAAGTCATGGGAGAAAATACAACACACTGATTTAATTAAGCTATGTTTAATAACACAACTGGCTTCATAATAGGCTTCAAATGAAATGCTAAATAATGTTACAATTGGTAGTGTAAAGCTCAGAGACTTTAAAGCCTTCATCTTGAAATGATGCTGAAAATAAAGTCAACTCAAGTAGTAAAGAAGCAGAGAAACTAACAAGGTCAGCAGGGCCACTGAGGAGAAAAAAGAAGACAGTCTACTCTGTTTAATTCAAATCTATGAAGGTGTTATATAATATAAGTTATTATATCCAAATGTATCATCATGCATTATTTTAAAAACATTTTAGATATGCCTATGATTGGTATACATCATGTCTGTGCTCATATTTATCAAAACTCAGTGAACACAAATGACCATTCTGTCTTATATTGACTGACTAATAATATATTTATACATAATGTACTATAAGTACAATACTGTTTCTATCGTATTTGAACAGTGACACATTTTTATTGCTCAGGCTTTGTGCTCCAGTGAATTGGCTTTAAAATGTATGAATGAATGAATGACTATGAGGTCAAAATGCTGACCATCAAATGTAAGTGTTTCAGGGTGTTCACATCTATTTAGGATCAAAAGACTTTTTAGAATTTTGGACCATTGCAGCAATGAAATGGTGGATTTAACACCCAAAAGTGAGTAATTGTGCACTGTCACATTAATCTTAGTTATAAATGTCACAGAGCATATACAGAGGTGAGAACATGTTTCACAGATCATTTCAGCCCTGTCTACAGGATGTTGAGCTCCTGGGAGCGAGACTGCAGTATTCTGAGTGTTATGATGAGTTTGATAGCTTTTCTAAACCAGGTATAGAACAGAGCGTAGATCAGGGGGTTCACAGTGGAGTTCATCAACGTGAACCATGACAACACACTGAAGTATGACAAGCTATTGGAGTTGTCTTGACCTGCCAGAGCAGGGTAGTAATACGGGCAGAAACACATCAGAAACACAACTATCAAAATACCAAGAGTCCTGGCTGCTTTCCTCTCTGATCTTTTAGCAGTCAGAGCCGCTCTCATCTTGGTGGCAGCAGTCTGTGAGTAAATGACACGCATCTGAGTAACAGCAACTACAAACACCCTCATATAGAGCACAACCATGACAGTACAGGGCCCCAAAAATGCAATAAAGATGTCAACAGTTCCTGAGATGTGGCTGATGACCACCACACACTCTCTGTGGCAGGAGTTGAACCTGTCTGGCTGCCCTATGTGTCCCATTAGTATCAGTCCATTGTAGAGAAGAGAACAAGCCCAACACAGACAGATTGAAATTTTAACTCTGTTCAGGGTGACTTTAGTGGAATAGAGCAGTGGGTCACAGATAGCTAGATATCGGTCTATGGATATGAGCACCATGTGGCCCAAAGAGGCAGAGAGCATACAATAAGCAACATAAGGAGTCAGAGCACACATCAGACTCCCCAGCAGCCAGCACCTCTCTATGTAGCGCAGGCCTTCAATAGGCATCACCAGCAGCCCCACCACCAGGTCGGACACGGCTAGAGACAGGAGCAGGATGTTGGTCGGAGTGTGGAGCTGCTGGAAGTGAGAGATGGAGATGATGACGAGCAGGTTGAGCGTGACAGTGAGCAGAGAGACGAAGGCCAGCAGGGTGTAAAGGACTGCAGACTCAGAGTGAGGGAGCGGCGGACGCCTGCAGGAGGAGTTGAAGTCAGGGAAGCAGAGTGGGGGGCCACCACTGCCATCCATAAGCAAAGGGGGGAAAAAGATGCAAGTCCCCACCAGACAGTTCATTTATCCTCCTCTAGCGCGCCACCACCCTCTTTTCTTTCCAAACATCACCTGACAGCAGTGATGCAACTTCTCTCAGAAATCATCATCTTCATCACTTCACCCTCTGGCCTATTTTTATATTGAAAGATTTGCTTTAGTACACATGAACAAAAGTTTAAAAGTGAAAAATAAGTATACAGGTTTGTCTCAGTTGACATAACGTGTATTCAAAAAAATGGTGTGAGGTTTTTTGTGTAGTAAACAGAATAACATGAATACTTTAAGATATAATTGAGGTTTGAGGTTTCAGTCCCTTCACAGTGAGTGAGCTTTAATCTGACTCATGATTTTAAAAACGTGGTAGATTTGGTGGTGGTGTGCTTTAAGATGTAGCAGAAGAAGGATTTAAGAATATTTGTAGGTGTATTGTTGTTTATACTGTACAAAGGTGCAGTAAGCATCTTTTGGAGTGTAATGTATTCTCTATTATTAGGACTCTTGTTGTGCCTCCATGTAACTACAGCCAGAACATGTATGTCTTATGGTTGGGTCAAGAAAGTGTTACTTTTTTTTTTTAGCAAATGTGTCCCTCAGAGTTAATTATTTTTCATATTCCTTTCTAAAAATGTGTCCTGTAAAAGTAGTTTTCTTTTATTGTTTTCCACAGTTGTTATTTGTCTTGATTAAGGGGAGGACAGCAGTAATAGTTTGGCCTGAAGGACGGGAATGTGTGTTTTATTCTTTTCCTCTTATTCAGATTTTTCCAGTTTGAATGACTGTTTTTTTTTTGTCATTAACAGGCCTGCTTCACACAGACATTTGGGTGTGGCTGCATTGTGGGTAAGTTTAGATGCTAAAAGAAAAAATCCAGAAAAGATATATAAATGTGGAGTGCTTAACTTAGTCTCTTATGACTTTTTCATTTTTGTGGGACAAATCATGCCATTTGTTACATTTAGATTTTGGAAAATACAAAGTTTTTGTGTTTGTTTTTAAAAACGGTCTGCACCAAGGCAAGAAATGAAAACTGCAGGCATTTTGCATTTAACAACTTTGTTACAGTACAATAAATAAGTCATGGGAGAAAATACAACACACTGATTTAATTAAGCTATGTTTAATAACACAACTGGCTTCATAATAAGCTTCAAATGAAATGCTAAATAATGTTACAATTGGTAGTGTAAAGCTCAGAGACTTTAAAGCCTTCATCTTGAAATGATGCTGAAAATAAAGTCAACTCAAGTAGTAAAGAAGCAGAGAAACTAACAAGGTCAGCAGGGCCACTGAGGAGAAAAAGACGACAGTCTACTCTGTTTAATTCAAATCTATGAAGGTTTTATATAATATAAGTTATTATATCCAAATGTATCATCATGCATTATTTTAAAAACATTTTAGATATGCCTATGATTGGTATACATCATGTCTGTGCTCATATTTATCTAAACTCAGTGAACACAAATGACCATTCTGTCTTATATTGACTGACTAATAATATATTTATACATAATGTACTATAAGTACTATACTGTTTCTATCATATTTGAACAGTGACACATTTTTATTGCTCAGGCTTTGTGCTCCAGTGAATTGGCTTTAAAATGTATGAATGAATGAATGACTATGAGGTCAAAATGCTGACCATCAAATGTAAGTGTTTCAGGGTGTTCACATCTATTTAGGATCAAAAGACTTTTTAGAATTTTGGACCATTGCAGCAATGAAATGGTGGATTTAACACCCAAAAGTGAGTAATTGTGCACTGCAGTGTATAGCTGACATAATAATGTGTCACTGAGATGACTTTGTGACCATAATGTACATGTAGATACAAGTGAGCAATGATTCAGTATTATCCTTTTCTATGTTTTGTCTTTCTTATGACAGTGAAAGCAACACATGATACACTGAGAGTGTATAGAAGAAATCAGATAGAAGGCTAAATTGTGAAGATACACTTTTCTAAATCATAGAAATCCACTGTCACATTAATCTTAGTCATAAATGTCACAGAGCATATACAGAGGTGAGAACATGTTTCACAGATAATTTCAACCCTGTCTACAGGATGTTGAGCTCCTGGGAGCGAGACTGCAGTATTCTGAGTGTTATGATGAGTTTGATAGCTTTTCTAAACCAGGTATAGAACAGAGCGTAGATGAGGGGGTTCACAGTGGAGTTCATCAAGGTGAACCATGACAACACACTGAAGTATGACGAGCTAGTGGAGGTGTCTTGACCTGCCAGAGCAGGGTAGTAATACGGGCAGAAACACATCAGAAACACAACTATCAAAATACCAAGAGTCCTGGCTGCTTTCCTCTCTGATCTTTTAGCAGTCAGAGCCGCTCTCATCTTGGTGGCAGCAGTCTGTGAGTAAATGACACGCATTTGAGTAACAGCAACTATAAACACCCTCATATACAGCACAGTTATGATAGTACAGGGCCCCAAAAATGCAACAAAGAGGTCAACAGTTCCTGAGATGTGGCTGATGACCACCACACACTCTCCATGGCAGGAGTTGAATCTGTCTGGCTGCACTATGTGTCCCATTAGAATCAGTCCATTGTAGAGAAGAGAACAAGCCCAACACAGACAGATTGAAATTTTAACTCTGTTCAGGGTGACTTTAGTGGAATAGAGCAGTGGGTCACAGATAGCTAGATATCGGTCTATGGATATGAGCACCATGTGGCCCAACGAGGCAGAGAGCATACAATAAGCAACATAAGGAGTCAGAGCACACATCAGACTCCCCAGCAGCCAGCACCTCTCTATGTAACGCAGGCCTTCAATAGGCATCACCAGCAGCCCCACCACCAGGTCGGACACGGCTAGAGACAGGAGCAGGATGTTGGTCGGAGTGTGGAGCTGCTGGAAGTGAGAGATGGAGATGATGACGAGCAGGTTGAGCGTGACCGTGAGCAGAGAGACGAAGGCCAGCAGGGTGTAAAGGACTGCAGACTCAGAGTGAGGGAGCGGCAGACGCCTGCAAGAGGAGTTGAAGTCAGGGAAGCAGAGTGGGGGGCCACCACTGCCATCCATAAGCAAAGGGGGGAAAAAGATGAAAGTCCCCACCAGACAGTTCATTTATCCTCCTCTAACACGCCACCACCCTCTCCTCTTTCCAAACATCACCTGACAGCAGTGATGCAACTTCTCTCAGAAATCCTCATCTTCATCACTTCACCCTCTGGCCTATTTTTATATTGAAAGATTTGCTTTAGTACACATGAACAAAAGTCTAAAAGTGAAAAATAAGTATACAGGTTTGTCTCAGTTGACATAACATGTGTATTCAAAAAATG
This sequence comes from Scomber scombrus, assembly GCF_963691925.1. Taxonomy (NCBI): domain Eukaryota; kingdom Metazoa; phylum Chordata; class Actinopteri; order Scombriformes; family Scombridae; genus Scomber; species Scomber scombrus. The sequence goes on along the minus strand of NC_084993.1, from coordinate 7,036,083 downwards.
GTGTGGGTTTTTTTGTGTAGTAAACAGAATAACATGAACACTTTAAGATATAATTGAGGTTTGAGGTTTCAGTCCCTTCACAGTGAGTGAGCTTTAATCTGACTCATGATTTTAAAAACGTGGTAGATTTGGTGGTGGTGTGCTTTAAGATGTAGCAGAAGAAGGATTTAAGAATATTTGTAGGTGTATTGTTGTTTATACTGTACAAAGGTGCAGTAAGCATCTTTTGGAGTGTAATGTATTCTCTATTATTAGGACTCTTGTTGTGCCTCCATGTAACTACAGCCAGAACATGTATGTCTTATGGTTGGGTCAAGAAAGTGTTACTTTTTTTTTTAGCAATGTGTCCCTCAGAGTTAATTATTTTTCATATTCCTTTCTAAAAATGTGTCCTGTAAAAGTAGTTTTCTTTTATTGTTTTCCACAGTTGTTATTTGTCTTGATTAAGGGGAGGACAGCAGTAATAGTTTGGCCTGAAGGACGGGAATGTGTGTTTTATTCTTTTCCTCTTATTCAGATTTTTCCAGTTTGAATGACTGTTTTTTTTTTGTCATTAACAGGCCTGCTTCACACAGACATTTGGGTGTGGCTGCTTTGTGGGTAAGTTTAGATGCTAAAAGAAAACATCCAGAAAAGATATATAAATGTGGAGTGCTTAACTTAGTCTCTTATGACTTTTTCATTATGTGGGACAAATCATGCCATTTGTTACATTTAGATTTTGGAAAATACAAAGTTTTTGTGTTTGTTTTTAAAAACGGTCTGCACCAAGACAAGAAATGAAAACTGCAGGCATTTTGCATTTAACAACTTTGTTACAGTACAATAAATAAGTCATGGGAGAAAATACAACACACTGATTTAATTAAGCTATGTTTAATAACACAACTGGCTTCATAATAGGCTTCAAATGAAATGCTAAATAATGGTACAATTGGTAGTGTAAAGCTCAGAGACTTTAAAGCCTTCATCTTGAAATGATGCTGAAAATAAAGTCAACTCAAGTAGTAAAGAAGCAGAGAAACTAACAAGGTCAGCAGGGCCACTGAGGAGAAAAAAGACGACAGTCTACTCTGTTTAATTCAAATCTATGAAGGTGTTATATAATATAAGTTATTATATCCAAATGTATCATCATGCATTATTTTAAAAACATTTTAGATATGCCTATGATTGGTATACATCATGTCTGTGCTCATATTTATCAAAACTCAGTGAACACAAATGACCATTCTGTCTTATATTGACTGACTAATAATATATTTATACATAATGTACTATAAGTACTATACTGTTTCTATCGTATTTGAACAGTGACACATTTTTATTGCTCAGGCTTTGTGCTCCAGTGAATTGGCTTTAAAATGTATGAATGAATGAATGACTATGAGGTCAAAATGCTGACCATCAAATGTAAGTGTTTCAGGGTGTTCACATCTATTTAGGATCAACAGACTTTTTAGAATTTTGGACCATTGCAGCAATGAAATGGTGGATTTAACACCCAAAAGTGAGTAATTGTGCACTGTCACATTAATCTTAGTCATAAATGTCACAGAGCATATACAGAGGTGAGAACATGTTTCACAGATCATTTCAGCCCTGTCTACAGGATGTTGAGCTCCTGGGAGCGAGACTGCAGTATTCTGAGTGTTATGATGAGTTTGATAGCTTTTCTAAACCAGGTATAGAACAGAGCGTAGATCAGGGGGTTCACAGTGGAGTTCATCAACGTGAACCATGACAACACACTGAAGTATGACAAGCTATTGGAGTTGTCTTGACCTGCCAGAGCAGGGTAGTAATACGGGCAGAAACACATCAGAAACACAACTATCAAAATACCAAGAGTCCTGGCTGCTTTCCTCTCTGATCTTTTAGCAGTCAGAGCCGCTCTCATCTTGGTGGCAGCAGTCTGTGAGTAAATGACACGCATCTGAGTAACAGCAACTACAAACACCCTCATATAGAGCACAACCATGACAGTACAGGGCCCCAAAAATGCAATAAAGATGTCAACAGTTCCTGAGATGTGGCTGATGACCACCACACACTCTCTGTGGCAGGAGTTGAACCTGTCTGGCTGCCCTATGTGTCCCATTAGTATCAGTCCATTGTAGAGAAGAGAACAAGCCCAACACAGACAGATTGAAATTTTAACTCTGTTCAGGGTGACTTTAGTGGAATAGAGCAGTGGGTCACAGATAGCTAGATATCGGTCTATGGATATGAGCACCATGTGGCCCAAAGAGGCAGAGAGCATACAATAAGCAACATAAGGAGTCAGAGCACACATCAGACTCCCCAGCAGCCAGCACTTCTCTATGTAGCGCAGGCCTTCAATAGGCATCACCAGCAGCCCCACCACCAGGTCGGACACGGCTAGAGACAGGAGCAGGATGTTGGTCGGAGTGTGGAGCTGCTGGAAGTGAGAGATGGAGATGATGACGAGCAGGTTGAGCGTGACAGTGAGCAGAGAGACGAAGGCCAGCAGGGTGTAAAGGACTGCAGACTCAGAGTGAGGGAGCGGCAGACGCCTGCAAGAGGAGTTGAAGTCAGGGAAGCAGAGTGGGGGGCCACCACTGCCATCCATAAGCAAAGGGGGGAAAAAGATGCAAGTCCCCACCAGACAGTTCATTTATCCTCCTCTAACACGCCACCACCCTCTTTTCTTTCCAAACATCACCTGACAGCAGTGATGCAACTTCTCTCAGAAATCATCATCTTCATCACTTCACCCTCTGGCCTATTTTTATATTGAAAGATTTGCTTTAGTACACATGAACAAAAGTCTAAAAGTGAAAAATAAGTATACAGGTTTGTCTCAGTTGACATAACGTGTATTCAAAAAAATGGTGTGGGGTTTTTTGTGTAGTAAACAGAATAACACGAACACTTTAAGATATAATTGAGGTTTGAGGTTTCAGTCCCTTCACAGTGAGTGAGCTTTAGTCTGACTTATGATTTTAAAAATGTTGGTAAATTTGGTGGTGGTGTGCTTTAAGATGTAGCAGAAGAAGGATTTAAGAATATTTGTAGGTGTATTGTTGTTTATACTGTACAAAGGTGCAGTAAGCATCTTTTGGAGTGTAATGTATTCTCTATTATTAGGACTCTTGTTGTGCCTCCATGTAACTACAGCCAGAACATGTATGTCTTATGGTTGGGTCAAGAAAGTGTTACTTTTTTTTTTTAGCAAATGTGTCCCTCAGAGTTAATTATTTTTCATATTCCTTTCTAAAAATGTGTCCTGTAAAAGTAGTTTTCTTTTATTGTTTTCCACAGTTGTTATTTGTCTTGATTAAGGGGAGGACAGCATTAATAGTTTGGCCTGAAGGACGGGAATGTGTGTTTTATTCTTTTCCTCTTATTCAGATTTTTCCAGTTTGAATGACTGTTTTTTTTTGTCATTAACAGGCCTGCTTCACACAGACATTTGGGTGTGGCTGCTTTGTGGGTAAGTTTAGATACTAAAAGAAAACATCCAGAAAAGATATATAAATGTGGAGTGCTTAACTTAGTTGCTTATGACTTTTTCATTATGTGGGACAAATCATGCCATTTGTTACATTTAGATTTTGGAAAATACAAAGTTTTTGTGTTTGTTTTTAAAAACGGTCTGCACCAAGGCAAGAAATGAAAACTGCAGGCATTTTGCATTTAACAACTTTGTTACAGTACAATAAATAAGTCATGGGAGAAAATACAACACACTGATTTAATTAAGCTATGTTTAATAACACAACTGGCTTCATAATAGGCTTCAAATGAAATGCTAAATAATGTTACAATTGGTAGTGTAAAGCTCAGAGACTTTAAAGCCTTCATCTTGAAATGATGCTGAAAATAAAGTCAACTCAAGTAGTAAAGAAGCAGAGAAACTAACAAGGTCAGCAGGGCCACTGAGGAGAAAAAAGAAGACAGTCTACTCTGTTTAATTCAAATCTATGAAGGTGTTATATAATATAAGTTATTATATCCAAATGTATCATCATGCATTATTTTAAAAACATTTTAGATATGCCTATGATTGGTATACATCATGTCTGTGCTCATATTTATCAAAACTCAGTGAACACAAATGACCATTCTGTCTTATATTGACTGACTAATAATATATTTATACATAATGTACTATAAGTACTATACTGTTTCTATCATATTTGAACAGTGACACATTTTTATTGCTCAGGCTTTGTGCTCCAGTGAATTGGCTTTAAAATGTATGAATGAATGAATGACTATGAGGTCAAAATGCTGACCATCAAATGTAAGTGTTTCAGGGTGTTCACATCTATTTAGGATCAAAAGACTTTTTAGAATTTTGGACCATTGCAGCAATGAAATGGTGGATTTAACACCCAAAAGTGAGTAATTGTGCACTGCAGTGTATAGCTGACATAATAATGTGTCACTGAGATGACTTTGTGACCATAATGTACATGTAGATACAAGTGAGCAATGATTCAGTATTATCCTTTTCTATGTTTTGTCTTTCTTATGACAGTGAAAGCAACACATGATACACTGAGAGTGTATAGAAGAAATCAGATAGAAGGCTAAATTGTGAAGATACACTTTTCTAAATCATAGAAATCCACTGTCACATTAATCTTAGTCATAAATGTCACAGAGCATATACAGAGGTGAGAACATGTTTCACAGATAATTTCAACCCTGTCTACAGGATGTTGAGCTCCTGGGAGCGAGACTGCAGTATTCTGAGTGTTATGATGAGTTTGATAGCTTTTCTAAACCAGGTATAGAACAGAGCGTAGATGAGGGGGTTCACAGTGGAGTTCATCAACGTGAACCATGACAACACACTGAAGTATGACGAGCTAGTGGAGGTGTCTTGACCTGCCAGAGCAGGGTAGTAATACGGGCAGAAACACATCAGAAACACAACTATCAAAATACCAAGAGTCCTGGCTGCTTTCCTCTCTGATCTTTTAGCAGTCAGAGCTGCTCTCATCTTGGTGGCAGCAGTCTGTGAGTAAATGACACGCATTTGAGTAACAGCAACTATAAACACCCTCATATACAGCACAGTTATGATAGTACAGGGCCCCAAAAATGCAACAAAGAGGTCAACAGTTCCTGAGATGTGGCTGATGACCACCACACACTCTCCGTGGCAGGAGTTGAACCTGTCTGGCTGCACTATGTGTCCCATTAGAATCAGTCCATTGTAGAGAAGAGAACAAGCCCAACACAGACAGATACAGATTTTAACTCTGTTCAGGGTGACTTTAGTGGAATAGAGCAGTGGGTCACAGATAGCTAGATATCGGTCTATGGATATGAGCACCATGTGGCCCAAAGAGGCAGAGAGCATACAATAACCGACATAAGGAGTCAGAGCACACATCAGACTCCCCAGCAGCCAGCACTTCTCTATGTAGCGCAGGCCTTCAATAGGCATCACCAGCAGCCCCACCACCAGGTCGGACACGGCTAGAGACAGGAGCAGGATGTTGGTCGGAGTGTGGAGCTGCTGGAAGTGAGAGATGGAGATGATGACGAGCAGGTTGAGCGTGACAGTGAGCAGAGAGACGAAGGCCAGCAGGGTGTAAAGGACTGCAGACTCAGAGTGAGGGAGCGGCAGACGCCTGCAGGAGGAGTTGAAGTCAGGGAAGCAGAGTGGGGGGCCACCACTGCCATCCATAAGCAAAGGGGGGGAAAAGATGAAAGTCCCCAACAGACAGTTCATTTATCCTCCTCTAACGCGCCACCACCCTCTCTTCTTTCCAAACATCACCTGACAGCAGTGATGCAACTTCTCTCAGAAATCATCATCTTCATCACTTCACCCTCTGGCCTATTTTTATATTGAAAGATTTGCTTTAGTACACATGAACAAAAGTCTAAAAGTGAAAAATAAGTATACAGGTTTGTCTCAGTTGACATAACATGTGTATTCAAAAAAATGGTGTGGGTTTTTTTGTGTAGTAGACAGAATAACACGAACACTTTAAGATATAATTGAGGTTTGAGGTTTCAGTCCCTTCACAGTGAGTGAGCTTTAATCTGACTCATGATTTTAAAAACGTGGTAGATTTGGTGGTGGTGTGCTTTAAGATGTAGCAGAAGAAGGATTTAAGAATATTTGTAGGTGTATTGTTGTTTATACTGTACAAAGGTGCAGTAAGCATCTTTTGGAGTGTAATGTATTCTCTATTATTAGGACTCTTGTTGTGCCTCCATGTAACTACAGCCAGAACATGTATGTCTTATGGTTGGGTCAAGAAAGTGTTACTTTTTTTTTTAGCAAATGTGTCCCTCAGAGTTAATTATTTTTCATATTCCTTTCTAAAAATGTGTCCTGTAAAAGTAGTTTTCTTTTATTGTTTTCCACAGTTGTTATTTGTCTTGATTAAGGGGAGGACAGCAGTAATAGTTTGGCCTGAAGGACGGGAATGTGTGTTTTATTCTTTTCCTCTTATTCAGATTTTTCCAGTTTGAATGACTGTTTTTTTTTTGTCATTAACAGGCCTGCTTCACACAGACATTTGGGTGTGGCTGCATTGTGGGTAAGTTTAGATACTAAAAGAAAACATCCAGAAAAGATATATAAATGTGGAGTGCTTAACTTAGTTGCTTATGACTTTTTCATTATGTGGGACAAATCATGCCATTTGTTACATTTAGATTTTGGAAAATACAAAGTTTTTGTGTTTGTTTTTAAAAACGGTCTGCACCAAGGCAAGAAATGAAAACTGCAGGCATTTTGCATTTAACAACTTTGTTATAGTACAATAAATAAGTCATGGGAGAAAATACAACACACTGATTTAATTAAGCTATGTTTAATAACACAACTGGCTTCATAATAGGCTTCAAATGAAATGCTAAATAATGTTACAATTGGTAGTGTAAAGCTCAGAGACTTTAAAGCCTTCATCTTGAAATGATGCTGAAAATAAAGTCAACTCAAGTAGTAAAGAAGCAGAGAAACTAACAAGGTCAGCAGGGCCACTGAGGAGAAAAAAGACGACAGTCTACTCTGTTTAATTCAAATCTATGAAGGTGTTATATAATATAAGTTATTATATCCAAATGTATCATCATGCATTATTTTAAAAACATTTTAGATATGCCAATGATTGGTATACATCATGTCTGTGCTCCTATTTATCTAAACTCAGTGAACACAAATGACCATTCTGTCTTATATTGACTGACTAATAATATATTTATACATAATGTACTATAAGTACTATACTGTTTCTATCATATTTGAACAGTGACACATTTTTATTGCTCAGGCTTTGTGCTCCAGTGAATTGGCTTTAAAATGTATGAATGAATGAATGACTATGAGGTCAAAATGCTGACCATCAAATGTAAGTGTTTCAGGGTGTTCACATCTATTTAGGATCAACAGACTTTTTAGAATTTTGGACCATTGCAGCAATGAAATGGTGGATTTAACACCCAAAAGTGAGTAATTGTGCACTGTCACATTAATCTTAGTCATAAATGTCACAGAGCATATACAGAGGTGAGAACATGTTTCACAGATAATTTCAGCCCTGTCTACAGGATGTTGAGCTCCTGGGAGCGAGACTGCAGTATTCTGAGTGTTATGATGAGTTTGATAGCTTTTCTAAACCATGTATAGAACAGAGCGTAGATGAGGGGGTTCACACAGGAGTTCATCAACATCAGCCATGACAAGACACCCAAGTATGACGAGCTAGTGGAGGTGTCTTGACCTGCCAGAGCAGGGTAGTAATACGGGCAGAAACACATCAGAAACACAACTATCAAAATACCAAGAGTCCTGGCTGCTTTCCTCTCTGATCTTTTAGCAGTCAGAGCTGCTCTCATCTTGGTGGCAGCAGTCTGTGAGTAAATGACACGCATTTGAGTAACAGCAACTACAAACACCCTCATATAGAGCACAACCATGACAGTACAGGGCCCGACAAAAGAGAAGAACAGATCTAGTGTGCCTGAGATGTGGCTGATGACCACCACACACTCTCCATGGCAGGAGTTGAATCTGTCTGGCTGCCCTATGTGTCCCATTAGTATCAGTCCATTGTAGAGAAGAGAACAAGCCCAACACAGACAGATTGAAATTTTAACTCTGTTCAGGGTGACTTTAGTGGAATAGAGCAGTGGGTCACAGATAGCTAGATATCGGTCTATGGATATGAGCACCATGTGGCCCAAAGAGGCAGAGAGCATACAATAAGCAACATAAGGAGTCAGAGCACACATCAGACTCCCCAGCAGCCAGCACCTCTCTATGTAGCGCAGGCCTTCAATAGGCATCACCAGCAGCCCCACCACCAGGTCGGACACAGCTAGAGACAGGAGCAGGGTGTTGGTCGGAGTGTGGAGCTGCTGGAAGTGAGAGATGGAGATGATGACGAGCAGGTTGAGCGTGACAGTGAGCAGAGAGACGAAGGCCAGCAGGGTGTAGAGGAGTGCAGACTCAGAGTGAGGGAGCGGCAGACGCCTGCAGGAGGAGTTGAAGTCAGGGAAGCAGAATGGGGGGCCACCTCTGCCATCCATAAGGGATGAGGGATGCACAGATGAGGTGGGGGCAAGAAAAGTGATTAAACACAGTACATGACAGTTAATTTATCTACCTCCAACTCCAACCCTCACATTTTTTCAATAAACCTAAGAGACATATGTCACCTCTTTCATCACCTTCATCACTTTTTTCATTTTCTCTGTATACATTGTCTTTATTAGTATTTCCACATTGTTTCCAGGTACCATTTTCACACAAGGTTTACCATTTAGAATTAAAGTTTATATTATTAAGTGGTGTATATTGGCTTTGTTCAACCACTTGCAGAGCTTCTTGGCCATAATCCAAATACTAGAAATGTATTAACAATAGAGCTGCAAAAACTGTTCATTAATCAATTAGTTGCCAACTACTTAATTAATCGCCAACTATTTTTATTATCTTGGATTAGTAGTTAGAATAGTTTTTTTCAGAAATAAAGTGCAAATTCTCTGCTTCCAGCTGGATGAAATGTGAACATTTTCTGGTTCCTTTCGTCTTATGTGACAGTAAACTGTATATTTTGGGGTTTTGGACTGTTGTTTGGTATAAAACAACATTTGGGGACGTCATCTTGGGCTCTGGAAACAGTGACTGAATTTTTTCACCATTCTATGGACCAAAGGGGGGGGGGGGGGGGGGCTTGCTTCTTATCTAGCACTTTAAATAATTTTGAAAGCTTGTTACAAATTAAGATAGAGGACAATTTATGAGTGACTTGCCTGCATTTTCAGTGTCATATTCATAGAGAGTCAAGGGCTTCTCACTTAATCAAAGAGCTAGAAAAAAAGACACAACATCCTGTTTTTAAGGAAATTTAATGGTTTAACTTCTCACCTTGCCTCAGTAATATACAGGTGTCAAATGTCTCCAATCTTTAGAGATCCAAAGACCTCCAGACTAGCTGAAAAGGCTGCCAACGAGGAGCCCAGCTGCAGGCCTTCTGGTTTTATCTTCTCCTCCTGCATCCTCCTTCATCATGTCATAACCCAGCTCACTGACATTATAGAACAGCTCTGCATCTCTCTGAAGGCCAAAAAACATCAGGCCATCTTCTCCTGATATATCCTGCATGAGAAAGTCAACTCCATCATGAGGAAGGTCAGAGCAAAATATGTGCAAGAAGCTTATACACACTGCAGAGGATGATGCATCTGGATGTCTCGCCTTGGCTTACTGGTCTGGGCATGATTAGCTTCTTACCTGGTGTGACAAAAACAGTGAATTTGAAAGCGCATTAAACTGGAATACGCCATGTAAATATACTTCATTAATTACTGTCTAATCATAGGGTGATGAGATATTTCATCTTTTTAGAAAAACCCCTTTCCCATTTTAAAACGACACATGAATACCCTGAATAACCCTGACGTCCAAGTTTTACACCTGCACTTAAACGCAGCATGTGTTAGTGGATCAGAGACTGTAAAAAGATAAATATAGAGGGGAGTCCTGTACAGATTAGCCATCTGTAAAAGAATCTACAAAAGAACTTACAAATATTTTAGATATTTATATGCATAGGACGCTTTTTAAAAGTAAATTGTATCCGAATATACACTTAATGTGAAAAATGTTGATATTTATTCAAGTTGCTATGTTTTTATTTGTAAAATTGTTTTACATTTGTTCAAATAGTTTGATGTTTGTGGATTGGACAATGCCTTTGTGCACACCATAAATTACCCACAAACTGTCTTAAACATTTGTTAATCTTGGTTTTATTTGTAGATGATATAACCATTTTTCACCATTTTTGAGACTCATTTCTCTCAAAAAAACAAAAAACAAAAGGTGGTTGAGTTGGAGCTGAACTGGACGAGAGTTGTAAGAGAAATTGATATCATGGTGGAGAAGATATTTGTTATTTTGAGTCCCAGAAAAAAACATCTGGTCAGATGAATCAACTATTTCATTTAAGATGGAAGAAGATGATTCCTATCAGCCAACTATGGCATTATGTGCATAATGTTTTGTACATTAATCAGAGTTGAGTTTTTCAGTGATGCATCCCTCCTCCATATAGTTAAAATGTTGCTTATGCTTATAGCTGACAGTCATTAGGTAATGTAATATATAAATTATAAAGTAATGTTTTCTGTTTGCATGGCATTAAAATATGAATTTGAGAAAATGCTCAGACCTTCTAAACGTTGTGTAGTTTGAACAAGTACAAGAAAGTTTATATTTGATGTGTTTACCTGTTCTTTTCTTTTGTATTATTATCTCAAAGTTGCATCATTAACACCTCAGATTGGCCTGGTGCCTCAGCAGTTCAAGGGTGTTACTTTAAGTCATCATGAAGCAGCGGGGGAACTGCTCTTCTCACAGCTGTATCTGTAATACAAGCATGTTTTGCTGCAGGGTGTGAAGCTATAATTGGATCTCAGAGGTATTTCTTTGATCATAGTCGCATTTGTTTGCTTGTATGATAGATGTTGCATCATTATTAGCCTCCAGCAGCATTAAGTGTCTGCTGAAGACGTGACTAATGATGTTTAAAAAAAAGTCCATCCATACAATCTGTGGAAAAATCTGGGTACAGTTTTTATTCAACGTTGAAATTACTGCCAATAATGACTCCAATTTGATATTTTTTGCTCCTCCAAAACAAATAAGCATTATGATATTAGTATAATTACTGCTCCAAAATCAATAAAGGAACATTTGCAGTTATGGTGCTTAAACGTTCTAACACCATGCCAAAGAAAATATGATTAAGAAAATATTTGTGAAGCATAAGTGGAAATCCATTTTCATAAACTTGCTTGTAATCGCTCTTGTAATCGCTCTCTTTATGTAGCTTTGAGTCCAATATGGTTTCTTAATTTTGCTGAATGGTTATTAATTAACCTTTAGTTTTATATTGTATTAAGTGGTCACTGATGTGCTCATTTGACTCCTTTCTACTTGTACAACCATTACAAGCTTTGGGGGCTAAATTGGCCTTAATGAAGCCAGCAGACCAAGGCTTCTCTTCTTATTGTAGCTGATTGTTTTATTTTCACAGCATTTTGCAGCTTCGTAAAAGCGCCACACTGTTGAATTCTCTTTCAAATTAACGAGATCAAAAAAAGAAACAACATAAATTTCTATGCACATAATATATGTTAATTATATATATAAACCATTAAGATTATATGAATTTAATTTACTCAAGCACAAAGAGTATAATGGGGTACAAACCATACAATGTTGGATTTTTTTATTTTTATGAATTTGTTCTGTAAGCACTGACATTCTCTCACATAATACATTGGAATACACAAAAAATAATATAATATAATCAGAAAGATTATTATGTCTACATGATTTCAGGGATTTGGTTGTCTCCAGTATGCAAACAGACTGTTACACTTTATTCTAGAAACTCAAAATCATCAACCAGTCTGAAGACAACGGACTGTGTGCTTTAAGATTGTGGGTTTATCATGAAGTTGGAGAGTTTTATAACATGTCAACAACTTGAAATGTTTTTTTTGGACACCTGATCCAGCTGTTTGAACTGTTTGGTGATGTCTTGATGTTGAGATTCAGATTCAACCGTGAGTCACTCAACCAGTCAAAACCAAAAACCTCAAATGAAACCTTGATTTACTTGTGTGACTCTGTAGCTCACTGTGTTTAACAGAAACACTGTATTTTAAAAGTTGTTGTTAAAGTTTAAGGTTGTGGGTTAAATCCTGAAAACTTGGATTGACAGTTTTCAAGCTTTTTAATTAACATTGTGTTTTAAAATAAAATGTAATAAACTTGATTAAATAATAAGGTGCTTAATTTATTTTAGACATTTATCAAAATTAAAAATAAATGCAGGTTAATACATCTTCACATTTTTAAGAGCAACAAACAAATTAAACCATTAAAAAGAAGCTTCAGCAGCAGGACCAGTCTGATAACCAGTAACACCAGCAGCAGTTTTACCTGGTTGTTACCTAAAGTCATGTGATGCCGGTCACATGACTGCAATGTAATCACATGACTGTCATCACTATTAAAGCAGCTGTTTGGACTCTTCACGGTAAATTTGCTTTCTTTTATACTTATTTTGACTTTATCTACAGTAACTTTACACTTTGTTTGTTGCTCTTTAATGATTGTAGTTCATATTTGTATGTATTTATCATAAACTTTGGAGTCTGAAAACTAGCTATTTTAGCTAATTCCGCTGCATTTACATTTTAATTAGAAATGTTCATGAATGTAAACTGTCCCTTTTTTTTAAATAAAAACATAATGTTAGAAGATAAATTCAAGATTCAAGAACTTTATTTAGCCATTTGTGCTTGCACACATAGGAATTTTTGTGCGGTTTGTTCAGAGTCAAGACAAAATTTAAAAAGACACACAAGAAGGACACATTCATAAAACACATACACATACTCTACACATAAAAAAAAGTGCATAAAAACCCTGTGTAAAGGGAAAGTTTGAGCATTGTTGTAAGCGTAGGTATATTGCACAGGCCCAGAAGACAATATAAATATAATAAAATAAATATGGTATGATATAATGTGAGGTAGTTCATTTTATTTTGGCCAAGAGTCTCACTGTGGCAGGGTAGCTACCTGGCATGTACTATCATGAAGTTAAACTTTCACACACCCATATAAACATATAATAAATATTACATTAATATTTACATAAAACCACTACCAAATATAAATCCATTATCAATAAATATATACACACCAAAACCATCCTAATAAATACCCATACATAATTTACATAAAAAACATAAGCAAAAACAAGCAACTAAACTCCCCTCTACCCTCTTCCCACTTGGTACCTCCCTCGCCGAACTAATGGAACTAATAAAAGGTGCCCGAACACCTGGTCTCTGGTTTGACCGAACACCTTGGGAGGAAGAGAGGCGGCAGAGGTAAGATAAGACAATTAAATTATTGGGTTGTTTAAACTGAGTCTCACTTTCTGCTTTTACCACACTTAAGTGCTGCAATGACTGGACAACCAATGCACTTTTTTTTTTAATGTTGTCAGGTGAACATTGGTGGAATAGCAAAACAGACTTCACACAAACATTTTAAAATTACCTCGCGCTCTTTCAACTTTTATATTACATGCCAACATGTGTTTTTACAATGTATTCTTTCAATTTACCATTATCATTCATGATACATATAAACTAGTGACGGCGGTCCGTTGTAAATAAATAAATAAAATAGACCTTTTTATTTCTGTAATGTGTTGTATTAGCTCAAAAATTAAAAAAAAAAAAATGAATTCACTGCAAACTGTTTAGGGTAATTGTACAAATTTTAAGTGTGCCTTCCTTAAACACTGTAATGCTCATGTTGAATTTTAGTCAGATAATTTGTCAGCTGTCTCTTAATCCGCGGGACGTCATGCACCTGCGCAAGACCGAACTGGACAAGTCCGCCATTTTTTTATAATCCCGCGCTGTGAGATAAATTTTTTAGAAGTTGTTTACTTACAGCATGCATACATTTGGCAGTTTAAGCAGCGAAAGAAAGCAACATCTTATTATTCTTTTGTTAATTTGTTGTGGTACGCTGGTGAATATACTTGCGCTGGCGTGCAGTAAGTTTCCACCATGCTGCCTTATGTTACTTATGTGACCTGACCTCCAAAGACAAAACAAATGAAGAGCATATTATAGTCTTGTGTTTTTCTTTTAAGTTTGGAGATAAAAATGACTCATGATTTGTAACAGTTTCTTTCTGTTGATAAATACAGATTTTAGTTTAAATTTGAATCCAAACAAGGCAGCAAGACATACTGTACTATCTGTGGATGTAACGTGCTAAGTTGCTCCTTACCTACTTACCTACTTAACATTTTAACATGCAATCACCCCTTATAGTACAAAGAAATCGAAAATAAAAGCTCAATTCTCCCTCTCACCAAAATGAACAAACCAAAAGTTGTATTGGGTGTTTTGTATATTATGGTCTGAAAAACCATGTTTAATTTAATGCCTGTAATGTTAGGTAACTGATAAGTTGTTCTGATATTTTACTCAGGCTGCAACCTTTTTTACAAATTCTATCTAACTTTTCACTCTACTACTCAAAAGTATATCAAACAAGTGGTCATTGTGCAACGTCAGTGTTTTGTGGTTAACAGTCATTAGTGTGACATTGATCATTGCGGTTTGATGTTTTTTTCTAGTCAGAAAGGACAAAAAACACTATAATCTGACTTAAACAGTCATTTCATGTTTTTGCAGATCTGTGCAGAGTTTCACAGAGTGTGGAACATCAACCTGGAGAAGTGCTTCTACACTGAGCTGGACCGACATGCACCTTGTCTTTAGAGCTTGTTCAGGAGGAAAGCTGCACGCACAGGAAAAGAAGCCAATGTCATCAGTCAAGTCTTCAAGATTTATGACCTCCAGGTTAGTTGGTTTCTGGGTGCTTGATCAGGGCCTGAAATTCATATTTTTAAATAGGGGGGAATTCCCTCCTTAAATGCTTCATATAGGGGGGATTTTACTTTGTCGGGGGGGACTGTAGGTCGCACCTTGTCGTATTCTTACCACATATTGTATTTTGTCACTTTCCTTCAATTTAAGATATTCTCTGAACTATATTATATAATAATTAGTTATTTAGTATACACAGTTTTATTCTCTAAACTAGAGTTACCTGCAACTTCATTAGGAACACATGTGCAATATAATTCAATCCAATACAACAGCTTTGCTATAAATTCAGCTTTTTTTGAAGTTTATACATTTTCAGTTTTTGTTGACATTTTCAAAAAAGTGATAATTCTACTTTGTTTATTACTGAGGTCGTACAAAGTGGCGGTGGTGTACTTGGGTGCATTACATTGAATGATGTTCTTAATATTTTGCCCTCCTTATGTATTTTTAATGGAGTGGACAAAATATTAGGAACACCTTTCAATATAATGCACTCTAATACACCACAATCACTCAATAATAAACATAAAGCAGAATTTTCACCTTCTTGTCAAAAAATGTATAAGCTTCATAAATGTAGAATTTATAGCAGAGCTGCTGTATTGGATGAAATTAGATTGCACAGGTTAGGCCAGTGAGTCTATCTTATATATATATATATATATATAATATTCAGTTTCAGTAGCATTAGCATCACAATTTTGTTGAATCTGCCTCACTCTCTCTCTTCAGGTCTGTTGAATGAGAAACATGTGAGTGAATTAAAATTGATGTTTTGTAACATCAGCTGATAAAACGTGCAGCACCGCAGCATTTTACACATCGGGCCGCTAATATCACCTGTTTAGTTGGAGCCGTTCATACACTCTGAGCCGGATAGCCTGAAACTTGTTACTATAGTAACGTCACAGTTACCTGTCTGAAGATAAACGTTGTTAATGTTGACATCACGTGCGCTGTTTTTATTAGCAGGTTCTGCCTCAGATGATGTAGATTTATGTTAACCAGCGGTCTGTGTTTGTTTCCTTAAACTTAATATCACTGTTAGCATGTTTGCGTTATGCTAGTGGGAGGCGCAGAGAGCTGCAGGTGTGTTCAGGGTCGAAGTCAGACAGTCGGACACAGCGGTTCCGGCCAGTCGTCCCGCAGTAAGCACAGCCGCAGATGTCGGTCGAACAGTAATATACATCGCTGTAAACGTGTGCGGGAATTTCCAGCATCATCAATGTTAGATTTGCGGGAATCAATTAAATTGTGCGCAATACCCACAATCCTGTGCTGAAATTCAGGCGCTGAGCAAGATGTCATCAGCATACATTGCTATTTTATGTTCTATGTTATTAATCAGAATTCCCTGTATGTTACAGTCTTCTCTTATTGCTGGAGCCAAAGGTTCTAAGTAAAGTGCTAAAAGTGTTGGTGACATAGGGCATCTCTGTCGTGTAGATCTTTCCAGTTTTATAATATCGACGAGGCGTCGGTTTATCTCGATTCTTGCAGTAGGGGCAGAATATATGGTTTAAAAATTGTTAATAGCTTTTTCATTGAAACCAAATCAATTCAAGACTAAAAATAAATATTCCCAACTAACACAATGAAAAGCTTTTTCAGCATGTAGACTTGCCAACACAGCACTTGTTTTTGTTTCTTTAATATTCTGCATTATATGGAGAGAGCGCCTAATATTGTCCTGTGTTTGGCCTCCCTGGACATAATCCAGTTTGGTCACTGTCAATTAATTCAGGAATAAAGGAGTCTAGTCTTCTGGACACGATAGACGCATACAATTTGTAAGATGAAATGGGTCTATATATGAGTAACATAGCATTTAGTTTTTGCCTTCTTTTGGGATAACAGAAATGACAGCCTCACTCCATGAGGGTGGGGATGACAAGTTCTCAAGTGTCCAATTAAAAGAATTTAGTAGTACCGGATTCAAGTCTTCTCTAAAGATCTTGTACCACTCAGCTGGTAATCCATCACTTCCTGGTGTTTTATTATTTTTTAATTTATTCAATGCACTTTCCAATTCTTTCCACGTAACCTGTGACGTTAAACATTTGTTTTGATGGTCTCCAATTGTAGGCAGGTCTAGGGAATTTAAGAATGTTTTTATATTTTCTTTATTTTCTTGCTTTGGTTGTGGGTAAAGGGTCTTATAATATGTTTGGAAGGCAGAATCAATTTCATCTAAGTTCTAATATATTTGCTGATATTTTATATATTGATTGGGACATTTGCTTTTTACGTAATTTCCTTAATTTAGTAGCTTTAGGGCCTACCTCATAATATGATTGTTTTAGAAACTTATATTTTTTCTGTAATTCGTCTTTATAAATGTTCCAAATTTGATATATAGTTTGGTTAATTTTAGTCATCATTTCATGATTCTGATTCTCGCTATGTTGTCTTTGCAATTCTTTTAGGTTGTTTTCGAGCTGTTTAAGTTTCTTTTCTTTTGCTTTCTTGATTGTCATACTAAGGGATATTAGTTTACTCCTGATAACTGCTTTTAAAGTGTCCCATAGTATATTTTGGTTCACTTCCCCATTTTCATTAATTTCAAGAAAAGTCTTAATTTCAGATTTGACTTGTTGAATGACCTATTTATGGTTGAGCAAACTTGTATCGAGTCTCCAAATTATTTTCTTTGGTCTACTGTCCAAATGTAATTTTAAATAGATCGGCGAGTGATCTGATATGTCTCTAGTTCCGATTTCACAATTCAGGATCCTATGTGTGTGAGAAAACCTCTGTCCCCAATGAAGATCCAGTGGCTCAGTGGTTAAAACATCTTCCCTCTCAGTCAGAGATTATGAGTTCAGCCCAGGTTGCTACTTTTAAAGTCAGAAAGCCCAAATAAAGACTGATAAGAACTTAAACAAACTAACATTAGAGTGTCAGCGCAGGTAGCTCAGGCTGTTATAAGACCGCTTGGGAAGCTTGAGGTCGTCGGTTCAATTGTTGCACAAAAGGTCTTATCGTAGACAGACTCGACGGCGTAGCGGGTTTGTCCGAAATCATAAGGCGACGGCGAAGCAACACCCAGTAGAAATCCAGGTTAGAGCGAGGAACAGGAGAGGACGGCAGGAAAGGGAGCGAGAAGGGGCTCTCGGCCCCCGAAGTTTCGGAGAGGTGAAACTAAGGGGTTATGAATCTTGACAATTTTTCTGTACTTGACAAACCCTTGTATTTGTTTCACCTTTCCTTTTTTTGTTTCTTCTTCTCTCTTCAGCTGGTGGTGTTTTCCATCAATGTGATTAAACATCCAGCAGTGTGTGTTGAGAGAGGATCAGCTGTATCCTGATGATCCAGAGAGGTTGAAGCAGCAGCAGCAGTTTGTGTGTAGAGAGGCTGCGACTGGACCATGTTACCGGGAGGTAGAGTGGAGAAGTGAGCTTCATCCAGCAGTGACTGACAGAGGAATCAGGAGAAGCGGAGATGACTCTCAGTGCTGCAGTCTGAACCGATCTGAGAACAGCTCCACTGTCAGACACAAAGTCAAGTCTACCATCATCCCTGAGTATCATCAGCGTATCCGGACCGATCCGCTGCCGCTCTGTCTTTCTACACAATCTCTGCAGACACACCGAGACTCCTCCACTCGACCGCCTAGATGTGAGTCTGGATGTCGGTCCATCTGGATCATCTCCAGCAGAGAAGACTTGTAAAAATCATGTCTTGGCATATCATTTTTAAATGTCTCTTTACATGTGACTATATGTATCTGTTGAAACTAGAATAACTGTTAATTTACAGGATTTGTAACAACTCTATTTACTTTAGTACTAGCACTTTATTGCTTTAAAAGTATTAACACTAAAAGTACTCAGTTTGGAGAAAATCAGCCCCTGTGTGTCAGTGTAATTAATTTGATTACTGTCGCATCCATGCGTACACAGTATGTTACAGTCGTAGCTGCAGCAGTCGGAGCTAGTTTAACTACTTTATATACGGGTCAGTGACAAATAAGGGTTGGCGAGATGAGAAATTGAAAAACGTCTTAAAAAATGTTTTAAAAGTAACATCGGGTTTATTAATATATTTATTTAGTGTTTTTGTCGGTTTTACGTCATTTGAAATGATAATTTCTAAAAAGAATACTTGATTTTAAAACATCAGTATTCCTTCATTTAAATGTTCATGCATTTTGTCAATATTGAGCAGGACATATCCTAAAAACAATTTTTTGTTCTAAACACACAGTCCATTGACTCTTTTAAGGACATTTAAACAATATGTAACAGAGAAGTTTGAAGATTTTTTATTTTTCTTAATTCTTTGGAAAGTTGCAAAAGTTTGGAAAGTTTTAAATCAATTTATTTTAAAAAACAATTTATTAAACAACGTGACTTCCTGTCAATTGTGGAGGCAGAGGTCAAGATGTCCGTCAATTTATCTGCAATGGCATCGTCCTTCTCCAGACTGTCGCTATAGTACTGCTCATTTAGGCAAAACAAACCAAATTTTTTTGAAATGTACCTATATTTATATTAATAATGAATAATTATTAATTATTCGTATCTATTAATTGATTCATCATCACACTGACAGCTTCACAGGGTCAAAAATCCCCCAAATTCAAGCTTTTTAATTAACATGAAGTTTTGAAATTGAATATAATAAACTTGATTAAATAATTAGTGCTTAGTTTATTTCAGACATATAAATTTCAAATAAAAAATAAATGCAGGTTAATACATGTTCACATTTTGAAGAGCAACAAACAAGTCAAACCATTAAACAGGCTTCAGCAGCAGGACCAGTCTGATAACCAGTAACACCAGCAGCAGTTTTACCTGGAGGAGGGTGTCACCTAAAGTCTGATGCTGATGCAGTGATGCTGGTCACATGACTGTCATCACTGATTAAAGCAGCCGTTTGGACTCTTCACGGTAAATTTGCTTTCTTTCATACTTATTTTACCTTCATCTACAGTAACTTTACACTTTGTTTGTTGCTCTTTTATGATTGTAGTTCATGTTTTTATTGATTTATCATAAACTTTGGAGAACTCTGTTCATGTTCACAGATGAAAAGTAGCTAATTCCGGTGCATTTACATTTGAATTTGAAATGTTCATGAATGTACACTGTCCCTTTTTTGAAATAAATACATAATGTTAGAAGATAAATCTAAAATCTGGCTAATTATTGATCAATTTGCTGGTGGAATGAAACAATATCAATCAGCTAATCAATATTTCCTTTCTTCAGCTCTAAAAAATCAACACGTTTTATATGTTTGAATATTAAATGTGTCGTATTCACTGATGTGGAGGAACAGTCAGTCAGTGTTACTACAATAACATGCAAACAGCCTAATTACACTTAGACAGGAAGAGACGATCTGTGTATTTATTGCTTTATTTCTCTTTGTGATTATACTTCATCTACTGAGCGAACAGTTAAAAGTTAAACTAGTAAATGAAGTTAAATTAAGATCTAACATCTGCTGTGAAGTTTTTACTGTAAAATAATTAATATCAAAGTAAATGTGTCACAATTATATTTGAATACATTTCTTTTTGTGTATCATGTGAAATATTAATGTTACAACACTAAAGAGAATTAATAGATACCCGAATCTATTTAAATGATGTTTTATTGGCGTTGAATTTGCTGAATGTTAATGATTCAGTAAAACCCAACATTTTAAACCCATTTAACTTTGAGTTTCCTTTAAAACCCTCAAGTCAAACATTCAAAAGAACATATTTCCATATTTCACAACAACGTCATAGGTATTGTCTATCTGCTGAAATGAAGGTATCACGCAGCAATGACAAATGTTTGTGTATTTTATTCTCTGAATTGTTCAGTTTTAGTAGAAATCAATGAACAAAAGACAATCATTAGCAAGGGAGCCATGGCCAATATTCAACTAGTTATCAATCGTCACGATACAGCAGGTTGCATATATAAAAATAGAAAATAGGTTAGAAATATCTCAATTTCTACTCTAAATATACCTAATTGTCAGTTAAAACTTGAATTAATTGAAGAAAAACACTATGTTGCTTTATTGAATGGAAAATGCATAGAATGCAATAAAATGAGAATTGACCGATTTGCAAGGGTTAATGTCGCCATCTAGTGGACTGATGGTGGAACTGCATCAACTTTCTCTGACTCAGTTTTATTCCATTATCTATGAAATTAGAGCCAAAAAAGTAATGTTTGCCTGCAAAATTGAGCTTTGAAAAAATATTTTTAAAACAGTTAAGTGTAACAGAAGACCTGCAACACCTACGCTCTGTCAGTATTATGCATAATAAATAATAATGTAATATATTATATCAATCCAAATAGTGGATCTGTTACAGGAAATCCACTTTCACTCACAAGGTTATTTGTGAGTTATAGGCCAGATTTCTACTACTTGTTCTTGTTAAACTAATTGCTTCAGGTCCCTTGTAGGTTTAAAAAGTGTTGCAGAAAGAATTTAACAGCATCTAAAAATCGAAAAATCCTTAAACAGCACTTGTTTATTTAGTTGGAATGAATAAAAAGAATTAAAAATCAATAACATAAGTAACTTGTACATGCACCCTGCAAATATTTAAAATGTAAAATAACTTAGTGGTTAATATGATCTTAAACTTCAGACTCATCAGTGTTATAATTATTATTCAAGCTTCTGAATATCATATTATGTAGTGAAGGCAAGGTTTTAGTATATACTCTACTATGTATATATTTGTGAGAGCTGCAAAACCACCAGAAACTCTTCCCAGGTAAAAGAAAATCCAAGGTATTCTTTTAATGCAAATGTTTACAGGATATAAACACACAATAAGTTGTCGATGCCTGTCTAACTCTGCAGCTGCAGGTCTCTGTACAGATACCAGAGGATCCTGATCCTTTCCCATCCCAAACCTCCTTCCTTGCTTCTCCTTCAGCATAATCAGTGGAACAACCAGCACCTCCTCAACCTGTGGCAGCCCCTCCTGCTGTTGTGAGTAAGTTGGTCAAATTGGCATTTTAACTGGAAAGATTGTTAACACAATTTGATGTTTGTATCGAGCTGTAGATCTCTGCCGCTGTTGCCGAACAGCGTGACAAAATTACTCACAGGCTAATTAGCAGCTCCTCAGTGTGTGTGTGTGTGTGTGTGTGTGTGTGTGTGTGTGTGTGTGTGTGTGTGTGTGTGTGTGTGTGTGTGTGTGTGTGTGTGTGTGTGTGTGTTCGCTTTCCTGATTCAGGAAGATGATTATTGTGTTTGAGCATGAACACACTTACACGCACATACAGACCC
Source organism: Scomber scombrus (assembly GCF_963691925.1). Classification (NCBI taxonomy): domain Eukaryota; kingdom Metazoa; phylum Chordata; class Actinopteri; order Scombriformes; family Scombridae; genus Scomber; species Scomber scombrus. The sequence continues at coordinate 7,013,887 of NC_084993.1, read as the reverse complement.
TTTCCAAAAAAATTAGAATATCATGGAAAAGTTGTTTAAGTTCCACAATTCCATTCAAAAAGTTAAACTTTCATAGATTATAGATTCAGGGCCCACAATTTAAACGATTTCAAGTATTTATTTGTTTATTTTTACATAATTTGGGCTTCCAGCTCATAAAACCCACGAAAACAGGAATTCAAAAAATTAGAATACTGTGAAGAAATCACTATTTACTTTTCAGTTTTTGCAGGAAAAAAAAAGAAATAAATTAGGATCACATCAAATCAATCAAAATATGGTACTTTCAAAACGATATGTCAATCTTCAATACTTGGTCGGGAATCCCTTTGCCTTAATCACTGTCTCTATGCGAAGTGGCATTGAAGCAATCAGCCTGTGGCATTGCCTGGGAGTTATGGAAGCCCAGATTTCCTTGATGCTTGCTGTCAGCTTTTCTTTGTTGTTGGGTCTGGTGCCCCTCATTTTCCTCTTGAGAATACCCCATAGATTCTCAATGGGGTTTAGGTCCGGCGAGTTGGCTGGCCAGTCAAGCACTGTGATGGCATGGGCATCAGACCAGGTTTTGGTGCTTCTGGCTTTACCAACACCGGCACCGGACATTGTACCCCAAATCATGACTGACTGTGGATATTTCACACTGCACCTCAAGCAGCTTGGGTTCTGTTCCTCACCCGTCTTCCTCCAAACCCTTGGACCTTGATTACCGAATGAAAGGCACACTTTACTTTCATCACTTGGCCCAGTTGAGACGCTTCCTACATTGCCTCAGGTTCAGAAGTTTCTTGACCCGAGGAACCCGACAGTTGTAGCCCATCTCCCGGATGCGTCTGAATGTGGTGGTTTTTGAAGCTGTGACTCCCGCCTCATTCCACTCTTTCTGGATCTCTACCAGATTCTTGAATCTTCTCTGTTTGATAATCCGCTGAAGCCCACGGTCATCTCTTTTGCTGGTGCATCTTCTCCTGCCACATTTTGCCCTTCCACTACACTTTCCATTGATATGCTTGGACACAGCACTCTGTGAACAGCCAGCCTCCTTAGCTATGAGCTTTTGTGGCTTACCCATCCTATGGAGGGTATCAATGATGGTTTTCTGGCCAGTTGTCATGTCTGCAGTCTTCCCCATATTGTACCGAACTGAGACAATTGACCCAAACTGAAGCAATTTAATGACACCTGGGGAAACCTGTGCAGGTGTTTTGAGCTTAGTAGATGATTAGTGTGTGACACTCAGTTTAAAACATTCATGCCCTGCAAAATTTGGGCTGATTTCTTCACAGTATTCTAATTTTTTGAATTCCTGTTTTCGTGGGTTTTATGAGCTGGAAGCCCAAATTATGTAAAAATAAATAAATAAATACTTGAAATCGTTTAAATTGTGGGCCCGGAATCTATAATCTATGAAAGTTTAACTTTTTGAATGGAATTATGGAAATTAAACAACTTTTCCATGATATTCTAATTTTTTGGAAAGGGTCTGTATATAAACTTATGAGAGGCGTCATTCACACATTATTATTGATTTGATATTCATAATTACTCTGCTGGTAGCCCTCAAGTATCAACACTTTACTTTAGTAATTAAAAGAAATCAAGTTGTGCTTAAATTTTAGAGTTAAATGCAGAGAAAAGTTGGTGATTATTGCAGATGTGGCAAAAAAAAGGAGCAAAATCTTTTAATTTCACATAGTCAAAAGTCTTGTTTAAAATATAAAAAATCAGTTTAGTCTCATGTTGAAATGTGATAGAAAATAACTAAATACAATGTTGACTGACTTGTACTTTATATTTTCATACCTGTCTTGAAATATTGTACATATATTACACATATGATGTATTATAGATTTAACTTTAGCTCCATTGAATGCATCAGTGAGGTGAAAAATCCGAGTTTTTAATAATAAAACCCAGATAAAGGTCTTTCTGCTGTTCAGTACTACTACTATAGTACTTTTACTGTTGATACTTGAAGTACATGTCGCTGATAATACTTTCTGAATGCAGGATTGAATCTTTTAAAGCAGAGTCAGAGCGCCCTCTGCTGGCTGCAGCTGAGAGATTGGATAAATCTAAAATTATAATCAGTGGTGAACTTGAGTTTGTTCTTTCTTTCCTTTGCTGCTCTTTATATTTTCTTTGTGTTCAGAGATGAACGTGTAGACGTTTGTTTCACTGAGCTCCTGAAATATTATTTCAAAACTTCACTACCCAGAAATCCTGTGTGGTGACATCACTAATAATCAATGATTGTTTGTTTTTTTGGTGTTTTTCTCCACAGGAGTCACATTTCAAGCAGAGAACACAGAGAAGAGAAGAACACACAGGAAGAGACGGAGGGTTATTAAAGGTAAGATTTTATTACAATTAATAAAAGTAGTCGTTGAGCCGAAGTTTAGTTTAAATCCTCTGAAATCACCTTAAATGTAACTTGAACGTGCTGCAGAACATATTATATTTCTAAGTTTACTTTAATGAAGCTTTTTAATTGATGACTTGGAATAAATAGAATAAGCCGATCAGAGAGAAGTACTTATCCCTTATCTGTTAATTCAAGATTCAAGAAGTTTATTTAGCCATTTGTGCGGTTTGTTCAGAGTCAAGACAAAATGTAAAAAGACACACAAGAATGACACATTCATAAAACACATACACATACTGTAGACATAAAAAAAAGTGCCTAAAACTCTGTGTAAAGGGAAAGTTAGAGTGTTGTTGTAGGCTTAGGTATATTGCACATGCCCAGAAGACAATATAATATAATAAAATAATTACGAGACGATATAGCGTGAGGTAGTGAATTTTGTTTTGGCCAAGAGTCTCACCGCGGCAAGGAAGAAGCCGTTAAAGAAGCGCGCTCCGTTTGCGACGACGCCGTCCGCTCGTCCGCGTCCGAGGTCGTACGTGCATCGTTTGTGTTTGAGCAGGGAGCGAGCCGGACGTAGCGCGTCTCTGGTGATTCTCTCCGCTCTTTTTTGACAGCGCCGTGTGTAAATTGTGTCCATGGAGGGGAGTCGAGTTCTGGCGATCCTCTCTGCAGTCTTTCTGACTCTTTGCAGAGCCTTCCTCTCTGTCTGTGTGGTATTCCCATACCAGACAGCGATGCCTGTGGTGAGGATGCTCTCTATCAGTCCTTTGTAGACCTGGGCGAGAGGGCGACAGTGCAGACCAGCTTTTCTGAGCAGACTGAGGAAGTACAGTCTCTGTTGGGCTTTTTTCAGTGTGGCAGCAGTGTTCAAAGTTCAGCTCCAGTTTTTCTAGACACTTCACGGTGACTGGCTTGAGTGACACTGGCCTGAACTATCCCATGGTGAAACAGATAAAGTGCACAGGCACAACAGATAAGACAGATATTTCCTAACACTAGAGAGTAAATATTGAAGTGCACAACAGATAAGACATTTAGGAGTCTACTTTTGTATATGTAGGAAGTAGCAGCATCAGTTTCTGTATAGTTAAGTTGGGGTAGTGCAAAAAGGCAGTAACAGCAGTGCAAAAAGTAGAGTCAGTAAATTAGGTCGTCTGCGGCGCAGCTCCGAGCAAGAACGAGATCAAGCTCTTTGCCAGTCTTGCGAGTCGGGACCCGTTTTAGGTCGAACGAGCGAACCGGAGACAGGAAGTCGACCGAGGTCGCACCGTCCAAGCGGACGTTCGCGTCTCTGACGTGGCGTGAAACACTCACGCTCAGGAATCGACGACCGCAGGGTGTCAAGCTCACGGCGGACGACCACATAGGGCCAGTCGGAGCAGTCGCCGAGATGGCACGATATTCAAAGGAGACAAAGTTGTTTAGAGGCAGCGGTGGGTTAAATTTGTATTTGTTGGAGATTAGCAGGTCAGTCCCTCCAACGTGACCGGACGGTCGGGATGTGTGGGAGAATGTGTATGTAGTGACTACGCCCTGTATTTTAGCAGTACTGGAGGCTAATGGATTGGAATAATCTGATGTGTATGCAGGTTTCCCTTTGTATTAACTTTACATAACTTGATCATAAACAAAACAGAAAGACAGCCCTTTGCCCTGAGCACGGTCAAAAAAGTTTTGGTCACCATAGCACACACAGGGCTCGATCGGCATCCAGGCTTTACCTGTGCCCAGCTGGCCTTTTACCGTGCTCACCTTAGTGCTTGGGAGGAGCAGTACTACTTATAGAAATCAAATATATGGCTCCTACAGTGTAGTTTGTGGAAAGCGCAGCTGGGGTTGTGCTATCTTCTGGTTTAATCCATGTCTCAGTGAGAGCAAGGAGCTCGAAGGAGAGGCGGTTGGCACGACCAGAAATGAAGTCTGCCTTGTTAACCACAGATGGACAATTCCACATGTCAACAGAGAAGGAGGACTTTGCAGTTGATGTTTGCTTCAGAGACCTGGGGTTACCCAGATTGCATTGGTGTTTGTTATAAGGAGGCTTTGTGGGTGACCTTGAAGTTGTAGAGATGTGGTAGTGGCACATTGTGTAGAGTTGCTGACAAAAGTCTTGTCACTTATCCATTTTGTAGAAACAACAGCTTATAACTTTAAAATCCGCCTACCTGCCCCGTCCGCGTTAATAACCGACATCATACATTCCTCACCGACTTCCGGTGTTGTCCCGGCATCACTAAAGACCGCAATAACACCGACACTCAAGAAACCCGGCGCCGATGCGAAGAACTTCCGACCCATCTCAAACCTGCCATTTCTCTCCAAAATTTTAGAAAGAACCGTCGCAGCCCAGCTCCACACCCACCTATCCGACAATAATCTCTACGAACAATTTCAGTCTGGCTTCCGTCCCCTTCACAGCACCGAGACAGCAGTAGTGAAAATCACCAACGACCTCCCGACGGCATCCGACTCCGGACTTCTCTCCATTCCGGTTCCTGTTCATTCATTATTTATCTTCTGCCTCTTGGTCACATTGTCAGGAAATTTGACATTCAATTCCACCGTTCCTACATCCCCTCGGGTAAAGAGCCCGGGCGTTATCCCGGACGGCACATTATCTTCGGAAGCCCACGTCAATAACGTTACTCGGACCGCATACTTCCATCTACGGAACATTGACCGTCTCCGTCCCTCACTTTCACCTACCTGCACCGCTATCCCGGTAAACACCCTGATCACATCCCGTCCGGACTACTGTAACTCTCTCTTCTTTGGTCTTCCGTGGAAATCTCTTCACAAACTCCAGCCGGTACAGAACGCAGCCGCCCGTATCATAACCAGAATCCCCTCTATCGAACACATCACTCCTGCCCTGCAGCAACTTCATTGGCTCCCTATCAAATCCTGCATGGACTTTAAGATTCTACTTCTCACTTACAAGATCCTTCACAACCCGGCACTGTCATATCTCTCGGAACCGATTTGCATCTACACACCCTCCCGAAGTCTCTGATCCTCCTCCGCCAACCGGCTCTTTGCCCCATCTGCCAACTTAACTACCACAGGGTCAAGAGCTTTTAGTCGATCCGCCCCCCGCCTTTGGAACTCTCTCCCACCAGACATTTGCACTTTGGACTCTGTTTCCACCTTTAAATCCCGCCTGAAAACGCACCTATTCAGAGTGGCATACTCTGTCTCTAACTACGCAATCACGTTCTTGCTTATTTGTTGCACCGATGCACTTTATAGTCACATTCATATTTATTTCTTTATCTTTGCACTAAAATTGACCTGATTTTTATTGTTTGATGTACTGTTGTCGTGTTTTATGTGCCAATTAAAAGGGTTCATTGTTCTACTCCTCCATTCACAATCTCTCTTACCAAAAAGGCAGTAACAAGGGTATTCAATATAGGCTATATTTAGCTATTTAGTTTAGTTATTTGAGTGCTTTGAAAGGCGCCTTTAAATATAATGCATTATTATTATAATAACCTGACTTTTAATGAATCCATTGTTTTTAGAAACGGCTCATATGAAAGTTAAAACCCTCCCAAATGATGTTTAATATAGTAAAGTAAATTTGCTTCACTGAAGAAAGATTGATTATTTAATGAACACAGAAAGGTGTGATTTTTGGCAAGACAAAAGTTTTGTCGCCTGCAGAGAGTAATGTGAAAATGAAAGAAATAATTGACTTGAAATCCAAAAATATGTTGCATAACATCAGTGAATGAAGTAGTGGTGCTGTGAGATCCATGTTGAATATCTTGTAGGACTTCCATGAGGTTGAAGGACTGCATCCATGCGGTCGGACAACGATTCATAGAATTTATCGATGTAGTCATTGTTAGGGAATTTTCCATAACTAATATGCCCTGGGTCAAACTAGGCTTTGCGGTCATAGCAAGGCCACACCAAATATGGGGTTTAGACACCCTCTCCCTTTGAGATAGCTTTTGGGGAAAACAGGAAGCATTCCGATAGCGTCGCTACAGCGGCCGAGGTCAGATACGTCTTTGACCGTTTTCCCCGAACGGGGTAAAAGGTAACCGGAGTCAGAGGTTTGATATAGTGTCGGATGTAGGACAAAGGTCCCGAGTGAGGTCTAAGCAACGTTTTGGCTATAGACCAGTAGACTACATTCTGTATATTGTAGATGTGTCGGTCTGCCCATATTTGGGCACAGCTCAACCCGTGCGGTTTAAAGTCTATACCCGGAGGAGAGAAAGTTCAGAATGGAAGGGAGCATCAGAACATAACGTGTACCGATCATTCGTTCATTTCTCCTTGTATACAAGTAAATAAACCTTTTCAATGCAAGACATCCTGGACTCCTGTGTACTCTCTCTCCATTGACGTATGGGCTGCATAATTCAAATCATTATCAGTCATCAGGAATAGCAAAGAAAGCAGTCTTACATGCCTCCCAGAGTTCATCAAGATTGTTTGGTTTTGTTCCTATGTCATTCTACCCCAGACATGCTCAATGATGTTCATGTCTGGTGACTGGGCTGGTCAGTCCTGGATCACCTTGATCTTCTTTGCCTTGAGGAACTTTGATGTAGAGAATCAAGTATGCAAAATTTGACCCCTTTTATGGTTGGGAATGTAAGAGATAGCTAATACTTTTTGATATTTTAGGCTATCGATATCGCCTTTCACCCTGCAAATGTCTCGCACACCCCCATACCGGACGTAACCCCAGACCGTGATTTTTGGGCCACCAAACGCAAATCTGGGATCCACGCGGGCCACAGTAGGTCTCCTGCAATATTTGCGGCGGCCGTGATGTGATTCAACCGAAGATTGGTCTGAGAAATCCACCTTCTGCCACTTTTCCAACGTCCATCCTTTTAGCAGGTTGTGGGCCTTGGCAAACGCTACAGGTTTTTTTAATCGCGTTTTGACCACAGAGGCCATTTTGAGACAGAATTCTACAAACTGTTCTGGTTGACATGGGGAGTTGAGGTGACCAGGCCTGGTGGAGCTGCGCTGCGCTGCAGTGGAAAAGGGGCCGGTCTTGGATTTCGGAACGGTCCTCCCGAGCAGTTGTGTTGCGGGTCTGCCGGACTTGGGCTTGTCCAAAACATCTCCAGTCTTTTGAAATCTTTTGTACTTGATGCTGAGACTCATTCTGGTCTGGTGTTCAGCCTCTTGATAATCAATGCTTTGGTTTCAGGATCAATCAATCAATCAATCAATCAATCTTTATTTGTATAGTGCCAAATCACAACAAAGTTATCTCAAGGCACTTTACACAGAGCAGGTCTAAAGCGTAGTCTTCAGGTTTGAAACCCAACATTCCCACATGAGCAAGCACTTGACAATGGCAAGGGAAAAAAAAAAAAAGTTTTAACAGGAAGAAACCTCAGGCAGAACCATGCTCAAAATGGGCGGCCATTTGCCTTGCATTGACTGGTTGGGGGAGAGGGAGAAGCACAAGCACATTGAAAATAAACATTGAAGGTAGAAAGGTCTGGGACTGGAATCTGTCATCTGGATTGCCTGTGAGACAAGAAAAGCACAGGGTGAGTTTTAGGCATGTTGTAGTTGATGTGAAGGTCTGGTGTGCTAGGGTTCTTCTCATACACACCCAGTAATTGAGTAATCAATTATTGGTTGCAGGTGAGGCTGCGATCTAGTCATTGCACAAACTTTTTAGCAGTTTCTTTTGGTAGCAAAACATTGTTTGAAAAAGTGTGGGGATTGAGATTAGCTAAGTTTTGTAAAAGAAATGGATTAGACAGACATATATTTGAGGGGTACTTACAGTCGACTTGTAGCCCAGCGACAAGACTTTAGTCAGGGACTGCATGGGGAAGACAAAGGAAGGAAGACAGGTTAGGTTAGGTTTTGTAAAATTGAAGTTAGATTCCTGCCGTGTTCGGTCTCCGTTTTTGGATGACGTTTTTGGTAGACGATTTTGTAGACGTGCGCCCCCCTTTGTAGACGCGCCCCCCTTGACGTTACGCCCGGCTTAACGCTTCGACCGGCTAAGCGCCAAGACCGCTAAGCGCTCTTGGGAGCCATGCTCTGATATACTGTGGCCAATCACTCCATCCACCTGTTCCGCCTGATTGCACCACGCCCACACAAAACAAAGGACCTACCCATTAGGGGGAGTGGCAACACATCAGGAAATCCAAATATGGGTACACAGTCAAACCAACACTCCTAACTCACAATACTACATAACAAATACACACCAATCTCAACAATAAGTTTGCCAAGTATTCACAGGGGGGGGCAAACTTCTTGTCAACACATTACAACATGTAGATTCATGTTTCACACATATTAATTATCAACATTGCTTCATTACATTGGATTTCAACATTGCTTTGACTTACTTTCTGAGTGTAAAAAACATTTTTGCCATCTTTGAATAAACTTTTCATTTCGTACTCATTGGTATTCCTCATTATTACAATTCTCTCCTGCAACATCTATCTGTTTATAGTCATTCCCAATTCAAATCAGTCTCCAGTCAACTTGGACAAACACTGCTCTCTATGGACCGATTCGTTTAGCCGATTCCAAAACGCACGTACGACACTATAAATATTCAGTACGTTCAGAAGGATATCCCATGATGAGTAAAGATGCAGACGTACGTATACAGGCCATAAGATATTTGCAATGGAAGGTCCAGATTTATGAATTAAACAACAAATTGAGCATAGGACATCACAACGTACTCCTATGGTATAAATATGATTTGGTAGAAAAAGACAGTTGCACACCTCTATACAACAAGGGAAAAATAGAAATTTCTTCTGGCTTTCTTGGACCATTTACAGTGTGTTACAATTATGAACAGGTAAACGTTGATGTCTGTCTAGTCTCTACTCAAAATAAACAACAAACAAATGCAAAAAAGTCAGGTATTTCTCTGATAATTACACATAAATGTTCCATCGCCATTGTTAATGGGGGAATAATAGTTCACGTGAAATGACTTATTAGGGTATTTTGTTTTCCAGATCAATTACAAATGTTGTTGAAATGTTTTCATGCTTTTGAATTGAGGTAAACCGCACGGAAAGAACAGTTTGGTTTTGATGCAGTTGAATGTACTGTAAATATTCAGTGTGAGTCAATTGTGGAGACTTCAAATATACCTCGTCGGGTAAAGCGGAATGGCAGCCTGTATCCTTGATGGTCCAGACTTGTCCAGCTGGTGAAGACATCAGACCTCTGGCCATCTGAATACATAAAGCGGAAACATTTTAGTAGGAGGAAAACATTTAGTGAGATGATGCATGATGCAGCGGGGGGTTTCTCTCTCGTCCGAGTTCCGGGACGCTCTGGTCAGAGGTGATCCGACCGGCCGATGACAGATGAGAAGAAACATAGTCGATTAAACTGTGGACGATTTAGCTGTGTATTTTGTAAATGAGAGAGCTGCAAATGTTCAGTGTTTTAAATATCAAATCTGAATCGGATAACTTAACGTGTTGGGCTCAGGAGAAGGCTTGTAGTCCACGCTGCTGAACCGGACGGTGTTCGTCAGGGGAAAGCACTATTCCTGAAACACAAAACACAGGTTGACTTCTGATTACAATCTATCTTGTCAGAAACACAAACCAAAGAATGAGAAATAAATCCCAACGGAAGATTATATTTCAATATTATTATATAAAACAACAAACCTGCTGGTGAGCCATCCTGGGCTGAGGTGACCCTGGACCCCCGAGGTTCCCCAGGCTGGCTCGCCTGTAATGACAAAAAGCATTGCATTGTGTCAACCAAAGGGGAAATGTTTTTTTTTTTTTAATAATGATGAGGTAAAAACACTGAATCATCCCTCAGCCGTTGACCTTTCATATCTGGATGCTCAATGTTACTTATACTGAGTTGGTTTGGAGACAGTTTGTTGTTGTATGTGACTGCACACAGCAGTACTCTAAGTCTGTCTGACATATGTGTCGTTTTGTGTGTTTGCAGCCTGTCGGGATGTCTGATCACAGAGGAAGGCTGTGCTTCTCTGGCCTCGGCTCTGAGCTCCGACCCCTCCCGTCCGAGAGAGCTGGACCTGAGCTACGATCGTCCGGGAGACTCGGGACAGAAGATCCCGTCTGCTGGACTGGACGATCCGCGCTGGAGACTGGACGCTCTCGGGTATGGACGGACAATGTGTGATAAAGGAGGAATAGCTGGAAACGTTTTCTCAACTGAATCTTTGACTTTTTCTCCTTCTAACTGAAGTTTCCTGTAAATGTTGAAAGTTAAACCTGATTACATTCAATCAGGGTTTCACAAGGATTGGGATAGTGGATTCAGATTGGATCAAAGTGTATGAAAGCCCAACCCCACATTACAACAGAATAATAAAACAGTAGACTAGAGCCATGTAACGTCCATGTTAGCGTGCTGAAAGAGAACGTGCTGCTCTGACCCCCCCTCCTCCTTTCAGCCTGCAGCCTGCTGGAGTCCGATGGTTGACACCAAGTCTGAGGAAGTGTAAGTGTGTTTTTCATTTCGTTCATCAAACTGTGACATCGCTCATTTGCATCCTACCGAGTATGAAGATGATGTCGTCGTCGTCAAACGGATGATAGATCAATAACCGCAGCTGTATTGGGTCTCGTTCTCTCCGTCAGATTTCTGTCAACTCGCGCTGGATCCAAACACAGCAAACAGAAACCTCAAACTGTCTGATAACAACAGGAAGGTGACATTTGTGGAGGAGGATCAGTCATATCCTGATCATCCACACAGATTTCATCGCTGGCCTCAGCTGCTGTGTGGAGATGATCTGACTGGTCGCTGTTACTGGGAGGTCGAGTGGAGAGGAGGGGTTCATATAACAGTGAGTTACAGAGGAATCGACAGAGGAGACAGTAATGACACCTGCTTTGGAGCCAATGATCAGTCCCGGAGTCTTAACTGCTCTAGTGGTGGTTACACTGTCTGTCACAATAACATAGGAACATCCATCCCGTCGTCTTTAACAGAGTAGCAGTGTATGTGGACTGTACTGCTGGCACTCTGTCCTTCTACAGAGTCTCCTCTGACAAACTGATCCTCCTCCACACCGTCAACACCAAATTCACTCAGCCTCTGTATGCTGGGTTTGGGTTCTGGTCTTCATGGTTTGAATCCTCAGTGTCTCTGTGTTCTCTGTAGGAGGGAGAGTCTCTTCTTGTTTGAGAAACTTTCTCATCTCTTTTAGTACCAACTTGATCTCTCGCTGGTTGTAAATATACTTTTTAAACCCAACATAGTTTCCACAATACTGACAGTTTTATTTGTCAGTCATATATATGTATTCTTATTTGGTTTGTACACACACATACTGTACATAACAGAAATATCAAGTAATATCTGTATCAGCAGAACATGATGGAATACTTTAATTATGAGGAAATACTGCAGGATTAATTATCACTGCAACTATAACATTGTTGTTTTTGTGCTGAATATTTCCTTGGTAGTAGTTTGATTAACCGACTACACGAATCGGATCGGTCGATCAAACTAATATTGATGATTTATACGTAGAATAATGTTTCGCATATATAAATAAATGACTAATTATCAAAATGCCAAAATGATTCTTTCGATATTTCTTCATTACATTGGACTTGAACATTGCTTTGACGTTCCGAGTGTAAAAAACATTTTTGCCATCTTTAAATAAAGTTTTCATTTCGTATTCATTAGTATTCCTCATTATTACAATTCTCTCCTGCAACATCTATTTATTTATAGTTATTCCCAATTCAAATCACTCTCCAGTCAACTTGGACAAACACTGCTCTCTATCAGAAAATGGTATAAGTAAGTAAGTAAGTAAGTAAGTAAGTAAGTAAGTAAGTAAGTAAGTAAGTAAGTAAGTAAGTAAGTAAGTAAGTAAGTAAGTAAGTAAGTAAGTTCAAAAAATAAGGTCTCTAATAAACAAGTTAAAACTGTTGCACTGATAAGGGACCAGTTGGAAGTTTTGTGACCATTGGTCCAATCTTCATGATGACTAAATTTCAAGTGACACCTCCACACAAATGACACCTCCACACAAATGACTGGACACCTCAATGAATTTACCTTTGCTCATTTTTTAGAGTGTATCCCATTTCTAACTTTTAACAGTGGAGCCCTTGCAGGTCAGTTTCAAAGTTGATCCCAGCTGTATTATTATTATTATTATTATTTTTTTTTTTTTTACAGTTATTACATAATGCAGTAAATGTGTCATCATTTCAGTGTCAGTATAACTGTCAGTGCTGTAAGTTCAGCATTCATCAATGAAGACTAATTTCATTTCATATAGATATTACATACATTGGAACTGTTCCAATGAATAATTCATAAATATTCCTTTAGAAAAGTGTTTATCCAATTCAGACTCAATAATCTATTAACAGCTCTGTCTCCGCTATTATAACAATTAACAGAATAAATCCATGTCATTCTTTAACTTCAAGTTGAATATTCAACATTTTTCTAGATCTGATTTTGTGGATTTCATCATTAAACCATAAACCGTAATAAAAGGTGCAGGTCTGAGTCCAATCGTAGTGAGCTAAAACAAATGTCAGCTTCGCTAATGCGAGCAACTACATAAATAGCATGTGCACCAGTTAGTGGTCACTCACAACTTGTTGAGTAGAAACATGATGGAGGATGAGGATGGAGCGATGAGTGACGTCGCAGACTGGCTGGAACGACTGTCCGGGAGGCGTTTATTCTTCCGTCGAGTCCGGGAAGGGGTTCCTGGTCCTGAGTCAAACAAATGAGGGAATCAAAGTAAACACAGCTGTAGAGACATTCTTTCAAATCATTTCAGTTTCAACATCTTTAGTGGTCAGAGTTTTATGTTGGCCTCATGAAAACTTAAGTCATTTTTTCTGACCCCAATGGCAGATTTTCTTGCTTCAAATCATCTAATTTCACGAGTATGAAGAATATTTATTAACGTTTCGTGGCAGCGACATCCACAAAACATAGTGCCGCAATTGACAAAATAAACTGAAAACTCGGCTCGTTTATTGATAATGCTGACTCGCAATTATTCTAATTATCGGTTTAAATCTGACTTTTAAATTCAATTTATGTTTATTCACATCCTGAAGAGACAGTGCTCCTAATTTATATCTGTGCACTCTTAATAAAATTGAAGTGACTCAACACATTCTCTCTTTATCGTCACATTAATACTATTTAAACAATTAAAAAATATTAATAAAGGTTTAGTCTTTATATGTAGACCTTTTAACAGCAGCCCTAGTCTGGGTTTCAGAAAAACATTAATATGCCCCCTTCAGGACATTTTTGGCTTTTCACTTTTTATTTTCTTGATCATTTGGGCTGTGTTCATGCATATGGCTTTTAAATATATATGTTTTATTTTAATCATTCACTTATAATAGGTCTATATTACAGTGTGTGGATAAAATGGTTCCTCTGAGCTCCTTAGGGACAAAAAAGTCCCCATTGAAACCCATTACAACTAGAGTCAGTCAGTTAGAGAGTCAAAAAATGTAATTATAATGGGTTTCAATGGGGATTTTTTTTTCCTGACACTACACAAAAAATAATAATGCATCAGAATCACTGTTGTTGCTAATCATTGACATGTCCCAGACTGCGATAATCTCCCCCCCCCCCCCCCCCCAAAACAATCCACTTTGTATTTAGTATATAGAAAATAATTCATTGTTTGTGTTTTCTTCCATTAAAAAAAACAAGTGTTATATGTAAACAAACATTTAAAGGGTTAAAATACTGAAAATGAATGAATATTTCATATTTATTTTCAGAACTGATGTTGGGTTTTTTTTTTTGTAATTCATTGAAAGTGGAAAATAATTTATTATATTTTTATGGTCGCTGTTACTGGGAGGTCGAGTGGAGTGGAGAGGTTTATATATCAGTGAGTTACAGAGGAATCAGGAGGAGAGGAAACAGAGATGAATGCCTTTTTGGAAGGAATAATCAGTCCTGGTGTCTGATCTGCGCTGATGGTCGTCCTTACGCTTACCGTCACAAAAACAGGGAAAAAGTCATCTCCTCTCCTGTCTCCGACAGAGTAGCAGTGTATGTGGACTGTCCTGCTGGCACTCTGTCCTTCTACAGTCTCCTCTGACACCACTGATCCACCTCCACACCTTCGACACCAAATTCACTCAGCCTCTGAATGCTGCATTCGGGTTCTGGTCAGGGTGGTTTGGTTCCTCGGTGTCTCTGTGTTCTCTGTAGGAGGGAGAGCCTGTTAGAGTTTCTATAACCGTTTGGAATAATATAGCTGAATCAGTTTGATTATAATATTAGGGTTTAGTTTGACGCCATCTAGGTACTGGGCAGCTTGGCCAGAGAGGTGAATCTATAGGATTTATGGGGGTTTTTTCTGTTTTTTTTTTTTTTTTTTTTTTTTTTTACCACGGCAAGATGGGCAGCAGATGCCATTGCTTGCAAAATGGTCAAATAAACTGAAAGAAACTTCTTGCTTGCCTGGACAATGCACTGTTTTCCCCTGCGTCAGATTCATTCCTGAGCTACCGTTTCATTTTAAGTTTATTCATTTTTCTTCATATTTTTCAAGTTAAGGACTTATCACCACAACAGTTATTTAGTACCAACCTGATCTCTCACTGATTATAAATACAGTTTCTAAACCCAACATGGTTCCACATGACTGACTGTTTGCTTGTCAGTCACATATATACACATTTAAAAGGCTGTGAAACAGAAAAAATATTCAATTTAAACACTTTTATTGTAAACTTAACCTTCCTTTGATTTTAATCGCCTCGGTTATCGATCGAGGCAGTCTGGGAAAAGAAATGTCGACGCGACTGTGAAAAACACTCAAATAAACAAATGTACGCATAAGTCTGAATCGTAATTAAAATCGCAATGAACGCTTAATTATCTCTTCGTATTAAAATATGTGCAGTGTTAATTGTTAACATAGAAATTAAGGTAAAGCCAAGGTAGAGCTGGGCGATACAGATAAACTAAAATATCGCAATATATATTTCACCAAATACCTCCATGTTGATATCGCAACAATATTGTAGAGATGACTATTGCTGCTTTCGCTAAATATTTACACAATGACATTTTTTTGAAATAATCATCGGTAATGTGGATATAATGATAAAGTGGGTAAAAGGTAAATAAGAGAACAGCTAGAACAGTCTGATAAGTGCAGAAATGTACTGTAATGCAGCCTTTAAAACCACGAAAAGAAACACTTGTGCTGTATCGCGATATTACGATATCCAAATACCGAGACGATATCACGATATCGTTATTTTTTTGGGTGTCTTGTAAGTGGTCCCTCAGTGCTTTGAAATACGCCTATAAATAACATTCGTTATAATAATTATTTTAATTATATTGTATATCATTTCTAAAGAAACATCTAAATATCACAATATAAAATGTGACATTTCCGTTTAAAAAGTACAAACAGCATAGCAAGTACTCACCCATCTTTTGCATGAGTAGTTTCATCTCCAGTCTGATCTTGAGTGCACAGCTGACAGATGCATGGTGTATTTACAGGACCTAACAGGAGTGCATATTTAAACACATTCAGTGTGGATGTAAAAGCCCGAGACAAAGAGTGTTTGTAAGAAAGATGCAGACACAAACTTTCCTCTGGTTGTGTCATCTCAGTACACCGACATCCACAAAACATAGTGCAGCAATTGACAAAATAAACTGACGACTCGGCTCATTTACTGATAATACTAACTCGCGATTAATTCATTTAATTATGAATTACATAAACGTAAATAACCTACAACGCAAACATTGTACTCTACAGATGACAAACTGGTATGAAAGACAGACAAATTTTTCTCTGGTCACGTCTGAAATGACAGGTGTAGATCAACAGCTCTCTACTCCCCCTGCTGGAGACCTCTGGTAACTACAACTACTCAGTACTGCCGGTGTGACATCAACATAAAACATAAGAAAACATGAATAACTGCTGATAAGCAACATTTTAAACATAAACATGATTGATATTCATTTAATCAATGTATAGTTTTGTCTGTAACATGGCAGAAAATTATATCTTATTATATATAAATATCCAAATCATTTCACAGATTTATAGGCAGCATCTTTAATGTCTCATTTTGTCTAAACTAAAGTCCAGAACATTAAATATTGTGTTTATTATCATGTAAGACAAAGAAAAGCATTACGTTATCACACACGAGAAGCTAAAATTAAGGAAATGATTTTCTGTTGATTAAATAATACAGAAATTGACTAAAAGCATTACTAAATATCTGCAATAAAAAGCTCATTTACAGAATAATAAATCTGTTTCAAATCTTTTGAAATGTTCACTTGCTGTTTGTATTTTTACCAAGTAAAGTTGATCATTTATATATTTGTACATGTAACTTCAGTTTCACCAGTTATGTCAAATAAAAAATAAGGTTAAGAAATAATAGAAGATTTCATTTGATCTGTCTTTATTGTCAGATTCATAAAAATGGTACTCTAATAATAACCGGAACATTATTAATAGTTCTATAGTTTATTCACACGCAGTTGGGTGCAGTCTAATTTGCACTTTCTCATTTCTACAATCTTCACACGACTCGACTTTAAATGAAAAGTGACATTTTCATACAAATCATGTGTATTTATAGTTATATATATCTCTACTCTCTCTACTCCTCCCCCTGTCCCTGGTGCTCCCACCTCCACCTTCCCCTTCCCTCCCTAGTGCAACCACCACCATCACGTATTTTAAGATATGCCTTTAAGTCTTTTCGTCTACTTTGTCATTCAGAACTGCTGTCTCTGGTGTTTTGCAGTCCCACTCTATCTCTTGGAAATCTACTGACAGAAATACAGATTTTTCTTCTGGATTATTTATTTATTTCCAATGTTTTCTTATTTCCTGTTAGATCCTCCTTGAGAGATGGGATGGTGTGCAAGGTGAAATCCTGAGGAGCGGCAACACCAGCAGATGGCGCCAGAGAGTGTGATGGTGAGAAGACTTGTGCTCAATCCGCAAAGGAACCAATGCCTGATACAAGATGTTCATTTCCCTTACATTTTCTTTTGTTGATGTAACATAAACATTATGATGTGCATAAATGTCACCAAGATCTTCCAGATACAGAACTCAAAGCTAGCTGTAATTGACACAAAGTCTTGGACATAATAAATACAACTCTTCTTCCCTGACTTCAACATTTATCTGAGCTAAATGTTAGGAACAACTTTTAACAAATCTTCAGTGAAAGAAACTCTGAGGCAGCAAGTTGGTTTTAGTGAGTTTATTCTCTGTCTGTGGCAGGAAAGGATTGTTTGCTACAATATGAATGAAGACATATTTTCTGCTATTCCTTCCAAAATCATATCGTTATTTTATGCAAAGAGACGATAAATCGTAAGAAGCGTATCCAAAACCGCAATAAGATGTACACCGGCACACTGCAGATTGTTATATTTGACAGCAAACTGAAACACACAGTTTATGTTATCTATATACACTGATAATGTCCACAGCTACATTATTTTGACATCTGACTGAAATGAATGATTCTTTAGTAATTCTTACGTAGTGACACTTAGGAAACTTACTGTCCAACCTGAGGCCACAATAAACAGTATTAAACATATTGGAACTTCGTTTTTCCCCATCAGCTCCTTCACAGACAGCATTGACTGTTTTGGCACTACTCTGAACAAAAGTAGCTGAACTCAAGCATTTCTTCCCTGCCTCTTGAGTGTTGCGTTCCTTCATCAATAGTTCACAAAATGGAAACAAGTGCACGGTGATCCCACTGCGAGCTTCAGTGAGCTCAGTGGCAGAGAGCAGCACCAGCAGGAAACAGGCAATCTGGATCTTCATGATTCGCTGGGGAAGGAAAAAAACAATAAAATGGTTCTGATGGAAAATTCAGAGTGGTACATGTGATAGCTATGCAGTGGCTTTTAAAGCATTGTTGATTGTCTTTGCTGTAATTACAGACTCAAATGAACTCTTTAAATACCAAAAGTCATATGTAAAAGTTTGAATGTTAATCTGTGAAAATCTGATATTTTGATCACTTTTGGGTCATTTTTAAGGGGAAAAAAAGCAGTCCAAATTCTCTTAATCCAGCTTCTTAAATGTGAATATGTTCTGCTTTCTTTAGTCTATGACATTATATAGACCAAACAATGAATTAATTAATCATTACTTGCAGCCATAAGTTTCCTCACCTTATTTTTTGCTTGGCTGATAGTTGTTTGTTTGGTTCACTCACTATTTGTGTTTTATAATGTATAAGAGTTTTTGAAATTGAAGCTGATCTTAGGGGCCACCATGCTTCAAGACTACTTGAGAAACTACAGAAAGAAGCCAGTTAGTAACAGGATGAATCACTGGTGCAATCAGTCACAATATGCAGGAAGAAATATTAAACAATGAGAACGTACATGTGTGTCAAAAAGGGGAAAGAAAAGAAGAACGGTGCTCGAGTGCTGACAAGACATTTCCAGTTTTATTCTGTTTTGTTTCTTGAATTATCATATATATATATCATATGAGATCTCATCATTTTATAAACGTTCCTTACGTACGTAACGACAACATTGTCGACGGCAGGGACATTTCAGTAAATTACAGTAAATGTCTGTTTAAATATATGTAGAAATACAATTGTTACGAGACATGTTTGTAAAATAAAAGTATGCAGCTAGTGTGATGGTGCCTATTGATTTCATTCATTTGTCTAGTACATTGAGTTCAGAGCCTCAGAGAGTCCAGTGGCACAGAGCAGCACCGGCAGCAAACAGGCAGACTGGATCCTCATGATTCACTTAAAACTTGAGTGAGGCTCACTGAGGAGAAGTCAGACGACCAAGAAATTTTAAGAGCTACTTTACCTTATTCTTGCTGGGTTAATGGCAGGTTGGTTGGTTGTTTGGTTGTTTGGTTGTTTGGTTGGTTGGTTGGATGGTTGGTTGGTTGGTTGGTTGGTTGGTTGGTTGGTTGGTTCACTCGCTGTGGTCCAGGCAGGAGCTGGTCAGCTGAGTCTGTTGGTCAAAGTGTCTTCAGTGAAGGAAATCACTCAGAAGCTGCGACCTGGTTATGGTGAGTCCGTTATATTGTGTCCAGGTGGATGGGCGCCACCTGCTCGTATAACCGATTTGAATAAAGATTTGTGGGAATGTAAATCCACAGCTCTGTAGGTGAGATACACTGGTAGATTATGCAAAATGTGTTAAGCAAGTTCAGTTTAAGGTCATATCGTGCAGTGCGGCCCATATCTGGGCAATGAGGCAGTTTTGGCTCTGAACCCCAGCAGACTGAATCTGAACAGTGACTGAGGTTAAAGTGCTACGGCACAAGGACGAGGAAACAAAGGGGGTGTTTCTTTATTGCTTTAGGCGTTATCGTGGAGGATACCAAGTCTATGATGATAAGTATCTGACGTTAAATATTGAATATGCCTTTAATTATGCTCGTTTTACTTTTCCTCCCTTAAAATTGGGACTATGTATTAACATTATACACAATTCACCTGTTATGGATGTGACCGACCTCAAATTAAAGCTGAAAGTTAGTATTTTAACCTTGTAGTCTTATTCAAACTCAATATCCTAAAATACAGAAGACAGCTGTTGTATAAACTATGAGAATAACTTCTATAACTCTAATAAGACCATTAACTGTAGGGACCATTTAGAGCTTATTTGGTTTTGCACACAGACATCATATCTGAATAGGTTTCAGCTCTGTAACTGTAAGACTTTGTGTGAAAGGACAACGATTATACTACTACTCTAGTTTTCATTGAAAGGTGGATGCAAATTCAAGCTAAAAAGTCAGTTTTTTAAATCTTGTGGTTATTGTTTCATATCGTCGTTAATGACCAAACCATCGGTAGAAGAGAGTCTCTGAGGCCACATGTGTTGTTTGAAAGTCATGTTTCATTGTCCTTATGTTCCTGTTTTCCTTCTGTACGCTTGAAGACAATCGCTTTAATCCGACATTAACACGGCTGTTAGATAGACATTGTTGAACTTGTGGGTTCGGTCCTGTGCCGATCGGCCGATCGTTTATTTAGCTCGCTGCGTTTGACTGCGCTCAAGTTTAAAGGTTGTGAGTTCATTCCTGACATGACCTTTTATTTTTTATTTTCAAGTCAGCTGTTTTTAAGATGTCAAACCCTTGCTAAAGGTGTGTCCCCTTGAGCTATTCTCCAATCGTATAATACAATATAAGTATCTGGATATGGTTGCATATTCTGATTTGTCATCCGAGTATATAAGTAATAAGTAAGTCTCTAAACTCATGATCTCAAACTCCTGGAGTCAATTACAAAAACATCTGGGTGCACAGGGTGGTCCTAAAGTAATTGATTTTTTCTTGTACAGTTTTATGGAGAGTGATATTTGAGCAAAATCCCAACATTTATAAGCCTTGGTGAGTTGTATTGGTACAGTAAACACTGTAAATAGTGTGCTCGAATAGAAAATGTATTGACTTTGACTTTGTTGAACACTGATGCCCATTTTCAGACTCTGTCCTTGTTGCTCTTTTTTAAAGTTTCAACTGGTCTGTTTGAAGAGTCGACACACCGGCCTACGTTGCTTTGAAGAATACAGTACTGCTTTGTCAAAGGTTTCATTCTTGTGGATGATGCTGTGTGTGTGTGTGTGTAGTATAATACCTTCGGATAGAGTACTTCTCAATGAGTTATCATCTGGTTGCTAAAGAAGAAAGAGGAATTGTGGGAGAAATGTTAATATGAAAATAAAGACAGTGCAGAGTCAAAAAGTTACATGTTCTCAGCTCAGTGAACTTGCATATTTTGTATAACTTACTTGCATATCTTGAATACAGAGCTAGCTGTTACACATACCCGTTGAGATATGATGTCTGTGAGTACTCCTTATTCAAATCGGCCTAGTGTTTCATCCACCGGGTATCAAACTCTGTCTGAATAAACTGTAAAACTGTTTCACTGCTGAACGCCTTACATGGTTAAACTTCTATAGTTGTGTCCTCTGTGCTCTCAAGATAATGACTAACTAAAACTCTAACTAAATTATCCCGAGCGGAGATATAATATAACGCACCGAGGGAAGAAAAAAAGATAAATGGTCTCTGTTCATTGTATTACATACAGTTTAAGGTGTATAGCAGATAATAGTGTATGGCTCCTGCTGTAGCCTCAAAGACTATTCTGCTGACAGTTTGGTTATTAATGATGATGTGAAACAACAACCGCGAGATTAAAAAATTGACTCTCGGCTTGAATTTGCATCCCCCGTTGAACAATAGTGCGGTACTGTAATTGCAGGCCTTTTATACCAAGTCTAACTGTTTTAAGGAAGAAGAAAAATAGATCGACTTTAAATGAAGATAGTCAGTGGCGTGCACAGACATTTTGGGGGGGGGGCGGGTGCTCAGTGAAAAATAAGTGCGCTTTGTGCTGCATGTGGAACTGCCGGCTGCCTTATTATAGCAGTGTGAGATTTATCTCCCTCGTCTTCCATGCTAGTAGATGGCCTATTGCAGGACAGCACAGAGCTGCTTCCCTGCTGTAGCTGCCTAGAATAGAATAATAGTTTTAATAATAGCCTATTAAGGTAAATACAAGATTACTGCAAGTCTTGTAACATAGAAATAACTTATGGTTGGTACAAAATAATATAATTAGTTAATATAGCTTCATGCCTGATTTAGTACCGCCAAACCACTTTGTGTAGTTAAAATAAAATGTGGACAGCTTTTAAGATATTTCAACAGAATTAGAGGAACAGTTCAACTTTAAAATCTGAGTTTTAAAAGGCCCT
The DNA here is from genome assembly GCF_963691925.1 of Scomber scombrus. Classification (NCBI taxonomy): domain Eukaryota; kingdom Metazoa; phylum Chordata; class Actinopteri; order Scombriformes; family Scombridae; genus Scomber; species Scomber scombrus. The sequence continues at coordinate 6,991,746 of NC_084993.1, read as the reverse complement.
AAACAGTTAACATGACTCTGGTCTTGACTCTGACCTTTCATCTTCATCTTCCTCTTCCTCCTTGCTGCTGGTGGATGCTTTTATCCAGCTGCTTCCCTGGGCCCCTGCTGTAGCTCCCTTTCTTTTTCCTTTCTTGCCCTCTCCTTTCTAGGCATTATGCTGCAATTAGTAAATAAAAAGAGAGCAAAAGTATGAATAAGACTGCTTGGTGACATTACAATAAGGCAGAAGGCTACTTTATCTGCAGTCGATTGGGAATTGCCTGTTTGTCATTAAGCAGGGGGGCCAACAATACACTCGACTCGATTCATTTATGTGTTACCTGGCTGGTGGGGCAGGGGAGGAGGTGTGTGTGTGGGCTGCAGCTGTGCACTGCTGCTGCAACGCACCTCCGTTAACTTGGGTAAAGTTAGAAAGATATTGGCAGATTCGAACTTCAGCGATCAATAGCTCATAAACGAAACATTGTTAAAACATAAAAAAATGTCTCTGTCCTATCGTAGTAAGGTAGACTATTGACTACAAACTCATTTTCGCCAAAACGATTCGTCATCCAGGCAGCAGCAAATACATTGCTCTCTATGCGCTGCGGGCGCAGAGGCGAGCGCTTAAGGACCGTCTACAAAGTGCAGTACCAAAGCAAAACATATTCAATATCTCCACTTTTATTCACTGTAGTCTCACCAAATTCACTCCACACACCAACGGTCACCTGATAATCACACTACAATAGCGTTAATATTATACAGGATGACCAAAATCATGCTACACAACAAGGGTCACCTAATAATCATACTACAACATTTATTTTAGGAAAATTATTTTTGATATAATTTTGAGGATTTTTTATATAAAAAATCTTCAATACCGTCAATATTATACACTGTATACTCACCAAAATCATGCTATACAACAAGGGTCTCCTCATAATCATACTACAATAGTCATTTCAGGAGAAAAAAAATTTGCATATTTTTGGGGAATTTTATTGTGAAAAATCGTCAATAGCGTTAATATTATACAGTGTAGGATGACCAAAATCATGCTACACAACAAGGGTCACCTGATAATCATACTACAACAGCTATTTCAGAAAAATGTGTTTTTGCATATTTCTGGGGAATTTTATTGTGAAAAAACGTCAATAGCGTTAATATTATACACTGTATACTCACCCAAATCATGCTACACAACAAGGGTCACCTGATAATCATACTACAACAGTCATTTCAGAAAAATGTGTTTTTGTTTATTTTTGGGGAATTTTATTGTGAAAAATCGTCAATAGTGTTAATATTATACAGTGTAGGATGACCAAAATCATGCTGCACAACAAGGGTCACCTGATAATCATACTACAACAGTTATTTCAGAAAAATGTGTTTTTGTTTATTTTTGGGGAATTTTATTGGGAAAAATCGTCAATAGCGTTAATATTATACAGTGTAGGATGACCAAAATCATGCTACACAACAAGGGTCACCTGATAATCGTACTACAACAGTTATTTCTGAAAACTTTGTTTTTGCATATTTTTGGGGAATTTTAATGTGAAAAATCGTCAATAGCGTTAATATTATACAGTGTAGGATGACCAAAATCATGCTACACAACAAGGGTCACCTGATAATCGTACTACAACAGTTATTTCTGAAAACTTGGTTTTTGCATATTTTTGGGGAATTTTATTGTGAAGAATCGTCAATAGCGTAAATATTATACAGTGTAGGATGACCAAAATCATGCTACACAACAAGGGTAACCTGATAATCATACTACAACAGTTATTTCAGAAAAATGTGTTTTTGTTTATTTCTGGGGAATTTTATTGGGAAAAATCATCAATAGCGTTAATATTATACACTGTATACTCACCCAAATCATGCTACACAGCAAGGGTCACCTGATAATCATACTACAACAGTTATTTCAGAAAAATGTGTTTTTGTTAATTTTTGGGGAATTTTATTGGGAAAAATCGTCAATAGCGTTAATATTATACAGTGTAGGATGACCAAAATCATGCTACACAACAAGGGTCACCTGATAATCATACTACAACAGTCATTTTAGAAAAAAATCTTTTTGCATATTTTTGGGGAATTTTATTGGGAAAAATCGTCAATAGCGTTAATATTTTACAGTGTAGGATGACCAAAATCATGCTCCACAACAAGGGTCACCTGATAATCGTACTACAACAGTCATTTTAGAAAAAAATCTTTTTGCATATTTTTGGGGAATTTTATTGGGAAAAATCGTCAATAGCGTTAATATTATACAGTGTAGGATGACCAAAATCATGCTACACAGCAAGGGTCACCTGATAATCATACTACAACAGTTATTTCAGAAAAATGTGTTTTTGTTTATTTTTGGGGAATTTTATTGGGAAAAATCGTCAATAGCGTTAATATTATACAGTGTAGGATTACCAAAATCATGCTACACAACAAGGGTCACCTGATAATCATACTACAACAGTCATTTTAGAAAAAAATCTTTTTGTATATTTTTGGGGAATTTTATTGGGGAAAATCATCAATAGCGTTAATATTATACACTGTATACTCACCCAAATCATGCTACACAGCAAGGGTCACCTGATAATCATACTACAACAGTTATTTCAGAAAAATGTGTTTTTGTTAATTTTTGGGGAATTTTATTGTGAAAAATCGTCAATAGCGTTAATATTATACAGTGTAGGATGACCAAAATCATGCTACACAACAAGGGTCACCTGATAATCTTACTACAACAGTCATTTTAGAAAAAAATCTTTTTGCATATTTTTGGGGAATTTTATTGTGAAAAATCGTCAATAGCGTTAATATTTTACAGTGTAGGATGACCAAAATCATGCTCCACAACAAGGGTCACCTGATAATCGTACTACAACAGTCATTTTAGAAAAAAATCTTTTTGCATATTTTTGGGGAATTTTATTGGGAAAAATCGTCAATAGCGTTAATATTATACAGTGTAGGATGACCAAAATCATGCTACACAGCAAGGGTCACCTGATAATCATACTACAACAGTTATTTCAGAAAAATGTGTTTTTGTTTATTTTTGGGGAATTTTATTGGGAAAAATCGTCAATAGCGTTAATATTATACAGTGTAGGATTACCAAAATCATGCTACACAACAAGGGTCACCTGATAATCATACTACAACAGTCATTTTAGAAAAAAATCTTTTTGCATATTTTTGGGGAATTTTATTGGGAAAAATCGTCAATAGCGTTAATATTATACACTGTATACTCACCCAAATCATGCTACACAGCAAGGGTCACCTGATAATCATACTACAACAGTTATTTCAGAAAAATGTGTTTTTGTTTATTTTTGGGGAATTTTATTGGGAAAAATCGTCAATAGCGTTAATATTATACAGTGTAGGATTACCAAAATCATGCTACACAACAAGGGTCACCTGATAATCATACTACAACAGTCATTTTAGAAAAAAATCTTTTTGTATATTTTTGGGGAATTTTATTGGGAAAAATCGTCAATAGCGTTAATATTTTACAGTGTAGGATGACCAAAATCATGCTCCACAACAAGGGTCACCTGATAATCATACTACAACAGTCATTTTAGAAAAAAATCTTTTTGCATATTTTTGGGGAATTTTATTGGGAAAAATCGTCAATAGCGTTAATATTATACAGTGTAGGATGACCAAAATCATGCTCCACAACAAGGGTCACCTGATAATCGTACTACAACAGTTATTTCAGAAAAATGTGTTTTTGTTTATTTTTGGGGAATTTTATTGGGAAAAATCATCAATAGCGTTAATATTATACAATGTAGGATGACCAAAATCATGCTACACAACAAGGGTCACCTGATAATCATACTACAACAGTCATTTTAGAAAAAAATCTTTTTGCATATTTTTGGGGAATTTTATTGGGAAAAATCGTCAATAGCGTTAATATTTTACAGTGTAGGATGACCAAAATCATGCTCCACAACAAGGGTCACCTGATAATCGTACTACAACAGTCATTTTAGAAAAAAATCTTTTTGCATATTTTTGGGGAATTTTATTGGGAAAAATCGTCAATAGCGTTAATATTATACAGTGTAGGATGACCAAAATCATGCTACACAGCAAGGGTCACCTGATAATCATACTACAACAGTTATTTCAGAAAAATGTGTTTTTGTTTATTTTTGGGGAATTTTATTGGGAAAAATCGTCAATAGCGTTAATATTATACAGTGTAGGATTACCAAAATCATGCTACACAACAAGGGTCACCTGATAATCATACTACAACAGTCATTTTAGAAAAAAATCTTTTTGCATATTTTTGGGGAATTTTATTGGGAAAAATCGTCAATAGCGTTAATATTATACACTGTATACTCACCCAAATCATGCTACACAGCAAGGGTCACCTGATAATCATACTACAACAGTTATTTCAGAAAAATGTGTTTTTGTTTATTTTTGGGGAATTTTATTGGGAAAAATGGTCAATAGCGTTAATATTATAAAGTGTAGGATTACCAAAATCATGCTACACAACAAGGGTCACCTGATAATCATACTACAACAGTCATTTTAGAAAAAAATCTTTTTGCATATTTTTGGGGAATTTTATTGGGAAAAATCGTCAATAGCGTTAATATTTTACAGTGTAGGATGACCAAAATCATGCTCCACAACAAGGGTCACCTGATAATCGTACTACAACAGTCATTTTAGAAAAAAATCTTTTTGCATATTTTTGGGGAATTTTATTTGGAAAAATCGTCAATAGCGTTAATATTATACAGTGTAGGATGACCAAAATCATGCTCCACAACAAGGGTCACCTGATAATCGTACTACAACAGTTATTTCAGAAAAATGTGTTTTTGTTTATTTTTGGGGAATTTTATTGGGAAAAATCGTCAATAGCGTTAATATTATACAATGTAGGATGACCAAAATCATGCTACACAACAAGGGTCACCTGATAATCATACTACAACAGTCATTTTAGAAAAAAATCTTTTTGCATATTTTTGGGGAATTTTATTGGGAAAAATCGTCAATAGCGTTAATATTTTACAGTGTAGGATGACCAAAATCATGCTCCACAACAAGGGTCACCTGATAATCGTACTACAACAGTCATTTTAGAAAAAAATCTTTTTGCATATTTTTGGGGAATTTTATTGGGAAAAATCGTCAATAGCGTTAATATTATACAGTGTAGGATGACCAAAATCATGCTACACAGCAAGGGTCACCTGATAATCATACTACAACAGTTATTTCAGAAAAATGTGTTTTTGTTTATTTTTGGGGAATTTTATTGGGAAAAATCGTCAATAGCGTTAATATTATACAGTGTAGGATTACCAAAATCATGCTACACAACAAGGGTCACCTGATAATCATACTACAACAGTCATTTTAGAAAAAAATCTTTTTGCATATTTTTGGGGAATTTTATTGGGAAAAATCGTCAATAGCGTTAATATTTTACAGTGTAGGATGACCAAAATCATGCTCCACAACAAGGGTCACCTGATAATTGTACTACAACAGTTATTTCTGAAAACTTTGTTTTTGCATATTTTTGGGGAATTTAATTGGGAAAAATCGTCAATAGCGTTAATATTATACAGTGTAGGATGACCAAAATCATGCTACACAACAAGGGTCACCTGATAATCATACTACAACAGTCATTTTAGAAAAAAATCTTTTTGCATATTTTTTGGGGAATTTTATTGTGAAAAATCGTCAATAGCGTTAATATTATACACTGTATACTCACCCAAATGATGCTACACAGCAAGGGTCACCTGATAATCATACTACAACAGTTATTTCAGAAAAATGTGTTTTTGTTAATTTTTGGGGAATTTTATTGTGAAAAATCGTCAATAGCGTTAATATTATACAGTGTAGGATTACCAAAATCATGCTACACAACAAGGGTCACCTGATAATCATACTACAACAGTCATTTTAGAAAAATGTGTTTTTGTTTATTTTTGGGGAATTTTATTGGGAAAAATCGTCAATAGCGTTAATATTATACAGTGTAGGATTACCAAAATCATGCTACACAACAAGGGTCACCTGATAATCGTACTACAACAGTCATTTTAGAAAAAAATCTTTTTGCATATTTTTGGGGAATTTTATTGGGAAAAATCGTCAATAGCGTTAATATTATACAGTGTAGGATGACCAAAATCATGCTCCACAACAAGGGTCACCTGATAATCGTACTACAACAGTTATTTCAGAAAAATGTGTTTTTGTTTATTTTTGGGGAATTTTATTGGGAAAAATCGTCAATAGCGTTAATATTATACAATGTAGGATGACCAAAATCATGCTACACAACAAGGGTCACCTGATAATCATACTACAACAGTCATTTTAGAAAAAAATCTTTTTGCATATTTTTGGGGAATTTTATTGGGAAAAATCGTCAATAGCGTTAATATTTTACAGTGTAGGATGACCAAAATCATGCTCCACAACAAGGGTCACCTGATAATCGTACTACAACAGTCATTTTAGAAAAAAATCTTTTTGCATATTTTTGGGGAATTTTATTGGGAAAAATCGTCAATAGCGTTAATATTATACAGTGTAGGATGACCAAAATCATGCTACACAGCAAGGGTCACCTGATAATCATACTACAACAGTTATTTCAGAAAAATGTGTTTTTGTTTATTTTTGGGGAATTTTATTGGGAAAAATCGTCAATAGCGTTAATATTATACAGTGTAGGATTACCAAAATCATGCTACACAACAAGGGTCACCTGATAATCATACTACAACAGTCATTTTAGAAAAAAATCTTTTTGCATATTTTTGGGGAATTTTATTGGGAAAAATCGTCAATAGCGTTAATATTATACACTGTATACTCACCCAAATCATGCTACACAGCAAGGGTCACCTGATAATCATACTACAACAGTTATTTCAGAAAAATGTGTTTTTGTTTATTTTTGGGGAATTTTATTGGGAAAAATGGTCAATAGCGTTAATATTATAAAGTGTAGGATTACCAAAATCATGCTACACAACAAGGGTCACCTGATAATCATACTACAACAGTCATTTTAGAAAAAAATCTTTTTGCATATTTTTGGGGAATTTTATTGGGAAAAATCGTCAATAGCGTTAATATTTTACAGTGTAGGATGACCAAAATCATGCTCCACAACAAGGGTCACCTGATAATCGTACTACAACAGTCATTTTAGAAAAAAATCTTTTTGCATATTTTTGGGGAATTTTATTTGGAAAAATCGTCAATAGCGTTAATATTATACAGTGTAGGATGACCAAAATCATGCTCCACAACAAGGGTCACCTGATAATCGTACTACAACAGTTATTTCAGAAAAATGTGTTTTTGTTTATTTTTGGGGAATTTTATTGGGAAAAATCGTCAATAGCGTTAATATTATACAATGTAGGATGACCAAAATCATGCTACACAACAAGGGTCACCTGATAATCATACTACAACAGTCATTTTAGAAAAAAATCTTTTTGCATATTTTTGGGGAATTTTATTGGGAAAAATCGTCAATAGCGTTAATATTTTACAGTGTAGGATGACCAAAATCATGCTCCACAACAAGGGTCACCTGATAATCGTACTACAACAGTCATTTTAGAAAAAAATCTTTTTGCATATTTTTGGGGAATTTTATTGGGAAAAATCGTCAATAGCGTTAATATTATACAGTGTAGGATGACCAAAATCATGCTACACAGCAAGGGTCACCTGATAATCATACTACAACAGTTATTTCAGAAAAATGTGTTTTTGTTTATTTTTGGGGAATTTTATTGGGAAAAATCGTCAATAGCGTTAATATTATACAGTGTAGGATTACCAAAATCATGCTACACAACAAGGGTCACCTGATAATCATACTACAACAGTCATTTTAGAAAAAAATCTTTTTGCATATTTTTGGGGAATTTTATTGGGAAAAATCGTCAATAGCGTTAATATTTTACAGTGTAGGATGACCAAAATCATGCTCCACAACAAGGGTCACCTGATAATTGTACTACAACAGTTATTTCTGAAAACTTTGTTTTTGCATATTTTTGGGGAATTTAATTGGGAAAAATCGTCAATAGCGTTAATATTATACAGTGTAGGATGACCAAAATCATGCTACACAACAAGGGTCACCTGATAATCATACTACAACAGTCATTTTAGAAAAAAATCTTTTTGCATATTTTTTGGGGAATTTTATTGTGAAAAATCGTCAATAGCGTTAATATTATACACTGTATACTCACCCAAATGATGCTACACAGCAAGGGTCACCTGATAATCATACTACAACAGTTATTTCAGAAAAATGTGTTTTTGTTAATTTTTGGGGAATTTTATTGTGAAAAATCGTCAATAGCGTTAATATTATACAGTGTAGGATTACCAAAATCATGCTACACAACAAGGGTCACCTGATAATCATACTACAACAGTCATTTTAGAAAAATGTGTTTTTGTTTATTTTTGGGGAATTTTATTGGGAAAAATCGTCAATAGCGTTAATATTATACAGTGTAGGATTACCAAAATCATGCTACACAACAAGGGTCACCTGATAATCGTACTACAACAGTCATTTTAGAAAAAAATCTTTTTGCATATTTTTGGGGAATTTTATTGGGAAAAATCGTCAATAGCGTTAATATTATACAGTGTAGGATGACCAAAATCATGCTCCACAACAAGGGTCACCTGATAATCGTACTACAACAGTTATTTCAGAAAAATGTGTTTTTGTTTATTTTTGGGGAATTTTATTGGGAAAAATCGTCAATAGCGTTAATATTATACAATGTAGGATGACCAAAATCATGCTACACAACAAGGGTCACCTGATAATCATACTACAACAGTCATTTTAGAAAAAAATCTTTTTGCATATTTTTGGGGAATTTTATTGGGAAAAATCGTCAATAGCGTTAATATTTTACAGTGTAGGATGACCAAAATCATGCTCCACAACAAGGGTCACCTGATAATCGTACTACAACAGTCATTTTAGAAAAAAATCTTTTTGCATATTTTTGGGGAATTTTATTGGGAAAAATCGTCAATAGCGTTAATATTATACAGTGTAGGATGACCAAAATCATGCTACACAGCAAGGGTCACCTGATAATCATACTACAACAGTTATTTCAGAAAAATGTGTTTTTGTTTATTTTTGGGGAATTTTATTGGGAAAAATCGTCAATAGCGTTAATATTATACAGTGTAGGATTACCAAAATCATGCTACACAACAAGGGTCACCTGATAATCATACTACAACAGTCATTTTAGAAAAAAATCTTTTTGCATATTTTTGGGGAATTTTATTGGGAAAAATCGTCAATAGCGTTAATATTATACACTGTATACTCACCCAAATCATGCTACACAGCAAGGGTCACCTGATAATCATACTACAACAGTTATTTCAGAAAAATGTGTTTTTGTTTATTTTTGGGGAATTTTATTGGGAAAAATCGTCAATAGCGTTAATATTATAAAGTGTAGGATTACCAAAATCATGCTACACAACAAGGGTCACCTGATAATCATACTACAACAGTCATTTTAGAAAAAAATCTTTTTGCATATTTTTGGGGAATTTTATTGGGAAAAATCGTCAATAGCGTTAATATTTTACAGTGTAGGATGACCAAAATCATGCTCCACAACAAGGGTCACCTGATAATCGTACTACAACAGTTATTTCAGAAAAATGTGTTTTTGTTTATTTTTGGGGAATTTTATTGGGAAAAATCGTCAATAGCGTTAATATTATACAATGTAGGATGACCAAAATCATGCTACACAACAAGGGTCACCTGATAATCATACTACAACAGTCATTTTAGAAAAAAATCTTTTTGCATATTTTTGGGGAATTTTATTGGGAAAAATCGTCAATAGCGTTAATATTTTACAGTGTAGGATGACCAAAATCATGCTCCACAACAAGGGTCACCTGATAATCGTACTACAACAGTCATTTTAGAAAAAAATCTTTTTGCATATTTTTGGGGAATTTTATTGGGAAAAATCGTCAATAGCGTTAATATTATACAGTGTAGGATGACCAAAATCATGCTACACAGCAAGGGTCACCTGATAATCATACTACAACAGTTATTTCAGAAAAATGTGTTTTTGTTTATTTTTGGGGAATTTTATTGGGAAAAATCGTCAATAGCGTTAATATTATACAGTGTAGGATTACCAAAATCATGCTACACAACAAGGGTCACCTGATAATCATACTACAACAGTCATTTTAGAAAAAAATCTTTTTGCATATTTTTGGGGAATTTTATTGGGAAAAATCGTCAATAGCGTTAATATTTTACAGTGTAGGATGACCAAAATCATGCTCCACAACAAGGGTCACCTGATAATTGTACTACAACAGTCATTTTAGAAAAAAATCTTTTTGCATATTTTTGGGGAATTTTATTGGGAAAAATCGTCAATAGCGTTAATATTATACAGTGTAGGATGACCAAAATCATGCTCCACAACAAGGGTCACCTGATAATCGTACTACAACAGTTATTTCAGAAAAATGTGTTTTTGTTTATTTTTGGGGAATTTTATTGGGAAAAATCGTCAATAGCGTTAATATTATACAATGTAGGATGACCAAAATCATGCTACACAACAAGGGTCACCTGATAATCATACTACAACAGTCATTTTAGAAAAAAATCTTTTTGCATATTTTTGGGGAATTTTATTGGGAAAAATCGTCAATAGCGTTAATATTTTACAGTGTAGGATGACCAAAATCATGCTCCACAACAAGGGTCACCTGATAATCGTACTACAACAGTCATTTTAGAAAAAAATCTTTTTGCATATTTTTGGGGAATTTTATTGGGAAAAATCGTCAATAGCGTTAATATTATACAGTGTAGGATGACCAAAATCATGCTACACAGCAAGGGTCACCTGATAATCATACTACAACAGTTATTTCAGAAAAATGTGTTTTTGTTTATTTTTGGGGAATTTTATTGGGAAAAATCGTCAATAGCGTTAATATTATACAGTGTAGGATTACCAAAATCATGCTACACAACAAGGGTCACCTGATAATCATACTACAACAGTCATTTTAGAAAAAAATCTTTTTGCATATTTTTGGGGAATTTTATTGGGAAAAATCGTCAATAGCGTTAATATTATACACTGTATACTCACCCAAATCATGCTACACAGCAAGGGTCACCTGATAATCATACTACAACAGTTATTTCAGAAAAATGTGTTTTTGTTTATTTTTGGGGAATTTTATTGGGAAAAATCGTCAATAGCGTTAATATTATAAAGTGTAGGATTACCAAAATCATGCTACACAACAAGGGTCACCTGATAATCATACTACAACAGTCATTTTAGAAAAAAATCTTTTTGCATATTTTTGGGGAATTTTATTGGGAAAAATCGTCAATAGCGTTAATATTTTACAGTGTAGGATGACCAAAATCATGCTCCACAACAAGGGTCACCTGATAATCGTACTACAACAGTCATTTTAGAAAAAAATCTTTTTGCATATTTTTGGGGAATTTTATTTGGAAAAATCGTCAATAGCGTTAATATTATACAGTGTAGGATGACCAAAATCATGCTCCACAACAAGGGTCACCTGATAATCGTACTACAACAGTTATTTCAGAAAAATGTGTTTTTGTTTATTATTGGGGAATTTTATTGGGAAAAATCGTCAATAGCGTTAATATTATACAATGTAGGATGACCAAAATCATGCTACACAACAAGGGTCACCTGATAATCATACTACAACAGTCATTTTAGAAAAAAATCTTTTTGCATATTTTTGGGGAATTTTATTGGGAAAAATCGTCAATAGCGTTAATATTTTACAGTGTAGGATGACCAAAATCATGCTCCACAACAAGGGTCACCTGATAATCGTACTACAACAGTCATTTTAGAAAAAAATCTTTTTGCATATTTTTGGGGAATTTTATTGGGAAAAATCGTCAATAGCGTTAATATTATACAGTGTAGGATGACCAAAATCATGCTACACAGCAAGGGTCACCTGATAATCATACTACAACAGTTATTTCAGAAAAATGTGTTTTTGTTTATTTTTGGGGAATTTTATTGGGAAAAATCGTCAATAGCGTTAATATTATACAGTGTAGGATTACCAAAATCATGCTACACAACAAGGGTCACCTGATAATCATACTACAACAGTCATTTTAGAAAAAAATCTTTTTGCATATTTTTGGGGAATTTTATTGGGAAAAATCGTCAATAGCGTTAATATTATACAGTGTAGGATGACCAAAATCATGCTCCACAACAAGGGTCACCTGATAATCGTACTACAACAGTTATTTCAGAAAAATGTGTTTTTGTTTATTTTTGGGGAATTTTATTGGGAAAAATCGTCAATAGCGTTAATATTATACAGTGTAGGATGACCAAAATCATGCTACACAACAAGGGTCACCTGATAATCATACTACAACAGTCATTTTAGAAAAAAATCTTTTTGCATATTTTTGGGGAATTTTATTGGGAAAAATCGTCAATAGCGTTAATATTTTACAGTGTAGGATGACCAAAATCATGCTCCACAACAAGGGTCACCTGATAATCGTACTACAACAGTTATTTCTGAAAACTTTGTTTTTGCATATTTTTGGGGAATTTTATTGGGAAAAATCGTCAATAGCGTTAATATTATACAGTGTAGGATGACCAAAATCATGCTACACAACAAGGGTCACCTGATAATCATACTACAACAGTCATTTTAGAAAAAAATCTTTTTGCATATTTTTTGGGGAATTTTATTGTGAAAAATCGTCAATAGCGTTAATATTATACACTGTATACTCACCCAAATCATGCTACACAGCAAGGGTCACCTGATAATCATACTACAACAGTTATTTCAGAAAAATGTGTTTTTGTTAATTTTTGGGGAATTTTATTGGGAAAAATCGTCAATAGCGTTAATATTATACAGTGTAGGATGACCAAAATCATGCTACACAACAAGGGTCACCTGATAATCATACTACAACAGTTATTTCAGAAAAATGTGTTTTTGTTTATTTTTGGGGAATTTTATTGGGAAAAATCGTCAATAGCGTTAATATTATACAGTGTAGGATGACCAAAATCATGCTCCACAACAAGGGTCACCTGATAATCGTACTACAACAGTTATTTCAGAAAAATGTGTTTTTGTTTATTTTTGGGGAATTTTATTGGGAAAAATCGTCAATAGCGTTAATATTATACAGTGTAGGATGACCAAAATCATGCTACACAACAAGGGTCACCTGATAATCGTACTACAACAGTCATTTTAGAAAAAAATCTTTTTGCATATTTTTGGGGAATTTTATTGGGAAAAATCGTCAATAGCGTTAATATTTTACAGTGTAGGATGACCAAAATCATGCTCCACAACAAGGGTCACCTGATAATCGTACTACAACAGTCATTTTAGAAAAAAATCTTTTTGCATATTTTTGGGGAATTTTATTTGGAAAAATCGTCAATAGCGTTAATATTATACAGTGTAGGATGACCAAAATCATGCTCCACAACAAGGGTCACCTGATAATCGTACTACAACAGTTATTTCAGAAAAATGTGTTTTTGTTTATTTTTGGGGAATTTTATTGGGAAAAATCGTCAATAGCGTTAATATTATACAATGTAGGATGACCAAAATCATGCTACACAACAAGGGTCACCTGATAATCATACTACAACAGTCATTTTAGAAAAAAATCTTTTTGCATATTTTTGGGGAATTTTATTGGGAAAAATCGTCAATAGCGTTAATATTTTACAGTGTAGGATGACCAAAATCATGCTCCACAACAAGGGTCACCTGATAATCGTACTACAACAGTTATTTCTGAAAACTTTGTTTTTGCATATTTTTGGGGAATTTTATTGTGAAAAATCGTCAATAGCGTTAATATTATACAGTGTAGGGTGACCAAAATCATGTTCCACAACAAGGGTCACCTGATAATCGTACTACAACAGTCATTTCAGAAAAAAATCTTTTTGCATATTTTTGGGGAATTTTATTGTGAAAAATCGTCAATAGCGTTAATATTATACACTGTATACTCACCCAAATCATGCTACACAGCAAGGGTCACCTGATAATCATACTACAACAGTTATTTCAGAAAAATGTGTTTTTGTTTATTTTTGGGGAATTTTATTGGGAAAAATCGTCAATAGCGTTAATATTATACAGTGTAGGATTACCAAAATCATGCTACACAACAAGGGTCACCTGATAATCATACTACAACAGTCATTTTAGAAAAAAATCTTTTTGTATATTTTTGGGGAATTTTATTGGGAAAAATCATCAATAGCGTTAATATTATACACTGTATACTCACCCAAATCATGCTACACAGCAAGGGTCACCTGATAATCATACTACAACAGTTATGTCAGAAAAATGTGTTTTTGTTAATTTTTGGGGAATTTTATTGTGAAAAATCGTCAATAGCGTTAATATTATACAGTGTAGGATGACCAAAATCATGCTACACAACAAGGGTCACCTGATAATCATACTACAACAGTCATTTTAGAAAAAAATCTTTTTGCATATTTTTGGGGAATTTTATTGGGAAAAATCGTCAATAGCGTTAATATTTTACAGTGTAGGATGACCAAAATCATGCTCCACAACAAGGGTCACCTGATAATCGTACTACAACAGTCATTTTAGAAAAAAATCTTTTTGCATATTTTTGGGGAATTTTATTGGGAAAAATCGTCAATAGCGTTAATATTATACAGTGTAGGATGACCAAAATCATGCTAAACAGCAAGGGTCACCTGATAATCATACTACAACAGTTATTTCAGAAAAATGTGTTTTTGTTTATTTTTGGGGAATTTTATTGGGAAAAATCGTCAATAGCGTTAATATTATACAGTGCAGGATTACCAAAATCATGCTACACAACAAGGGTCACCTGATAATCATACTACAACAGTCATTTTAGAAAAAAATCTTTTTGCATATTTTTGGGGAATTTTATTGGGAAAAATCGTCAATAGCGTTAATATTATACACTGTATACTCACCCAAATCATGCTACACAGCAAGGGTCACCTGATAATCATACTACAACAGTTATTTCAGAAAAATGTGTTTTTGTTTATTTTTGGGGAATTTTATTGGGAAAAATCGTCAATAGCGTTAATATTATACAGTGTAGGATTACCAAAATCATGCTACACAACAAGGGTCACCTGATAATCATACTACAACAGTCATTTTAGAAAAAAATCTTTTTGTATATTTTTGGGGAATTTTATTGGGAAAAATCGTCAATAGCGTTAATATTTTACAGTGTAGGATGACCAAAATCATGCTCCACAACAAGGGTCACCTGATAATCGTACTACAACAGTCATTTTAGAAAAAAATCTTTTTGCATATTTTTGGGGAATTTTATTGGGAAAAATCGTCAATAGCGTTAATATTATACAGTGTAGGATGACCAAAATCATGCTCCACAACAAGGGTCACCTGATAATCATACTACAACAGTTATTTCAGAAAAATGTGTTTTTGTTTATTTTTGGGGAATTTTATTGGGAAAAATCGTCAATAGCGTTAATATTATACAATGTAGGATGACCAAAATCATGCTACACAACAAGGGTCACCTGATAATCATACTACAACAGTCATTTTAGAAAAAAATCTTTTTGCATATTTTTGGGGAATTTTATTGGGAAAAATCGTCAATAGCGTTAATATTTTACAGTGTAGGATGACCAAAATCATGCTACACAGCAAGGGTCACCTGATAATCATACTACAACAGTCATTTTAGAAAAAAATCTTTTTGCATATTTTTGGGGAATTTTATTGGGAAAAATCGTCAATAGCGTTAATATTATACAGTGTAGGATGACCAAAATCATGCTACACAGCAAGGGTCACCTGATAATCATACTACAACAGTTATTTCAGAAAAATGTGTTTTTGTTTATTTTTGGGGAATTTTATTGGGAAAAATCGTCAATAGCGTTAATATTATACAGTGTAGGATTACCAAAATCATGCTACACAACAAGGGTCACCTGATAATCATACTACAACAGTCATTTTAGAAAAAAATCTTTTTGCATATTTTTGGGGAATTTTATTGGGAAAAATCGTCAATAGCGTTAATATTATACACTGTATACTCACCCAAATCATGCTACACAGCAAGGGTCACCTGATAATCATACTACAACAGTTATTTCAAAAAAATGTGTTTTTGTTTATTTTTGGGGAATTTTATTGGGAAAAATCGTCAATAGCGTTAATATTATAAAGTGTAGGATTACCAAAATCATGCTACACAACAAGGGTCACCTGATAATCATACTACAACAGTCATTTTAGAAAAAAATCTTTTTGCATATTTTTGGGGAATTTTATTGGGAAAAATCGTCAATAGCGTTAATATTTTACAGTGTAGGATGACCAAAATCATGCTCCACAACAAGGGTCACCTGATAATCGTACTACAACAGTCATTTTAGAAAAAAATCTTTTTGCATATTTTTGGGGAATTTTATTTGGAAAAATCGTCAATAGCGTTAATATTATACAGTGTAGGATGACCAAAATCATGCTCCACAACAAGGGTCACCTGATAATCGTACTACAACAGTTATTTCAGAAAAATGTGTTTTTGTTTATTTTTGGGGAATTTTATTGGGAAAAATCGTCAATAGCGTTAATATTATACAATGTAGGATGACCAAAATCATGCTACACAACAAGGGTCACCTGATAATCATACTACAACAGTCATTTTAGAAAAAAATCTTTTTGCATATTTTTGGGGAATTTTATTGGGAAAAATCGTCAATAGCGTTAATATTTTACAGTGTAGGATGACCAAAATCATGCTCCACAACAAGGGTCACCTGATAATCGTACTACAACAGTCATTTTAGAAAAAAATCTTTTTGCATATTTTTGGGGAATTTTATTGGGAAAAATCGTCAATAGCGTTAATATTATACAGTGTAGGATGACCAAAATCATGCTACACAGCAAGGGTCACCTGATAATCATACTACAACAGTTATTTCAGAAAAATGTGTTTTTGTTTATTTTTGGGGAATTTTATTGGGAAAAATCGTCAATAGCGTTAATATTATACAGTGTAGGATTACCAAAATCATGCTACACAACAAGGGTCACCTGATAATCATACTACAACAGTCATTTTAGAAAAAAATCTTTTTGCATATTTTTGGGGAATTTTATTGGGAAAAATCGTCAATAGCGTTAATATTATACAGTGTAGGATGACCAAAATCATGCTCCACAACAAGGGTCACCTGATAATCGTACTACAACAGTTATTTCAGAAAAATGTGTTTTTGTTTATTTTTGGGGAATTTTATTGGGAAAAATCGTCAATAGCGTTAATATTATACAGTGTAGGATGACCAAAATCATGCTACACAACAAGGGTCACCTGATAATCATACTACAACAGTCATTTTAGAAAAAAATCTTTTTGCATATTTTTGGGGAATTTTATTGGGAAAAATCGTCAATAGCGTTAATATTTTACAGTGTAGGATGACCAAAATCATGCTCCACAACAAGGGTCACCTGATAATCGTACTACAACAGTTATTTCTGAAAACTTTGTTTTTGCATATTTTTGGGGAATTTAATTGGGAAAAATCGTCAATAGCGTTAATATTATACAGTGTAGGATGACCAAAATCATGCTACACAACAAGGGTCACCTGATAATCATACTACAACAGTCATTTTAGAAAAAAATCTTTTTGCATATTTTTTGGGGAATTTTATTGTGAAAAATCGTCAATAGCGTTAATATTATACACTGTATACTCACCCAAATCATGCTACACAGCAAGGGTCACCTGATAATCATACTACAACAGTTATTTCAGAAAAATGTGTTTTTGTTAATTTTTGGGGAATTTTATTGTGAAAAATCGTCAATAGCGTTAATATTATACAGTGTAGGATTACCAAAATCATGCTACACAACAAGGGTCACCTGATAATCATACTACAACAGTCATTTTAGAAAAATGTGTTTTTGTTTATTTTTGGGGAATTTTATTGGGAAAAATCGTCAATAGCGTTAATATTATACAGTGTAGGATTACCAAAATCATGCTACACAACAAGGGTCACCTGATAATCGTACTACAACAGTCATTTTAGAAAAAAATCTTTTTGCATATTTTTGGGGAATTTTATTGGGAAAAATCGTCAATAGCGTTAATATTATACAGTGTAGGATGACCAAAATCATGCTCCACAACAAGGGTCACCTGATAATCGTACTACAACAGTTATTTCTGAAAAATGTGTTTTTGTTTATTTTTGGGGAATTTTATTGGGAAAAATCGTCAATAGCGTTAATATTATACAATGTAGGATGACCAAAATCATGCTACACAACAAGGGTCACCTGATAATCATACTACAACAGTCATTTTAGAAAAAAATCTTTTTGCATATTTTTGGGGAATTTTATTGGGAAAAATCGTCAATAGCGTTAATATTTTACAGTGTAGGATGACCAAAATCATGCTCCACAACAAGGGTCACCTGATAATCGTACTACAACAGTCATTTTAGAAAAAAATCTTTTTGCATATTTTTGGGGAATTTTATTGGGAAAAATCGTCAATAGCGTTAATATTATACAGTGTAGGATGACCAAAATCATGCTACACAGCAAGGGTCACCTGATAATCATACTACAACAGTCATTTTAGAAAAAAATCTTTTTGCATATTTTTGGGGAATTTTATTGGGAAAAATCGTCAATAGCGTTAATATTATACACTGTATACTCACCCAAATCATGCTACACAGCAAGGGTCACCTGATAATCATACTACAACAGTTATTTCAGAAAAATGTGTTTTTGTTTATTTTTGGGGAATTTTATTGGGAAAAATCGTCAATAGCGTTAATATTATAAAGTGTAGGATTACCAAAATCATGCTACACAACAAGGGTCACCTGATAATCATACTACAACAGTCATTTTAGAAAAAAATCTTTTTGCATATTTTTGGGGAATTTTATTGGGAAAAATCGTCAATAGCGTTAATATTTTACAGTGTAGGATGACCAAAATCATGCTCCACAACAAGGGTCACCTGATAATCGTACTACAACAGTCATTTTAGAAAAAAATCTTTTTGCATATTTTTGGGGAATTTTATTTGGAAAAATCGTCAATAGCGTTAATATTATACAGTGTAGGATGACCAAAATCATGCTCCACAACAAGGGTCACCTGATAATCGTACTACAACAGTTATTTCAGAAAAATGTGTTTTTGTTTATTTTTGGGGAATTTTATTGGGAAAAATCGTCAATAGCGTTAATATTTTACAGTGTAGGATGACCAAAATCATGCTCCACAACAAGGGTCACCTGATAATCGTACTACAACAGTCATTTTAGAAAAAAATCTTTTTGCATATTTTTGGGGAATTTTATTGGGAAAAATCGTCAATAGCGTTAATTTTATACAGTGTAGGATGACCAAAATCATGCTACACAGCAAGGGTCACCTGATAATCATACTACAACAGTTATTTCAGAAAAATGTGTTTTTGTTTATTTTTGGGGAATTTTATTGGGAAAAATCGTCAATAGCGTTAATATTATACAGTGTAGGATTACCAAAATCATGCTACACAACAAGGGTCACCTGATAATCATACTACAACAGTCATTTTAGAAAAAAATCTTTTTGCATATTTTTGGGGAATTTTATTGGGAAAAATCGTCAATAGCGTTAATATTATACACTGTATACTCACCCAAATCATGCTACACAGCAAGGGTCACCTGATAATCATACTACAACAGTCATTTTAGAAAAAAATCTTTTTGCATATTTTTGGGGAATTTTATTGGGAAAAATCGTCAATAGCGTTAATATTTTACAGTGTAGGATGACCAAAATCATGCTCCACAACAAGGGTCACCTGATAATCGTACTACAACAGTCATTTTAGAAAAAAATCTTTTTGCATATTTTTGGGGAATTTTATTTGGAAAAATCGTCAATAGCGTTAATATTATACAGTGTAGGATGACCAAAATCATGCTCCACAACAAGGGTCACCTGATAATCGTACTACAACAGTTATTTCAGAAAAATGTGTTTTTGTTTATTTTTGGGGAATTTTATTGGGAAAAATCGTCAATAGCGTTAATATTATACAATGTAGGATGACCAAAATCATGCTACACAACAAGGGTCACCTGATAATCATACTACAACAGTCATTTTAGAAAAAAATCTTTTTGCATATTTTTGGGGAATTTTATTGGGAAAAATCGTCAATAGCGTTAATATTTTACAGTGTAGGATGACCAAAATCATGCTCCACAACAAGGGTCACCTGATAATCGTACTACAACAGTCATTTTAGAAAAAAATCTTTTTGCATATTTTTGGGGAATTTTATTGGGAAAAATCGTCAATAGCGTTAATATATTACAGTGTAGGATGACCAAAATCATGCTCCACAACAAGGGTCACCTGATAATCGTACTACAACAGTTATTTCTGAAAAATGTGTTTTTGTTTATTTTTGGGGAATTTTATTGGGAAAAATCGTCAATAGCGTTAATATTATACAGTGTAGGATGACCAAAATCATGCTACACAACAAGGGTCACCTGATAATCGTACTACAACAGTTATTTCTGAAAACTTTGTTTTTGTTTATTTTTGGGGAATTTTATTGGGAAAAATCGTCAATAGCGTTAATATTATACAGTGTAGGATGACCAAAATCATGCTACACAACAAGGGTCACCTGATAATCATACTACAACAGTCATTTTAGAAAAAAATCTTTTTGCATATTTTTGGGGAATTTTATTGGGAAAAATCGTCAATAGCGTTAATATTTTACAGTGTAGGATGACCAAAATCATGCTCCACAACAAGGGTCACCTGATAATCGTACTACAACAGTTATTTCTGAAAACTTTGTTTTTGCATATTTTTGGGGAATTTTATTGTGAAAAATCGTCAATAGCGTTAATATTATACAGTGTAGGGTGACCAAAATCATGTTCCACAACAAGGGTCACCTGATAATCGTACTACAACAGTCATTTCAGAAAAAAATCTTTTTGCATATTTTTGGGGAATTTTATTGGGAAAAATCGTCAATAGCGTTAATATTATACAGTGTAGGATGACCAAAATCATGCTCCACAACAAGGGTCACCTGATAATCGTACTACAACAGTTATTTCTGAAAAATGTGTTTTTGTTTATTTTTGGGGAATTTTATTGGGAAAAATCGTCAATAGCGTTAATATTATACAGTGTAGGATGACCAAAATCATGCTACACAACAAGGGTCACCTGATAATCGTACTACAACAGTTATTTCTGAAAACTTTGTTTTTGTTTATTTTTGGAGAATTTTATTGGGAAAAATCGTCAATAGCGTTAATATTATACACTGTATACTCACCCAAATCATGCTACACAGCAAGGGTCACCTGATAATCATACTACAACAGTTATTTCAGAAAAATGTGTTTTTGTTTATTTTTGGGGAATTTTATTGGGAAAAATCGTCAATAGCGTTAATATTATACAATGTAGGATGACCAAAATCATGCTACACAACAAGGGTCACCTGATAATCATACTACAACAGTCATTTTAGAAAAAAATCTTTTTGCATATTTTTGGGGAATTTTATTGGGAAAAATCGTCAATAGCGTTAATATTTTACAGTGTAGGATGACCAAAATCATGCTCCACAACAAGGGTCACCTGATAATCGTACTACAACAGTCATTTTAGAAAAAAATCTTTTTGCATATTTTTGGGGAATTTTATTGGGAAAAATCGTCAATAGCGTTAATATTATACAGTGTAGGATGACCAAAATCATGCTACACAGCAAGGGTCACCTGATAATCGTACTACAACAGTTATTTCAGAAAAATGTGTTTTTGTTTATTTTTGGGGAATTTTATTGGGAAAAATCGTCAATAGCGTTAATATTTTACAGTGTAGGATGACCAAAATCATGCTCCACAACAAGGGTCACCTGATAATCGTACTACAACAGTCATTTTAGAAAAAAATCTTTTTGCATATTTTTGGGGAATTTTATTGGGAAAAATCGTCAATAGCGTTAATATTATACAGTGTAGGATGACCAAAATCATGCTACACAGCAAGGGTCACCTGATAATCGTACTACAACAGTTATTTCAGAAAAATGTGTTTTTGTTTATTTTTGGGGAATTTTATTGGGAAAAATCGTCAATAGCGTTAATATTATACAGTGTAGGATTACCAAAATCATGCTACACAACAAGGGTCACCTGATAATCATACTACAACAGTCATTTTAGAAAAAAATCTTTTTGTATATTTTTGGGGAATTTTATTGGGAAAAATCGTCAATAGCGTTAATATTTTACAGTGTAGGATGACCAAAATCATGCTCCACAACAAGGGTCACCTGATAATCGTACTACAACAGTCATTTTAGAAAAAAATCTTTTTGCATATTTTTGGGGAATTTTATTGGGAAAAATCGTCAATAGCGTTAATATTATACAGTGTAGGATGACCAAAATCATGCTCCACAACAAGGGTCACCTGATAATCGTACTACAACAGTTATTTCAGAAAAATGTGTTTTTGTTTATTTTTGGGGAATTTTATTGGGAAAAATCGTCAATAGCGTTAATATTATACAATGTAGGATGACCAAAATCATGCTACACAACAAGGGTCACCTGATAATCATACTACAACAGTCATTTTAGAAAAAAATCTTTTTGCATATTTTTGGGGAATTTTATTGGGAAAAATCGTCAATAGCGTTAATATTTTACAGTGTAGGATGACCAAAATCATGCTCCACAACAAGGGTCACCTGATAATCGTACTACAACAGTCATTTTAGAAAAAAATCTTTTTGCATATTTTTGGGGAATTTTATTGGGAAAAATCGTCAATAGCGTTAATATTATACAGTGTAGGATGACCAAAATCATGCTACACAGCAAGGGTCACCTGATAATCGTACTACAACAGTTATTTCAGAAAAATGTGTTTTTGTTTATTTTTGGGGAATTTTATTGGGAAAAATCGTCAATAGCGTTAATATTATACAGTGTAGGATTACCAAAATCATGCTACACAACAAGGGTCACCTGATAATCATACTACAACAGTCATTTTAGAAAAAAATCTTTTTGTATATTTTTGGGGAATTTTATTGGGAAAAATCGTCAATAGCGTTAATATTTTACAGTGTAGGATGACCAAAATCATGCTCCACAACAAGGGTCACCTGATAATCGTACTACAACAGTCATTTTAGAAAAAAATCTTTTTGCATATTTTTGGGGAATTTTATTGGGAAAAATCGTCAATAGCGTTAATATTATACAGTGTAGGATGACCAAAATCATGCTCCACAACAAGGGTCACCTGATAATCGTACTACAACAGTTATTTCAGAAAAATGTGTTTTTGTTTATTTTTGGGGAATTTTATTGGGAAAAATCGTCAATAGCGTTAATATTATACAATGTAGGATGACCAAAATCATGCTACACAACAAGGGTCACCTGATAATCATACTACAACAGTCATTTTAGAAAAAAATCTTTTTGCATATTTTTGGGGAATTTTATTGGGAAAAATCGTCAATAGCGTTAATATTTTACAGTGTAGGATGACCAAAATCATGCTACACAGCAAGGGTCACCTGATAATCATACTACAACAGTCATTTTAGAAAAAAATCTTTTTGCATATTTTTGGGGAATTTTATTGGGAAAAATCGTCAATAGCGTTAATATTATACAGTGTAGGATGACCAAAATCATGCTACACAGCAAGGGTCACCTGATAATCATACTACAACAGTTATTTCAGAAAAATGTGTTTTTGTTTATTTTTGGGGAATTTTATTGGGAAAAATCGTCAATAGCGTTAATATTATACAGTGTAGGATTACCAAAATCATGCTACACAACAAGGGTCACCTGATAATCATACTACAACAGTCATTTTAGAAAAAAATCTTTTTGCATATTTTTGGGGAATTTTATTGGGAAAAATCGTCAATAGCGTTAATATTATACACTGTATACTCACCCAAATCATGCTACACAGCAAGGGTCACCTGATAATCATACTACAACAGTTATTTCAGAAAAATGTGTTTTTGTTTATTTTTGGGGAATTTTATTGGGAAAAATCGTCAATAGCGTTAATATTATAAAGTGTAGGATTACCAAAATCATGCTACACAACAAGGGTCACCTGATAATCATACTACAACAGTCATTTTAGAAAAAAATCTTTTTGCATATTTTTGGGGAATTTTATTGGGAAAAATCGTCAATAGCGTTAATATTTTACAGTGTAGGATGACCAAAATCATGCTCTACAACAAGGGTCACCTGATAATCGTACTACAACAGTCATTTTAGAAAAAAATCTTTTTGCATATTTTTGGGGAATTTTATTTGGAAAAATCGTCAATAGCGTTAATATTATACAGTGTAGGATGACCAAAATCATGCTCCACAACAAGGGTCACCTGATAATCGTACTACAACAGTTATTTCAGAAAAATGTGTTTTTGTTTATTTTTGGGGAATTTTATTGGGAAAAATCGTCAATAGCGTTAATATTATACAATGTAGGATGACCAAAATCATGCTACACAACAAGGGTCACCTGATAATCATACTACAACAGTCATTTTAGAAAAAAATCTTTTTGCATATTTTTGGGATTTTTATTGGGAAAAATCGTCAATAGCGTTAATATTTTACAGTGTAGGATGACCAAAATCATGCTCCACAACAAGGGTCACCTGATAATCGTACTACAACAGTCATTTTAGAAAAAAATCTTTTTGCATATTTTTGGGGAATTTTATTGGGAAAAATCGTCAATAGCGTTAATATTATACAGTGTAGGATGACCAAAATCATGCTACACAGCAAGGGTCACCTGATAATCATACTACAACAGTTATTTCAGAAAAATGTGTTTTTGTTTATTTTTGGGGAATTTTATTGGGAAAAATCGTCAATAGCGTTAATATTATACAGTGTAGGATTACCAAAATCATGCTACACAACAAGGGTCACCTGATAATCATACTACAACAGTCATTTTAGAAAAAAATCTTTTTGCATATTTTTGGGGAATTTTATTGGGAAAAATCGTCAATAGCGTTAATATTATACAGTGTAGGATGACCAAAATCATGCTCCACAACAAGGGTCACCTGATAATCGTACTACAACAGTTATTTCAGAAAAATGTGTTTTTGTTTATTTTTGGGGAATTTTATTGGGAAAAATCGTCAATAGCGTTAATATTATACAGTGTAGGATGACCAAAATCATGCTACACAACAAGGGTCACCTGATAATCATACTACAACAGTCATTTTAGAAAAAAATCTTTTTGCATATTTTTGGGGAATTTTATTGGGAAAAATCGTCAATAGCGTTAATATTTTACAGTGTAGGATGACCAAAATCATGCTCCACAACAAGGGTCACCTGATAATCGTACTACAACAGTTATTTCTGAAAACTTTGTTTTTGCATATTTTTGGGGAATTTAATTGGGAAAAATCGTCAATAGCGTTAATATTATACAGTGTAGGATGACCAAAATCATGCTACACAACAAGGGTCACCTGATAATCATACTACAACAGTCATTTTAGAAAAAAATCTTTTTGCATATTTTTTGGGGAATTTTATTGTGAAAAATCGTCAATAGCGTTAATATTATACACTGTATACTCACCCAAATCATGCTACACAGCAAGGGTCACCTGATAATCATACTACAACAGTTATTTCAGAAAAATGTGTTTTTGTTAATTTTTGGGGAATTTTATTGTGAAAAATCGTCAATAGCGTTAATATTATACAGTGTAGGATTACCAAAATCATGCTACACAACAAGGGTCACCTGATAATCATACTACAACAGTCATTTTAGAAAAATGTGTTTTTGTTTATTTTTGGGGAATTTTATTGGGAAAAATCGTCAATAGCGTTAATATTATACAGTGTAGGATTACCAAAATCATGCTACACAACAAGGGTCACCTGATAATCGTACTACAACAGTCATTTTAGAAAAAAATCTTTTTGCATATTTTTGGGGAATTTTATTGGGAAAAATCGTCAATAGCGTTAATATTATACAGTGTAGGATGACCAAAATCATGCTCCACAACAAGGGTCACCTGATAATCGTACTACAACAGTTATTTCAGAAAAATGTGTTTTTGTTTATTTTTGGGGAATTTTATTGGGAAAAATCGTCAATAGCGTTAATATTATACAATGTAGGATGACCAAAATCATGCTACACAACAAGGGTCACCTGATAATCATACTACAACAGTCATTTTAGAAAAAAATCTTTTTGCATATTTTTGGGGAATTTTATTGGGAAAAATCGTCAATAGCGTTAATATTTTACAGTGTAGGATGACCAAAATCATGCTCCACAACAAGGGTCACCTGATAATCGTACTACAACAGTCATTTTAGAAAAAAATCTTTTTGCATATTTTTGGGGAATTTTATTGGGAAAAATCGTCAATAGCGTTAATATTATACAGTGTAGGATGACCAAAATCATGCTACACAGCAAGGGTCACCTGATAATCATACTACAACAGTCATTTTAGAAAAAAATCTTTTTGCATATTTTTGGGGAATTTTATTGGGAAAAATCGTCAATAGCGTTAATATTATACACTGTATACTCACCCAAATCATGCTACACAGCAAGGGTCACCTGATAATCATACTACAACAGTTATTTCAGAAAAATGTGTTTTTGTTTATTTTTGGGGAATTTTATTGGGAAAAATCGTCAATAGCGTTAATATTATAAAGTGTAGGATTACCAAAATCATGCTACACAACAAGGGTCACCTGATAATCATACTACAACAGTCATTTTAGAAAAAAATCTTTTTGCATATTTTTGGGGAATTTTATTGGGAAAAATTGTCAATAGCGTTAATATTTTACAGTGTAGGATGACCAAAATCATGCTCCACAACAAGGGTCACCTGATAATCGTACTACAACAGTCATTTTAGAAAAAAATCTTTTTGCATATTTTTGGGGAATTTTATTTGGAAAAATCGTCAATAGCGTTAATATTATACAGTGTAGGATGACCAAAATCATGCTCCACAACAAGGGTCACCTGATAATCGTACTACAACAGTTATTTCAGAAAAATGTGTTTTTGTTTATTTTTGGGGAATTTTATTGGGAAAAATCGTCAATAGCGTTAATATTTTACAGTGTAGGATGACCAAAATCATGCTCCACAACAAGGGTCACCTGATAATCGTACTACAAAAGTCATTTTAGAAAAAAATCTTTTTGCATATTTTTGGGGAATTTTATTGGGAAAAATCGTCAATAGCGTTAATATTTTACAGTGTAGGATGACCAAAATCATGCTCCACAACAAGGGTCACCTGATAATCGTACTACAACAGTCATTTTAGAAAAAAATCTTTTTGCATATTTTTGGGGAATTTTATTGGGAAAAATCGTCAATAGCGTTAATATTATACAGTGTAGGATGACCAAAATCATGCTACACAGCAAGGGTCACCTGATAATCATACTACAACAGTTATTTCAGAAAAATGTGTTTTTGTTTATTTTTGGGGAATTTTATTGGGAAAAATCGTCAATAGCGTTAATATTATACAGTGTAGGATTACCAAAATCATGCTACACAACAAGGGTCACCTGATAATCATACTACAACAGTCATTTTAGAAAAAAATCTTTTTGCATATTTTTGGGGAATTTTATTGGGAAAAATCGTCAATAGCGTTAATATTATACAGTGTAGGATGACCAAAATCATGCTCCACAACAAGGGTCACCTGATAATCGTACTACAACAGTTATTTCAGAAAAATGTGTTTTTGTTTATTTTTGGGGAATTTTATTGGGAAAAATCGTCAATAGCGTTAATATTATACAGTGTAGGATGACCAAAATCATGCTACACAACAAGGGTCACCTGATAATCATACTACAACAGTCATTTTAGAAAAAAATCTTTTTGCATATTTTTGGGGAATTTTATTGGGAAAAATCGTCAATAGCGTTAATATTTTACAGTGTAGGATGACCAAAATCATGCTCCACAACAAGGGTCACCTGATAATCGTACTACAACAGTTATTTCTGAAAACTTTGTTTTTGCATATTTTTGGGGAATTTAATTGGGAAAAATCGTCAATAGCGTTAATATTATACAGTGTAGGATGACCAAAATCATGCTACACAACAAGGGTCACCTGATAATCATACTACAACAGTCATTTTAGAAAAAAATCTTTTTGCATATTTTTTGGGGAATTTTATTGTGAAAAATCGTCAATAGCGTTAATATTATACACTGTATACTCACCCAAATCATGCTACACAGCAAGGGTCACCTGATAATCATACTACAACAGTTATTTCAGAAAAATGTGTTTTTGTTAATTTTTGGGGAATTTTATTGTGAAAAATCGTCAATAGCGTTAATATTATACAGTGTAGGATTACCAAAATCATGCTACACAACAAGGGTCACCTGATAATCATACTACAACAGTCATTTTAGAAAAATGTGTTTTTGTTTATTTTTGGGGAATTTTATTGGGAAAAATCGTCAATAGCGTTAATATTATACAGTGTAGGATTACCAAAATCATGCTACACAACAAGGGTCACCTGATAATCGTACTACAACAGTCATTTTAGAAAAAAATCTTTTTGCATATTTTTGGGGAATTTTATTGGGAAAAATCGTCAATAGCGTTAATATTATACAGTGTAGGATGACCAAAATCATGCTCCACAACAAGGGTCACCTGATAATCGTACTACAACAGTTATTTCTGAAAAATGTGTTTTTGTTGATTTTTGGGGAATTTTATTGGGAAAAATCGTCAATAGCGTTAATATTATACAATGTAGGATGACCAAAATCATGCTACACAACAAGGGTCACCTGATAATCATACTACAACAGTCATTTTAGAAAAAAATCTTTTTGCATATTTTTGGGGAATTTTATTGGGAAAAATCGTCAATAGCGTTAATATTTTACAGTGTAGGATGACCAAAATCATGCTCCACAACAAGGGTCACCTGATAATCGTACTACAACAGTCATTTTAGAAAAAAATCTTTTTGCATATTTTTGGGGAATTTTATTGGGAAAAATCGTCAATAGCGTTAATATTATACAGTGTAGGATGACCAAAATCATGCTACACAGCAAGGGTCACCTGATAATCATACTACAACAGTCATTTTAGAAAAAAATCTTTTTGCATATTTTTGGGGAATTTTATTGGGAAAAATCGTCAATAGCGTTAATATTATACACTGTATACTCACCCAAATCATGCTACACAGCAAGGGTCACCTGATAATCATACTACAACAGTTATTTCAGAAAAATGTGTTTTTGTTTATTTTTGGGGAATTTTATTGGGAAAAATCGTCAATAGCGTTAATATTATAAAGTGTAGGATTACCAAAATCATGCTACACAACAAGGGTCACCTGATAATCATACTACAACAGTCATTTTAGAAAAAAATCTTTTTGCATATTTTTGGGGAATTTTATTGGGAAAAATCGTCAATAGCGTTAATATTTTACAGTGTAGGATGACCAAAATCATGCTCCACAACAAGGGTCACCTGATAATCGTACTACAACAGTCATTTTAGAAAAAAATCTTTTTGCATATTTTTGGGGAATTTTATTTGGAAAAATCGTCAATAGCGTTAATATTATACAGTGTAGGATGACCAAAATCATGCTCCACAACAAGGGTCACCTGATAATCGTACTACAACAGTTATTTCAGAAAAATGTGTTTTTGTTTATTTTTGGGGAATTTTATTGGGAAAAATCGTCAATAGCGTTAATATTTTACAGTGTAGGATGACCAAAATCATGCTCCACAACAAGGGTCACCTGATAATCGTACTACAACAGTCATTTTAGAAAAAAATCTTTTTGCATATTTTTGGGGAATTTTATTGGGAAAAATCGTCAATAGCGTTAATTTTATACAGTGTAGGATGACCAAAATCATGCTACACAGCAAGGGTCACCTGATAATCATACTACAACAGTTATTTCAGAAAAATGTGTTTTTGTTTATTTTTGGGGAATTTTATTGGGAAAAATCGTCAATAGCGTTAATATTATACAGTGTAGGATTACCAAAATCATGCTACACAACAAGGGTCACCTGATAATCATACTACAACAGTCATTTTAGAAAAAAATCTTTTTGCATATTTTTGGGGAATTTTATTGGGAAAAATCGTCAATAGCGTTAATATTATACACTGTATACTCACCCAAATCATGCTACACAGCAAGGGTCACCTGATAATCATACTACAACAGTCATTTTAGAAAAAAATCTTTTTGCATATTTTTGGGGAATTTTATTGGGAAAAATCGTCAATAGCGTTAATATTTTACAGTGTAGGATGACCAAAATCATGCTCCACAACAAGGGTCACCTGATAATCGTACTACAACAGTCATTTTAGAAAAAAATCTTTTTGCATATTTTTGGGGAATTTTATTTGGAAAAATCGTCAATAGCGTTAATATTATACAGTGTAGGATGACCAAAATCATGCTCCACAACAAGGGTCACCTGATAATCGTACTACAACAGTTATTTCAGAAAAATGTGTTTTTGTTTATTTTTGGGGAATTTTATTGGGAAAAATCGTCAATAGCGTTAATATTATACAATGTAGGATGACCAAAATCATGCTACACAACAAGGGTCACCTGATAATCATACTACAACAGTCATTTTAGAAAAAAATCTTTTTGCATATTTTTGGGGAATTTTATTGGGAAAAATCGTCAATAGCGTTAATATTTTACAGTGTAGGATGACCAAAATCATGCTCCACAACAAGGGTCACCTGATAATCGTACTACAACAGTCATTTTAGAAAAAAATCTTTTTGCATATTTTTGGGGAATTTTATTGGGAAAAATCGTCAATAGCGTTAATATATTACAGTGTAGGATGACCAAAATCATGCTCCACAACAAGGGTCACCTGATAATCGTACTACAACAGTTATTTCTGAAAAATGTGTTTTTGTTTATTTTTGGGGAATTTTATTGGGAAAAATCGTCAATAGCGTTAATATTATACAGTGTAGGATGACCAAAATCATGCTACACAACAAGGGTCACCTGATAATCGTACTACAACAGTTATTTCTGAAAACTTTGTTTTTGTTTATTTTTGGGGAATTTTATTGGGAAAAATCGTCAATAGCGTTAATATTATACAGTGTAGGATGACCAAAATCATGCTACACAACAAGGGTCACCTGATAATCATACTACAACAGTCATTTTAGAAAAAAATCTTTTTGCATATTTTTGGGGAATTTTATTGGGAAAAATCGTCAATAGCGTTAATATTTTACAGTGTAGGATGACCAAAATCATGCTCCACAACAAGGGTCACCTGATAATCGTACTACAACAGTTATTTCTGAAAACTTTGTTTTTGCATATTTTTGGGGAATTTTATTGTGAAAAATCGTCAATAGCGTTAATATTATACAGTGTAGGGTGACCAAAATCATGTTCCACAACAAGGGTCACCTGATAATCGTACTACAACAGTCATTTCAGAAAAAAATCTTTTTGCATATTTTTGGGGAATTTTATTGGGAAAAATCGTCAATAGCGTTAATATTATACAGTGTAGGATGACCAAAATCATGCTCCACAACAAGGGTCACCTGATAATCGTACTACAACAGTTATTTCTGAAAAATGTGTTTTTGTTTATTTTTGGGGAATTTTATTGGGAAAAATCGTCAATAGCGTTAATATTATACAGTGTAGGATGACCAAAATCATGCTACACAACAAGGGTCACCTGATAATCGTACTACAACAGTTATTTCTGAAAACTTTGTTTTTGTTTATTTTTGGGGAATTTTATTGGGAAAAATCGTCAATAGCGTTAATATTATACACTGTATACTCACCCAAATCATGCTACACAGCAAGGGTCACCTGATAATCATACTACAACAGTTATTTCAGAAAAATGTGTTTTTGTTTATTTTTGGGGAATTTTATTGGGAAAAATCGTCAATAGCGTTAATATTATACAATGTAGGATGACCAAAATCATGCTACACAACAAGGGTCACCTGATAATCATACTACAACAGTCATTTTAGAAAAAAATCTTTTTGCATATTTTTGGGGAATTTTATTGGGAAAAATCGTCAATAGCGTTAATATTTTACAGTGTAGGATGACCAAAATCATGCTCCACAACAAGGGTCACCTGATAATCGTACTACAACAGTCATTTTAGAAAAAAATCTTTTTGCATATTTTTGGGGAATTTTATTGGGAAAAATCGTCAATAGCGTTAATATTATACAGTGTAGGATGACCAAAATCATGCTACACAGCAAGGGTCACCTGATAATCGTACTACAACAGTTATTTCAGAAAAATGTGTTTTTGTTTATTTTTGGGGAATTTTATTGGGAAAAATCGTCAATAGCGTTAATATTTTACAGTGTAGGATGACCAAAATCATGCTCCACAACAAGGGTCACCTGATAATCGTACTACAACAGTCATTTTAGAAAAAAATCTTTTTGCATATTTTTGGGGAATTTTATTGGGAAAAATCGTCAATAGCGTTAATATTTTACAGTGTAGGATGACCAAAATCATGCTCCACAACAAGGGTCACCTGATAATCGTACTACAACAGTCATTTTAGAAAAAAATCTTTTTGCATATTTTTGGGGAATTTTATTGGGAAAAATCGTCAATAGCGTTAATATTATACAGTGTAGGATGACCAAAATCATGCTACACAGCAAGGGTCACCTGATAATCGTACTACAACAGTTATTTCAGAAAAATGTGTTTTTGTTTATTTTTGGGGAATTTTATTGGGAAAAATCGTCAATAGCGTTAATATTTTACAGTGTAGGATGACCAAAATCATGCTCCACAACAAGGGTCACCTGATAATCGTACTACAACAGTCATTTTAGAAAAAAATCTTTTTGCATATTTTTGGGGAATTTTATTGGGAAAAATCGTCAATAGCGTTAATATTATACAGTGTAGGATGACCAAAATCATGCTACACAGCAAGGGTCACCTGATAATCGTACTACAACAGTTATTTCAGAAAAATGTGTTTTTGTTTATTTTTGGGGAATTTTATTGGGAAAAATCGTCAATAGCGTTAATATTATACAGTGTAGGATTACCAAAATCATGCTACACAACAAGGGTCACCTGATAATCATACTACAACAGTCATTTTAGAAAAAAATCTTTTTGTATATTTTTGGGGAATTTTATTGGGAAAAATCGTCAATAGCGTTAATATTTTACAGTGTAGGATGACCAAAATCATGCTCCACAACAAGGGTCACCTGATAATCGTACTACAACAGTCATTTTAGAAAAAAATCTTTTTGCATATTTTTGGGGAATTTTATTGGGAAAAATCGTCAATAGCGTTAATATTATACAGTGTAGGATGACCAAAATCATGCTCCACAACAAGGGTCACCTGATAATCGTACTACAACAGTTATTTCAGAAAAATGTGTTTTTGTTTATTTTTGGGGAATTTTATTGGGAAAAATCGTCAATAGCGTTAATATTATACAATGTAGGATGACCAAAATCATGCTACACAACAAGGGTCACCTGATAATCATACTACAACAGTCATTTTAGAAAAAAATCTTTTTGCATATTTTTGGGGAATTTTATTGGGAAAAATCGTCAATAGCGTTAATATTTTACAGTGTAGGATGACCAAAATCATGCTCCACAACAAGGGTCACCTGATAATCGTACTACAACAGTCATTTTAGAAAAAAATCTTTTTGCATATTTTTGGGGAATTTTATTGGGAAAAATCGTCAATAGCGTTAATATTATACAGTGTAGGATGACCAAAATCATGCTACACAGCAAGGGTCACCTGATAATCGTACTACAACAGTTATTTCAGAAAAATGTGTTTTTGTTTATTTTTGGGGAATTTTATTGGGAAAAATCGTCAATAGCGTTAATATTTTACAGTGTAGGATGACCAAAATCATGCTCCACAACAAGGGTCACCTGATAATCGTACTACAACAGTCATTTTAGAAAAAAATCTTTTTGCATATTTTTGGGGAATTTTATTGGGAAAAATCGTCAATAGCGTTAATATTATACAGTGTAGGATGACCAAAATCATGCTACACAGCAAGGGTCACCTGATAATCGTACTACAACAGTTATTTCAGAAAAATGTGTTTTTGTTTATTTTTGGGGAATTTTATTGGGAAAAATCGTCAATAGCGTTAATATTATACAGTGTAGGATTACCAAAATCATGCTACACAACAAGGGTCACCTGATAATCATACTACAACAGTCATTTTAGAAAAAAATCTTTTTGTATATTTTTGGGGAATTTTATTGGGAAAAATCGTCAATAGCGTTAATATTTTACAGTGTAGGATGACCAAAATCATGCTCCACAACAAGGGTCACCTGATAATCGTACTACAACAGTCATTTTAGAAAAAAATCTTTTTGCATATTTTTGGGGAATTTTATTGGGAAAAATCGTCAATAGCGTTAATATTATACAGTGTAGGATGACCAAAATCATGCTCCACAACAAGGGTCACCTGATAATCGTACTACAACAGTTATTTCAGAAAAATGTGTTTTTGTTTATTTTTGGGGAATTTTATTGGGAAAAATCGTCAATAGCGTTAATATTATACAATGTAGGATGACCAAAATCATGCTACACAACAAGGGTCACCTGATAATCATACTACAACAGTCATTTTAGAAAAAAATCTTTTTGCATATTTTTGGGGAATTTTATTGGGAAAAATCGTCAATAGCGTTAATATTTTACAGTGTAGGATGACCAAAATCATGCTACACAGCAAGGGTCACCTGATAATCATACTACAACAGTCATTTTAGAAAAAAATCTTTTTGCATATTTTTGGGGAATTTTATTGGGAAAAATCGTCAATAGCGTTAATATTATACAGTGTAGGATGACCAAAATCATGCTACACAGCAAGGGTCACCTGATAATCATACTACAACAGTTATTTCAGAAAAATGTGTTTTTGTTTATTTTTGGGGAATTTTATTGGGAAAAATCGTCAATAGCGTTAATATTATACAGTGTAGGATTACCAAAATCATGCTACACAACAAGGGTCACCTGATAATCATACTACAACAGTCATTTTAGAAAAAAATCTTTTTGCATATTTTTGGGGAATTTTATTGGGAAAAATCGTCAATAGCGTTAATATTATACACTGTATACTCACCCAAATCATGCTACACAGCAAGGGTCACCTGATAATCATACTACAACAGTTATTTCAGAAAAATGTGTTTTTGTTTATTTTTGGGGAATTTTATTGGGAAAAATCGTCAATAGCGTTAATATTATAAAGTGTAGGATTACCAAAATCATGCTACACAACAAGGGTCACCTGATAATCATACTACAACAGTCATTTTAGAAAAAAATCTTTTTGCATATTTTTGGGGAATTTTATTGGGAAAAATCGTCAATAGCGTTAATATTTTACAGTGTAGGATGACCAAAATCATGCTCCACAACAAGGGTCACCTGATAATCGTACTACAACAGTCATTTTAGAAAAAAATCTTTTTGCATATTTTTGGGGAATTTTATTTGGAAAAATCGTCAATAGCGTTAATATTATACAGTGTAGGATGACCAAAATCATGCTCCACAACAAGGGTCACCTGATAATCGTACTACAACAGTTATTTCAGAAAAATGTGTTTTTGTTTATTTTTGGGGAATTTTATTGGGAAAAATCGTCAATAGCGTTAATATTATACAATGTAGGATGACCAAAATCATGCTACACAACAAGGGTCACCTGATAATCATACTACAACAGTCATTTTAGAAAAAAATCTTTTTGCATATTTTTGGGATTTTTATTGGGAAAAATCGTCAATAGCGTTAATATTTTACAGTGTAGGATGACCAAAATCATGCTCCACAACAAGGGTCACCTGATAATCGTACTACAACAGTCATTTTAGAAAAAAATCTTTTTGCATATTTTTGGGGAATTTTATTGGGAAAAATCGTCAATAGCGTTAATATTATACAGTGTAGGATGACCAAAATCATGCTACACAGCAAGGGTCACCTGATAATCATACTACAACAGTTATTTCAGAAAAATGTGTTTTTGTTTATTTTTGGGGAATTTTATTGGGAAAAATCGTCAATAGCGTTAATATTATACAGTGTAGGATTACCAAAATCATGCTACACAACAAGGGTCACCTGATAATCATACTACAACAGTCATTTTAGAAAAAAATCTTTTTGCATATTTTTGGGGAATTTTATTGGGAAAAATCGTCAATAGCGTTAATATTATACAGTGTAGGATGACCAAAATCATGCTCCACAACAAGGGTCACCTGATAATCGTACTACAACAGTTATTTCAGAAAAATGTGTTTTTGTTTATTTTTGGGGAATTTTATTGGGAAAAATCGTCAATAGCGTTAATATTATACAGTGTAGGATGACCAAAATCATGCTACACAACAAGGGTCACCTGATAATCATACTACAACAGTCATTTTAGAAAAAAATCTTTTTGCATATTTTTGGGGAATTTTATTGGGAAAAATCGTCAATAGCGTTAATATTTTACAGTGTAGGATGACCAAAATCATGCTCCACAACAAGGGTCACCTGATAATCGTACTACAACAGTTATTTCTGAAAACTTTGTTTTTGCATATTTTTGGGGAATTTAATTGGGAAAAATCGTCAATAGCGTTAATATTATACAGTGTAGGATGACCAAAATCATGCTACACAACAAGGGTCACCTGATAATCATACTACAACAGTCATTTTAGAAAAAAATCTTTTTGCATATTTTTGGGGAATTTTATTGGGAAAAATCGTCAATAGCGTTAATATTATACACTGTATACTCACCCAAATCATGCTACACAGCAAGGGTCACCTGATAATCA
This sequence comes from Scomber scombrus, assembly GCF_963691925.1. Taxonomy (NCBI): domain Eukaryota; kingdom Metazoa; phylum Chordata; class Actinopteri; order Scombriformes; family Scombridae; genus Scomber; species Scomber scombrus. The sequence goes on along the minus strand of NC_084993.1, from coordinate 6,954,409 downwards.
TACTACAACAGTTATTTCAGAAAAATGTGTTTTTGTTAATTTTTGGGGAATTTTATTGTGAAAAATCGTCAATAGCGTTAATATTATACAGTGTAGGATTACCAAAATCATGCTACACAACAAGGGTCACCTGATAATCATACTACAACAGTCATTTTAGAAAAATGTGTTTTTGTTTATTTTTGGGGAATTTTATTGGGAAAAATCGTCAATAGCGTTAATATTATACAGTGTAGGATTACCAAAATCATGCTACACAACAAGGGTCACCTGATAATCGTACTACAACAGTCATTTTAGAAAAAAATCTTTTTGCATATTTTTGGGGAATTTTATTGGGAAAAATCGTCAATAGCGTTAATATTATACAGTGTAGGATGACCAAAATCATGCTCCACAACAAGGGTCACCTGATAATCGTACTACAACAGTTATTTCAGAAAAATGTGTTTTTGTTTATTTTTGGGGAATTTTATTGGGAAAAATCGTCAATAGCGTTAATATTATACAATGTAGGATGACCAAAATCATGCTACACAACAAGGGTCACCTGATAATCATACTACAACAGTCATTTTAGAAAAAAATCTTTTTGCATATTTTTGGGGAATTTTATTGGGAAAAATCGTCAATAGCGTTAATATTTTACAGTGTAGGATGACCAAAATCATGCTCCACAACAAGGGTCACCTGATAATCGTACTACAACAGTCATTTTAGAAAAAAATCTTTTTGCATATTTTTGGGGAATTTTATTGGGAAAAATCGTCAATAGCGTTAATATTATACAGTGTAGGATGACCAAAATCATGCTACACAGCAAGGGTCACCTGATAATCATACTACAACAGTCATTTTAGAAAAAAATCTTTTTGCATATTTTTGGGGAATTTTATTGGGAAAAATCGTCAATAGCGTTAATATTATACACTGTATACTCACCCAAATCATGCTACACAGCAAGGGTCACCTGATAATCATACTACAACAGTTATTTCAGAAAAATGTGTTTTTGTTTATTTTTGGGGAATTTTATTGGGAAAAATCGTCAATAGCGTTAATATTATAAAGTGTAGGATTACCAAAATCATGCTACACAACAAGGGTCACCTGATAATCATACTACAACAGTCATTTTAGAAAAAAATCTTTTTGCATATTTTTGGGGAATTTTATTGGGAAAAATCGTCAATAGCGTTAATATTTTACAGTGTAGGATGACCAAAATCATGCTCCACAACAAGGGTCACCTGATAATCGTACTACAACAGTCATTTTAGAAAAAAATCTTTTTGCATATTTTTGGGGAATTTTATTTGGAAAAATCGTCAATAGCGTTAATATTATACAGTGTAGGATGACCAAAATCATGCTCCACAACAAGGGTCACCTGATAATCGTACTACAACAGTTATTTCAGAAAAATGTGTTTTTGTTTATTTTTGGGGAATTTTATTGGGAAAAATCGTCAATAGCGTTAATATTTTACAGTGTAGGATGACCAAAATCATGCTCCACAACAAGGGTCACCTGATAATCGTACTACAAAAGTCATTTTAGAAAAAAATCTTTTTGCATATTTTTGGGGAATTTTATTGGGAAAAATCGTCAATAGCGTTAATATTATACAGTGTAGGATGACCAAAATCATGCTACACAGCAAGGGTCACCTGATAATCATACTACAACAGTTATTTCAGAAAAATGTGTTTTTGTTTATTTTTGGGGAATTTTATTGGGAAAAATCGTCAATAGCGTTAATATTATACAGTGTAGGATTACCAAAATCATGCTACACAACAAGGGTCACCTGATAATCATACTACAACAGTCATTTTAGAAAAAAATCTTTTTGCATATTTTTGGGGAATTTTATTGGGAAAAATCGTCAATAGCGTTAATATTATACACTGTATACTCACCCAAATCATGCTACACAGCAAGGGTCACCTGATAATCATACTACAACAGTCATTTTAGAAAAAAATCTTTTTGCATATTTTTGGGGAATTTTATTGGGAAAAATCGTCAATAGCGTTAATATTTTACAGTGTAGGATGACCAAAATCATGCTCCACAACAAGGGTCACCTGATAATCGTACTACAACAGTCATTTTAGAAAAAAATCTTTTTGCATATTTTTGGGGAATTTTATTTGGAAAAATCGTCAATAGCGTTAATATTATACAGTGTAGGATGACCAAAATCATGCTCCACAACAAGGGTCACCTGATAATCGTACTACAACAGTTATTTCAGAAAAATGTGTTTTTGTTTATTTTTGGGGAATTTTATTGGGAAAAATCGTCAATAGCGTTAATATTATACAATGTAGGATGACCAAAATCATGCTACACAACAAGGGTCACCTGATAATCATACTACAACAGTCATTTTAGAAAAAAATCTTTTTGCATATTTTTGGGGAATTTTATTGGGAAAAATCGTCAATAGCGTTAATATTTTACAGTGTAGGATGACCAAAATCATGCTCCACAACAAGGGTCACCTGATAATCGTACTACAACAGTCATTTTAGAAAAAAATCTTTTTGCATATTTTTGGGGAATTTTATTGGGAAAAATCGTCAATAGCGTTAATATATTACAGTGTAGGATGACCAAAATCATGCTCCACAACAAGGGTCACCTGATAATCGTACTACAACAGTTATTTCTGAAAAATGTGTTTTTGTTTATTTTTGGGGAATTTTATTGGGAAAAATCGTCAATAGCGTTAATATTATACAGTGTAGGATGACCAAAATCATGCTACACAACAAGGGTCACCTGATAATCGTACTACAACAGTTATTTCTGAAAACTTTGTTTTTGTTTATTTTTGGGGAATTTTATTGGGAAAAATCGTCAATAGCGTTAATATTATACAGTGTAGGATGACCAAAATCATGCTACACAACAAGGGTCACCTGATAATCATACTACAACAGTCATTTTAGAAAAAAATTCTTTTTGCATATTTTTGGGGAATTTTATTGGGAACAATCGTCAATAGCGTTAATATTTTACAGTGTAGGATGACCAAAATCATGCTCCACAACAAGGGTCACCTGATAATCGTACTACAACAGTCATTTTAGAAAAAAATCTTTTTGCATATTTTTGGGGAATTTTATTGGGAAAAATCGTCAATAGCGTTAATATTATACAGTGTAGGATGACCAAAATCATGCTCCACAACAAGGGTCACCTGATAATCGTACTACAACAGTTATTTCAGAAAAATGTGTTTTTGTTTATTTTTGGGGAATTTTATTGGGAAAAATCGTCAATAGCGTTAATATTATACAATGTAGGATGACCAAAATCATGCTACACAACAAGGGTCACCTGATAATCATACTACAACAGTCATTTTAGAAAAAAATCTTTTTGCATATTTTTGGGGAATTTTATTGGGAAAAATCGTCAATAGCGTTAATATTTTACAGTGTAGGATGACCAAAATCATGCTCCACAACAAGGGTCACCTGATAATCGTACTACAACAGTCATTTTAGAAAAAAATCTTTTTGCATATTTTTGGGGAATTTTATTGGGAAAAATCGTCAATAGCGTTAATATTATACAGTGTAGGATGACCAAAATCATGCTACACAGCAAGGGTCACCTGATAATCATACTACAACAGTCATTTTAGAAAAAAATCTTTTTGCATATTTTTGGGGAATTTTATTGGGAAAAATCGTCAATAGCGTTAATATTATACACTGTATACTCACCCAAATCATGCTACACAGCAAGGGTCACCTGATAATCATACTACAACAGTTATTTCAGAAAAATGTGTTTTTGTTTATTTTTGGGGAATTTTATTGGGAAAAATCGTCAATAGCGTTAATATTATAAAGTGTAGGATTACCAAAATCATGCTACACAACAAGGGTCACCTGATAATCATACTACAACAGTCATTTTAGAAAAAAATCTTTTTGCATATTTTTGGGGAATTTTATTGGGAAAAATCGTCAATAGCGTTAATATTTTACAGTGTAGGATGACCAAAATCATGCTCCACAACAAGGGTCACCTGATAATCGTACTACAACAGTCATTTTAGAAAAAAATCTTTTTGCATATTTTTGGGGAATTTTATTTGGAAAAATCGTCAATAGCGTTAATATTATACAGTGTAGGATGACCAAAATCATGCTCCACAACAAGGGTCACCTGATAATCGTACTACAACAGTTATTTCAGAAAAATGTGTTTTTGTTTATTTTTGGGGAATTTTATTGGGAAAAATCGTCAATAGCGTTAATATTTTACAGTGTAGGATGACCAAAATCATGCTCCACAACAAGGGTCACCTGATAATCGTACTACAAAAGTCATTTTAGAAAAAAATCTTTTTGCATATTTTTGGGGAATTTTATTGGGAAAAATCGTCAATAGCGTTAATATTATACAGTGTAGGATGACCAAAATCATGCTACACAGCAAGGGTCACCTGATAATCATACTACAACAGTTATTTCAGAAAAATGTGTTTTTGTTTATTTTTGGGGAATTTTATTGGGAAAAATCGTCAATAGCGTTAATATTATACAGTGTAGGATTACCAAAATCATGCTACACAACAAGGGTCACCTGATAATCATACTACAACAGTCATTTTAGAAAAAAATCTTTTTGCATATTTTTGGGGAATTTTATTGGGAAAAATCGTCAATAGCGTTAATATTATACACTGTATACTCACCCAAATCATGCTACACAGCAAGGGTCACCTGATAATCATACTACAACAGTCATTTTAGAAAAAAATCTTTTTGCATATTTTTGGGGAATTTTATTGGGAAAAATCGTCAATAGCGTTAATATTTTACAGTGTAGGATGACCAAAATCATGCTCCACAACAAGGGTCACCTGATAATCGTACTACAACAGTCATTTTAGAAAAAAATCTTTTTGCATATTTTTGGGGAATTTTATTTGGAAAAATCGTCAATAGCGTTAATATTATACAGTGTAGGATGACCAAAATCATGCTCCACAACAAGGGTCACCTGATAATCGTACTACAACAGTTATTTCAGAAAAATGTGTTTTTGTTTATTTTTGGGGAATTTTATTGGGAAAAATCGTCAATAGCGTTAATATTATACAATGTAGGATGACCAAAATCATGCTACACAACAAGGGTCACCTGATAATCATACTACAACAGTCATTTTAGAAAAAAATCTTTTTGCATATTTTTGGGGAATTTTATTGGGAAAAATCGTCAATAGCGTTAATATTTTACAGTGTAGGATGACCAAAATCATGCTCCACAACAAGGGTCACCTGATAATCGTACTACAACAGTCATTTTAGAAAAAAATCTTTTTGCATATTTTTGGGGAATTTTATTGGGAAAAATCGTCAATAGCGTTAATATATTACAGTGTAGGATGACCAAAATCATGCTCCACAACAAGGGTCACCTGATAATCGTACTACAACAGTTATTTCTGAAAAATGTGTTTTTGTTTATTTTTGGGGAATTTTATTGGGAAAAATCGTCAATAGCGTTAATATTATACAGTGTAGGATGACCAAAATCATGCTCCACAACAAGGGTCACCTGATAATCGTACTACAACAGTTATTTCTGAAAACTTTGTTTTTGCATATTTTTGGGGAATTTTATTGTGAAAAATCGTCAATAGCGTTAATATTATACAGTGTAGGGTGACCAAAATCATGTTCCACAACAAGGGTCACCTGATAATCGTACTACAACAGTCATTTCAGAAAAAAATCTTTTTGCATATTTTTGGGGAATTTTATTGGGAAAAATCGTCAATAGCGTTAATATTATACAGTGTAGGATGACCAAAATCATGCTCCACAACAAGGGTCACCTGATAATCGTACTACAACAGTTATTTCTGAAAAATGTGTTTTTGTTTATTTTTGGGGAATTTTATTGGGAAAAATCGTCAATAGCGTTAATATTATACAGTGTAGGATGACCAAAATCATGCTACACAACAAGGGTCACCTGATAATCGTACTACAACAGTTATTTCTGAAAACTTTGTTTTTGTTTATTTTTGGGGAATTTTATTGGGAAAAATCGTCAATAGCGTTAATATTATACAGTGTAGGATGACCAAAATCATGCTACACAACAAGGGTCACCTGATAATCATACTACAACAGTCATTTTAGAAAAAAATCTTTTTGCATATTTTTGGGGAATTTTATTGGGAAAAATCGTCAATAGCGTTAATATTTTACAGTGTAGGATGACCAAAATCATGCTCCACAACAAGGGTCACCTGATAATCGTACTACAACAGTTATTTCTGAAAACTTTGTTTTTGCATATTTTTGGGGAATTTTATTGTGAAAAATCGTCAATAGCGTTAATATTATACAGTGTAGGGTGACCAAAATCATGTTCCACAACAAGGGTCACCTGATAATCGTACTACAACAGTCATTTCAGAAAAAAATCTTTTTGCATATTTTTGGGGAATTTTATTGGGAAAAATCGTCAATAGCGTTAATATTATACAGTGTAGGATGACCAAAATCATGCTCCACAACAAGGGTCCCCTGATAATCGTACTACAACAGTTATTTCTGAAAACATTGTTTTTGCATATTTTTGGGGAATTTTATTGGGAAAAATCGTCAATAGCGTTAATATTATAGAGTGTAGGATGACCAAAATCATGCTCCACAACAAGGGTCACCAGATAATCATACTACAACAGTTATTAGAGAAAAATGTGTTTTTGTTTATTTTTGGGGAATTTTATTGGGAAAAATCGTCAATAGCGTTAATATTATACACTGTATACTCACCCAAATCATGCTACACAGCAAGGGTCACCTGATAATCATACTACAACAGTTATTTCAGAAAAATGTGTTTTTGTTTATTTTTGGGGAATTTTATTGGGAAAAATCGTCAATAGCGTTAATATTATACAGTGTAGAATTACCAAAATCATGCTACACAACAAGGGTCACCTGATAATCATACTACAACAGTCATTTTAGAAAAAAATTCTTTTTGCATATTTTTGGGGAATTTTATTGGGAACAATCGTCAATAGCGTTAATATTTTACAGTGTAGGATGACCAAAATCATGCTCCACAACAAGGGTCACCTGATAATCGTACTACAACAGTCATTTTAGAAAAAAATCTTTTTGCATATTTTTGGGGAATTTTATTGGGAAAAATCATCAATAGCGTTAATATTATACAGTGTAGGATGACCAAAATCATGCTCCACAACAAGGGTCACCTGATAATCATACTACAACAGTCATTTTAGAAAAAAATCTTTTTGCATATTTTTGGGGAATTTTATTGGGAAAAATCGTCAATAGCGTTAATATTTTACAGTGTAGGATGACCAAAATCATGCTCCACAACAAGGGTCACCTGATAATCGTACTACAACAGTCATTTTAGAAAAAAATCTTTTTGCATATTTTTGGGGAATTTTATTGGGAAAAATCGTCAATAGCGTTAATATTATACAGTGTAGGATGACCAAAATCATGCTACACAGCAAGGGTCACCTGATAATCGTACTACAACAGTTATTTCAGAAAAATGTGTTTTTGTTTATTTTTGGGGAATTTTATTGGGAAAAATCGTCAATAGCGTTAATATTTTACAGTGTAGGATGACCAAAATCATGCTCCACAACAAGGGTCACCTGATAATCGTACTACAACAGTCATTTTAGAAAAAAATCTTTTTGCATATTTTTGGGGAATTTTATTGGGAAAAATCGTCAATAGCGTTAATATTATACAGTGTAGGATGACCAAAATCATGCTACACAGCAAGGGTCACCTGATAATCGTACTACAACAGTTATTTCAGAAAAATGTGTTTTTGTTTATATTTGGGGAATTTTATTGGGAAAAATCGTCAATAGCGTTAATATTATACAGTGTAGGATTACCAAAATCATGCTACACAACAAGGGTCACCTGATAATCATACTACAACAGTCATTTTAGAAAAAAATCTTTTTGCATATTTTTGGGGAATTTTATTGGGAAAAATCGTCAATAGCGTTAATATTATAGAGTGTAGGATGACCAAAATCATGCTCCACAACAAGGGTCACCAGATAATCATACTACAACAGTTATTAGAGAAAAATGTGTTTTTGTTTATTTTTGGGGAATTTTATTGGGAAAAATCGTCAATAGCGTTAATATTATACACTGTATACTCACCCAAATCATGCTACACAGCAAGGGTCACCTGATAATCATACTACAACAGTTATTTCAGAAAAATGTGTTTTTGTTTATTTTTGGGGAATTTTATTGGGAAAAATCGTCAATAGCGTTAATATTATACAGTGTAGAATTACCAAAATCATGCTACACAACAAGGGTCACCTGATAATCATACTACAACAGTCATTTTAGAAAAAAATTCTTTTTGCATATTTTTGGGGAATTTTATTGGGAACAATCGTCAATAGCGTTAATATTTTACAGTGTAGGATGACCAAAATCATGCTCCACAACAAGGGTCACCTGATAATCGTACTACAACAGTCATTTTAGAAAAAAATCTTTTTGCATATTTTTGGGGAATTTTATTGGGAAAAATCATCAATAGCGTTAATATTATACAGTGTAGGATGACCAAAATCATGCTCCACAACAAGGGTCACCTGATAATCATACTACAACAGTCATTTTAGAAAAAAATCTTTTTGCATATTTTTGGGGAATTTTATTGGGAAAAATCGTCAATAGCGTTAATATTTTACAGTGTAGGATGACCAAAATCATGCTCCACAACAAGGGTCACCTGATAATCGTACTACAACAGTCATTTTAGAAAAAAATCTTTTTGCATATTTTTGGGGAATTTTATTGGGAAAAATCGTCAATAGCGTTAATATTATACAGTGTAGGATGACCAAAATCATGCTACACAGCAAGGGTCACCTGATAATCGTACTACAACAGTTATTTCAGAAAAATGTGTTTTTGTTTATTTTTGGGGAATTTTATTGGGAAAAATCGTCAATAGCGTTAATATTTTACAGTGTAGGATGACCAAAATCATGCTCCACAACAAGGGTCACCTGATAATCGTACTACAACAGTCATTTTAGAAAAAAATCTTTTTGCATATTTTTGGGGAATTTTATTGGGAAAAATCGTCAATAGCGTTAATATTATACAGTGTAGGATGACCAAAATCATGCTACACAGCAAGGGTCACCTGATAATCGTACTACAACAGTTATTTCAGAAAAATGTGTTTTTGTTTATATTTGGGGAATTTTATTGGGAAAAATCGTCAATAGCGTTAATATTATACAGTGTAGGATTACCAAAATCATGCTACACAACAAGGGTCACCTGATAATCATACTACAACAGTCATTTTAGAAAAAAATCTTTTTGCATATTTTTGGGGAATTTTATTGGGAAAAATCGTCAATAGCGTTAATATTATACAGTATAGGATGACCAAAATCATGCTACACAACAAGGGTCACCTGATAATCATACTACAACAGTCATTTTAGAAAAAAATCTTTTTGCATATTTTTGGGGAATTTTATTGGGAAAAATCGTCAATAGCGTTAATATTTTACAGTGTAGGATGACCAAAATCATGCTCCACAACAAGGGTCACCTGATAATCGTACTACAACAGTCATTTTAGAAAAAAATCTTTTTGCATATTTTTGGGGAATTTTATTGGGAAAAATCGTCAATAGCGTTAATATTATACAGTGTAGGATGACCAAAATCATGCTACACAGCAAGGGTCACCTGATAATCGTACTACAACAGTTATTTCAGAAAAATGTGTTTTTGTTTATTTTTGGGGAATTTTATTGGGAAAAATCGTCAATAGCGTTAATATTATACAGTGTAGGATTACCAAAATCATGCTACACAACAAGGGTCACCTGATAATCATACTACAACAGTCATTTTAGAAAAAAATCTTTTTGCATATTTTTGGGGAATTTTATTGGGAAAAATCGTCAATAGCGTTAATATTTTACAGTGTAGGATGACCAAAATCATGCTCCACAACAAGGGTCACCTGATAATCGTACTACAACAGTCATTTTAGAAAAAAATCTTTTTGCATATTTTTGGGGAATTTTATTGGGAAAAATCGTCAATAGCGTTAATATTATACAGTGTAGGATGACCAAAATCATGCTACACAGCAAGGGTCACCTGATAATCGTACTACAACAGTTATTTCAGAAAAATGTGTTTTTGTTTATTTTTGGGGAATTTTATTGGGAAAAATCGTCAATAGCGTTAATATTATACAGTGTAGGATTACCAAAATCATGCTACACAACAAGGGTCACCTGATAATCATGCTACAACAGTCATTTTAGAAAAAAATCTTTTTGCATATTTTTGGGGAATTTTATTGGGAAAAATCGTCAATAGCGTTAATATTATACAGTGTAGGATGACCAAAATCATGCTACACAGCAAGGGTCACCTGATAATCATACTACAACAGTTATTTCAGAAAAATGTGTTTTTGTTTATTTTTGGGGAATTTTATTGGGAAAAATCGTCAATAGCGTTAATATTATACAGTGTAGGATTACCAAAATCATGCTACACAACAAGGGTCACCTGATAATCATACTACAACAGTCATTTTAGAAAAAAATCTTTTTGCATATTTTTGGGGAATTTTATTGGGAAAAATCGTCAATAGCGTTAATATTATACAGTGTAGGATGACCAAAATCATGCTCCACAACAAGGGTCACCTGATAATCGTACTACAACAGTTATTTCAGAAAAATGTGTTTTTGTTTATTTTTGGGGAATTTTATTGGGAAAAATCGTCAATAGCGTTAATATTATACAGTGTAGGATGACCAAAATCATGCTACACAACAAGGGTCACCTGATAATCATACTACAACAGTCATTTTAGAAAAAAATCTTTTTGCATATTTTTTGGGGAATTTTATTGTGAAAAATCGTCAATAGCGTTAATATTATACACTGTATACTCACCCAAATCATGCTACACAGCAAGGGTCACCTGATAATCATACTACAACAGTTATTTCAGAAAAATGTGTTTTTGTTTATTTTTGGGGAATTTTATTGGGAAAAATCGTCAATAGCGTTAATATTATACACTGTATACTCACCCAAATCATGCTACACAGCAAGGGTTACCTGATAATCATACTACAACAGTTATTTCAGAAAAATGTGTTTTTGTTAATTTTTGGGGAATTTTTTTGTGAAAAATCGTCAATAGCGTTAATATTATACAGTGTAGGATGACCAAAATCATGCTACACAACAAGGGTCACCTGATAATCATACTACAACAGTTATTTCAGAAAAATGTGTTTTTGTTTATTTTTGGGGAATTTTATTGTGAAAAATCGTCAATAGCGTTAATATTATACAGTGTAGGATGACCAAAATCATGCTATACAACAAGGGTCACCTGATAATCATACTACAACAGTCATTTTAGAAAAAAATACTTTTGCATATTTTTTGGGGAATTTTATTGTGAAAAATCGTCAATAGCGTTAATATTATACACTGTATACTCACCCAAATCATGCTAGACAGCAAGGGTCACCTGATAATCGTACTACAACAGTTATTTCTGAAAACTTTGTTTTTGCATATTTTTGGGGAATTTTATTGTGAAGAATCGTCAATACCGTTAATATTATACAGTGTAGGATGACCAAAATCATGCTACACAACAAGGGTCACCTGATAATCATACTACAACAGTTATTTCAGAAAAATGTGTTTTTGTTTATTTTTGGGGAATTTTATTGGGAAAAATCGTCAATAGCGTTAATATTATACACTGTATACTCACCCAAATCATGCTACACAGCAAGGGTCACCTGATAATCATACTACAACAGTTATTTCAGAAAAATGTGTTTTTGTTAATTTTTGGGGAATTTTATTGTGAAAAATCGTCAATAGCGTTAATATTATACAGTGTAGGATGACCAAAATCATGCTACACAACAAGGGTCACCTGATAATCATACTACAACAGTTATTTCAGAAAAATGTGTTTTTGTTTATTTTTGGGGAATTGTATTGGGAAAAATCGTCAATAGCGTTAATATTATACAGTGTAGGATGACCAAAATCATGCTATACAACAAGGGTCACCTGATAATCATACTACAACAGTCATTTTAGAAAAAAATCTTTTTGCATATTTTTGGGGAATTTTATCGGGAAAAATCGTCAATAGCGTTAATATTATACAGTGTAGGATGACCAAAATCATGCTACACAACAAGGGTCACCTGATAATCATACTACAACAGTCATTTTAGAAAAAAATCTTTTTGCATATTTTTGGGGAATTTTATTGGGAAAAATCGTCAATAGCGTTAATATTTTACAGTGTAGGATGACCAAAATCATGCTCCACAACAAGGGTCACCTGATAATCGTACTACAACAGTTATTTCTGAAAACTTTGTTTTTGCATATTTTTGGGGAATTTTATTGTGAAAAATCGTCAATAGCGTTAATATTATACAGTGTAGGGTGACCAAAATCATGCTCCACAACAAGGGTCACCTGATAATCATACTACAACAGTTATTTCAGAAAAATGTGTTTTTGTTTATTTTTGGGGAATTTTATTGGGAAAAATCGTCAATAGCGTTAATATTATACACTGTATACTCACCCAAATCATGCTACACAGCAAGGGTCACCTGATAATCATACTACAACAGTTATTTCAGAAAAATGTGTTTTTGTTTATTTTTGTGGAATTTTATTGGGAAAAATCGTCAATAGCGTTAATGTTATACAGTGTAGGATGACCAAAATCATGCTACACAACAAGGGTCACCTGATAATCATACTACAACAGTTATTTCAGAAAAATGTGTTTTTGTTTATTTTTGGGGAATTTTATTGGGAAAAATCGTCAATAGCGTTAATATTATACAATGTAGGATGACCAAAATCATGCTACACAACAAGGGTCACCTGATAATCATACTACAACAGTCATTTTAGAAAAAAATCTTTTTGCATATTTTTGGGGAATTTTATTGGGAAAAATCGTCAATAGCGTTAATATTTTACAGTGTAGGATGACCAAAATCATGCTCCACAACAAGGGTCACCTGATAATCGTACTACAACAGTCATTTTAGAAAAAAATCTTTTTGCATATTTTTGGGGAATTTTATTGGGAAAAATCGTCAATAGCGTTAATATATTACAGTGTAGGATGACCAAAATCATGCTCCACAACAAGGGTCACCTGATAATCGTACTACAACAGTTATTTCTGAAAAATGTGTTTTTGTTTATTTTTGGGGAATTTTATTGGGAAAAATCGTCAATAGCGTTAATATTATACAGTGTAGGATGACCAAAATCATGCTACACAACAAGGGTCACCTGATAATCGTACTACAACAGTTATTTCTGAAAACTTTGTTTTTGTTTATTTTTGGGGAATTTTATTGGGAAAAATCGTCAATAGCGTTAATATTATACAGTGTAGGATGACCAAAATCATGCTACACAACAAGGGTCACCTGATAATCATACTACAACAGTCATTTTAGAAAAAAATCTTTTTGCATATTTTTGGGGAATTTTATTGGGAAAAATCGTCAATAGCGTTAATATTTTACAGTGTAGGATGACCAAAATCATGCTCCACAACAAGGGTCACCTGATAATCGTACTACAACAGTTATTTCTGAAAACTTTGTTTTTGCATATTTTTGGGGAATTTTATTGTGAAAAATCGTCAATAGCGTTAATATTATACAGTGTAGGGTGACCAAAATCATGTTCCACAACAAGGGTCACCTGATAATCGTACTACAACAGTCATTTCAGAAAAAAATCTTTTTGCATATTTTTGGGGAATTTTATTGGGAAAAATCGTCAATAGCGTTAATATTATACAGTGTAGGATGACCAAAATCATGCTCCACAACAAGGGTCACCTGATAATCGTACTACAACAGTTATTTCTGAAAAATGTGTTTTTGTTTATTTTTGGGGAATTTTATTGGGAAAAATCGTCAATAGCGTTAATATTATACAGTGTAGGATGACCAAAATCATGCTACACAACAAGGGTCACCTGATAATCGTACTACAACAGTTATTTCTGAAAACTTTGTTTTTGTTTATTTTTGGGGAATTTTATTGGGAAAAATCGTCAATAGCGTTAATATTATACAGTGTAGGATGACCAAAATCATGCTACACAACAAGGGTCACCTGATAATCATACTACAACAGTCATTTTAGAAAAAAATCTTTTTGCATATTTTTGGGGAATTTTATTGGGAAAAATCGTCAATAGCGTTAATATTTTACAGTGTAGGATGACCAAAATCATGCTCCACAACAAGGGTCACCTGATAATCGTACTACAACAGTTATTTCTGAAAACTTTGTTTTTGCATATTTTTGGGGAATTTTATTGTGAAAAATCGTCAATAGCGTTAATATTATACAGTGTAGGGTGACCAAAATCATGTTCCACAACAAGGGTCACCTGATAATCGTACTACAACAGTCATTTCAGAAAAAAATCTTTTTGCATATTTTTGGGGAATTTTATTGGGAAAAATCGTCAATAGCGTTAATATTATACAGTGTAGGATGACCAAAATCATGCTCCACAACAAGGGTCCCCTGATAATCGTACTACAACAGTTATTTCTGAAAACATTGTTTTTGCATATTTTTGGGGAATTTTATTGGGAAAAATCGTCAATAGCGTTAATATTATAGAGTGTAGGATGACCAAAATCATGCTCCACAACAAGGGTCACCAGATAATCATACTACAACAGTTATTAGAGAAAAATGTGTTTTTGTTTATTTTTGGGGAATTTTATTGGGAAAAATCGTCAATAGCGTTAATATTATACACTGTATACTCACCCAAATCATGCTACACAGCAAGGGTCACCTGATAATCATACTACAACAGTTATTTCAGAAAAATGTGTTTTTGTTTATTTTTGGGGAATTTTATTGGGAAAAATCGTCAATAGCGTTAATATTATACAGTGTAGAATTACCAAAATCATGCTACACAACAAGGGTCACCTGATAATCATACTACAACAGTCATTTTAGAAAAAAATTCTTTTTGCATATTTTTGGGGAATTTTATTGGGAACAATCGTCAATAGCGTTAATATTTTACAGTGTAGGATGACCAAAATCATGCTCCACAACAAGGGTCACCTGATAATCGTACTACAACAGTCATTTTAGAAAAAAATCTTTTTGCATATTTTTGGGGAATTTTATTGGGAAAAATCATCAATAGCGTTAATATTATACAGTGTAGGATGACCAAAATCATGCTCCACAACAAGGGTCACCTGATAATCATACTACAACAGTCATTTTAGAAAAAAATCTTTTTGCATATTTTTGGGGAATTTTATTGGGAAAAATCGTCAATAGCGTTAATATTTTACAGTGTAGGATGACCAAAATCATGCTCCACAACAAGGGTCACCTGATAATCGTACTACAACAGTCATTTTAGAAAAAAATCTTTTTGCATATTTTTGGGGAATTTTATTGGGAAAAATCGTCAATAGCGTTAATATTATACAGTGTAGGATGACCAAAATCATGCTACACAGCAAGGGTCACCTGATAATCGTACTACAACAGTTATTTCAGAAAAATGTGTTTTTGTTTATTTTTGGGGAATTTTATTGGGAAAAATCGTCAATAGCGTTAATATTTTACAGTGTAGGATGACCAAAATCATGCTCCACAACAAGGGTCACCTGATAATCGTACTACAACAGTTATTTCAGAAAAATGTGTTTTTGTTTATATTTGGGGAATTTTATTGGGAAAAATCGTCAATAGCGTTAATATTATACAGTGTAGGATTACCAAAATCATGCTACACAACAAGGGTCACCTGATAATCATACTACAACAGTCATTTTAGAAAAAAATCTTTTTGCATATTTTTGGGGAATTTTATTGGGAAAAATCGTCAATAGCGTTAATATTATAGAGTGTAGGATGACCAAAATCATGCTCCACAACAAGGGTCACCAGATAATCATACTACAACAGTTATTAGAGAAAAATGTGTTTTTGTTTATTTTTGGGGAATTTTATTGGGAAAAATCGTCAATAGCGTTAATATTATACACTGTATACTCACCCAAATCATGCTACACAGCAAGGGTCACCTGATAATCATACTACAACAGTTATTTCAGAAAAATGTGTTTTTGTTTATTTTTGGGGAATTTTATTGGGAAAAATCGTCAATAGCGTTAATATTATACAGTGTAGAATTACCAAAATCATGCTACACAACAAGGGTCACCTGATAATCATACTACAACAGTCATTTTAGAAAAAAATTCTTTTTGCATATTTTTGGGGAATTTTATTGGGAACAATCGTCAATAGCGTTAATATTTTACAGTGTAGGATGACCAAAATCATGCTCCACAACAAGGGTCACCTGATAATCGTACTACAACAGTCATTTTAGAAAAAAATCTTTTTGCATATTTTTGGGGAATTTTATTGGGAAAAATCATCAATAGCGTTAATATTATACAGTGTAGGATGACCAAAATCATGCTCCACAACAAGGGTCACCTGATAATCATACTACAACAGTCATTTTAGAAAAAAATCTTTTTGCATATTTTTGGGGAATTTTATTGGGAAAAATCGTCAATAGCGTTAATATTTTACAGTGTAGGATGACCAAAATCATGCTCCACAACAAGGGTCACCTGATAATCGTACTACAACAGTCATTTTAGAAAAAAATCTTTTTGCATATTTTTGGGGAATTTTATTGGGAAAAATCGTCAATAGCGTTAATATTATACAGTGTAGGATGACCAAAATCATGCTACACAGCAAGGGTCACCTGATAATCGTACTACAACAGTTATTTCAGAAAAATGTGTTTTTGTTTATTTTTGGGGAATTTTATTGGGAAAAATCGTCAATAGCGTTAATATTTTACAGTGTAGGATGACCAAAATCATGCTCCACAACAAGGGTCACCTGATAATCGTACTACAACAGTCATTTTAGAAAAAAATCTTTTTGCATATTTTTGGGGAATTTTATTGGGAAAAATCGTCAATAGCGTTAATATTATACAGTGTAGGATGACCAAAATCATGCTACACAGCAAGGGTCACCTGATAATCGTACTACAACAGTTATTTCAGAAAAATGTGTTTTTGTTTATATTTGGGGAATTTTATTGGGAAAAATCGTCAATAGCGTTAATATTATACAGTGTAGGATTACCAAAATCATGCTACACAACAAGGGTCACCTGATAATCATACTACAACAGTCATTTTAGAAAAAAATCTTTTTGCATATTTTTGGGGAATTTTATTGGGAAAAATCGTCAATAGCGTTAATATTATACAGTATAGGATGACCAAAATCATGCTACACAACAAGGGTCACCTGATAATCATACTACAACAGTCATTTTAGAAAAAAATCTTTTTGCATATTTTTGGGGAATTTTATTGGGAAAAATCGTCAATAGCGTTAATATTTTACAGTGTAGGATGACCAAAATCATGCTCCACAACAAGGGTCACCTGATAATCGTACTACAACAGTCATTTTAGAAAAAAATCTTTTTGCATATTTTTGGGGAATTTTATTGGGAAAAATCGTCAATAGCGTTAATATTATACAGTGTAGGATGACCAAAATCATGCTACACAGCAAGGGTCACCTGATAATCGTACTACAACAGTTATTTCAGAAAAATGTGTTTTTGTTTATTTTTGGGGAATTTTATTGGGAAAAATCGTCAATAGCGTTAATATTATACAGTGTAGGATTACCAAAATCATGCTACACAACAAGGGTCACCTGATAATCATACTACAACAGTCATTTTAGAAAAAAATCTTTTTGCATATTTTTGGGGAATTTTATTGGGAAAAATCGTCAATAGCGTTAATATTTTACAGTGTAGGATGACCAAAATCATGCTCCACAACAAGGGTCACCTGATAATCGTACTACAACAGTCATTTTAGAAAAAAATCTTTTTGCATATTTTTGGGGAATTTTATTGGGAAAAATCGTCAATAGCGTTAATATTATACAGTGTAGGATGACCAAAATCATGCTACACAGCAAGGGTCACCTGATAATCGTACTACAACAGTTATTTCAGAAAAATGTGTTTTTGTTTATTTTTGGGGAATTTTATTGGGAAAAATCGTCAATAGCGTTAATATTATACAGTGTAGGATTACCAAAATCATGCTACACAACAAGGGTCACCTGATAATCATGCTACAACAGTCATTTTAGAAAAAAATCTTTTTGCATATTTTTGGGGAATTTTATTGGGAAAAATCGTCAATAGCGTTAATATTATACAGTGTAGGATGACCAAAATCATGCTACACAGCAAGGGTCACCTGATAATCATACTACAACAGTTATTTCAGAAAAATGTGTTTTTGTTTATTTTTGGGGAATTTTATTGGGAAAAATCGTCAATAGCGTTAATATTATACAGTGTAGGATTACCAAAATCATGCTACACAACAAGGGTCACCTGATAATCATACTACAACAGTCATTTTAGAAAAAAATCTTTTTGCATATTTTTGGGGAATTTTATTGGGAAAAATCGTCAATAGCGTTAATATTATACAGTGTAGGATGACCAAAATCATGCTCCACAACAAGGGTCACCTGATAATCGTACTACAACAGTTATTTCAGAAAAATGTGTTTTTGTTTATTTTTGGGGAATTTTATTGGGAAAAATCGTCAATAGCGTTAATATTATACAGTGTAGGATGACCAAAATCATGCTACACAACAAGGGTCACCTGATAATCATACTACAACAGTCATTTTAGAAAAAAATCTTTTTGCATATTTTTTGGGGAATTTTATTGTGAAAAATCGTCAATAGCGTTAATATTATACACTGTATACTCACCCAAATCATGCTACACAGCAAGGGTCACCTGATAATCATACTACAACAGTTATTTCAGAAAAATGTGTTTTTGTTTATTTTTGGGGAATTTTATTGGGAAAAATCGTCAATAGCGTTAATATTATACACTGTATACTCACCCAAATCATGCTACACAGCAAGGGTTACCTGATAATCATACTACAACAGTTATTTCAGAAAAATGTGTTTTTGTTAATTTTTGGGGAATTTTTTTGTGAAAAATCGTCAATAGCGTTAATATTATACAGTGTAGGATGACCAAAATCATGCTACACAACAAGGGTCACCTGATAATCATACTACAACAGTTATTTCAGAAAAATGTGTTTTTGTTTATTTTTGGGGAATTTTATTGTGAAAAATCGTCAATAGCGTTAATATTATACAGTGTAGGATGACCAAAATCATGCTATACAACAAGGGTCACCTGATAATCATACTACAACAGTCATTTTAGAAAAAAATACTTTTGCATATTTTTTGGGGAATTTTATTGTGAAAAATCGTCAATAGCGTTAATATTATACACTGTATACTCACCCAAATCATGCTAGACAGCAAGGGTCACCTGATAATCGTACTACAACAGTTATTTCTGAAAACTTTGTTTTTGCATATTTTTGGGGAATTTTATTGTGAAGAATCGTCAATACCGTTAATATTATACAGTGTAGGATGACCAAAATCATGCTACACAACAAGGGTCACCTGATAATCATACTACAACAGTTATTTCAGAAAAATGTGTTTTTGTTTATTTTTGGGGAATTTTATTGGGAAAAATCGTCAATAGCGTTAATATTATACACTGTATACTCACCCAAATCATGCTACACAGCAAGGGTCACCTGATAATCATACTACAACAGTTATTTCAGAAAAATGTGTTTTTGTTAATTTTTGGGGAATTTTATTGTGAAAAATCGTCAATAGCGTTAATATTATACAGTGTAGGATGACCAAAATCATGCTACACAACAAGGGTCACCTGATAATCATACTACAACAGTTATTTCAGAAAAATGTGTTTTTGTTTATTTTTGGGGAATTGTATTGGGAAAAATCGTCAATAGCGTTAATATTATACAGTGTAGGATGACCAAAATCATGCTACACAACAAGGGTCACCTGATAATCATACTACAACAGTCATTTTAGAAAAAAATCTTTTTGCATATTTTTGGGGAATTTTATCGGGAAAAATCGTCAATAGCGTTAATATTATACAGTGTAGGATGACCAAAATCATGCTACACAACAAGGGTCACCTGATAATCATACTACAACAGTCATTTTAGAAAAAAATCTTTTTGCATATTTTTGGGGAATTTTATTGGGAAAAATCGTCAATAGCGTTAATATTTTACAGTGTAGGATGACCAAAATCATGCTCCACAACAAGGGTCACCTGATAATCGTACTACAACAGTTATTTCTGAAAACTTTGTTTTTGCATATTTTTGGGGAATTTTATTGTGAAAAATCGTCAATAGCGTTAATATTATACAGTGTAGGGTGACCAAAATCATGCTCCACAACAAGGGTCACCTGATAATCATACTACAACAGTTATTTCAGAAAAATGTGTTTTTGTTTATTTTTGGGGAATTTTATTGGGAAAAATCGTCAATAGCGTTAATATTATACACTGTATACTCACCCAAATCATGCTACACAGCAAGGGTCACCTGATAATCATACTACAACAGTTATTTCAGAAAAATGTGTTTTTGTTTATTTTTGTGGAATTTTATTGGGAAAAATCGTCAATAGCGTTAATGTTATACAGTGTAGGATGACCAAAATCATGCTACACAACAAGGGTCACCTGATAATCATACTACAACAGTTATTTCAGAAAAATGTGTTTTTGTTTATTTTTGGGGAATTTTATTGTGAAAAATCGTCAATAGCGTTAATATTATACAGTGTAGGATGACCAAAATCATGCTACACAGCAAGGGTCACCTGATAATCATACTACAACAGTTATTTCAGAAAAATGTGTTTTTGTTTATTTTTGGGGAATTTTATTGGGAAAAATCGTCAATAGCGTTAATATTATACAGTGTAGGATTACCAAAATCATGCTACACAGCAAGGGTCACCTGATAATCGTACTACAACAGTCATTTTAGAAAAAAATCTTTTTGCATATTTTTGGGGAATTTTATTGGGAAAAATCGTCAATAGCGTTAATATTATACAGTGTAGGATGACCAAAATCATGCTCCACAACAAGGGTCACCTGATAATCGTACTACAACAGTTATTTCAGAAAAATGTGTTTTTGTTTATTTTTGGGGAATTTTATTGGGAAAAATCGTCAATAGCGTTAATATTATACAGTGTAGGATGACCAAAATCATGCTACACAACAAGGGTCACCTGATAATCATACTACAACAGTCATTTTAGAAAAAAATCTTTTTGCATATTTTTTGGGGAATTTTATTGTGAAAAATCGTCAATAGCGTTAATATTATACACTGTATACTCACCCAAATCATGCTACACAGCAAGGGTCACCTGATAATCATACTACAACAGTTATTTCAGAAAAATGTGTTTTTGTTTATTTTTGGGGAATTTTATTGGGAAAAATCGTCAATAGCGTTAATATTATACACTGTATACTCACCCAAATCATGCTACACAGCAAGGGTTACCTGATAATCATACTACAACAGTTATTTCAGAAAAATGTGTTTTTGTTAATTTTTGGGGAATTTTTTTGTGAAAAATCGTCAATAGCGTTAATATTATACAGTGTAGGATGACCAAAATCATGCTACACAACAAGGGTCACCTGATAATCATACTACAACAGTTATTTCAGAAAAATGTGTTTTTGTTTATTTTTGGGGAATTTTATTGTGAAAAATCGTCAATAGCGTTAATATTATACAGTGTAGGATGACCAAAATCATGCTATACAACAAGGGTCACCTGATAATCATACTACAACAGTCATTTTAGAAAAAAATACTTTTGCATATTTTTTGGGGAATTTTATTGTGAAAAATCGTCAATAGCGTTAATATTATACACTGTATACTCACCCAAATCATGCTACACAGCAAGGGTCACCTGATAATCGTACTACAACAGTTATTTCTGAAAACTTTGTTTTTGCATATTTTTGGGGAATTTTATTGTGAAGAATCGTCAATACCGTTAATATTATACAGTGTAGGATGACCAAAATCATGCTACACAACAAGGGTCACCTGATAATCATACTACAACAGTTATTTCAGAAAAATGTGTTTTTGTTTATTTTTGGGGAATTTTATTGGGAAAAATCGTCAATAGCGTTAATATTATACACTGTATACTCACCCAAATCATGCTACACAGCAAGGGTCACCTGATAATCATACTACAACAGTTATTTCAGAAAAATGTGTTTTTGTTAATTTTTGGGGAATTTTATTGTGAAAAATCGTCAATAGCGTTAATATTATACAGTGTAGGATGACCAAAATCATGCTACACAACAAGGGTCACCTGATAATCATACTACAACAGTTATTTCAGAAAAATGTGTTTTTGTTTATTTTTGGGGAATTGTATTGGGAAAAATCGTCAATAGCGTTAATATTATACAGTGTAGGATGACCAAAATCATGCTACACAACAAGGGTCACCTGATAATCATACTACAACAGTCATTTTAGAAAAAAATCTTTTTGCATATTTTTGGGGAATTTTATCGGGAAAAATCGTCAATAGCGTTAATATTATACAGTGTAGGATGACCAAAATCATGCTACACAACAAGGGTCACCTGATAATCATACTACAACAGTCATTTTAGAAAAAAATCTTTTTGCATATTTTTGGGGAATTTTATTGGGAAAAATCGTCAATAGCGTTAATATTTTACAGTGTAGGATGACCAAAATCATGCTCCACAACAAGGGTCACCTGATAATCGTACTACAACAGTTATTTCTGAAAACTTTGTTTTTGCATATTTTTGGGGAATTTTATTGTGAAAAATCGTCAATAGCGTTAATATTATACAGTGTAGGGTGACCAAAATCATGCTCCACAACAAGGGTCACCTGATAATCATACTACAACAGTTATTTCAGAAAAATGTGTTTTTGTTTATTTTTGGGGAATTTTATTGGGAAAAATCGTCAATAGCGTTAATATTATACACTGTATACTCACCCAAATCATGCTACACAGCAAGGGTCACCTGATAATCATACTACAACAGTTATTTCAGAAAAATGTGTTTTTGTTTATTTTTGTGGAATTTTATTGGGAAAAATCGTCAATAGCGTTAATGTTATACAGTGTAGGATGACCAAAATCATGCTACACAACAAGGGTCACCTGATAATCATACTACAACAGTCATTTTAGAAAAAAATCTTTTTGCATATTTTTTGGGGAATTTTATTGTGAAAAATCGTCAATAGCGTTAATATTATACACTGTATACTCACCCAAATCATGCTACACAGCAAGGGTCACCTGATAATCATACTACAACAGTTATTTCAGAAAAATGTGTTTTTGTTAATTTTTGGGGAATTTTATTGTGAAAAA
This sequence comes from Scomber scombrus, assembly GCF_963691925.1. Taxonomy (NCBI): domain Eukaryota; kingdom Metazoa; phylum Chordata; class Actinopteri; order Scombriformes; family Scombridae; genus Scomber; species Scomber scombrus. Next base: position 6,930,812 of record NC_084993.1, on the reverse strand, counting down.
TCGTCAATAGCGTTAATATTATACAGTGTAGGATGACCAAAATCATGCTACACAACAAGGGTCACCTGATAATCATACTACAACAGTCATTTTTAGAAAAAAATCTTTTTGCATATTTTTGGGGAATTTTATTGGGAAAAATCGTCAATAGCGTTAATATTTTACAGTGTAGGATGACCAAAATCATGCTCCACAACAAGGGTCACCTGATAATCGTACTAAAACAGTCATTTTAGAAAAAAATCTTTTTGCATATTTTTGGGGAATTTTATAGGGAAAAATCGTCAATAGCGTTAATATTATACAGTGTAGGATGACCAAAATCATGCTACACAACAAGGGTCACCTGATAATCATACTACAACAGTTATTTCAGAAAAATGTGTTTTTGTTTATTTTTGGGGAATTTTATTGTGAAAAATCGTCAATAGCGTTAATATTATACAGTGTAGGATGACCAAAATCATGCTATACAACAAGGGTCACCTGATAATCATACTACAACAGTCATTTTAGAAAAAAATACTTTTGCATATTTTTTGGGGAATTTTATTGTGAAAAATCGTCAATAGCGTTAATATTATACACTGTATACTCACCCAAATCATGCTACACAGCAAGGGTCACCTGATAATCGTACTACAACAGTTATTTCTGAAAACTTTGTTTTTGCATATTTTTGGGGAATTTTATTGTGAAGAATCGTCAATACCGTTAATATTATACAGTGTAGGATGACCAAAACCATGCTACACAACAAGGGTCACCTGATAATCATACTACAACAGTTATTTCAGAAAAATGTGTTTTTGTTTATTTTTGGGGAATTTTATTGGGAAAAATCGTCAATAGCGTTAATATTATACACTGTATACTCACCCAAATCATGCTACACAGCAAGGGTCACCTGATAATCATACTACAACAGTTATTTCAGAAAAATGTGTTTTTGTTTATTTTTGGGGAATTTTATTGGGAAAAATCGTCAATAGCGTTAATATTATACAGTGTAGGATGACCAAAATCATGCTACACAACAAGGGTCACCTGATAATCATACTACAACAGTCATTTTAGAAAAAAATCTTTTTGCATATGTTTGGGGAATTTTATCGGGAAAAATCGTCAATAGCGTTAATATTATACAGTGTAGGATGACCAAAATCATGCTACACAACAAGGGTCACCTGATAATCGTACTACAACAGTTATTTCTGAAAACTTTGTTTTTCCATATTTTTGGGGAATTTTATTGTGAAAAATCGTCAATAGCGTTAATATTATACAGTGTAGGGTGACCAAAATCATGCTCCACAACAAGGGTCACCTGATAATCATACTACAACAGTTATTTCAGAAAAATGTGTTTTTGTTTATTTTTGGGGAATTCTATTGGGAAAAATCGTCAATAGCGTTAATATTATACAGTGTAGGATGACCAAAATCATGCTACACAACAAGGGTCACCTGATAATCGTACTACAACAGTTATTTCTGAAAACTTTGTTTTTGTTTATTTTTGGGGAATTTTATTGGGAAAAATCGTCAAAAGCGTTAATATTATACAGTGTAGGGTGACCAAAATCATGCTCCACAACAAGGTTTAACTGATAATCATACTACAACAGTTATTTCAGAAAAATGTGTTTTTGTTTATTTTTGGGGAATTTTATTGGGAAAAATCGTCAATAGCGTTAATATTATACAGTGTAGGATGACCAAAATCATGCTACACAACAAGGGTCACCTGATAATCATACTACAACAGTCATTTTAGAAAAAAATCTTTTTTCATATTTTTTGGGGAATTTTATTGTGAAAAATCGTCAATAGCGTTAATATTATACACTGTATACTCACCCAAATCATGCTACACAGCAAGGGTCACCTGATAATCATACTACAACAGTTATTTCAGAAAAATGTGTTTTTGTTAATTTTTGGGGAATTTTATTGTGAAAAATCGTCAATAGCGTTAATATTATACAGTGTAGGGTGACCAAAATCATGCTACACAACAAGGGTCACCTGATAATCATACTACAACAGTTATTTCAGAAAAATGTGTTTTTGTTTATTTTTGGGGAATTTTATTGGGAAAAATCGTCAATAGCGTTAATATTATACAGTGTAGGATGACCAAAATCATGCTACACAGCAAGGGTCACCTGATAATCGTACTACAACAGTTATTTCAGAAAAATGTGTTTTTGTTTATTTTTGGGGAATTTTATTGGGAAAAATCGTCAATAGCGTTAATATTTTACAGTGTAGGATGACCAAAATCATGCTCCACAACAAGGGTCACCTGATAATCGTACTACAACAGTCATTTTAGAAAAAAATCTTTTTGCATATTTTTGGGGAATTTTATTGGGAAAAATCGTCAATAGCGTTAATATTATACAGTGTAGGATGACCAAAATCATGCTACACAGCAAGGGTCACCTGATAATCGTACTACAACAGTTATTTCAGAAAAATGTGTTTTTGTTTATATTTGGGGAATTTTATTGGGAAAAATCGTCAATAGCGTTAATATTATACAGTGTAGGATTACCAAAATCATGCTACACAACAAGGGTCACCTGATAATCATACTACAACAGTCATTTTAGAAAAAAATCTTTTTGCATATTTTTGGGGAATTTTATTGGGAAAAATCGTCAATAGCGTTAATATTATACAGTATAGGATGACCAAAATCATGCTACACAACAAGGGTCACCTGATAATCATACTACAACAGTCATTTTAGAAAAAAATCTTTTTGCATATTTTTGGGGAATTTTATTGGGAAAAATCGTCAATAGCGTTAATATTTTACAGTGTAGGATGACCAAAATCATGCTCCACAACAAGGGTCACCTGATAATCGTACTACAACAGTCATTTTAGAAAAAAATCTTTTTGCATATTTTTGGGGAATTTTATTGGGAAAAATCGTCAATAGCGTTAATATTATACAGTGTAGGATGACCAAAATCATGCTACACAGCAAGGGTCACCTGATAATCGTACTACAACAGTTATTTCAGAAAAATGTGTTTTTGTTTATTTTTGGGGAATTTTATTGGGAAAAATCGTCAATAGCGTTAATATTATACAGTGTAGGATTACCAAAATCATGCTACACAACAAGGGTCACCTGATAATCATACTACAACAGTCATTTTAGAAAAAAATCTTTTTGCATATTTTTGGGGAATTTTATTGGGAAAAATCGTCAATAGCGTTAATATTTTACAGTGTAGGATGACCAAAATCATGCTCCACAACAAGGGTCACCTGATAATCGTACTACAACAGTCATTTTAGAAAAAAATCTTTTTGCATATTTTTGGGGAATTTTATTGGGAAAAATCGTCAATAGCGTTAATATTATACAGTGTAGGATGACCAAAATCATGCTACACAGCAAGGGTCACCTGATAATCGTACTACAACAGTTATTTCAGAAAAATGTGTTTTTGTTTATTTTTGGGGAATTTTATTGGGAAAAATCGTCAATAGCGTTAATATTATACAGTGTAGGATTACCAAAATCATGCTACACAACAAGGGTCACCTGATAATCATGCTACAACAGTCATTTTAGAAAAAAATCTTTTTGCATATTTTTGGGGAATTTTATTGGGAAAAATCGTCAATAGCGTTAATATTATACAGTGTAGGATGACCAAAATCATGCTACACAGCAAGGGTCACCTGATAATCATACTACAACAGTTATTTCAGAAAAATGTGTTTTTGTTTATTTTTGGGGAATTTTATTGGGAAAAATCGTCAATAGCGTTAATATTATACAGTGTAGGATTACCAAAATCATGCTACACAACAAGGGTCACCTGATAATCATACTACAACAGTCATTTTAGAAAAAAATCTTTTTGCATATTTTTGGGGAATTTTATTGGGAAAAATCGTCAATAGCGTTAATATTATACAGTGTAGGATGACCAAAATCATGCTCCACAACAAGGGTCACCTGATAATCGTACTACAACAGTTATTTCAGAAAAATGTGTTTTTGTTTATTTTTGGGGAATTTTATTGGGAAAAATCGTCAATAGCGTTAATATTATACAGTGTAGGATGACCAAAATCATGCTACACAACAAGGGTCACCTGATAATCATACTACAACAGTCATTTTAGAAAAAAATCTTTTTGCATATTTTTTGGGGAATTTTATTGTGAAAAATCGTCAATAGCGTTAATATTATACACTGTATACTCACCCAAATCATGCTACACAGCAAGGGTCACCTGATAATCATACTACAACAGTTATTTCAGAAAAATGTGTTTTTGTTTATTTTTGGGGAATTTTATTGGGAAAAATCGTCAATAGCGTTAATATTATACACTGTATACTCACCCAAATCATGCTACACAGCAAGGGTTACCTGATAATCATACTACAACAGTTATTTCAGAAAAATGTGTTTTTGTTAATTTTTGGGGAATTTTTTTGTGAAAAATCGTCAATAGCGTTAATATTATACAGTGTAGGATGACCAAAATCATGCTACACAACAAGGGTCACCTGATAATCATACTACAACAGTTATTTCAGAAAAATGTGTTTTTGTTTATTTTTGGGGAATTTTATTGTGAAAAATCGTCAATAGCGTTAATATTATACAGTGTAGGATGACCAAAATCATGCTATACAACAAGGGTCACCTGATAATCATACTACAACAGTCATTTTAGAAAAAAATACTTTTGCATATTTTTTGGGGAATTTTATTGTGAAAAATCGTCAATAGCGTTAATATTATACACTGTATACTCACCCAAATCATGCTAGACAGCAAGGGTCACCTGATAATCGTACTACAACAGTTATTTCTGAAAACTTTGTTTTTGCATATTTTTGGGGAATTTTATTGTGAAGAATCGTCAATACCGTTAATATTATACAGTGTAGGATGACCAAAATCATGCTACACAACAAGGGTCACCTGATAATCATACTACAACAGTTATTTCAGAAAAATGTGTTTTTGTTTATTTTTGGGGAATTTTATTGGGAAAAATCGTCAATAGCGTTAATATTATACACTGTATACTCACCCAAATCATGCTACACAGCAAGGGTCACCTGATAATCATACTACAACAGTTATTTCAGAAAAATGTGTTTTTGTTAATTTTTGGGGAATTTTATTGTGAAAAATCGTCAATAGCGTTAATATTATACAGTGTAGGATGACCAAAATCATGCTACACAACAAGGGTCACCTGATAATCATACTACAACAGTTATTTCGGAAAAATGTGTTTTTGTTTATTTTTGGGGAATTGTATTGGGAAAAATCGTCAATAGCGTTAATATTATACAGTGTAGGATGACCAAAATCATGCTACACAACAAGGGTCACCTGATAATCATACTACAACAGTCATTTTAGAAAAAAATCTTTTTGCATATTTTTGGGGAATTTTATCGGGAAAAATCGTCAATAGCGTTAATATTATACAGTGTAGGATGACCAAAATCATGCTACACAACAAGGGTCACCTGATAATCATACTACAACAGTCATTTTAGAAAAAAATCTTTTTGCATATTTTTGGGGAATTTTATTGGGAAAAATCGTCAATAGCGTTAATATTTTACAGTGTAGGATGACCAAAATCATGCTCCACAACAAGGGTCACCTGATAATCGTACTACAACAGTTATTTCTGAAAACTTTGTTTTTGCATATTTTTGGGGAATTTTATTGTGAAAAATCGTCAATAGCGTTAATATTATACAGTGTAGGGTGACCAAAATCATGCTCCACAACAAGGGTCACCTGATAATCATACTACAACAGTTATTTCAGAAAAATGTGTTTTTGTTTATTTTTGGGGAATTTTATTGGGAAAAATCGTCAATAGCGTTAATATTATACACTGTATACTCACCCAAATCATGCTACACAGCAAGGGTCACCTGATAATCATACTACAACAGTTATTTCAGAAAAATGTGTTTTTGTTTATTTTTGTGGAATTTTATTGGGAAAAATCGTCAATAGCGTTAATGTTATACAGTGTAGGATGACCAAAATCATGCTACACAACAAGGGTCACCTGATAATCATACTACAACAGTTATTTCAGAAAAATGTGTTTTTGTTTATTTTTGGGGAATTTTATTGTGAAAAATCGTCAATAGCGTTAATATTATACAGTGTAGGATGACCAAAATCATGCTACACAGCAAGGGTCACCTGATAATCATACTACAACAGTTATTTCAGAAAAATGTGTTTTTGTTTATTTTTGGGGAATTTTATTGGGAAAAATCGTCAATAGCGTTAATATTATACAGTGTAGGATTACCAAAATCATGCTACACAGCAAGGGTCACCTGATAATCGTACTACAACAGTCATTTTAGAAAAAAATCTTTTTGCATATTTTTGGGGAATTTTATTGGGAAAAATCGTCAATAGCGTTAATATTATACAGTGTAGGATGACCAAAATCATGCTCCACAACAAGGGTCACCTGATAATCGTACTACAACAGTTATTTCAGAAAAATGTGTTTTTGTTTATTTTTGGGGAATTTTATTGGGAAAAATCGTCAATAGCGTTAATATTATACAGTGTAGGATGACCAAAATCATGCTACACAACAAGGGTCACCTGATAATCATACTACAACAGTCATTTTAGAAAAAAATCTTTTTGCATATTTTTTGGGGAATTTTATTGTGAAAAATCGTCAATAGCGTTAATATTATACACTGTATACTCACCCAAATCATGCTACACAGCAAGGGTCACCTGATAATCATACTACAACAGTTATTTCAGAAAAATGTGTTTTTGTTTATTTTTGGGGAATTTTATTGGGAAAAATCGTCAATAGCGTTAATATTATACACTGTATACTCACCCAAATCATGCTACACAGCAAGGGTTACCTGATAATCATACTACAACAGTTATTTCAGAAAAATGTGTTTTTGTTAATTTTTGGGGAATTTTTTTGTGAAAAATCGTCAATAGCGTTAATATTATACAGTGTAGGATGACCAAAATCATGCTACACAACAAGGGTCACCTGATAATCATACTACAACAGTTATTTCAGAAAAATGTGTTTTTGTTTATTTTTGGGGAATTTTATTGTGAAAAATCGTCAATAGCGTTAATATTATACAGTGTAGGATGACCAAAATCATGCTATACAACAAGGGTCACCTGATAATCATACTACAACAGTCATTTTAGAAAAAAATACTTTTGCATATTTTTTGGGGAATTTTATTGTGAAAAATCGTCAATAGCGTTAATATTATACACTGTATACTCACCCAAATCATGCTACACAGCAAGGGTCACCTGATAATCGTACTACAACAGTTATTTCTGAAAACTTTGTTTTTGCATATTTTTGGGGAATTTTATTGTGAAGAATCGTCAATACCGTTAATATTATACAGTGTAGGATGACCAAAATCATGCTACACAACAAGGGTCACCTGATAATCATACTACAACAGTTATTTCAGAAAAATGTGTTTTTGTTTATTTTTGGGGAATTTTATTGGGAAAAATCGTCAATAGCGTTAATATTATACACTGTATACTCACCCAAATCATGCTACACAGCAAGGGTCACCTGATAATCATACTACAACAGTTATTTCAGAAAAATGTGTTTTTGTTAATTTTTGGGGAATTTTATTGTGAAAAATCGTCAATAGCGTTAATATTATACAGTGTAGGATGACCAAAATCATGCTACACAACAAGGGTCACCTGATAATCATACTACAACAGTTATTTCAGAAAAATGTGTTTTTGTTTATTTTTGGGGAATTGTATTGGGAAAAATCGTCAATAGCGTTAATATTATACAGTGTAGGATGACCAAAATCATGCTACACAACAAGGGTCACCTGATAATCATACTACAACAGTCATTTTAGAAAAAAATCTTTTTGCATATTTTTGGGGAATTTTATCGGGAAAAATCGTCAATAGCGTTAATATTATACAGTGTAGGATGACCAAAATCATGCTACACAACAAGGGTCACCTGATAATCATACTACAACAGTCATTTTAGAAAAAAATCTTTTTGCATATTTTTGGGGAATTTTATTGGGAAAAATCGTCAATAGCGTTAATATTTTACAGTGTAGGATGACCAAAATCATGCTCCACAACAAGGGTCACCTGATAATCGTACTACAACAGTTATTTCTGAAAACTTTGTTTTTGCATATTTTTGGGGAATTTTATTGTGAAAAATCGTCAATAGCGTTAATATTATACAGTGTAGGGTGACCAAAATCATGCTCCACAACAAGGGTCACCTGATAATCATACTACAACAGTTATTTCAGAAAAATGTGTTTTTGTTTATTTTTGGGGAATTTTATTGGGAAAAATCGTCAATAGCGTTAATATTATACACTGTATACTCACCCAAATCATGCTACACAGCAAGGGTCACCTGATAATCATACTACAACAGTTATTTCAGAAAAATGTGTTTTTGTTTATTTTTGTGGAATTTTATTGGGAAAAATCGTCAATAGCGTTAATGTTATACAGTGTAGGATGACCAAAATCATGCTACACAACAAGGGTCACCTGATAATCATACTACAACAGTCATTTTAGAAAAAAATCTTTTTGCATATTTTTTGGGGAATTTTATTGTGAAAAATCGTCAATAGCGTTAATATTATACACTGTATACTCACCCAAATCATGCTACACAGCAAGGGTCACCTGATAATCATACTACAACAGTTATTTCAGAAAAATGTGTTTTTGTTAATTTTTGGGGAATTTTATTGTGAAAAATCGTCAATAGCGTTAATATTATACAGTGTAGGATGACCAAAATCATGCTACACAACAAGGGTCACCTGATAATCATACTACAACAGTCATTTTTAGAAAAAAATCTTTTTGCATATTTTTGGGGAATTTTATTGGGAAAAATCGTCAATAGCGTTAATATTTTACAGTGTAGGATGACCAAAATCATGCTCCACAACAAGGGTCACCTGATAATCGTACTAAAACAGTCATTTTAGAAAAAAATCTTTTTGCATATTTTTGGGGAATTTTATAGGGAAAAATCGTCAATAGCGTTAATATTATACAGTGTAGGATGACCAAAATCATGCTACACAACAAGGGTCACCTGATAATCATACTACAACAGTTATTTCAGAAAAATGTGTTTTTGTTTATTTTTGGGGAATTTTATTGTGAAAAATCGTCAATAGCGTTAATATTATACAGTGTAGGATGACCAAAATCATGCTATACAACAAGGGTCACCTGATAATCATACTACAACAGTCATTTTAGAAAAAAATACTTTTGCATATTTTTTGGGGAATTTTATTGTGAAAAATCGTCAATAGCGTTAATATTATACACTGTATACTCACCCAAATCATGCTACACAGCAAGGGTCACCTGATAATCGTACTACAACAGTTATTTCTGAAAACTTTGTTTTTGCATATTTTTGGGGAATTTTATTGTGAAGAATCGTCAATACCGTTAATATTATACAGTGTAGGATGACCAAAACCATGCTACACAACAAGGGTCACCTGATAATCATACTACAACAGTTATTTCAGAAAAATGTGTTTTTGTTTATTTTTGGGGAATTTTATTGGGAAAAATCGTCAATAGCGTTAATATTATACACTGTATACTCACCCAAATCATGCTACACAGCAAGGGTCACCTGATAATCATACTACAACAGTTATTTCAGAAAAATGTGTTTTTGTTTATTTTTGGGGAATTTTATTGGGAAAAATCGTCAATAGCGTTAATATTATACAGTGTAGGATGACCAAAATCATGCTACACAACAAGGGTCACCTGATAATCATACTACAACAGTCATTTTAGAAAAAAATCTTTTTGCATATTTTTGGGGAATTTTATCGGGAAAAATCGTCAATAGCGTTAATATTATACAGTGTAGGATGACCAAAATCATGCTACACAACAAGGGTCACCTGATAATCGTACTACAACAGTTATTTCTGAAAACTTTGTTTTTCCATATTTTTGGGGAATTTTATTGTGAAAAATCGTCAATAGCGTTAATATTATACAGTGTAGGGTGACCAAAATCATGCTCCACAACAAGGGTCACCTGATAATCATACTACAACAGTTATTTCAGAAAAATGTGTTTTTGTTTATTTTTGGGGAATTCTATTGGGAAAAATCGTCAATAGCGTTAATATTATACAGTGTAGGATGACCAAAATCATGCTACACAGCAAGGGTCACCTGATAATCGTACTACAACAGTCATTTTAGAAAAAAATCTTTTTGCATATTTTTGGGGAATTTTATTGGGAAAAATCGTCAATAGCGTTAATATTATACAGTGTAGGATGACCAAAATCATGCTACACAACAAGGGTCACCTGATAATCGTACTACAACAGTTATTTCTGAAAACTTTGTTTTTGTTTATTTTTGGGGAATTTTATTGGGAAAAATCGTCAAAAGCGTTAATATTATACAGTGTAGGGTGACCAAAATCATGCTCCACAACAAGGTTTAACTGATAATCATACTACAACAGTTATTTCAGAAAAATGTGTTTTTGTTTATTTTTGGGGAATTTTATTGGGAAAAATCGTCAATAGCGTTAATATTATACAGTGTAGGATGACCAAAATCATGCTACACAACAAGGGTCACCTGATAATCATACTACAACAGTCATTTTAGAAAAAAATCTTTTTTCATATTTTTTGGGGAATTTTATTGTGAAAAATCGTCAATAGCGTTAATATTATACACTGTATACTCACCCAAATCATGCTACACAGCAAGGGTCACCTGATAATCATACTACAACAGTTATTTCAGAAAAATGTGTTTTTGTTAATTTTTGGGGAATTTTATTGTGAAAAATCGTCAATAGCGTTAATATTATACAGTGTAGGGTGACCAAAATCATGCTACACAACAAGGGTCACCTGATAATCATACTACAACAGTTATTTCAGAAAAATGTGTTTTTGTTTATTTTTGGGGAATTTTATTGGGAAAAATCGTCAATAGCGTTAATATTATACAGTGTAGGATGACCAAAATCATGCTACACAACAAGGGTCACCTGATAATCGTACTACAACAGTTATTTCTGAAAACTTTGTTTTTGTTTATTTTTGGGGAATTTTATTGGGAAAAATCGTCAATAGCGTTAATATTATACAGTGTAGGATGACCAAAATCATGCTACACAACAAGGGTCACCTGATAATCGTACTACAACAGTTATTTCTGAAAACTTTGTTTTTGTTTATTTTTGGGGAATTTTATTGGGAAAAATCGTCAATGGCGTTAATATTATACAGTGTAGGATGACCAAAATCATGCTACACAACAAGGGTCACCTGATAATCATACTACAACAGTCATTTTAGAAAAAAATCTTTTTGCATATTTTTGGGGAATTTTATTGGGAAAAATCGTCAATAGCGTTAATATTATACAGTGTAGGATGACCAAAATCATGCTACACAACAAGGGTCACCTGATAATCGTACTACAACAGTTATTTCTGAAAACTTTGTTTTTGTTTATTTTTGGGGAATTTTATTGGGAAAAATCGTCAATAGCGTTAATATTATACAGTGTAGGATGACCAAAATCATGCTACACAACAAGGGTCACCTGATAATCATACTACAACAGTCATTTTAGAAAAAAATCTTTTTGCATATTTTTGGGGAATTTTATTGGGAAAAATCGTCAATAGCGTTAATATTATACAGTGTAGGATGACCAAAATCATGCTACACAACAAGGGTCACCTGATAATCGTACTACAACAGTTATTTCTGAAAACTTTGTTTTTGTTTATTTTTGGGGAATTTTATTGGGAAAAATCGTCAATAGCGTTAATATTATACAGTGTAGGGTGACCAAAATCATGCTACACAACAAGGGTCACCTGATAATCATACTACAACAGTTATTTCAGAAAAATGTGTTTTTGTTTATTTTTGGGGAATTTTATTGTGAAAAATCGTCAATAGTGTTAATATTTTACAGTGTAGGATGACCAAAGTCATGCTCCACAACAAGGGTCACCTGATAATCGTACTACAACAGTCATTTTAGAAAAAAATCTTTTTGCATATTTTTGGGGAATTTTATTGGGAAAAATCGTCAATAGCGTTAATATTATACAGTGTAGGATGACCAAAATCATGCTACACAACAAGGGTCACCTGATAATCATACTACAACAGTTATTTCAGAAAAATGTGTTTTTGTTTATTTTTGGGGAATCTTATTGGGAAAAATCGTCAATAGCGTTAATATTATACCGTGTAGGATGACCAAAATCATGCTACACAACAAGGGTCACCTGATAATCGTACTACAACAGTTATTTCTGAAAACATTGTTTTTGCATATTTTTGGGGAATTTTATTGTGAAAAATCGTCAATAGCGTTAATATTATACAGTGTAGGATGACCAAAATCATGCTACACAACAAGGGTCACCTGATAATCATACTACAACAGTTATTTCAGAAAAATGTGTTTTTGTTTATTTTTGGGGAATTTTATTGGGAAAAATCGTCAATAGCGTTAATATTATACACTGTATACTCACCCAAATCATGCTACACAGCAAGGGTCACCTGATAATCATACTACAACAGTTATTTCAGAAAAATGTGTTTTTGTTTATTTTTGGGGAATTTTATTGGGAAAAATCGTCAATAGCGTTAATATTATACAGTGTAGGATGACCAAAATCATGCTACACAACAAGGGTCACCTGATAATCATACTACAACAGTCATTTTAGAAAAAAATCTTTTTGCATATTTTTTGGGGAATTTTATTGTGAAAAATCGTCAATAGCGTTAATATTATACACTGTATACTCACCCAAATCATGCTACACAGCAAGGGTCACCTGATAATCATACAACAACAGTTATTTCAGAAAAATGTGTTTTTGTTAATTTTTGGGGAATTTTATTGTGAAAAATCATCAATAGCGTTAATATTATACAGTGTAGGATGACCAAAATCATGCTACACAACAAGGGTCACCTGATAATCATACTACAACAGTTATTTCAGAAAAATGTGTTTTTGTTTATTTTTGGGGAATTTTATTGGGAAAAATCGTCAATAGCGTTAATATTATACAGTGTAGGATGACCAAAATCATGCTACACAACAAGGGTCACCTGATAATCATACTACAACAGTCATTTTAGAAAAAAATCTTTTTGCATATTTTTGGGGAATTTTATTGGGAAAAATCGTCAATAGCGTTAATATTTTACAGTGTAGGATGACCAAAATCATGCTACACAACAAGGGTCACCTGATAATCGTACTACAACAGTTATTTCAGAAAAATGTGTTTTTGTTTATTTTTGGGGAATTTTATTGGGAAAAATCGTCAATAGCGTTAATATTATACAGTGTAGGATGACCAAAATCATGCTACACAACAAGGGTCACCTGATAATCATACTACAACAGTCATTTTAGAAAAAAATCTTTTTGCATATTTTTGGGGAATTTTATTGGGAAAAATCGTCAATAGCGTTAATATTATACAGTGTAGGGTGACCAAAATCATGCTCCACAACAAGGGTCACCTGATAATCATACTACAACAGTTATTTCAGAAAAATGTGTTTTTGTTTATTTTTGGGGAATTTTATTGGGAAAAATCGTCAATAGCGTTAATATTATACAGTGTAGGATGACCAAAATCATGCTACACAACAAGGGTCACCTGATAATCGTACTACAACAGTCATTTTAGAAAAAAATCTTTTTGCATATTTTTGGGGAATTTTATTGGGAAAAACCGTCAATAGCGTTAATATTATACAGTGTAGGATGACCAAAATCATGCTACACAACAAGGGTCACCTGATAATCGTACTACAACAGTTATTTCAGAAAAATGTGTTTTTGTTTATTTTTGGGGAATCTTATTGGGAAAAATCGTCAATAGCGTTAATATTATACCGTGTAGGATGACCAAAATCATGCTACACAACAAGGGTCACCTGATAATCGTACTACAACAGTCATTTTAGAAAAAAATCTTTTTGCATATTTTTGGGGAATTTTATTGGGAAAAACCGTCAATAGCGTTAATATTATACAGTGTAGGATGACCAAAATCATGCTCCACAACAAGGGTCACCTGATAATCGTACTACAACAGTTATTTCTGAAAACATTGTTTTTGCATATTTTTGGGGAATTTTATTGTGAAAAATCGTCAATAGCGTTAATATTATACAGTGTAGGATGACCAAAATCATGCTACACAACAAGGGTCACCTGATAATCATACTACAACAGTTATTTCAGAAAAATGTGTTTTTGTTTATTTTTGGGGAATTTTATTGGGAAAAATCGTCAATAGCGTTAATATTATACACTGTATACTCACCCAAATCATGCTACACAGCAAGGGTCACCTGATAATCATACTACAACAGTTATTTCAGAAAAATGTGTTTTTGTTTATTTTTGGGGAATTTTATTGGGAAAAATCGTCAATAGCGTTAATATTATACAGTGTAGGATGACCAAAATCATGCTACACAACAAGGGTCACCTGATAATCATACTACAACAGTCATTTTAGAAAAAAATCTTTTTGCATATTTTTTGGGGAATTTTATTGTGAAAAATCGTCAATAGCGTTAATATTATACACTGTATACTCACCCAAATCATGCTACACAGCAAGGGTCACCTGATAATCATACTACAACAGTTATTTCAGAAAAATGTGTTTTTGTTAATTTTTGGGGAATTTTATTGTGAAAAATCATCAATAGCGTTAATATTATACAGTGTAGGATGACCAAAATCATGCTACACAACAAGGGTCACCTGATAATCATACTACAACAGTTATTTCAGAAGAATGTGTTTTTGTTTATTTTTGGGGAATTTTATTGGGAAAAATCGTCAATAGCGTTAATATTATACAGTGTAGGGTGACCAAAATCATGCTCCACAACAAGGGTCACCTGATAATCATACTACAACAGTTATTTCAGAAAAATGTGTTTTTGTTTATTTTTGGGGAATTTTATTGGGAAAAATCGTCAATAGCGTTAATATTATACAGTGTAGGATGACCAAAATCATGCTACACAACAAGGGTCACCTGATAATCGTACTACAACAGTCATTTTAGAAAAAAATCTTTTTGCATATTTTTGGGGAATTTTATTGGGAAAAACCGTCAATAGCGTTAATATTATACACTGTATACTCACCCAAATCATGCTACACAGCAAGGGTCACCTGATAATCATACTACAACAGTTATTTCAGAAAAATGTGTTTTTGTTTATTTTTGGGGAATTTTATTGGGAAAAATCGTCAATAGCGTTAATATTATACAGTGTAGGATGACCAAAATCATGCTACACAACAAGGGTCACCTGATAATCGTACTACAACAGTTATTTCTGAAAACTTTGTTTTTGTTTATTTTTGGGGAATTTTATTGGGAAATATCGTCAATAGCGTTAATATTATACAGTGTAGGATGACCAAAATCATGCTACACAACAAGGGTCACCTGATAATCGTACTACAACAGTTATTTCTGAAAACTTTGTTTTTGTTTATTTTTGGGGAATTTTATTGGGAAAAATCGTCAATAGCGTTAATATTATACAGTGTAGGATGACCAAAATCATGCTACACAACAAGGGTCACCTGATAATCATACTACAACAGTCATTTTAGAAAAAAATCTTTTTGCATATTTTTGGGGAATTTTATTGGGAAAAATCGTCAATAGCGTTAATATTATACAGTGTAGGATGACCAAAATCATGCTACACAACAAGGGTCACCTGATAATCGTACTACAACAGTTATTTCTGAAAACTTTGTTTTTGTTTATTTTTGGGGAATTTTATTGGGAAAAATCGTCAATAGCGTTAATATTATACAGTGTAGGATGACCAAAATCATGCTACACAACAAGGGTCACCTGATAATCATACTACAACAGTCATTTTAGAAAAAAATCTTTTTGCATATTTTTGGGGAATTTTATTGGGAAAAATCGTCAATAGCGTTAATATTATACAGTGTAGGATGACCAAAATCATGCTACACAACAAGGGTCACCTGATAATCATACTACAACAGTCATTTTAGAAAAAAATCTTTTTGCATATTTTTGGGGAATATTATTGGGAAAAATCGTCAATAGCGTTAATATTTTACAGTGTAGGATGACCAAAATCATGCTCCACAACAAGGGTCACCTGATAATCGTACTACAACAGTCATTTTAGAAAAAAATCTTTTTGCATATTTTTGGGGAATTTTATTGTGAAAAATCGTCAATAGCGTTAATATTATACAGTGTAGGATGACCAAAATCATGCTACACAACAAGGGTCACCTGATAATCATACTACAACAGTTATTTCAGAAAAATGTGTTTTTGTTTATTTTTGGGGAATTTTATTGTGAATAATCGTCAATAGCGTTAATATTTTACAGTGTAGGATGACCAAAATCATGCTCCACAACAAGGGTCACCTGATAATCGTACTACAACAGTCATTTTAGAAAAAAATCTTTTTGCATATTTTTGGGGAATTTTATTGGGAAAAATCGTCAATAGCGTTAATATTATACAGTGTAGGATGACCAAAATCATGCTCCACAACAAGGGTCACCTAATAATCGTACTACAACAGTTATTTCAGAAAAATGTGTTTTTGTTTATTTTTGGGGAATTTTATTGGGAAAAATCGTCAATAGCGTTAATATTATACAGTGTAGGATGACCAAAATCATGCTACACAACAAGGGTCACCTGATAATCATACTACAACAGTCATTTTAGAAAAAAATCTTTTTGCATATTTTTGGGGAATTTTATTGTGAAAAATCGTCAATAGCGTTAATATTTTACAGTGTAGGATGACCAAAATCATGCTCCACATCAAGGGTCACCTGATAATCGTACTACAACAGTTATTTCTGAAAACTTTGTTTTTGCATATTTTTGGGGAATTTTATTGTGAAAAATCGTCAATAGCGTTAATATTATAAAGTCTAGGGTGACCAAAATCATGCTCCACAACAAGGGTCACCTGATAATCATACTACAACAGTTATTTCAGAAAAATGTGTTTTTGTTTATTTTTGGGGAATTTTATTGGGAAAAATCGTCAATAGCGTTAATATTATACAGTGTAGGATGACCAAAATCATGCTACACAGCAAGGGTCACCTGATAATCGTACTACAACAGTCATTTTAGAAAAAAATCTTTTTGCATATTTTTGGGGAATTTTATTGTGAAAAATCGTCAATAGCGTTAATATTATACAGTTTAGGATGACCAAAATCATGCTCCACAACAAGGGTCACCTGATAATCGTACTACAACAGTTATTTCTGAAAACTTTGTTTTTGTTAATTTTTGGGGAATTTTATTGTGAAAAATCGTCAATAGCGTTAATATTATACAGTGTAGGATGACCAAAATCATGCTACACAACAAGGGTCACCTGATAATCATACTACAACAGTCATTTTAGAAAAAAATCTTTTTGCATATTTTTGGGGAATTTTATTGGGAAAAATCGTCAATAGCGTTAATATTTTACAGTGTAGGATGACCAAAATCATGCTCCACAACAAGGGTCACCTGATAATCGTACTACAACAGTTATTTCTGAAAACTTTGTTTTTGCATATTTTTGGGGAATTTTATTGTGAAAAATCGTCAATAGCGTTAATATTATACAGTGTAGGATGACCAAAATCATGCTACACAACAAGGGTCACCTGATAATCATACTACAACAGTCATTTTAGAAATAAATCTTTTTGCATATTTTTGGGGAATTTTATTGGGAAAAATCGTCAATAGCGTTAATATTATACAGTGTAGGATGACCAAAATCATGCTCCACAACAAGGGTCACCTGATAATCGTACTACAACAGTCATTTTAGAAAAAAATCTTTTGCATATTTTTGGGGAATTTTATTGGGAAAAATCGTCAATAGCGTTAATATTATACAGTGTAGGATGACCAAAATCATGCTACACAACAAGGGTCACCTGATAATCGTACTACAACAGTTATTTCAGAAAAATGTGTTTTTGTTTATTTTTGGGGAATTTTATTGGGAAAAATCGTCAATAGCGTTAATATTATACAGTGTAGGATGACCAAAATCATGCTACACAACAAGGGTCCCCTGATAATCATACTACAACAGTCATTTCAGAAAAATGTGTTTTTGTTTATTTTTGGGGAATTTTATTGTGAAAAATCGTCAATAGCGTTAATATTATACAGTGTAGGATGACCAAAATCATGCTACACAACAAGGGTCACCTGATAATCATACTACAACAGTTATTTCAGAAAAATGTGTTTTTGTTTATTGTTGGGGAATTTTATTGGGAAAAATCGTCAATAGCGTTAATATTTTACAGTGTAGGATGACCAAAATCATGCTCCACAACAAGGGTCACCTGATAATCGTACTACAACAGTTATTTCAGAAAAATGTGTTTTTGTTTATTTTTGGGGAATTTTATTGGGAAAAATCGTCAATAGCGTTAATATTATACAGTGTAGGATGACCAAAATCATGCTACACAACAAGGGTCCCCTGATAATCATACTACAACAGTCATTTCAGAAAAATGTGTTTTTGTTTATTTTTGGGGAATTTTATTGTGAAAAATCGTCAATAGCGTTAATATTATACAGTGTAGGATGACCAAAATCATGCTACACAACAAAGGTCACCTGATAATCATACTACAACAGTCATTTTAGAAAAAAATCTTTTTGCATATTTTTGGGGAATTTTATTGGGAAAAATCGTCAATAGCGTTAATATTTTACAGTGTAGGATGACCAAAATCATGCTCCACAACAAGGGTCACCTGATAATCGTACTACAACAGTTATTTCTGAAAACTTTGTTTTTGCATATTTTTGGGGAATTTTATTGTGAAAAATCGTCAATAGCGTTAATATTATACAGTGTAGGGTGACCAAAATCATGCTCCACAACAAGGGTTACCTGATAATCATACTACAACAGTTATTTCAGAAAAATGTGTTTTTGTTTATTTTTGGGAAATTTTATTGGGAAAAATCGTCAATAGCGTTAATATTATACAGTGTAGGATGACCAAAATCATGCTACACAACAAGGGTCACCTGATAATCGTACTACAACAGTCATTTTAGAAAAAAATCTTTTTGCATATTTTTGGGGAATTTTATTGTGAAAAATCGTCAATAGCGTTAATATTATACAGTGTAGGATGACCAAAATCATGCTACACAACAAGGGTCACCTGATAATGATACTACAACAGTTATTTCAGAAAAATGTGTTTTTGTTTATTTTTGGGGAATTTTATTGGGAAAAATCGTCAATAGCGTTAATATTATACACTGTATACTCACCCAAATCATGCTACACAGCAAGGGTCACCTGATAATCGTACTACAACAGTTATTTCAGAAAAATGTGTTTTTGTTTATTTTTGGGGAATTTTATTGGGAAAAATCGTCAATAGCGTTAATATTATACAGTGTAAGATGACCAAAATCATGCTACACAACAAGGGTCACCTGATAATCATACTACAACAGTCATTTTAGAAAAAAATCTTTTTGCATATTTTTTGGGGAATTTTATTGTGAAAAATCGTCAATAGCGTTAATATTATACACTGTATACTCACCCAAATCATGCTACACAGCAAGGGTCACCTGATAATCATACTGCAACAGTTATTTCAGAAAAATGTGTTTTTGTTAATTTTTGGGGAATTTTATTGTGAAAAATCATCAATAGCGTTAATATTATACAGTGTAGGATGACCAAAATCATGCTACACAACAAGGGTCACCTGATAATCATACTACAACAGTTATTTCAGAAAAATGTGTTTTTGTTTATTTTTGGGGAATTTTATTGGGAAAAATCGTCAATAGCGTTAATATTATACAGTGTAGGATGACCAAAATCATGCTACACAACAAGGGTCACCTGATAATCATACTACAACAGTCATTTTAGAAAAAAATCTTTTTGCATATTTTTGGGGAATTTTATTGGGAAAAATCGTCAATAGCGTTAATATTTTACAGTGTAGGATGACCAAAATCATGCTACACAACAAGGGTCACCTGATAATCGTACTACAACAGTTATTTCAGAAAAATGTGTTTTTGTTTATTTTTGGGGAATTTTATTGGGAAAAATCGTCAATAGCGTTAATATTATACAGTGTAGGATGACCAAAATCATGCTACACAACAAGGGTCACCTGATAATCATACTACAACAGTCATTTTAGAAAAAAATCTTTTTGCATATTTTTTGGGGAATTTTATTGTGAAAAATCGTCAATAGCGTTAATATTATACACTGTTTACTCACCCAAATCATGCTACACAGCAAGGGTCACCTGATAATCATACTACAACAGTTATTTCAGAAAAATGTGTTTTTGTTAATTTTTGGGGAATTTTATTGTGAAAAATCATCAATAGCGTTAATATTATACAGTGTAGGATGACCAAAATCATGCTACACAACAAGGGTCACCTGATAATCATACTACAACAGTTATTTCAGAAAAATGTGCTTTTGTTTATTTTTGGGGAATTTTATTGGGAAAAATCGTCAATAGCGTTAATATTATACAGTGTAGGATGACCAAAATCATGCTACACAACAAGGGTCACCTGATAATCATACTACAACAGTCATTTTAGAAAAAAATCTTTTTGCATATTTTTGGGGAATTTTATTGGGAAAAATCGTCAATAGCGTTAATATTTTACAGTGTAGGATGACCAAAATCATGCCACACAACAAGGGTCACCTGATAATCGTACTACAACAGTTATTTCAGAAAAATGTGTTTTTGTTTATTTTTGGGGAATTTTATTGGGAAAAATCATCAATAGCGTTAATATTATACAGTGTAGGATGACCAAAATCATGCTACACAACAAGGGTCACCTGATAATCATACTACAACAGTCATTTTAGAAAAAAATCTTTTTGCATATTTTTGGGGAATTTTATTGGGAAAAATCGTCAATAGCGTTAATATTATACAGTGTAGGGTGACCAAAATCATGCTCCACAACAAGGGTCACCTGATAATCATACTACAACAGTTATTTCAGAAAAATGTGTTTTTGTTTATTTTTGGGGAATTTTATTGGGAAAAATCGTCAATAGCGTTAATATTATACAGTGTAGGATGACCAAAATCATGCTACACAACAAGGGTCACCTGATAATCGTACTACAACAGTCATTTTAGAAAAAAATCTTTTTGCATATTTTTGGGGAATTTTATTGGGAAAAACCGTCAATAGCGTTAATATTATACAGTGTAGGATGACCAAAATCATGCTCCACAACAAGGGTCACCTGATAATCGTACTACAACAGTTATTTCTGAAAACATTGTTTTTGCATATTTTTGGGGAATTTTATTGTGAAAAATCGTCAATAGCGTTAATATTATACAGTGTAGGATGACCAAAATCATGCTACACAACAAGGGTCACCTGATAATCGTACTACAACAGTCATTTTAGAAAAAAATCTTTTTGCATATTTTTGGGGAATTTTATTGGGAAAAACCGTCAATAGCGTTAATATTATACAGTGTAGGATGACCAAAATCATGCTCCACAACAAGGGTCACCTGATAATCGTACTACAACAGTTATTTCTGAAAACATTGTTTTTGCATATTTTTGGGGAATTTTATTGTGAAAAATCGTCAATAGCGTTAATATTATACAGTGTAGGATGACCAAAATCATGCTACACAACAAGGGTCACCTGATAATCATACTACAACAGTTATTTCAGAAAAATGTGTTTTTGTTTATTTTTGGGGAATTTTATTGGGAAAAATCGTCAATAGCGTTAATATTATACAGTGTAGGATGAACAAAATCATGCTACACAACAAGGGTCACCTGATAATCATACTACAACAGTCATTTTAGAAAAAAATCTTTTTGCATATTTTTGGGGAATTTTATTAGGAAAAATCGTCAATAGCGTTAATATTTTACGGTGTAGGATGACCAAAATCATGCTCCACAACAAGGGTCACCTGATAATCGTACTACAACAGTCATTTTAGAAAAAAATCTTTTTGCATATTTTTGGGGAATTTTATTGGGAAAAATCGTCAATAGCGTTAATATTATACAGTGTAGGATGACCAAAATCATGCTCCACAACAAGGGTCACCTGATAATCGTACTACAACAGTTATTTCAGAAAAATGTGTTTTTGTTTATTTTTGGGGAATTTTATTGGGAAAAATCGTCAATAGCGTTAATATTATACAGTGTAGGATGACCAAAATCATGCTACACAACAAGGGTCACCTGATAATCATACTACAACAGTTATTTCAGAAAAATGTGTTTTTGTTTATTTTTGGGGAATTTTATTGGGAAAAATCGTCAATAGCGTTAATATTATACAGTGTATGATGACCAAAATCATGCTACACAACAAGGGTCACCTGATAATCATACTACAACAGTCATTTTAGAAAAAAATCTTTTTGCATATTTTTGGGGAATATTATTGGGAAAAATCGTCAATAGCGTTAATATTTTACAGTGTAGGATGACCAAAATCATGCTCCACAACAAGGGTCACCTGATAATCGTACTACAACAGTCATTTTAGAAAAAAATCTTTTTGCATATTTTTGGGGAATTTTATTGTGAAAAATCGTCAATAGCGTTAATATTATACAGTGTAGGATGACCAAAATCATGCTACACAACAAGGGTCACCTGATAATCATACTACAACAGTTATTTCAGAAAAATGTGTTTTTGTTTATTTTTGGGGAATTTTATTGTGAAAAATCGTCAATAGCGTTAATATTTTACAGTGTAGGATGACCAAAATCATGCTCCACAACAAGGGTCACCTGATAATCGTACTACAACAGTCATTTTAGAAAAAAATCTTTTTGCATATTTTTGGGGAATTTTATTGTGAAAAATCGTCAATAGCGTTAATATTTTACAGTGTAGGATGACCAAAATCATGCTCCACATCAAGGGTCACCTGATAATCGTACTACAACAGTTATTTCTGAAAACTTTGTTTTTGCATATTTTTGGGGAATTTTATTGTGAAAAATCGTCAATAGCGTTAATATTATACAGTGTAGGGTGACCAAAATCATGCTCCACAACAAGGGTCACCTGATAATCATACTACAACAGTTATTTCAGAAAAATGTGTTTTTGTTTATTTTTGGGGAATTTTATTGGGAAAAATCGTCAATAGCGTTAATATTATACAGTGTAGGATGACCAAAATCATGCTCCACAACAAGGGTCACCTGATAATCGTACTACAACAGTTATTTCTGAAAACTTTGTTTTTGTTAATTTTTGGGGAATTTTATTGTGAAAAATCGTCAATAGCGTTAATATTATACAGTGTAGGATGACCAAAATCATGCTACACAACAAGGGTCACCTGATAATCATACTACAACAGTCATTTTAGAAAAAAATCTTTTTGCATATTTTTGGGGAATTTTATTGTGAAAAATCGTCAATAGCGTTAATATTATACAGTGTAGGATGACCAAAATCATGCTACACAACAAGGGTCACCTGATAATCATACTACAACAGTCATTTTAGAAAAAAATCTTTTTGCATATTTTTGGGGAATTTTATTGGGAAAAATCGTCAATAGCGTTAATATTTTACAGTGCAGGATGACCAAAATCATGCTCCACAACAAGGGTCACCTGATAATCGTACTACAACAGTCATTTTAGAAAAAAATCTTTTTGCATATTTTTGGGGAATTTTATTGTGAAAAATCATCAATAGCGTTAATATTATACAGTGTAGGATGACCAAAATCATGCTACACAACAAGGGTCACCTGATAATCATACTACAACAGTTATTTCAGAAAAATGTGTTTTTGTTTATTTTTGGGGAATTTTATTGTGAAAAATCGTCAATAGCGTTAATATTATACAGTGTAGGATGACCAAAATCATGCTCCACAACAAGGGTCACCTGATAATCGTACTACAACAGTCATTTTAGAAAAAAATCTTTTTGCATATTTTTGGGGAATTTTATTGGGAAAAATCGTCAATAGCGTTAATATTATACAGTGTAGGATGACCAAAATCATGCTCCACAACAAGGGTCACCTGATAATCGTACTACAACAGTTATTTCTGAAAACTTTGTTTTTGTTAATTTTTGGGGAATTTTATTGTGAAAAATCGTCAATAGCGTTAATATTATACAGTGTAGGATGACCAAAATCATGCTACACAACAAGGGTCACCTGATAATCATACTACAACAGTCATTTTAGAAAAAAATCTTTTTGCATATTTTTGGGGAATTTTATTGTGAAAAATCGTCAATAGCGTTAATATTTTACAGTGTAGGATGACCAAAATCATGCTCCACATCAAGGGTCACCTGATAATCGTACTACAACAGTTATTTCTGAAAACTTTGTTTTTGCATATTTTTGGGGAATTTTATTGTGAAAAATCGTCAATAGCGTTAATATTATACAGTGTAGGGTGACCAAAATCATGCTCCACAACAAGGGTCACCTGATAATCATACTACAACAGTTATTTCAGAAAAATGTGTTTTTGTTTATTTTTGGGGAATTTTATTGGAAAAAATCGTCAATAGCGTTAATATTATACAGTGTAGGATGACCAAAATCATGCTACACAGCAAGGATCACCTGATAATCGTACTACAACAGTCATTTTAGAAAAAAATCTTTTTGCATATTTTTGGGGAATTTTATTGGGAAAAATCGTCAATAGCGTTAATATTTTACAGTGTAGGATGACCAAAATCATGCTCCACAACAAGGGTCACCTGATAATCGTACTACAACAGTTATTTCTGAAAACTTTGTTTTTGCATATTTTTGGGGAATTTTATTGTGAAAAATCGTCAATAGCGTTAATATTATACAGTGTAGGGTGACCAAAATCATGCTCCACAACAAGGGTTACCTGATAATCATACTACAACAGTTATTTCAGAAAAATGTGTTTTTGTTTATTTTTGGGGAATTTTATTGGGAAAAATCGTCAATAGCGTTAATATTATACAGTGTAGGATGACCAAAATCATGCTACACAACAAGGGTCACCTGATAATCGTACTACAACAGTCATTTTAGAAAAAAATCTTTTTGCATATTTTTGGGGAATTTTATTGGGAAAAATCGTCAATAGCGTTAATATTATACAGTGTAGGATGACCAAAATCATGCTCCACAACAAGGGTCACCTGATAATCGTACTACAACAGTTATTTCTGAAAACTTTGTTTTTGTTAATTTTTGGGGAATTTTATTGTGAAAAATCGTCAATAGCGTTAATATTATACAGTGTAGGATGACCAAAATCATGCTACACAACAAGGGTCACCTGATAATCATACTACAACAGTCATTTTAGAAAAAAATCTTTTTGCATATTTTTGGGGAATTTTATTGTGAAAAATCGTCAATAGCGTTAATATTTTACAGTGTAGGATGACCAAAATCATGCTCCACAACAAGGGTCACCTGATAATCGTACTACAACAGTTATTTCTGAAAACTTTGTTTTTGCATATTTTTGGGGAATTTTATTGTGAAAAATCGTCAATAGCGTTAATATTATACAGTGTAGGGTGACCAAAATCATGCTCCACAACAAGGGTCACCTGATAATCGTACTACAACAGTTATTTCTGAAAACTTTGTTTTTGCATATTTTTGGGGAATTTTATTGTGAAAAATCGTCAATAGCGTTAATATTATACAGTGTAGGGTGACCAAAATCATGCTCCACAACAAGGGTTACCTGATAATCATACTACAACAGTTATTTCAGAAAAATGTGTTTTTGTTTATTTTTGGGGAATTTTATTGGGAAAAATCGTCAATAGCGTTAATATTATACAGTGTAGGATGACCAAAATCAGGCTACACAACAAGGGTCACCTGATAATCGTACTACAACAGTCATTTTAGAAAAAAATCTTTTTGCATATTTTTGGGGAATATTATTGGGAAAAATCGTCAATAGCGTTAATATTTTACAGTGTAGGATGACCAAAATCATGCTCCACAACAAGGGTCACCTGATAATCGTACTACAACAGTCATTTTAGAAAAAAATCTTTTTGCATATTTTTGGGGAATTTTATTGTGAAAAATCGTCAATAGCGTTAATATTATACAGTGTAGGATGACCAAAATCATGCTACACAACAAGGGTCACCTGATAATCATACTACAACAGTTATTTCAGAAAAATGTGTTTTTGTTTATTTTTGGGGAATTTTATTGTGAAAAATCGTCAATAGCGTTAATATTTTACAGTGTAGGATGACCAAAATCATGCTCCACAACAAGGGTCACCTGATAATCGTACTACAACAGTCATTTTAGAAAAAAATCTTTTTGCATATTTTTGGGGAATTTTATTGGGAAAAATCGTCAATAGCGTTAATATTATACAGTGTAGGATGACCAAAATCATGCTCCACAACAAGGGTCACCTGATAATCGTACTACAACAGTTATTTCAGAAAAATGTGTTTTTGTTTATTTTTGGGGAATTTTATTGGGAAAAATCGTCAATAGCGTTAATATTATACAGTGTAGGATGACCAAAATCATGCTACACAACAAGGGTCACCTGATAATCATACTACAACAGTCATTTTAGAAAAAAATCTTTTTGCATATTTTTGGGGAATTTTATTGTGAAAAATCGTCAATAGCGTTAATATTTTACAGTGTAGGATGACCAAAATCATGCTCCACATCAAGGGTCACCTGATAATCGTACTACAACAGTTATTTCTGAAAACTTTGTTTTTGCATATTTTTGGGGAATTTTATTGTGAAAAATCGTCAATAGCGTTAATATTATACAGTGTAGGGTGACCAAAATCATGCTCCACAACAAGGGTCACCTGATAATCATACTACAACAGTTATTTCAGAAAAATGTGTTTTTGTTTATTTTTGGGGAATTTTATTGGGAAAAATCGTCAATAGCGTTAATATTATACAGTGTAGGATGACCAAAATCATGCTCCACAACAAGGGTCACCTGATAATCGTACTACAACAGTTATTTCTGAAAACTTTGTTTTTGTTAATTTTTGGGGAATTTTATTGTGAAAAATCGTCAATAGCGTTAATATTATACAGTGTAGGATGACCAAAATCATGCTACACAACAAGGGTCACCTGATAATCATACTACAACAGTCATTTTAGAAAAAAATCTTTTTGCATATTTTTGGGGAATTTTATTGTGAAAAATCGTCAATAGCGTTAATATTATACAGTGTAGGGTGACCAAAATCATGCTCCACAACAAGGGTCACCTGATAATCATACTACAACAGTTATTTCAGAAAAATGTGTTTTTGTTTATTTTTGGGGAATTTTATTGGAAAAAATCGTCAATAGCGTTAATATTATACAGTGTAGGATGACCAAAATCATGCTACACAGCAAGGGTCACCTGATAATCGTACTACAACAGTCATTTTAGAAAAAAATCTTTTTGCATATTTTTGGGGAATTTTATTGGGAAAAATCGTCAATAGCGTTAATATTTTACAGTGTAGGATGACCAAAATCATGCTCCACAACAAGGGTCACCTGATAATCGTACTACAACAGTTATTTCTGAAAACTTTGTTTTTGCATATTTTTGGGGAATTTTATTGTGAAAAATCGTCAATAGCGTTAATATTATACAGTGTAGGGTGACCAAAATCATGCTCCACAACAAGGGTTACCTGATAATCATACTACAACAGTTATTTCAGAAAAATGTGTTTTTGTTTATTTTTGGGGAATTTTATTGGGAAAAATCGTCAATAGCGTTAATATTATACAGTGTAGGATGACCAAAATCAGGCTACACAACAAGGGTCACCTGATAATCGTACTACAACAGTCATTTTAGAAAAAAATCTTTTTGCATATTTTTGGGGAATATTATTGGGAAAAATCGTCAATAGCGTTAATATTTTACAGTGTAGGATGACCAAAATCATGCTCCACAACAAGGGTCACCTGATAATCGTACTACAACAGTCATTTTAGAAAAAAATCTTTTTGCATATTTTTGGGGAATTTTATTGTGAAAAATCGTCAATAGCGTTAATATTATACAGTGTAGGATGACCAAAATCATGCTACACAACAAGGGTCACCTGATAATCATACTACAACAGTTATTTCAGAAAAATGTGTTTTTGTTTATTTTTGGGGAATTTTATTGTGAAAAATCGTCAATAGCGTTAATATTTTACAGTGTAGGATGACCAAAATCATGCTCCACAACAAGGGTCACCTGATAATCGTACTACAACAGTCATTTTAGAAAAAAATCTTTTTGCATATTTTTGGGGAATTTTATTGGGAAAAATCGTCAATAGCGTTAATATTATACAGTGTAGGATGACCAAAATCATGCTCCACAACAAGGGTCACCTGATAATCGTACTACAACAGTTATTTCAGAAAAATGTGTTTTTGTTTATTTTTGGGGAATTTTATTGGGAAAAATCGTCAATAGCGTTAATATTATACAGTGTAGGATGACCAAAATCATGCTACACAACAAGGGTCACCTGATAATCATACTACAACAGTCATTTTAGAAAAAAATCTTTTTGCATATTTTTGGGGAATTTTATTGTGAAAAATCGTCAATAGCGTTAATATTTTACAGTGTAGGATGACCAAAATCATGCTCCACATCAAGGGTCACCTGATAATCGTACTACAACAGTTATTTCTGAAAACTTTGTTTTTGCATATTTTTGGGGAATTTTATTGTGAAAAATCGTCAATAGCGTTAATATTATACAGTGTAGGGTGACCAAAATCATGCTCCACAACAAGGGTCACCTGATAATCATACTACAACAGTTATTTCAGAAAAATGTGTTTTTGTTTATTTTTGGGGAATTTTATTGGGAAAAATCGTCAATAGCGTTAATATTATACAGTGTAGGATGACCAAAATCATGCTCCACAACAAGGGTCACCTGATAATCGTACTACAACAGTTATTTCTGAAAACTTTGTTTTTGTTAATTTTTGGGGAATTTTATTGTGAAAAATCGTCAATAGCGTTAATATTATACAGTGTAGGATGACCAAAATCATGCTACACAACAAGGGTCACCTGATAATCATACTACAACAGTCATTTTAGAAAAAAATCTTTTTGCATATTTTTGGGGAATTTTATTGTGAAAAATCGTCAATAGCGTTAATATTATACAGTGTAGGATGACCAAAATCATGCTACACAACAAGGGTCACCTGATAATCATACTACAACAGTCATTTTAGAAAAAAATCTTTTTGCATATTTTTGGGGAATTTTATTGGGAAAAATCGTCAATAGCGTTAATATTTTACAGTGCAGGATGACCAAAATCATGCTCCACAACAAGGGTCACCTGATAATCGTACTACAACAGTCATTTTAGAAAAAAATCTTTTTGCATATTTTTGGGGAATTTTATTGTGAAAAATCATCAATAGCGTTAATATTATACAGTGTAGGATGACCAAAATCATGCTACACAACAAGGGTCACCTGATAATCATACTACAACAGTTATTTCAGAAAAATGTGTTTTTGTTTATTTTTGGGGAATTTTATTGTGAAAAATCGTCAATAGCGTTAATATTATACAGTGTAGGATGACCAAAATCATGCTCCACAACAAGGGTCACCTGATAATCGTACTACAACAGTCATTTTAGAAAAAAATCTTTTTGCATATTTTTGGGGAATTTTATTGGGAAAAATCGTCAATAGCGTTAATATTATACAGTGTAGGATGACCAAAATCATGCTCCACAACAAGGGTCACCTGATAATCGTACTACAACAGTTATTTCTGAAAACTTTGTTTTTGTTAATTTTTGGGGAATTTTATTGTGAAAAATCGTCAATAGCGTTAATATTATACAGTGTAGGATGACCAAAATCATGCTACACAACAAGGGTCACCTGATAATCATACTACAACAGTCATTTTAGAAAAAAATCTTTTTGCATATTTTTGGGGAATTTTATTGTGAAAAATCGTCAATAGCGTTAATATTATACAGTGTAGGATGACCAAAATCATGCTACACAACAAGGGTCACCTGATAATCATACTACAACAGTCATTTTAGAAAAAAATCTTTTTGCATATTTTTGGGGAATTTTATTGTGAAAAATCGTCAATAGCGTTAATATTTTACAGTGTAGGATGACCAAAATCATGCTCCACATCAAGGGTCACCTGATAATCGTACTACAACAGTTATTTCTGAAAACTTTGTTTTTGCATATTTTTGGGGAATTTTATTGTGAAAAATCGTCAATAGCGTTAATATTATACAGTGTAGGGTGACCAAAATCATGCTCCACAACAAGGGTCACCTGATAATCATACTACAACAGTTATTTCAGAAAAATGTGTTTTTGTTTATTTTTGGGGAATTTTATTGGAAAAAATCGTCAATAGCGTTAATATTATACAGTGTAGGATGACCAAAATCATGCTACACAGCAAGGGTCACCTGATAATCGTACTACAACAGTCATTTTAGAAAAAAATCTTTTTGCATATTTTTGGGGAATTTTATTGGGAAAAATCGTCAATAGCGTTAATATTTTACAGTGTAGGATGACCAAAATCATGCTCCACAACAAGGGTCACCTGATAATCGTACTACAACAGTTATTTCTGAAAACTTTGTTTTTGCATATTTTTGGGGAATTTTATTGTGAAAAATCGTCAATAGCGTTAATATTATACAGTGTAGGGTGACCAAAATCATGCTCCACAACAAGGGTTACCTGATAATCATACTACAACAGTTATTTCAGAAAAATGTGTTTTTGTTTATTTTTGGGGAATTTTATTGGGAAAAATCGTCAATAGCGTTAATATTATACAGTGTAGGATGACCAAAATCATGCTACACAACAAGGGTCACCTGATAATCGTACTACAACAGTCATTTTAGAAAAAAATCTTTTTGCATATTTTTGGGGAATTTTATTGGGAAAAATCGTCAATAGCGTTAATATTATACAGTGTAGGATGACCAAAATCATGCTCCACAACAAGGGTCACCTGATAATCGTACTACAACAGTTATTTCTGAAAACTTTGTTTTTGTTAATTTTTGGGGAATTTTATTGTGAAAAATCGTCAATAGCGTTAATATTATACAGTGTAGGATGACCAAAATCATGCTACACAACAAGGGTCACCTGATAATCATACTACAACAGTCATTTTAGAAAAAAATCTTTTTGCATATTTTTGGGGAATTTTATTGTGAAAAATCGTCAATAGCGTTAATATTTTACAGTGTAGGATGACCAAAATCATGCTCCACATCAAGGGTCACCTGATAATCGTACTACAACAGTTATTTCTGAAAACTTTGTTTTTGCATATTTTTGGGGAATTTTATTGTGAAAAATCGTCAATAGCGTTAATATTATACAGTGTAGGGTGACCAAAATCAGGCTACACAACAAGGGTCACCTGATAATCGTACTACAACAGTCATTTTAGAAAAAAATCTTTTTGCATATTTTTGGGGAATTTTATTGGGAAAAATCGTCAATAGCGTTAATATTATACAGTGTAGGATGACCAAAATCATGCTCCACAACAAGGGTCACCTGATAATCGTACTACAACAGTTATTTCTGAAAACTTTGTTTTTGTTAATTTTTGGGGAATTTTATTGTGAAAAATCGTCAATAGCGTTAATATTATACAGTGTAGGATGACCAAAATCATGCTACACAACAAGGGTCACCTGATAATCATACTACAACAGTCATTTTAGAAAAAAATCTTTTTGCATATTTTTGGGGAATTTTATTGTGAAAAATCGTCAATAGCGTTAATATTATACAGTGTAGGATGACCAAAATCATGCTACACAACAAGGGTCACCTGATAATCATACTACAACAGTCATTTTAGAAAAAAATCTTTTTGCATATTTTTGGGGAATTTTATTGGGAAAAATCGTCAATAGCGTTAATATTTTACAGTGCAGGATGACCAAAATCATGCTCCACAACAAGGGTCACCTGATAATCGTACTACAACAGTTATTTCTGAAAACTTTGTTTTTGCATATTTTTGGGGAATTTTATTGGGAAAAATCGTCAATAGCGTTAATATTATACAGTGTAGGATGAACAAAATCATGCTACACAACAAGGGTCACCTGATAATCATACTACAACAGTTATTTCAGAAAAATGTGTTTTTGTTTATTTTTGGGGAATTTTATTGGGAAAAATCGTCAATAGCGTTAATATTATACAGTGTAAGATGACCAAAATCATGCTACACAACAAGGGTCACCTGATAATCATACTACAACAGTCATTTTAGAAAAAAATCTTTTTGCATATTTTTTGGGGAATTTTATTGTGAAAAATCGTCAATAGCGTTAATATTATACACTGTATACTTACCCAAATCATGCTACATAGCAAGGGTCACCTGATAATCATACTACAACAGTTATTTCAGAAAAATGTGTTTTTGTTAATTTTTGGGGAATTTTATTGTGAAAAATCATCAATAGCGTTAATATTATACAGTGTAGGATGAACAAAATCATGCTACACAACAAGGGTCACCTGATAATCATACTACAACAGTTATTTCAGAAAAATGTGTTTTTGTTTATTTTTGGGGAATTTTATTGGGAAAAATCGTCAATAGCGTTAATATTATACACTGTATACTCACCAAAATCATGCTATACAACAAGGGTCACCTGATAATCATACTACAACTGTTATTTCAGGAGAAAAAAAATGTGCATATTTTTGGGGAATTTTATTGTGAAAAAACGTCAATAGCGTTAATATTATACACTGTATACTCACCCAAATCATGCTACACAACAAGGGTCACCTGATAATCGTACTACAACAGTTATTTCAGAAAAATGTGTTTTTGTTTATTTTTGGGGAATTTTATTGGGAAAAATCGTCAATAGCGTTAATATTATACAGTGTAGGATGACCAAAATCATGCTACACAGCAAGGGTCACCTGATAATCGTACTACAACAGTCATTTTAGAAAAAAATCTTTTTGCATATTTTTGGGGAATTTTATTGTGAAAAATCGTAAATAGCGTTAATATTATACACTGTATACTCACCAAAATCATGCTACACAACAAGGGTCACCTGATAATCATACTACAACAGTTATTTCAGGATGTGACACAACATCAAAAACAGCACATACTGCCCGACTGCTTCGCACCCTTAGAGGAAACTTCTAAATAACTTAAAAATAAAATCAATTTCTATAACAGACACAAACATGCTCCAAAAACGGTTTTAAATTTACTTCACACACAGAGAGAGAGAGAGAGAGAGAGAGAGAGAGAGAGAGAGAGAGAGAGAGAGAGAGAGAGAGAGAGAGAGAGAGAGAGAGAGAGAGAGAGAGAGAGAGAGAGAGAGAGAAATATTAGCCCAACAGCAGCGCCAATCTTGTCCAGAGAAAGTCAAAAAAAAAACTAGCACTCACCGATTAGCTTTAGATGAAATCCATCCTGCGATTCTTCATGATTAAAAAGGCACCCGAAGCAGGTCCGCAATCATATCTTTATCTACCGATCTTGCTGTTAAATCAACCGCCCTCACCTTTCCGGAATAACAGACAGTGCGTCATCACGCACCTGCCCGTGGGCCAATCAGCCAAGCTCATTTTAATGACGACGCCCAGGCAAGCACTAGAAACTCTGCTGGACTTAGGGCGTTCTGTCAATAACACATCAACATTTGATTGGCTGATGATACGGTCACTCAACGTTACGCACCCAATAGCAGCGTCCAGCTCGATCAGAGGCTAGCAATGCGACTACTGCTGGCCCCAGCAGAGGAAAGGAGCTGTGATGCGTTTATAGGACATAGGAGATTTGAGCTCCACAAAATATAACCGTTCGTTTTCTGGATAAAGTTGCATTCTGAACAAGTCATTGACTCCAGATACATTACATCATCAGAATTACCTCTTAATTATGGAAAAAAAAAACTGACAAAATACATTTTTGACAGGGCTATTTGTCTTTTTATGTGTCTTGTAACATGTCCTCGAGTACTTTGAAAGGCGCCTATAAATAACATTCGTTTTTATTGAAAGATGCAGACGCAAACTTTCCTCTGGTTATGTCATCTCAGTACAGCAACATCTACAAAACATAGTGCAGCAATTGACACTGACGACTCGGCTCATTTACTGATAATACTAACTCACAATTAATTCATTTAATTATGAATTACATAAACATAAATAACCTACAACACAAACATTGTACTCTACAGATGACAAAGTGGTATGAAAGACAGACAAACCTTTCTCTGGTCACGTCTGAAATGACACGTGTAGATCAACAGCTCTCTACTCCCCCTGCTGGAGACCTCTGGTAACTACAACTACTCAGTACTGCCGGTGTAGAGTGACATCGACATAAAACATAAGGAAACACAGGAATTACTGCTGATAACCAACTTTTTAAACATAATTTAAAATATAGCCTAAAATGCCAGTAATGTACCTTATTCCATCTGTCACAATGATAGTAAACATCTTTAAATGAAAAGTGACATTTTCATACAAATCATGTATATTTATATATATATCACTACTCTCTCTACTCTCTCCCTGTCAATTTTACATAATGTTCATAATTGACCAGCACAAAGAGAAATTTAAATAATGGGTTAATCCAATAAAAGACTAATTCAGCTAAATAAAATAAATTGTTTTATCTATGCATTTAAAAAAAGAGAGAAAGAAAAAGCCATTTGCCCCCAAATGAGCCTCTTAACCCTCACACACTGTTCATATTCAGATCATTCACAGTATCCTGGCATAATTAGTCTCTACCAGATTTAATAAAAATTATATATGATATATGATAATTATAATATTAATAATTAGCTACTGAATGAGAAGAAGAGTTGATACCATTGTAACGGACCGGGAGCAAACCTGTGCAATAAGCCGTACTGATTTTTTAATTACATTTCATTTTCATTTGGAAACTATTACCGCTACATTATGCAATATTTCATCGGGAGGTTTTTTTTGTCCTTGTTGAGTATTTATCTCGTGGTCAGACCAGATTACCCGGCTATTTTACTCACTGTTGATTTCATTTATATCCTCAACATTTCCCAACACAACACTACGAAAGTGTCCTTGACAATTAAACAAAATGATGGGTAAACATTATGACCACTGGACTTGGTTATTTCACCTTCGATTCTGAGAAATTGGTTTTAAGGGGGACAGAAATGCTAAACAGAAGCTGATGTACGCTTGACAAATTAACAATCCAGTCAAATATATTTAAATGTATTCTTGAAATTTGTTTCCAAAACATGAATTTAGACATTGGTACAGTTTTCTTCCAGTTACCCCTGGTCTGTTTACACTGTTAGGACCTGAAATAACGGGTTACATACAGAAAAAATGGAAGCAGTTTACAGTTTATTATTTGGAATGATAAAATACCAAAAGGATTCATGTACAGTGAGTGATTGCAGCAGTCGCAAGTAGTTAAGGGACTGATTCCCGAACAACATTTGAACAATTATATTGTCAAATATAAAAAAGATGATGGACAGCAATACTTTCTCCTTAAAGTCTTGTCTGGCCCAGATCACCTGGAATTAATTACATCTTTTCCCCCTCCAACCATTGAGTTTCCCACACATACACCTAGGCTGTCAGTTCCTCACATTAGATCTTACAGCTAATCGCACTTTGGGGTGAACTCATTTCTTCTTCTTGTCCTGCGTGCTGGTGAACCACTGGTCCAGAAGCTTCTTGCTGTAGTAGATCTGCCAGGCATGCACCTGCACAGCGATGACGATCACCAGGTACATGACCGTCACGGCCGAGAAGCCGAAGATAAAGCGGTAGGCTTTGCCGTGCCGATAGAGTTGCTGAGCAACGGGGAACATCTCCATGGAGCCGTAAATCAGCGGGGCCACGGAGAAAAGCCCGGCACTGATCATGGAGATGACCAGGTAGCTGATGTTGTTACGAGGCAAGGCCAAAAAGTTGAAGACAGTGGGAATTATGCTCAGGAGATAGGGGTACTCCCACTGGTACGGACTCGCTACTACCTTGTGAGACACCAGGCTCAACTGGCTCACTATCACCTGAGAAATGATAGAGAACACAGATTACAACTAGTTCAACTCTTATAACTGTCAGACAATAAAAACTTTTCTTTTTTTTTTTTTTTTTTTTTAAAGGTCTGTGCTAAATGTTGGCACCTGAGCTGCCATCAGCACCCAGGTCAGGAGATGGACGATGTTGAGTTTACGGATTTCAGACTTCAAGGCAACGCTGCACAATGACACAGGATTCATGATTAATTCAACATGTCGGTGTAATTAAAAATGTTGCTATTAAATGCATCACTGTGGCTTCAATTGTGAAACAGTACAAATTATTACAAACTCATCACTGGGGCTGCAACAAACAGTTATTTTCAAAGTCCTTAAATTACTTGTTTTATCCAAGCAACAGTCAAAAAATAATCATATATCAAATCATATATGATTTTTAAAAAACATGCAGAAACTCATACCTAAGAAGCTGCAACCAGCAAATATTTTGCATTTTTACTTGGAAAAAACAACTGATCATTTATCAGAATAGATGACAACTAATCTTCTCTTAAAATCAACTAAACCACTAACTATTAACCATTAATTGTTGCAGTTCTACTCTGAATCATTGAATTTTTGCATGACTTTTTTAAGGGATACACTTTTTCTCAGAGATACTGAATCAAATTACAGTTTATAAGCTCAATAATCTTCCAACTACTGAATCTAAATAAATTAACGCTCACTTTATGTGTTCTATTTTAACAGTATTAGTTTGTTTCGAGGGTCTTTCAAAAGAGTAAAGAAGACTAAATAACAACCTCATCTGGTAGTGTGAGGCAACCCGCTCTCTGTGCTGAAAGTCACTGCCATCCGTGCCTGTTGCTCTCGGTCCTGCTCGAGAAGCCATAGTGAATATCTGAAAGCAAAACATGTAAGAGTCAGAGGAGATAAGAAGCCAAAAATAGACCTCGATGGGAGGTGTTAAACTTTTGAGAGATGCTGGTACCGCGATTATAAAATTAGTCTTCAAAAATGATGATCTTCTTAGAAATATACTAGCAACTAATGATTGTTTTCAGAATTGATTCATCTGTCGGTTATTTTTCTTTACCAATAGATTCATTGTTTGGTCTCTAAAAAGTGTCAATCGCTATTTCTCAAAAAGCAAGGTGACATCTTCATATGTGTAAATTTTGTTCTCAACCCAAAGATATTCAGTTTACTCTCGTGAAAGACTAAAGAAACCAGAAAATATTAATATTTGAGAAGCTGGAATGTGAGAATTTTAAGATTTTTGTTCCTTAAAAAATACTCTAAATGCTTGGGGGGCTCTTTAATACCATCAGACATCAGACTGCCACTACACCACAGCTCCCAGTACCTCCCACTTCCACAAAAAAAAGACTAATGCTGTCCTTACTATGTAAGTCTCAGGAACTTCTGCATAAAACACATTTATATATTGCAGATTTGTTTATACAGAGATTGTTTCCTGTATACAGTACATTATTTTATTTTATCACTTTCACCCTTATGCTGCGTCTTTTCCCCCACTGTACTGTTGTGTCAATTTGAATTTCTCCTGGGGGGGATGAATAAAGATACATCTTATCCTATCGGATCTTATATAATCAAAACAGTTGGCAATTGATTAAATGGCAATGAATCAACAACTTAATTCAGCTCTAAAATATATTCCTAATTAAAGACCAAGTTTTTCTTACTGTGGTCATTGCTCCTGTTTTCATTTCCATTCAAGCACCTGACTGCTGTTTTATGCAAGACTGTGAACCCCAAATTACACATGAATCAACATCTGTCTGATCACAGCTGGAGCAGCACTGCTATTACACTGCACTGTGTTCTGTATTTGTTTTATCAGAGGTGGAGACGTTTTAACAAAGGCACATTCTCCAAACCAAAAAAGTCGGTCCTCTCTTAATGAATCGTTTCCTATTGTAAAAGTATTTGAAAACACTTCTAATAAAGCACAAATGAGATCGTTTCGTGGCTTGAACCGTGTCTGTGAGTGCCACAGCCCTCTGCTAGTCCCTGCTCAGTTGCTCATAGGGCTAAGTTAGGTTGAAAAATGTTATCTGCACAAGTTCAGGCAGAGCTAACAGGCTAATAGTGACTTCTTGCTACCTGTGTAAGTAGGTCATACATATGAGATAACTTCACTTTTACGCTTCCAAACTCCCAAGTAGGAAAGGAAATAAGTGGTTAATCATAGTACTTACTTTTTATCTGCTACTGGTGTTCATAAGAAGCCTTATGAATATAATATATATATAAATATGCTGGCTGACACAAACTGTGCAGCTAGCAGGTCAACCCTCATTGAAGGAAGAGTGGCGTCACAAGCTGTGATTGGTCAGAGTCTCTTCTTCTTCTTCTTCTTTGTTTTTTAAGGGCAGCTTGCATCCAACATGTTGCACTACTGCCATCATCTGGAATTAAACTCATCCTACCACATCCCAGGCTTTCACACTCTTGCCATCAGCCCAATTCTTTTAAGATATACATCAACAAGCATTTTCTGCCCGTTCCACTGCTTCCACACTCCAATATATCCCCCAAACATGTCCTTCCTTTCTGATGTGTATTTTCTGCAACTGACTAGTGCGTCCGTGTCTAGCGTTTTTATTGTGTTATTTCATTTCACGTGTATTTTCTTGTTTTTATATTTATTTTTATTCATTGTACACTGTGGGGGGGTTTTTTCTTGTTGTTTTGTTGTTGTTTTTTTTTACCCGTGCTTCATTAAAGCGTCTTTGAGCATTAAGAAAAGCGCTATACAAAATAAATGTATTATTATTATTATTATTTTTATTATTATTATCTATGTTTCCCCTTTTAACAGCTTGTTTGGCTAGTTTGTCCACATGTCTTCCTCGTCTTCGCCCACTTCTTCTTTTGGCGTTGTTTTCATTACCCCAACCTTCTGGATTGAAGCATAGGTCAAAGAGGTTTCTATAAAACTACACAAAAAAAAAAAAAAGAAAATAGCCCCATGTCATCTGCAACATCTCTCTCAAACCAAGTTTCATGTGATTCATTTAAAGTGTAACCTTAAGTGTCGGCCTTTCTTTTTTTTCTGGTATCTAGGACAATGTAAAAACACATACAGCACACAATGCTCATAAATACCACTTTCTATGTCTATTGCCTTCTTCTCTTTTCCCCCATTTTCTTTGAATGATGTAGTAGTATTGACCCTTCCCTCTATCCCTCTCTTCCTGCCAAATGTCTTTTCCATTTGTAATTTGATCATGCTTTTAACCTGTAACGACACTTACTTTTTTCCTTCTTGCTCCTTTTGCATGTATATCAGCCGGCTCACTTCCGTCCACACCTAGTATTTGTGAAGGAATCCCCCCCCCCCGCACGCACACGCGCTCACTGAATGCACTGCAAATAATATACAGATGAAGGCACAAAAGTAAAGATAATGAAAGTCAAGTCAAGACAAATGTTTGTATTTCTTTATTAAAACTAACCAAAAAAAGCAACAAAATTCACATACTTTAGGCACAGTTTGTCTTATGCTTAAGCTGTGCGCCATTGTCCAATCCAAATTTTTAAAAAAAGAAAAGAAACAAGGAGGAAAAAACTTTTCATTCCAAAATGGCATATCCACAGTTTAAAGAACTTAACTAAAAATAAAAACTGTAAAATATTGACATATATGAGTATTAATGGGCATGAGCACAAGTACTTTTGAATATTTTTCTCTTTTTTTCTTTTTTTTTTGGCCACAGAGCGTGCTCCCTCATTTACTGTTCAATAAACAGAACAATCCCAAGTAATCAGTAGTCAAACAAATAAATTACAGAATACTGACAAACTGACAAATATCTTTCAAAGAATTCATATTTATTACAAACAAAACAAGAAAAATCTGACATCAAATGGTCAAAAAGAAAAAAGAAAATCAAAAGATTGCTAAACTGTTAAATCGTGGGCGAAAACGGTAACTTTATTTCTGTTCTCATATGGTATGAGTTGCATAAAACACTCGTCCAATTTTACCATCAGATGAATATGTCAAAATGTGTATTAAGTATTGAAAAATAGCAAATAATGTAAAAAGACTAACAATAACTTAACTGTATGATGATCACAAATACATAGCACAACTATGTTATGATAGCTGTGAGTAAATGCATTGTACAATGAAACCAACATCTGCTTATGTGCCCAGTATATACCTGTAAAGCAAAAAACGCTATCCTGTATTTTTCTGTGAATAAAACAGTGACTACAATTCTGCACCATAAAGCCTCATTGTTCCAGTAATTATTCCAGCCGGTTCATGGACACATGTGGATGGATATAAGAATAAATGTAAACATATAAGATTTATGAAAACTGAGGAGTATTTTTTGACTTCTGCTCTCCAAAGAAGAGTGGAGAGTTTGACTTCTGCTCTCCACAATCTTTGTTGCTTCCGATATTTTATAACCAATAACCAGATGGATTTATTTACATGGTGGTTTCTCACATTTATACTTTGCCCAGTTTTTTAGAACTGATCTTTTTGAGACTCCACTGATGTATGTAAATACAGATGTGATGCATATAATGCAAAGAGTAATTGAAAGAAGTATGTTCCTACTACAAAAAAATGCTATTTAAAAAACACTCATTGTAAACCATTTAACTTTGAGACTGGAGCAGTTGTAACATTATTATGGACTACACCATTATTATCCAGTCCCTCCAGGATATGATTTTGCGATCACAAAATGAATTAATTTTTTTTGCCTGAAATGGACTTCTTTGGACTAAATTTCACATTTTGTGTCATGGTAATGTTGCATAATCGCAGCAAGCAGAAAGTGATTACATATGACTCTTCACTGGTAGCCAATATGTAGTTTTTGGAAATTTGCATTATTTTCCTTGGCTTGCAATCCTAATTCCTGCAATTTTACTGCAACAACGGCACATAAAACATTGTAAATTGTATTGCAAATTTTTGAGAAAAGCCACTGCAAAAATCAAGCATTTTTGGCTGCAATAATCAGAAAAAACTCAGCGAAATCATGGAGGGACTGATTATCGCCTTTGTTTAGACATGTCTTACATTGGGTACAATAAGTATCCAGAAAAGGTGGAGTGGACATATTGACTAGCATAAAGTCCCGCTGCCTGGTCAGATGGCAGCTGTATGTGCACAGTGTCACCTTGTCGTAATGGAAGCACGGCGCTCCCTGATGCCTGATCCAGCAAGCCCTTTTTGTACTCATCATAAGTGTACATTACTGGCTCATTGTTCTTCATCAGTGCCACCCATACATTACCTCCTTTGCAGTGAACGTGGTAAGCAAAGTAGTAGACCCCTGGTACACTACAGGTAAAGATACCAGTTTGGGGATTGTAGTCCTGATTGCCGTTGTGCAGGAGTTTATCGAAGATGATGGGAGAGCCAACGGGAGGGAATGGGTTTGTGAGCTTAGCGGTGAATGCAGGCATCTCAACTGCGCTTCCGCTAATGTCCCCTCCATTCTTTGGCTTCTTGTAACCTTGTTTTTGGCCGGTGTATGGGCCTGTCACGGGGAGGATCTGTCCGAGGTCAGGAGATGCAGCAGGAAATCCTGGAGGACCAGGGGGTCCAGGTTGTCCTGGTTGTCCTGGAAGTCCAGCGGGGCCACTGGGGCCAGGATTACCTTGAAGACCAATATGACCGGGGGGTCCTGGCTTTCCCTCACCAGGATAGCCAGATTTACCAGGTGGACCTGTCTCCCCTTTGTGCCCTGGAAGCCCAGGAGGTCCAAGTGGTCCCCCTGGTCCTGTGAGTCCTGGAATCCCCTGTGGTCCCTGGTGGCCTTTATCTCCAGGTTGTCCTCCCTCTCCTCTTGGTCCAGGTAATCCAACACCACCAGGGGCACCAGGTAAACCCCTATTACCGCCTTCTCCTTTTGGGCCAATGGGCCCTTGGAAACCTCTTGTCCCTGGTTGTCCCCTCTCTCCTGACAAACCTGGCTGTCCTGGAAGGCCTGGAGGCCCAAAGTCACCCTTCAATCCTGGATTTCCTTTTAGGCCCCCAGCACCATCTTCTCCCTTTTGCCCCGGGAAGCCAAGACTACCAGGAGGCCCTATTGGACCTGGTGGGCCAGGCATACCACTTGGACCAGTAGGTCCGATTACCCCTGGAAGACCTCCATGACCTTTATCACCTTTTGGGCCTGGAGGTCCAGAAATACCAGCATGTCCCTTATGACCCTTAGGTCCGGGAAAACCTGGTTTACCATAACCTGGCAAGCCTGGACCTCCTGGTAAACCAGAAGGGCCTGGTTCCCCTTTCCCTCCAGGAAGCCCTGGTTGCCCTCTAAGACCATCTTTTCCTGGTTTTCCAATTCCTTGTAAGCCTGATGGTCCTGGTTGACCTCTATCACCAGGTAGCCCTGCCGGTCCTGGCTCTCCATGAGGACCAGGTTTTCCTGGTATCCCAGGTTGTCCTGGAAAACCATTTAAGCCAGTTTTGCCAACGCCAGGTATCCCTGCTTGTCCAGGTGGACCTGGTGGTCCGCTAGGTCCTTTCAAACCTGGCAAACCCGGTTGACCAAATCCTTTATCTCCCTTGGGACCTGGAGGACCAGGAAACCCAGGTGGACCTTTTGAGCCAGGCTCTCCAAAAGGACCCCGCTGTCCTGGCAGCCCATGACCTCCTGGTTTTGAAATACCAGGGAGTCCAGGTGGGCCTGGGAGTCCTTGAGGCCCAGAAAGTCCAGTTGGTCCTTCAAGACCACTAGGTCCGAGGTCACCCTTTGGTCCTGGTAATCCAGGTCCTCCAGGTTTACCTGGCAATCCTGGCATGCCAGGTTTTCCTATTCCTGGGTAACCTTGAGGACCGGGAGGCCCTGGCTTTCCTGGTAAGCCTGGCAATCCCTGGCCTGGCAGCCCAGCGGGACCTTGTGGTCCTGGTGGTCCGGTTGGTCCCTGGGGGCCCTGAACTCCTTGTGGACCCTCTCGGAGACCCTCTACACCAGGGCCAGGGGGAGGAGGACCTTTAGCCCCTCTGGGAAAAGTTTGTCCTGTAAACGAGAATAAAAATTGGTAGATATAGATGAATATCGACCGATTAAATTATTCAACTGTGATCAAGAAAATAAATTAATCACAAATGGTCCTTACATGATTTAATATCCATTTATTTGTGATGTGAGTTTACATGTATAAAAATGTTAAATGTTTGTAATAATGCTGATTAATAATTTCTTGAGCTTTAAAGCTAGTATTCTTAGACTTTCAAAATAGATGACTATGACAGCCCCTAGAGTGGTAATTTATGTCTGCCCTTAAAATTATGTCAATTGTTGAAAAGTCAATCAAAAGTCAAAATAATTGATATTATATATAATATATATTATATATAACTTAAAATATTAAGAGACAACTAAGAAAACTGCTAGCAGAGCATTTTCTTGTATTATATTTGTAGCATACAAGATATACGGTAAGCTCCAGCATTCTTGTAAAACATTTTGGTTCAGGGCCTACATATGATAATGAGGACTACTAGACTACTTCATTTGAAAAAATAAATAAATAAATAAAGATTGGGGGTGTATAATACTTTTTTAAACAGTCAAATATAAAAAAAAAACTTCTTAACATGCTCAATTAAAAAAAAAAAATCTAATGATAATGATCACATTATTTGAATGTCCCTGTAGAATTGTGTGTATAAAAAAGTGAAAACTAAGAACCTATATTGATTTAATTAGGATAGCAAATGTATGGCTGTAGCCATTAAAAGCTCAAAACAGGTTTGATTTACAGGAGATTAGGGACAATTATTTTATGTAATAAAAGATGCAACAAGTACTGAAAACAAAATTTCCACAAACTGCTTGAACCTCACCTTTGCCCTCAGTCAGTGGCATCCCTTTGCCCATTTGCAATGGCAGCTGAGGAAGCTCTTTTCCATACTGTGGCAGTAATGACATGTCTTTGCCAGGATTTCTTTGAGGAAAGTGTGGCATCTCATTCCCCAAAAACTGTTGCTGAGGGTACCCATCATTGTACTGTGGTAGGGGGGGCTGATGCTGTTGAGGGGGCTGTTTATGTCCATAATATGCCCCTCCGTGGGCCAGGTGTAATAAACACAGCTGGAACACTGTGATGAGTAGGAAGAAAGAACGGATGGGTACAGCCACCATTTTCTGCAGTGAAGAAGAACATAGGTAAAAATGTAACACACTGTATGCATTTAAGTCTCTCTGCAAAAAATGTCAAACTTGTAATATTCTATTCAGTACCAATCTTTAGGTACTCCATGTTAGCCTTTTCATTTGCCCTTATTACTGTTTAGAGCCAAAAGTCAATGAAATATTCCGACATGTTGGATTTTGTGGCTCAAGTTAGTCACAAAGACAATGATGAGTAGGTACAATCCCAGAGTTCTTATAAAAAAGTCACAAATTACAGCTGTTATCAAGGAGGCTGTTTGT
Organism: Scomber scombrus; assembly: GCF_963691925.1. Taxonomy (NCBI): domain Eukaryota; kingdom Metazoa; phylum Chordata; class Actinopteri; order Scombriformes; family Scombridae; genus Scomber; species Scomber scombrus. Next base: position 6,886,004 of record NC_084993.1, on the reverse strand, counting down.
TTGGTTATAGACCAAGGAACAAATTATTTATTTTGGAGCAGCTCCAGATACAGGTAAGGATCCAGGAAATCTTAAAAGCATTCTCTGATATTCAATTTACTTTACTTTTTCTTAAACTAAATGAATTACTGGACTTACTTGAACTAAACAAAGTCTGACATGTGTATTTCATGCTCATCTATCACAATGTGTTTATTTAAAATAGCATTAAAATATGTCTTTTGTGAAGCGTTATTGGAGATATGCACTGCCTGAGTGCTTTCTGGTTGCTAACCAAACCTGTCAAAATCAAGCACTAATATTTAAATAAATGCCTTTTAATTCTGTTTAATTTAAAACTATATTTCCCTGTATACTTCATGATATTTAAACATGTTACAACATCTTGTACAACATTCGCCTGTTTGTGCTAATTTAAAGTTTAAAGTTTGATTAAAGTTTGTTTATTCTCTAAAATACGATTAAATACTCGTGAAATATGGTAAATACTTTGGGCAAGCCAGACTTATGACACAAACAATTTTTTGGTTATGTACACTGTCACAAGAAAAGACTATGCCAAGCTTCTTTCTAGATCCTGTCCATCATTTTTGAATGTTGAACATAGCAACAGTGGTCTGTTGCATGCTGCTTACACCACCAGGATATATACTGTGCATCATTGCCATAAATGCTGCGTTTCAGCACGCAGCAACTTTCATGTTGTTTCCTGACCAGCAGGCTGTGCTCTTCAATCATGCAGCTGAATCATGAAATTCTTTCAAAAGCCAACACATGGGGTCTTATGAAACCCACTGTGGTCAAACCAAAAAAAGTAACAAATACCCTCTACTGCCTGAATGTGGGCAATATCCCTCTTGTCCTTCTTTCCCCTTGTTTACACATCCATTCAAACATACTGTGTAAAAGCCTCAGAGTCTCATATCCTCGAAGCGATTTACACAGAGCACATGCTGCTAAAACATATATCGTAATTAAGAGGCCCCACAGTGGGACGCGGTCAGTTTTGAACATAATCCTTAATCCTTTAAACATGTCTGCGCTAAAGAGATTGGCTAAGTGCTGCCAAGAGCACGGTGTGAAAACAAACGTGGATGGGTGAATGTATGTTTTCCTTCGCTGTGGTATTTGTGTGTCCTGAAACAGAACCAGAGAGATCAAAGTTTTTGGAGATCTCAAATAATGGAAATGAGACTTGCTTACATTTTTCTGGACAATTATTTAAAAAAGCAAGCTAAGTAGTGTCAGGCTGAATATGATTACTTTTGGAATATTTTTAGCATGCACTTCTTAATCTGCGTAGTTCCTCTGCACAGATACAGGAGTCTGACTTGAAATGCCGTCCACCTTCAGTTCAGTGTGCTTTTCATCCTCTGTCTTTTTAATGGTCAGTTCACCCCACACCTGCTACCAAAAATGCCAAATTTCCTTACTTTCAGATTTCTCCTCCTCTAAAACTGAAGATCTTCGCCCCCTTTCGCCTTCGCCTGGTCTCTCCTCTAATTCCCCTCACTTTTAGGTTGCCTCTCTGGGTCTTTTCCAAGGCGTGAGTGGGACGGTGGCCATGTACGGGATCCAGCCAGGTGTTAGCTGCAGACCTGGGCCCTGTGAAAATATGAATGTCAGGTTCGATGAATGTCAGGTGGTGACCTTTCGCAGAGGCCTGGGGTTTATAACACTAAGCTGCTATCTCCACCTGGTAGACATATTTTGGCGCTGATACAGTTATGCTGAGACACACCTTTTTCCTTGAGGAATGTAGGGACAGGGCTATTAAATGAAAGGTAATATAACTTTAACGTTATGAAAGTGTATCAAGGTATGGAGTTCAACTTTTGTGGTATTTTATGGAAATCTACTGTCCTTATGCCATATACATCTTTTAATAACAAGTTGCTTAATTAAAACAAAGCACAGTAAGGGATGCTTTATACAATGTACAGATCCAGCACCAGGGACAGAGCCTGCAGAGACTGTATACCTATATGAGATTGAATGCCCATATAAGGAGAGTTTCTACACTTTGTGTTGCTGACCTTTGTGTCGCAGAATAACTAATTAGTATGTTTAGTAATTTACAGGCACAAGTCAATGTGATAATTCTCATGTTAGGTTCAGTTTTACTTTTTACGTTTTATTTGTTCGTTTGTTTGTTTGGGGGGTTTTTTGCATCTTTTTGAAGGTGTGTATGAATTGTGCAAGTCTTTAACTATTTATTAAAAGATGTCATTTAACAACAGAGCTGTTCATACACACTCTGATGAAGGCCACATGCCAAAATGTGACAACATTTTTTTTTTTTTTTTTTTTAAATAAGTCCATTAGCTGAAAATAAGAAATATAAACTGTATATGTGTTTTTGTGTGTGTATGCATGTTGTTATAGGTGTGAAATTATGAAATGTGTGTTGTGATTAAGTGGTATATAAAATTATTATTATAATAAAATTATCAAGACATAAGGTGATTGTTTTGCTTTATTTTTACAACCAAAGTACTGCTTTTTTCCTGAATTGCTTTAGTAAGAACACAAACACCATTTTAAGAGGTTAATCTAATAAAAAGCAGTACTAACTGGCAAGATTAGTTGAATCCTGTCACTCTTTAAAAAGGCAGAGTGGCATAAAGTGCATGAGCAAAAGGTTAATATGCTGTCAAATAGATAAAAAAAGGGTAAAAGTGTATTTTTTTCCTAAATAAGTTTTTTAGGGAAACATGGGAACAGGAAAAAGTTACAATTTGATTCAATTCAAAACAGCTTGTCAACTGACTATAAATTGGTCATTTAAATGTTTTATTGCCACATGTTGCTAGTATGGCCAGACTCAACAGTTTGCTTTTCATGTTTTCCGAAACCCTCGCACTGTACCAAACATCTTTTTTGGATATAAAACCAGCAAGGGATTGATACACAAGTATTGATCTTCTAAATTGAACATGATTTCACACATGGCAATGTTAAAGTGATCACTGCTGTAGTCAAAACCTCCGTGTACTCTCACAATGCAAGCTATTTTCTGCAGACAAAAAGGGAACACATGCTTGGCGAGGAAACGAGACGACCTCCAATAAAAACAGCAAAACAAAGAGGACAGAGCGGTGCTTTGAAACATATGTTCCACCCGATCTCCAAAGATACGTCAATCTTTGTGGCTTACAGAGGCGAACCAGACGAAAACACATCCTATTGCATTTACCGGATGAGCTGCAGGAGGGACGGGGCTCGTTTGGGAAGTTGGAGCCTTTGGCAGAGTTTCACCAGTGGTGACCTCATGTCTTAAAAGACGGGGTTAAGGACATTTTCAGTTTCAATATAAACATATATACCAAAGTCAGTATGAACACACTGAAGTCTATCTCCTGTTAAGCAGGAGCACAGTGCCAGAGGCAGGTCAATTTTGGGGCAACAATGAGGTCCTTTCATTTTTTCCTTTGTCTATTTTGTGAGAAAATGTTTCCCCTTCTGCTTTCAGTTTAATATCTCACAGGACAAACGTCAGCATAACGTAACTCCTCTGTGATGTTATGTTCATTGGACATTTTTTGTTGCCTGTCGCATTGGATAAAAATAGTTCTGGTTTTCTATGGCTACACATTAATTGCACAACAATGCAGTGAAATGCATTTTTAATTTTCTCAAATACAGTGGTTTGACTCAGTTTTAACAGCAAAGTTTTGGTAAACAGCAAACGTTACCCTAAGTGCTCAAATCTCAGACATTCATAATGATGAACACAATGATCCGTTTCTCTGATGAATATAATGCATTGTCTCGTTTGATTTAACTGTTTGAGCATTTTGAGGTAAGATTTGCACGTAAAACCAGGGCCCCGAAGCTTTGGAATGACCTGTCTGATGAAATTAAGTTGGCTGACAGTGACTTCTTAAAACAGAGCTTTTCCTGAATTTCTTTAAGTTTTTAAAGACTTGTTTGTTTTTTTAAATTGAAGGATTTTATGATTTGTCTATTTCATGCTTACTGCCCTCGTGAAACACTTTGTAGTGGGATTTTTTGAAAAATGCTCTAAAAACTGAGTGAAAGCAATTGTAAATCATGGTAAGTCAAATAAATACTATTCTCATCACTGAAGTTATAGACTATTCCAGCCTCTGATTAAGTCTGACCTCTGACCTCTGTATCCTCGGCCTTATTATCCTCTTTATACTTCCCTACACATTTGCTCATTTGCTGGGAAGCATTTAGAAAACTTTATTGTGTCATTTGCCTTCCAACAGTGATGACACCTCTGCAAATACAACTTCTGAATCTTACGTCTACTAAAATATTAAAATGAATACACAGCACAGCACCACACACTCTTTAAACATTAAAAACATTTCAGTCATTCTGCATCCTGCTGGCTAAGAAGAAACTCTGATTCATTGTGGTATCAAATGCGCAAACATGGTGTAGGTTTTTACGCAATGGCGGTTTAAACAACTGGAACAATTTCATGGCATTCAGACTTTAATATTTCCACTGGAATGTTATGCTTGAGTGTTGCTCACATTTGAAGGCAAATATGCTATTTACTCTGCTACAGCTACCAATTACTTTGAAGAGAGAGGCTTTGATTACAGAAAAGTCCATATCATCAGTCATTTTTTGGTTTCCAGACAGTGTAATGGGAAAGCAATTGGAGTAACTGTGTCTGGACCACAGACCCATTTTATGTTAGTTACCAAAAAAATAAATAAAAAAATCTTGAATTGTAAGAACATCACACTGTCTGTATGTTCAGCTGTATGTTCAATACTTGAGCACCTTGTGCATCAAATATTTAAACACAATTAAATCCCTTCCTGAATGCTTTTTTATTTCTTTATTTATTAGTTCTTTGTTTATTTTCCATCATGTTGTTGCTCGGGGTCAGATGGTTAAATAACATTCCTGCTATTTGACCACAAAGAAAACATTTTTCCTCATCCAAATTATGAAGATTTAACAGCTGATTTCCACAAACTTATTTCCATCTTTCAGTCGTGACTTATTGATTAGATTGCTTCAGCTAACGTGCAGCAATTGATTAGATTTATTGAGCTATTTTAAGTAAAAGCCCTCAGAGAGTGAAATTTCTGATTATTAACAGTGTAGCTGATGTTTCCGACACAGTAAGTCGTACCAGAAGTTGCAAACTGTAGAGTTTAGTCTGGGTTATCATCAAGAGATCGAGACATTCATGCATTTACATGGAGCTGGCTGCCAAACTAGAGAGAGGGAAAGTGTACAACAAGTGTATCAGTAACCTGTAATTTCATATCTGTGCGTTTCATCTGAGGGAAGTTGCAAAAAAAAACAATAACTCCTCTCAAATGTATTTCCATAAATGTGCATTTTTTACTTCTTACTAGGTTCTCATGAGCAAAAAATCCAGAATTGGATCCGTTTTACCAAATCATTTTGTTTAATCTAGTGTTTTTTTGGCTATTGTACGACTTTATTTGATACAGACATTAGTTGGGAAACTGTTGGGAAACATCTTGGAACAGGAACAACAATTTTTCTAAAAACAGACTTTGGAGAACCCTCTCGTCCTCATCTACCTCTACATTGGGAATATATAGAGCATCGTGAATTGCAGCTTTGTTCGGTTTGAGATCCAATCTTTCTCGACATTCACCTAAACTGAGTACAATGTACATAAACATGACGGTATAAAAAGCATGTACGACCTTTGCGAGATCAGCGTGAGAAAAGAGAGAGCTATTTTTTTAAGATGCTCCTCAGCTGGAGGAAGATGATATGATTTGTGTATCAAATGGAAGGTTACTGTCAAAGGTTTCTAGCTGCAGGTTTAACCTTTGCAGACAGGCAGAAAAAGTTTTCAGACATCCAACACATGATTGTTTCATCGTGTTCCTGAGAGAACAAAACTTCATCCACACACGGATGGCTTGACAATAAAAATCAACTTGACTTGACATCCCCAAACCCCACCATGTGCTCTTCACATCTCAACAAAGTCTAAGCAAAATCAATTTTTCAAACATACTCCGTGCTTATTGTTTTCATCTCGTGCATGAACCCGACTTTGATGAAAACTCTTCAGACACCTTGCTTCAGGCCCTCTCTCATTTGATGACAATCCCATGCAACAAAAATTGCACCACCCCAGAATGGAAGCTGGCTCTTCTGAACCTCTTTGCCAACACTTACAACCGCAGCCGGCTCAGCTTGGTGATGAGCCACAAGTCTTTTATCACCTCCAGCTTGGCTTTGAAAATAATCACATTTCCATTTCTCCGCTGACCGATTCCAGATGGGGGACTTTACCGCTCGATAAACAAACGATGAGGAACAGAGGCATGCCATTGCTTACAGATACGGGTGCCAGTCTAAATTGCGTGTGGTCAGGCCTGGTTTTTGTTTTTCAAACAGATTGCAAAGACTTTCTTTTCCCCAATGAGAGCAGGTTGCAGGACAAGGCTATACAGGAACTGTCGACAAACAAAGAAGACGACACCATGCGACCATATTTGAGTGATTTACGGTCATAGGTGGCAGAATGGAAAATAAATACATACAAACATGCGCACATACTGAAAGACAGGAGGAGAAGCATTTTTTCTATTAGCTTTTATATTTGAAATATGCTTATAAATTTTGGCTCCAAATTAAAAACACCGGCTCAGTCAAGAATGTTTTTGAGGGACTTGAATACTAGATTTGATAAATACATCTCTGTTATAGGTATAAAATAAAAACAGTAGCTGAAATGCAAACTCTTGCATGTCAAAATATTGGTTACTTGAGAGACACTTTTGTCCAGACTCTTCCCATTGCACATTACAAAAATGTCTTGAACCCCATATTTGGACAGCCTTTTGGAAAATAAGCATATTTGAACATTTTTTAACAGCTGTATTATCAAAATAATGCAACAATAACATGAGTACACCTAACAGTGTGAAAAAGGCTTTAACACACACACACACACACACACACACACACACACACACACACACACACACACACACACACACACACACACACACACACACACACACACACACACACACAGGAATGCACCAATCAGCTGACAGAGGTAGCCCAAGTGCCAAGACAACATCTGGGGAATGCACCTGTGTGTGAACGTGCATGCATGTGTGTGTGAATATTTGCATGAAGGTGTGTGTTTGTGTGAGTAGTTGTAGGAAAAAAAAAACACTCCACCTCTACTGTGGTTCTTTAGGACTTGGAGTTTCTGCAAGCAAGAGTCACAAGAGACAACTTAAAGCCAAAAAACACTTCGATCCGGAGGTGAATGGATTTGACATTAAATTAACTGGCAGGAATTTTGACAATCTATTAATCATTTGATAATTTTTCAAGACAAAATGTCAAAATGTCCCCGGTTACAGCTTTTTAAATATGAAGAGTTGCTGCTTTTTTTTATTTTATATGACTGTAAAATGTTTAAAGCCTCAGCGAATTGAAAATAATTAACAGCTGCAACCATACTTGTTTTATAAATGTCACATATCAGTTCACTGTACATGTATATTTCAAGGCTACAGCTGATGGAAAGTAATATGTTTGCACAACAACTGACAGATGTCTCACTTTGACATCACATTTTTGTCAAAGAAACGAAGAATCACAGTGCAAACAAAGCCAGCAGTGAGGCTGTTGGTTCAATAGAGGGCACCAAACTCCAGTTTTGACCCATCAATATTTGCATCATTGTTAACTGGTGTTTTCCACAGACTGGTTAGAGAACCAAATGTGATTCCAGTGGTAAGAAAAAGGAAGATTATTTTGACAAGGATTGTGCTTGCAGGGTGATTTAAACATTTTAAGGCTGTAGGGTCAGATTTTCTCCCTGTAATTAATACTGGAAATTGGTTTTGGTGCATCATGTCAGCCATTTTCCATCTACAACAGTCTCTCCCTGCATTATTCTCACAAACCACAAGTCATTTTCTGAGCATGAACTGGATCAAAAACTGTTTTTCTTTTCTGCGTGTGCTACCCTTACTGTCTCTGTGCAGGTGATTTATCCTGGGTCAATCATCACGTAATTTTCTCCCCACGTCTCAGTTTATCTTGATGGGAAGGGAATATTGAGTTTTCTCACAGCAAGTTGAAAAATTAAGCAAAATGCACATAGCTGCTTCACCCACTTAAGTTCCTTTACAACCTTTTTTGCTCTTTTTCTACATTCCTTCACACCTACTCGATCTCTTTGCAGAGCGAAGGCCGGAGTCGCCTTTGCGGGCGTCTACAGCTTTAAATCCGATGAGGGGCGGAAGAGGGGTCAGCTGACCTTTAAGTGGCTTCCCATAAAATCAAGAATAGAATTTAAAATCCTTCTCCTCACTTTTAAAGCTCTTACTGGTCAGGCTCCATCATACCTTAAAGAGCTCATAGTACCTTATGTACCTACCAGAACACTGCGCTCCCAGAACGCAGGCCTACTTGTGGTACCTAGTATCTCTAAAAGTAGAATGGGAGGCAGAGCCTTCAGTTATCAGGCTCCTCTCCTGTGGAACCATCTCCCAGATTCGGTCCGGAGGGCAGACACCCTCTCTACTTTTAAGAGTAGGCTTAAAACTTTCCTTTTTGATAGAGCTTATAGTTAGCAAGCTCCTAGTTTATGCTGCTATAGGCTTAGACTGCCGGGGGACTCCTACCTCCATGATACACTGAGCCCCTCTCTCCTCCTCTCTCTCTCTATCCATCTATCTATATCCATTAACATTCATGTACTATTAATGCATTCAGTAACCTACACTTCTTCCCCGGAGTTGTCTGTGCTTTCTCGTCTCACAGGTAATCTGGGCCTGTAGACGTCCGGATGACAGATTCCAGTCCCGGACCTTCTAGCTTCAATGTTTATTTTCAATGTGCTACTCTCTCTCTCTCCTATTCTTCCTCTCTCTCCCCTCTACCCCAACCGGTCGAGGCAGATGGCCGCCCACTTTGAGCCTGGTTCTGCCTGAGGTTTCTTCCTGTTAAAAGGGAGTTTTTTCTTGCCATTGTCGCTAAATGCTTGCTCATGTGGGAATGTTGGGTCTCTTTATAAATTAAAACTTGAAGAGTACGGTTTAGAACCTGCTCTAAGTGTAAAGTGCCTTGAGATAACTTTGTTGTGATTTGGCGCTATACAAATAAAGATTGATTGATTGATTGATTCAAAAAGTCTCATTTTAGAAAGGCATCAACGCTTTTTAAACTGATGTTCCATGTAGCCATAAAAGGAAGTAGCATCAGGATGAGTTTCAAATTGGCAACCGCATTGTTTGCTTACTGCTCCGCCAACCTTTGACACACGCTTATATGTACATGCATATAATTGCACTGGCACCTCCCTCACACTCACATTCACGCAGTCTGTCCGACCTCTTCACCCAACCCATCGACAGATTTTCCCTCTCCTACAGTGCTGGGAAACACAAGTCACCGAATGTCTGGCCACAATTTTCATTTCAGGCAAAGATCGGACCGGGAGGAGGATTATTTTCCTATTAGCTTTGAGTTCTGTCAAAACAGAGTATCTGGTGTCAGTGGACAGTATTTAATAGCATCTCAGGACTAAGAAGCACTTCAAGTTTTTAAGCCAATAAAAAAAATGAATGGGAAGAATGCATTTTTCAGTCCGAAAACATTTGCTTTGAAGAGAGCTTATTTTACAAGACGTGTTCCACTGTCTTCCACAGCAGGAAGGAAACACTCGTGAGGCTTTTCAGACTTTTCCATACTTTTATCTTTGGCGGCCAATTAATTCAAACACTTACACTCATAGTGCATCGCCTGAGCTGCATGTGCAGTGTTGCCACATTTTTCTTGCTTTCTCTCCTATTTGCACTGGCTCTCAAAGGGACACTCCACTAGTGAATGGTTATTTTTATAGGCAATAACAACGTTTGGCCAATAATCAGATCTGATCATTTATACTATGTTTAAACCACAGACTCCGGTGGGGAATTCTGCAGTTTGCAGCTGCAAAAATAGATTTTGTGTACTGTGTAAATCAGACAAGAACAACCCACACTGTGCAAGAGGCCACATGTCATCTACCTTCTTCTGTTTCTGACTCTTTCCAATGAACAGTGGTGGAAACTAACAAAGCACATTTGCAGTACATAAGTACAATTTTGACATACTTGTTCCTTACTTATTCCATTTTGTGCTACCTTCAACTGTACTACTATGTCTCTACATTTCAGAGGACATTGTGTTTTTGTTTACTCAACTACATTTGCTATTCATTAGTAAACATTAAACCAATGGCTCTTGACTTTTTCAGAAAAGAAATAAACAGCGTCTAGTTTGGTGCTTGTCATATTTCGGATGTTTATGAGTTGTTAAGAGATTCTCTAGTGAGAAATGTACTCTCTAAACTTCTCACATTGTTTCATTCAAGTCACTTTGGGGCCTAAAAAGATAAAATTAACCAACATTTCACAAAAAAGGGCAACATTAGAAAAACATCTAAAACCGAAATACAAATTTGTGTAGCACAACTTATTTTCTAGCCTATTGATTGAGGGGCCTGACCTTTAGGTTGGGAACCGCTGGGCTAAACTACTTAACTATATAAGAAGTAGGTAAAAGTGTCTCCACCGTGTCTCCAGAACTGTAACCTGTAATGGAGTATTTTTAGAGGTTTTCACCAGATAAAGGCACAAAGAAATGCTTAAAATCAATGCTTTTGTAGTTCACTCTAAAAATGGCCTTAAAAGGTGAAGTATAACTGGAGAAATTCAAAATTCCAGAGAAGTTCAATTGGTGAAATCCGAAGGGTGGGATCAGACTAATATTTGAAAATGATAGGTGGTGATTGTGTTGCTTTGGGAGTGGGTTTCTCTCGGTTTATTGCAGATAAGTTCACTTTGATAATGGTTTCCCCAGAGCATTTTCTTGCTGTAAATCTACATCATGCACAGACTTCAACAAGTGATCGGTCACTGAGGTTTCAGCTGTCTGTGTTGGCAAACTTTTTATTATCTAACAAATCAGATCATAATATACCCCTCGATCATTTAGGACATGCGTGCACCTCCTGACCAGTAACAGTAATGGGATATGACGACAATCCCGGGGAGCTTAATGTGTTATACAGTCACACCATAAAATATGCCACTCAGAGAAAAATATGATCCTCCCTCTCCCCACTGTCCGGATGTTTTTGCAGTGGAGTATTTACGAGGAATAATAAGAACTACGGCGTTGTCTACTTAGGAGTATTGTAGCAGTAAAGCTACAAAATTTAAAGCTGTAATGCAAGAGTGATGTTTTCAAACTAAACTAGAACTTTCTGCACACAAATGTAATTTATTTTTTCCCCTCCGCTTTCAATTTTTCACAACTATTAACGTTCAGTTCTGGAAAACATCAGATCTAAATGGCAGCTACAGTGAGAGATTTTGCATTTAGTTATATAAAGGCAATGTGACATTTCTGAGGCTGCAGCATTCTGCACAGTAGCAGAGGAGCATTTGGACAGACAGCCTCGAATCACAGAGGCTGCAGCTGCGGGATCAAGAGACACATTCCCTCCAAGCTACATAAACACTTCCTGTTCAGTAGGTGAGAACTGGGACTGAGTCTGAGAGCATGAGGCAGAGAGAAAATACTGTCAAGAGACATAAACAGAGTAACAAATGTATCAAGTCACAGCCTGCTGACAGAGGCAGCTGATTCACTCCTGCACAGATTTCCCTAAACTTGCAAATACCACAAAACAACATCCTTTCCACAATTTCTGCTCAAAGAAATCAAACGTCAGTGTCTCAACAACAAATACCATAGCACAAAGCACAACGCACTTTTAAAGAGACATTCAATTCCTCTATTTTATGCCTCTATGATGCTCTGTATGCACCCTTTCTTTCTTCCTTTTGCCTTGAAGTGAAGGGGTTAACAATGATCAATATTAACGAGATGGCACATGCAATCAAAAATTTGAGGAGATTTTTTGCTTTTACTGAACAACAGCATTTTGTAAGTACTTGGATTAGTGAAGCTCGTCTGTGGCCAAAACGCAAGAGTTCACATGAGAAGATGAAGCTACCCTCCAGGCCTGAACACACACACACACCACAGTGTGCTCAAAAATGAAGATTTTCTGAGGACCTGCTTTGAATAGATTCCCTGATTCAAAACTATAAATCTTTAGGTAACTTTGACCTGATCTTTGGCAACTGAGGCAAATATAAATGTAAAATGTAAATCCAAGATCCAACTTATCTCACCTCTAACCTTACTGTTTGTTAGTGTTGTAGAGAATCCACTTTTTCTTTGTCCTCGTCTTTCTACTAAAGCAAAAACATGCACACAGACAAAAACATATACAGGCTATAAATTCCTGAATGCATTTTGGGAAATCAGGTAACTCCAGACATATGACGATGGATAAATGTTTCATCGATCTTCCAACACAATCAGGCATTCATCAAGTGTACTGCTACACAAGCCAAGATCTTGAAGCACTACATTCTCTCGGTCTGAACTTTTGTGACCTTGTCTTTTCTCATCTGAGGAATTGTGTTATGCTGATCAAAAACTATCTGCAAAAGTCTTCCAGCTTGTTAAGCCCCCAAAAACAAACTTGTGTTCATACATGTAAGCTCCTTTCACCGCATTTTCCTCTGATTAGGAGTTTTCTCTGAAGGGAAAAACATGATCACTTGTGGGCTTTCTTTTTTTTTAAAGCCAGTTAAGAGCCGAAACTTGGAAACAGCTGCAAGTGCTAACAGAAAATCTAGTTCTATAAAAATGGACCTCTCTGGTATTTCAATTAAAAATAACATTTTATTAAGAAGCTTATCATCTCAGTTCATCTGACGGGCCTGTGAAGCTCATTAGCTACAAGCTCATTTCTTCTACTTGCACGAACACATATCTGCTTTCCTGATAATGTAATCTACTTTTGCATGAAAGTTATAGCAGCTATGAAAACACATTTCCACCTGCATGCGGTACAAAAAGAAGAAACAACAGTTCAACGGCTCCACCTTGGACATGTGTAACATTGCGATAAATCCATGACAGTTTTAAGCAGCGATTCACAACTGTTTCCTGGCAGGTGCACACTCAGATATTCTGTGATCAAGTTATGCTTAGAGGATAGTGAGGCAGAAAGAGGAAAAAAAACAACTTCTGATCAGTATAGAGGAACGGTTATGCATGTTTTGGGCTTGAAAAAAAGGGGTATAAAACCCTACAGTTTCCATTTCTAACTCCATTTCCAGACACTTAAAACTAGAATACCTTTAATACTGACTACTTGTCCTCCTCAAACATTGGTTGAAGACTGTCTACATCTTTCCTTTGGTGTTGACATGCAACTAAATGTTTTAAAATGTCAAGACATTCCATTAACCGGTGTTGAATCATGTCAAGATGCTGCACTCTGCATTTATTTTAACAAGCTTAAGCCTGAGTTATTCTTCCCAGGTGTCTCTTTTGGGTTTTTGGAAACTGTCAGACATTATCTCTAGAGACTTCTGTCAGCCGAGGCTTCACAGCACAGCAGCAAGCTCTGTGAAGTAGGATGTCTTATGAAACATTTTGGTCATCAAAGAGTCAAAAAAATAATGACTGAACAGACATTTTTTGGTGTGTGTGTGTGCTTTGCTTCTCCATCTTCATGTTCCTTTTTCTAGCTTTGTGAATCACATGCCCTACAGAAAGTTATGTCTCTTGTTCCAAGAAGTCAGACAAAACTTGATTTGTCTGTTTTTTTCCCCGAGAGAAAAGGGGAAAACGGTCCACTCTGTGCATTCCAATCCAACAACCATGCAAAAAAACACACTAATTATCAAACCATGAGCTTGATCATGCCTATATGGTTCATGCACACTAAATGCTAAAGCTGCAGCGACAATCCTACACATGACAGCCATGCCAACCAAAACATCATCAAATCTGTGCCAGTGGTGACGCATCACTTAGCCTACCTTTGTGTGTGTGTATGTGCTGCTGCTGCTGCTGCTGCTGCTGCAGGGTGGAAGTATCACAGAGCTTTGAGGAGTTTGGGACAGACGCTGAACAGCAGCCCTGGTCAGGGTTTGGCTTTTATCTGCAGGTGGGTGGAGCTGCACGAGCTGAGAGAGAAGAGAAGCTCTGGATCTGTGCATGTATGTGAGAGAAGGAGAAAGAAAGAGGGAGGAAAACAGAAAGGGGATAACAGGGTCTGTGTGAGAGAGAAACCACTATTAGAACTGCATGTTTGGTAAAGAAGGAGGCTTTTAAAGACAGAAACACACTAAGGGGAAAAGGGGAGTTAAACTCAACGAGCTGCACAACAATATTTCACGAGTAGGAAGATCCTCGTTTGACTTGGATCTCTCAGTGCATTCTTTGCATGCAGAAAGATTTAAGGGCAGGGTCTCACTTTAGTTAGCCAGTGCTGGCTGAGGTCAAGATTTAGGGAGGTTTATGCGACTACCAAACACAGCAAAAATGTCTGCACTGTTAGTTATTTCTTGACTAAAACGTTCCCACCATAAAGTCAATTTAGTAGCTGTCTTGTATTTGCATTTTTTGCATTTCTCAAAGGACTTTCACGCAAATGTGGGCTACAGTATGGACTTCGTTATTTTTCACATACACTTACAACTAGTATCTCCCTTTTCTCTAATTCTGTACTGAGCTAAATGCTAACATCAGCATGCTAACATACAATGAGAATTAACATGTTGTTTGGCAGGTATATGTTTACGGTACCTTGCTCACCATTATTTAGCATGTTAGCATACAAACACTGACAAATTAGCTACAGCAGAAGCTGATGGTGATACAATTTGTTCTGTAACAAATCTCCTAGCAATCCATTAAATAACTGAAAGATTTACAGTTGGGTTCTTTCATCCAATACCACAAATCACCATGGTTATTAGGGTTCATCGTTTGGGGACCATGAATGTTTTTAAATTTGCCTGCTGGTGGTACTAGATGAAAACTCGGGGGAACACTTCAGTTGGTAGGATTAATTCTCTGGGCATCTTGAATGTGTGCATCAAATTTAATGGCAATCCATTCAATGGCTGTTGAGATATTTCAGTTTGAACCAAAGTGGTTGAAAGTCCATCCAACCAAATTCAGAAACATTCAGAGAAAAACCTTGCCTCACTCTTCGGCAGTGAGAGTTTTTACACATATATGTTGGTAAGGCGCAAGTTTGTCATGGAAAGAAAAAAAAATACAAATTCATGATCTGCCAATGAAAATCAACATAGTTACACTAAATGAGAGGAGCTCTGTAAGCTAAACCCTACTCTGCCTGCTCTGGTTTGCATGAACATGTTGCTCTGCCCTCCCATTCGTCCCCAGAGCTTTAAGTGTAGAAGGTTTAACATATTTAGCAAATTCTTCACTGTTTCGAAGTAACAAGGAGGGGCGGAGGGAAGGCCATTCACTCTCTGAACAGCTGGTTCACATTTGATAAATTATTCTTTGTGTTTTTGTTTGTGCTGCGATTTTGTCGTTTTTTTCTAACATGATCTCTCCATGCATGAATTGCTTATAAAGAAAACATTTTGGTTTCCCCCGCTGGTTTTACTGTCAGCTTCTTAATGCAGGATCTCACATTGCAAGCACATTACAATTTGTGCTTGTTAAAGTAATTTGCAATGTAAACAGTCATGACTTCACACACTGCTCAGTTCATGCTGTACTTGGTTTAACAGTATTTCCCTTCAACCTACACATGTGTATGTTTATTTATATATATATCTGGTACAATAGATCTACTCATTTTTTATTTTTCATTGTTGATCTTGCAGTCATCATTTTCAATTTAATGAAGTTCAGAGAGCGGAAAGCTGTTTTTTCAACACTCAACAGAGAGAACAACAAGCAGTCAGCCGCGTGGAAATACTGACCTCATACCTGTCTGCAAGCAGACCTCCTGTTCGTTCGTGTAGTTACTGACTCATATCTCAAGGCCAAGTTGCCGCAGCAACATGAATAACGCAGAAAATCTTGGAGATGACTCTTATTACTGCCTGTTTCCTGTTCCTCAATCAATGTTCTTTCATCTTGGGATTGGCAAATTGTAATAATGAGTAATGCTAACAGGTGGATGCGCTGTAAGAATAGCCTGAGTTTGGTTTGTGATTCAGCTGTGTTCCCGTTTCCTGGAGATGTATCTGTGAAAAGTGAGATTATCGATTGATTGATTGATATTGAATAGACTTCTAATCTAGACACATTTCTGAGGAATATTTCTCATAATTAGGATCATATCCTGTCAAACAGCTCCAATGTTTTCCCAATGTTGCTGCAGCTATGAAACGACTTCCATGTGATTGACTGAAATGTGATTAATCTGGTCACCATCAATTTCATTTGTTGGTCTGCACAGATTTAATCTACTATTTGGCAAAACTAGAAATGCAATTTGCTCCAAAACCAACACTTAACTCAAATAAAATGTAGTGGACGTTGGAAAAAAAATTCTTGTGGGTGCTCATTTCATTTATTTTCCTGGCACCTCCTTTGAAAAAACACGACCGTTCAAGGGTAACATGAATAAAGTCAGGGCACTCTTTCATTTATCCTCAACCACCACTGCACCATTGGTTGGCTCTATTAATGGTGATCCATAAAGCGTACAATATACTACTCTCGAGACACCAAATAAGTCCACATTTTCTAAAAGAACATTTGCTTTCTTCTTCTTTTTTTTCTTTTTTTTTTACTTAATTAGGGGTTCAAGCCTGAAGGGATGTAACCCCATTGTTTTTGTGCTGGTTTATTATGTTCTCCAGAAATGTTTTCATAAAGTCCTGTGAGATGAGTGTCAGAGACATGAGCCCAATTTTGACCAATTGATTGGAAGTTGTGTGTGAGTGCTGTCCAAGAAATGTGACCCCAAAACACTACATTTTGGCCTTTAACTTTCGAAGCATAAGCCTCACACTGGATTATGTGAGTTCTGATGAATCTATTCATATAAGCCACCTAGATAGATTTTCCACCATTAAGATTTGTCTGAAAAACACATTTTTGACATTTACTCCGAAACTGTAGGTCTGATTTTTACCAAATTATCTGTGGATGACTGTTGGACCAAGCTCATCAAAAGGTGCATGAAGCAATTTTGAAATCACTCCATAGGGGGCGCCACCTGTTCCAAACATGTGCACGGACCTGGTGAAAATTTGGCCATAAATTAATGAAATTTTGTGCAAACATCACCAAAGTGTGTGCATATTTTTTTATTAAGCAGTCTATATTGGTTTGAACCCCAGAATTGCTGCTTGCAGCTGTATTTCTGGGTGTTTTTATACATTTTCCTGTTTGTCTTCCTCTTTCCCCCTCTCCTCTAAAGAACTATGTAATATATACTTCAAAAGGTGCTACTGATATGTTTGCTGAACGCTGAACGCCTGTAATTATGAAATGTAAAGTAGTAACAATTTAAAATCCAAGACCATAATCACAATACCATCTACCATCTACTGATAATACAATATCCTCTACTTTAGCTTTTATGAGAAAAATGTATATAAGAAAAAAAGAACTATAACAGTATATTCATATACTTTATGTTCATACACAGAAACTATGTCCTGGAATAGAGCTTTCCAAATCAAATCCCAAACCCATACATTTAATCTTTTACTCCGCATTGGCTGCTCCAAAGGGTTCCAAAGAAAGAGAGAAAGAAAGAAATGCAGGATCCAAATTCAGGAGATGGGAAGTAAGTTTGACAGTGTACCTTGGCTCCACCTCTGTCACCACAGAGACGACTAGGACTCTTAGCTCCTGTTCAGGTTGCCCAATTTTTTTCCCGTTTAGCAGACCCACAGCTGTCGATTTTGGCCGTTGATTGCACCCGCCTGTTAGAACATCTCATAAAAACACAAGTCACATACCGACGCAGAAAAATGCAGACTTTCCCCTTCCTCCAGTGCACTTATTGGCTTTTTTTTTTTCTTTTTTGGGAGGGGAGAGGGGGTTGAGAAAGTACTCAGGAAATAATTGTGCATTTAGCAGTGAGGAGGGAAGAATGGGATTAGCTGTGAAAAATGTTAAAACTTGTCAATTAAAGTTTACTGCACACTGACTGTCTAAAATTTGGGTGCTTTCAAGCCGTTATAGATGACTGGAAATGTGTGAGAATTCAGACATGAGGCAATGAACTGTTTCACATGTATGGTCAAGACAATCTTAAAATCACACAGGTTCTGTAAAACATGACCACTGACTTGGCAAATGTGTCTCTAAGGAAAAATGTAGGGGTGGAGGGTTCTTTTGTTTCACATCCCAGTGAGTTGACTAATCCCAGTGTCTTGGAGGGCTTCATTTTTACTCTTGCAAATAACAACAATAACACAATGTTTCTTTTTGTACTTGCTTCTCTGTGCATTTGGACTTTCTCAAGGACTGTAGTCAACCTCCAACCACAAAGCTGTCTTCTGCCAAAACTTTGAGTATTTAGAATTACAAATTGACCGTTCACAAAACCCCTCCTCTGAACAGTGATTGCTTAAATACATTTTGTATGGTTGTGAGTATTTATTTTAAGTCCTTGAGAAAATGGGATACGGAGAGGTTTTTTTTGTGGTTAGCTGCATTTGATTTACAAATAACCTACTGCAGCTGTGGCAACAAACACATTTGTTTCTTTGTACTTTAGATTGTGCAGATTTATCTGTCACCTCCTCTGCCATTTTTGCTCTTGCCCTGTGGTTAAGACGACAACTTTCCGGGTATATGTACCATATTTTGGGCCAACACAGCATACATAAATGCTTATGCTGATGATGTTTTAGTGGCCAGCTCGAGGTATTCTGTATCTTGGGTTTCCATTTCCACACAACCTTTCCAGCCTCTTAAAAGGACAATAGAAACTTTAACAGATACATTTATACTTTCAAACCTATAGTTAATCTGCTCTGCTCAGAATTAGCGGTATCATGTTCATCATTTTTTCCCATTGGTTTTGGTTTCTTTTCACAAAGATGAAGCTCACTCAAAAATTCTCACTCACTAAAAGCCATGTGACAATGTTCACTCCTCTCATTGATTTCATGTGTCTGGGGTGGGAGTGAAAACAAACAAAAAGATGAAGGTCCTGAAGAAGGTCCTTGGGGAAAATGCAATGTACTCTGTTGCACTAGTCCAGGTTGATTCACTCTCCAGCTAGTTGCTAGCAAATGTTGATTTTGCTCATCGACATCCCAGTATGCAAAGTACATCTGGCTATGGCAACCAAGTTGGACTGAGGTTGGATCATGTTCCCACCACAAACTAACAGCTCCAGAGTTCATTTTGCACTGCACCAAGATCCTCAAAGGGCCTTGGTGCAAGCAAATGTCCAAACAAATTACACCTAGGTGGAAAATTAATTAAGAGTATGATTTGAAAAAGCCTTTAGATAAAAATTAGTGGGATTCACCTCATGTTTCGCTTCCTGCTAAGGCTAATATCGTAAAGATGAATGTAGCCCGCAAGTTCAACAACGTCTTACAATTGCCAGTTTATTACAAGTGGCTCTCTCACTTTCTGTGGAACAGTAAGACAGCTAAAATCTTTTGCTCTATCATTATGCACTTTCTGTTCACAATGTCCTGAGCACCTGGCAGAAGCTCATAACTGTCCAAATCCTCCAATGGCTGTTTTCTTGTCTGCCTCATTGCCTACAAGTGCTATTTTCCATCCAATAATATCATTTCTTTAGACGGTTTGGAAGGAAACTGCAAAAAATAAAAGACTACTGTGTTGTGTAGTTCAGCCAATGTACAGTGTATATATTTCCAGACTACATGTTAACACACTGTAACTGTCAATGGTAACTTAAAATGTGTTAGTCAGCCCCAAAAAAACCAAACAACATTCTGTGTATACACCTTCAGAGGTAGATCTGAGAAACTCAAGAGCAAAACGTATCTTTACTGTACCTCTGAGTCCTCATCCATCATACAGGGCCTTGACACCGATTAACCGTAAAGCCTTTTGGAGAGATTTATGATCTCTCAGTGGATTATTGCCTTGCCAGCACCAGATTTATTTTTTAAATGTTCATACTTCAAGTACATATGTACTCCAGGGATTTCCTTCTGTCACCTCATTTTTGGTAGTCTGCCAAAGTGGAAATGTGACAACTTAAAAATGTCCTACCACCCATTTTGGGGTTCCCACTAGTTTGTGCACATGTACATGGACTGCTTTGTAAATCGCTAACAGAGCTCTGTCTTACATGCTGGATCTGTTTTTTGTCCTTTTGTGGAGTGCACTTTTAAGATTTTGACTCAAGAGACTTTAGTCGTCAACAGATGGGGGTCCTGACTGTAGTTACATGATGTCATTGCATGAAACGATGCAAACTAAATACCAGTTACAGCTGTGGGGCAAGAGGGCTAATGGTCCTAATGCGATGAGGCAGAACTGTGTATATTTTCCAAGTCACAACATACACATGGTGTACAAAGTAAAGGTTATATATCAATCAACGAAGTCTGCAGTACTTCCTCGTAGTGAAACAAGCAAACTCGATGATTCCTGCTGGAACCAGTTACTTAATGCGGTGACGAGCTGTTTGCTCTCTCTTTTGACCACCTCTGAATTTTTCTGTCTGGCTGTTAATCCGGTCGTCTCAGAGGCTGCTTTGAGTTGGGCTGCAACTTGAAATGTTCCTCTCCATCTTTGGTGGATGGTCTGAACATTTGGCAGAGAAACAGCGAGCACAGAGCAACCGGATACAAAAGGTTCTGGAGACGACAGATCATCTTCATCTCTTCATTAAAGCCAGCCGGCTGCGTGAAAGGCACCGGGTCTGGCACAGCTTCATAAAAAAAAGTCATTTAGCCCTCTCACTTTTCCTTTGAACTCTTGACTGTGTCTTACTCCAACTGGCACAAGTGAATGGCAGATAGTGATGGAGTGAAATTGTGATAGTTGTGATACAGTTCAAGTGGTTGAACGCTGCCAAACATTTAACTCATCCAAGATAACCTGTGGAGTTTTTGACCAGACGTATCACTAAGGAGCAAGGTTTTTAAGACTGGGTCCCCATTTTGTAAGTATCTCTTGCACACTTACGAGGACATTCACACACAGGTGATACACTATGCAGCCCTGCTGCTGTAATTTCACTGGTTGACAGTTGGTAGCAGTAATGAGCCCAGAAATATAGCAATGTGTCAAAAAGGTAGTGAAGAAGACTGATAGCAAACATGGATGCAAATGTTTCAAATTCTTAGAAAAATCAGGATACATTTTGGTGAGAAATGGTTTACAGTAAACATAACTGTGTTTACTGAAGCAGATAATGCATTCAATATAATTTACACTTCAATATAATTTACACAGAGCTTTTTTGGCAGCAGGTGATACTGATTGTCAGTTGGCAGCAGGTGTGATTGCGCCTGAGAGATCCTGTGAGGCTCAGATTGTTTGTGTCCTGCTGGCTAATTTCTATCAAACTAAAATCGGCCAGACTTGATAAACCGGTCCAAAGAATCCCGCTGTGGAAATGTATAATTCACTGATGATGTTTCAGCATGAATTGTGGGCTTTGAGTTAACAGAAAAACTAGGGTTCAGAGATGGTGCCACAGCTGTTGTCTCTCTGCCCTGAGAAAAGAACATGTAATTAAATTACAAAAAATCTGTTTTTGATAAACAGTAACCGTGGTACACATGTGCTTGTAATATTTTCAGTTTCTGTCCTGGCAACGCAATATGTTCAAGAAGCTTCTTGTGTTCAAACAGGCCGAGTTGTCACAATAATATAAGATGCATTACTTCATGCAGACAGATACATCACTGATGGCAAGCTGCATCACCTCAGTGTTTTGGGCTGGATTTGAATTACAGCAAAGGAAAAATATGCAAAGAGTTGATCCAAAATTACAGACAAGTTGCAGATTGCAGTGTTTTCTGATCCTGAATACCTCATTGTACCTATGCAAGTAAGGTTTCAATGGTACAATATAAAAAACATGTGCCACAGAAGTATGGACACTGGTGTAAGGTTTTCCATACAATTAAGTGTTCACAAACACCACACCTGTGCTTTGAAACAAGTAAATTGCTCAGAAGGTCAAATATTATCATTACTATCTCGCAGTGAGTAAGCCATTCACTGTAGCCTGCTAACTGAATACTGTTTATTCATTTTGTCAGCGTGTATTTGCCTTCACTGAAGTCGAGGCAATTACAGAGCAAACCTAAGCACGCCAGCTCCACGTGATATCACAGGAAAGGGATCATTAGCTGCTAACCGCCTTTACCAACATTTCCTGTCGTCATTAAGTCTTTAGTGAAGAAAGAAAAAACAAGGTTGTACGGGGGCAAACCACCTCAACTTTGTGCTGTAAGTCTTCACATGTTATAGCCCCTTTCTGGCTTTGTCTCGGTCGCTGTACTGGAAATATCCCAGCATGCAGCATGTGTATGTATAATATTGTCGATGGCAGCCAGCCTACAGATCCTTTCCTGTTCTTATGTTTTCCCAAGTATGATGCAATCGTCTAGGTTCAGACAGACCTGGAATAATTCATTATTCACTAACTTGCTGCCTGAACTTGCTGACTTCCTGCACTGAAAGGTAAAATACTAGGTCTGCAACAGACAGTTATTTTCACCATTAATCGTTTTCTGTATAAAATGTCGGAAAATAGTGAAAATGCCTGTTACAATTTCCTAGTCAATGGTTAGGCCTTTAAATGTCTTGTCTCTCGTTTTGTCCGAACAACGGAACAGATATTCAGCTTACTATCATGTATGACAATGAAAAGCATTGAATAATCACTTTTGAGAGGCTGGAACCTACAATTTTTGGCGTATTTGTTTAAAAAAAACCAAAAAGACAATCCAATTAATTGATCCATTACAGATGAGTCTTTTTTAAAATGTTTTATTGAAACACCTAGCCCCAACTGAGTCCTTGGTGGTTTCATAGAAAATCTCAAGGAAGCAGTTGTGTGCTGTTTTGTTTTTTTAAATGGAGGTGGGGCAATTAACCCAATGTACATTTGCCAAACCAACCATTTTCCTCATCTTCAAATTCTTTCCCATCATAAAATAAAAAAAAACCCAACATGTTCAGAAACACTTATTATAAAGCATAAATCTCACCACTATGTTGATTGTCCAAGTAAGTTTTATAGTGCAGTGCTTCTGTTTGTGTCATTCTGGTGTGCCAAGCCCCAATGGGCTCATAACTGCCCATGAGTGGGTGCTTTCCGTCCAATTACCACAAGGGGCAACAGCGAACCCATTCCACACTCGAAAACAAACTCGGACAGACAACACATCCATCTAGTTTTAGTTTTATTTATATACATTTATTTAAAGTGGCGACTTTCAGCTGATTGTTAAGCTGTCAAGCTACAACTTTACTGTTTTGGGTCACTCTCAGCACTCACGGTTGTTTTCGGCTGCAGCAGGCAGCTGTTTTCATAGAGAAAAACAATGACTAACAACACACTGTTCATTACCTGCTCAGCACCAAATGGCAAACAGACACAGTTAGCTGTAGACTAGCTGCTGAACATAGTGGAGCATTTAGCAGCTCAAGAACCAGATATTTCCCTCAGGAGTAGATAAAAACAAAAAACAGGAGTTAAAAGAGAGGTTAGATTCATCGGGTGGACAGAAACATCACTCCAAATGAATGATAATGTTGCTCCGTAACTGCTAGATGTGTAAATAAGGAACTTGAGGATGGCGCTGTACAATCCCTCCCATAAGATGGGAACATATAGGTTTCGACCATCACTACCTGGTAAAAGGCCATGTATTTTAGACTTCACACTCTCACTTTGTAACGCAGTCCTTCTTTTAAAAATGTGTAGTCTACAAGGTCAAAGTTATTTTCTCAGACATAAAGCCCTTCCAAAGTGACAGAGGGCATTATATAACTGATCTAAATGTGTAAAATTGGTGTTGAAGTTCCCTTTCATTTCATTTAAAATACTTTGCAAGCACTCACACTGTCCCTAAGTGTCCCAAAAACTCTGCATCAATGGTTTTTTTGTATGCAGTAGTATAAGGCTTTGTGTCCCTGTGTTTCTAGGCAGGAGAGCAACAGCTTACCTACAACACTAGTACAGTAATTACATTATGAAAATGGTGAATATGATACATAACTGTTTACATTTTCTACTTCTCTGCCGTCTGTCAGTCACCAACTCCTAAAAGCTGCCTGGCTGCTGCTATTATGTCCAGTGACTGACTGACAGACAGACAGACAGACAGACAGACAGACAGACAGACAGACAGACAGACAGACAGACAGACAGACAGACAGACAGACAGACAGACAGACAGACAGACAGACAGACAGACAGACAGACAGACAGACAGACACACACACACACATGCCCGCCCGCCAAAAGGTCTTCACAAATAAATTGGACTCGACTTGACAGTTTAAGGATTACAGGAACTGGGAGAAAAAATTGTCATTTTAAGTATTATTCCAACACATATTTAAAGTATTACTATTTAGAGTGTAAGATTACATACATGATTCTGTAAGCATTTTAAATTACATAATTTCACCCATTATGTTAATAACATGTTTTTATTGCAGATGATTACAGAAAAATCAATGGCATATTTAAGTGAATATAATAACAATGTAAGGAGTATCTAAGGACATTTTGCCATTACAGTGTAGGATATTATTTTTGCTAGAATATTTATCTAGAGCAGATTTCTTTTTTAATTAATAAAAGACTAGGCTACGTATCTGTTTGGATTTCCTCTTTTCCACATGTTGGAATAAATCTGATTTTTAATAAGATCTGGTATATTTTCCTTTACATATGCATCCAATTACTTTCCCCACTTTAATCCACATTATGTCAACCGTGTTGTCATCTGACTCTTAGCACAGTTCACTGGCCTTGGACATGAAGGTAAACTCTCTACGTCAAGATTACTGCATGTATATGAGAGAATACCACAGCTTTAGGAGAGACTCCCTTTCAAATGTTTTATTTATTTGGCTCTGCGTTGGAGCCAAACGCTTTGGTTTGCATTTCATTCCTTTGCCGCCCTTGGAACGGGGGCCAGATACTGCATGTGTGGACTGGAAACTCCCGGTGCTTGATGGTGGGAAGTAAATTAATCAATTTTAGGTGGATCTGAGTCATTGTCTGTTCATCTGGTCCCGATGCTGCCAAAGTCTGGGCCCACTGGGTTTGAGGTTAATGTTTAAGAATGCCCTTAATAGAGCTGAAAGTGAAGCTTGTTCACCATTTCCCCCCATTCCTCTTTGAACATTTACATTTAAATACAGTCATGTTTAATTTCAGTATGTGAGGGGAAGTTTTAAAGGTTATTATTTTTGATTTATGGCAGACTTATGGTGTCATCTTTAACACAAGCTGCTTTCGGGGTTTCCAAGTAATTTTACTCTGTCTGTTTAGTTGCCCAATTCTTTTTCTTGCTTTTTGAAAAAAGTAAATGCAGCAGATACACAAATCTCACGCCGGATACATACACACTTTCTAAAATCCATGGTCTACACATTAGCCTCCTGATCTAGCATTCGTTTATTTCTACTCAGTGTCAGTTTTGGGTCATCTCTGCAGGACACACCCAGTTTTTTTACTGCAAGTTTTTCAGATAGAGATGTTGGGGGCCCATGTTGAGTTCCTCATGGTAATGCTGTTTGACTAAGACCAGACATGTGTCTCGATACACACCCAACCAAGCAGCACACACTGTAAAGCCCCCACCCTGCTAATGCCCACTGTATGGATCCCCTGGAGGTGTGGCACAACGTAACTCAGATGACTGAAGGTTCATTACTGATTGAGCTAAATGACAACAGGCAATAGCAACAATCTTAGTGGCTTAGTATGTTTGCTGCATTGACACAAGTGCACAAAATATCATACAAATATAACTGTAAATTTAAAGTTTTTTCCAATCATTCATGGTAAAAAATGTGCAAACCTGGCGACTGATGGATTTACAGCAATATTGTATACCGTATAGTATCTTGGGTTAGTAATTGAATCTAATACATTTCTGTTTCTCTTGTTGAATAAGGGAGATTAAAACTGAACATATTGTATGCCTAAATAAGCAGGAAACCAGCAATTATTAAAAAAAAAAAAAAAAAAGGTTTCAACAAAGATGTGATTCTTTCAGACTTGCACCAGTATTTCCTTTTCAATGCAATTATAAAATGATCCAGACAGCATGAAGCAGAACATAAACACGAGTTAAATAACAGCTCCTTTGGGAGGAGTAGCACAGCGGTACAATGTGGATTCAGGAATTAGTCTACAACAAGAATTTGTGTCTAGGGGATCGAATAAATGTTTGCTTTGAATGCGATACAGAAGTTAAAATATGCATTCTCAAACTCAAATGAACTCTGTTTGGCTAAAAATAAGATGGCAACATGATAAAAAAGGCATATTTGTAGGCCTCAGTGAGCATACATTACGGGTAAGGGTGTTTCAAAATGGAGTCAGCTCAGTTAATGCAAACAAACCTGTTGTTGCCAGCATCTACAGTAATATACCTCCTAGCAGGTATGTGACGTGCGTGATATGTATTTTTCACTGTATCACTTTTGGTTGTGAGCATGCGCACCCAAAGCTTAGGACAAATTCAATCGCAGCGTGATCATGTAAGTACTCTAGTAGTCTGACTATTTGGATGTGTGCACTTCTCTTTATTTTCTAATGTAAACAATTTCAATCCAATTGAGCAAGCAGCAGCTACCAAGGAAGCTGAAGCCAATGCAGAAGTGAGATACCACAGACAGCCACTAGATGGTCCAAAAAAATCCCTGGCTCCA
The DNA here is from genome assembly GCF_963691925.1 of Scomber scombrus. Taxonomy (NCBI): domain Eukaryota; kingdom Metazoa; phylum Chordata; class Actinopteri; order Scombriformes; family Scombridae; genus Scomber; species Scomber scombrus. Next base: position 6,859,280 of record NC_084993.1, on the reverse strand, counting down.
ATTGACTCCCATTTGAAAAAGGGTCAATGTTCCTTTCAAATTACAAAGTCAATCATTCTTTTCAACAAGTCATTATGGTCTAAATTGATAAAGTTGGTCTCTCCAATAAGTATGCTGCTGGTGGTCATTTTGGAAAGTGTTGCTGCGTTAATACATTTTGAAGTCAAATAGTAACTTTGAGTGTTGATTGATGGCTGGGATTGATAGTTGGCTCACTTGCTGCTCTCCCCGGCTTCAGGGCTCACACTGAGTTGGACTATTATTGCAATATTTCAGTAAGTTTGTAATGATACTTGATGATGTTACCTGCCGTTTAAGCATAATTTAGCCAAGGTAGCATTAACTTTGGGCCGTGCTAACAGGGTGCGAGTATGTAAGGCAAGACCCCACACTACTTATTTGAAAAGTCCTGGCTCCAAGTGGAAAAGATGGCGCAGAACATAAGCTGCAACTCTGAGCTTGAAACCACTTCCAATGCAAACGGGTGACATCACCCCCCCAACGTCCATCTTAATATAAAGTCTATGGCCTGGAGTCAAGAATGGCAGCTGTCTGAGATTCACGTCAGTGGAAGCAATGGAATGAAATATCATAGCCTGAAAAACAAGACAAAGAGCCAAAATCTTGTCTCTTTTCCGTGAAACATGACTGTCAGAGCTGTCCAGACAAATTAAAATATCATTTTCACATAAATTATGGATTCTTTCTTTTCCACCTATTGTGTAGGTCATGCAGGAGTGTATGTGGGTGAGAATTTACAGCCACCTCTCTAAGGGTAATTTGCAGTACACATTACACGCTTTGAACTATTAAGAGCCCCAAACCACAGGTATTTCAGACGCATGTTGTGAAACAGATGAAGGTATCATTAGAAAGTCTTGTCATGTGTTTTCGGGAACATTTGTCAAGTGAGGAAGCGTGATGTTGAACAGAAATACTTTTGTGCATGTGACTGAGGCAAAAAGCTGAATTCCTTCCAGCTTGTGTGTCAGCTGAACCCACAAAGCCCTGTTTTATTTCTACACTTGGCAAAATATTTGCATTAATATCTTCAAAAACAGGCTCACTTTTTCGCCTCGCCAACCAGAGCAGGACGTTGCGTTCGCCAGCATCAGAAACTGAATGCTGATCCCAGATTCTGTCTATTACAGACTTTAAAAGCACACACTCAGACGTGATACAGACATTCACACACTCACTTTCTCACACACACTAATTCAGCTCCCATCCAAACTTTCATCATTAAGACAAACAGGCGGTGGCTGTAACATTAAAGCCACTGCACTGTTAACAGGGTGTATCATAAAATAAAAATGCATAAATTTCTTGACAGGCCAAAAAAAAAAAAGGAAAAAAATAATGTTTATCTGCGCGTGTGTGCATCCAGAAACAGCAAAACTGAGCCTGGCCCAGAAGCTGCAGAAGTTGAAGCAGACAGTGCAAACAATTCCCAGCATTCCTCTGAGGAGCAGAGTAAACTGACCCCGGCGCTCTCTTGCCACACAGGCTGATACACTGATGCTTGAGCGCGGATGGATATGTTCAGTGTTGGCCTCCAACTGAGAAGCCAATGAGCAGATGTGTCCAGATTAAGCTGTAGTCTATTTAGCTCAAAATTGAGCTTGTGAACGTTTTTGTTTAGCTGTTCCTGGATTTTTTTTTTCCTGTTGAGGCTGTAAGATTGTTAAACCCAGCCTACTTCCAGTAGAGGGGAAATGAACCTCCAAATGTACTTTATAACTACTAACAAAAGGTAAAAGGCATTTCAGTTTGCGGCTATTTTAATTTATTGTTTAAATACATGTATTGTTTGTATCTTTTCTCAACCAATTAGTCTATTTTCTTCTTCTGGATCATTTTGTACATCACAGAAAGAATAATACACATTGAAATGTCAGCTTATGGGATAAAGCTGCTTTTCCATTCAAGTTATTATTCTTGTTATATTGTCTGATGTTTGTCAGGAAGTCTTGTGAAGTAGAGCACATCTCACAATACTACTTCCCTCATTACATGGCCATTGAAATACTGTTTGCGCAAGTGATAAGTAAGATTTTCTCTCACTGTAACCCAAAAAGATGGCAACATATCTGCAGAAAGCCGCTGATTAACACTGATAATTTGAATGTTTGTTGAATTCAAATTCAACATGAGAATTGGATTTCTGGCTATTTCAGAAGTGGGGCTGCCATTATATCAGATTTTGAATACACAAAATAATTCACAATAACGATATTGCAATATTTATCAAAAATTAGAAGAAAAAAAATGCTATTGGTCAAATCAACTTTCTTTACAGGCAAATACATTACACTCAGCAAAGTCAAATTATTTAAGAGGTGCTGGATTATTTACATGATATCAATATTGCTTTTTAAATTTACACAGTTATCGTCAATACTGGTATATCATGACACCATTATTTCAGAAGCTATGCAAGTCCTCACACCTTCACCGACTCATCACATCTTTCACTGTAGCTTTTTTTCAGTTTTCCACTTCCTGAATACGGGTCTGTGTGTGAGTCACACAAAGCCTTTCTCCCATGCCAAAACAACAAACAACAACGTGGTATTATTTGGAATTAAGACATTTCAAACATTTTGTCTACGCTGTAAATAATCAAAGTTCCAATCTTTGCAGTGAAAATGTGATTTTGTTGCTTATGTGTCACCAGTAGGATGCGTGCACTAGGATATTTCTGTAGGGAGAAATGTTGATATTTCAAGGCAGTTAAGTTCTCACCTGACATTTAATGCACCTTGAATACAGACAATATATCCCCCAAGGTTACACAGATGTCTTAAATTTGACTGAATTCATCACAATGTCTTCCACAGATGGAAACGGCAAGGGCTCACAACTCACTGCTGCAGTGTTGACGTATTCGACTTGACCTGCTTCACATCTTATTGAAATCAAGGAGATTTTGGCAGCGACACAGAACGGCTGAAAGGCATGTGTCATTTCTAAGACCATGAATAGAGATGAGACTGGAGAAAGAGGGTGAAAGTAAAAGACAGAGAGTCAAAACAGAGACAGAATAACAATGAGAACGTAGCCAGACCAGAAAAGGAAAACGAAGCCCAGAAGACTACTGTTGGTCTCCGCAGTGGGTCTGTGCCTCCTCAGCAGCTCGGCTCTGGACCCTGTTTGTCCAGCTTTGATGGACTGAGCTTGCTCTCTCTTCCTCTGCCAGGAGAACAAGTTTCTGTTGGCGTGCACTGGCTTAATCTAGTCACATGCAGAGAGATTACGCACAGACTGTGTTGACTGGGAAAGAAGTCACTGCCTGGGAACCCATGATGGAGGATTTTTGAAGTTTAGAGACGCTAAATCTAAAGAGTTACAAGTTTGTTCATTTCTCTCAGTACAATGGACATTGTATACAGCAGTGTTTCCCAACATTCTTGCCTCATGACCTCTTAGATTGTCAGTATTTCACAAAAAGCAGCAACAATTTAAAAAGTGAGAAAAGGCTGTTTTGGGTTTCAGAACTTTGCCCCCATGATATCTTACATTCATCTTTTGACCCTCCCCCAGTGTTCCCCCACCCAGGGATAAAGGTCTAAATCACTGAATTATGATTCCATATTCTCAGTCACACTGACATGCACAAAATTGTAGTTTAATGAAGTATAAACTAATCAAATATTTGTTCTTATCTTGATTTAAAAACATTATTGCAAGTTTTCCTATTTAGCATTCAAAAGTAGTATGTAACAGTTAACAGGTGGTTTATAACATGATATACTACAACACTGTATATAACTCCTCCTGTGTGCACCAATAACTGGAGGCTAAACATATTACAAATAACAGTGCAGTATAATTGTTAGCAAATACTGTATGTTAATAAACACTTAAAATATTTACTTAAAACTACTTTATGTTGCGTTATAATCATTTATTTAATGCTTAAAACGTTCTTATGAATGCTAAACAGAGGGAATTAAAGTGTTCAAAATGGTTTGAAAATGATTTTACACTTTCCGAAAAATACTTGACATAGGTACCCTATCTCTCTCTCACACACACTCACACACACACACACACACACACACACACACACACACACACACATACACACATGCACACACACACACACACACACACACACACACACACACACACACACACACACACACACACACACACACACACACACACAAATAAGGCATGCAAATGAGAGCATGTCAAAGTTTGCACCAATTTAGCTATGTGGCCATAAAAACACACTTGTTAGGCCTCAAGGATAGAACAATGCTTTTTGGTAGGAAAGACCAAAGCTACATTTATCATATTGTCCATAAACTAGCTAAAATATCGCCATTAAGGTGTAAAAATGTCAAAAACATCTTTCACAACTAGTCACCTATAAAACTGCTTCTACATGATGTACACTCAAGTAATCCTGTGTGTGAGAAATTTACCCTCAACTGATGGAAGAGGACTTGAGTCTGTTACACGAAATACAGCAGACAGAGGGACTATGACTCAATTGACTACAGGTGCGGGTGGAGGCAGTTTGCTTCCTTTTTTGGGCTACTGGTATTTATAGCATTTTTCACAAGAGCTGTTCCAAAAAATGTTGGCCTATTGTGAATACATTAATGTCTGTCAGGGTACAGCATGTGCCTCACTGAGCCCACCAAAGATTTCAGCCTCGCTCGCCATCATCTTTCATTTTTATCTGACATGGGGAAGATACATTGTTATAACGGGATGAATGGAATTTGTGAGTGGATGCTTGTTTGATAAAGGGTCCTAGGGTTTGAATGTGGCTGAAGTATGTTTTTCTCACATGCTCTGATCCAAAAATTGGCAGTACATATGCTGGAATTACACAAATGTTTAGTCTAATGCATTTTATTTTAAATTTGGTTTCCAAACACCTAACAGACACCCTTCCTTCCTTCCCGCCTTCCCCTTTCCTGGTGCAAAAGAAAAACAAATGACATCAGTGACTGACGCGTTGCTCTTTTTAGTCCAAGAACAATCCATGCAGAACAGATTTAATTAGCTTAGGATAGAGTGTTTACATTGTAGATATCATTTTTTTGCATCCCTAAAGTACTCAAGCATTTAGACCCAGTTATTTCCTGTCAGACCAACAATCTTTCATGGCCATCACATTATTCAAGGGTCCACAGGGTTCAGACCCTTCACTCCAGTGATTATTCAATGTCTGTGGTAATCTTTGATGTTTCCAAACCACATTAAAGAGGAGTATACTCTTGTGAAGTGCTTTCTTGGTTTCGGATTTTAGTGCAACTGGCACAAGACCTGAGCAGAGCAGGATTCACACTTTGCCTCCACAGAGATTTGGACACGTTCAAGCTCAAATGTGTTCCTGCCTTGCTAGACTTGGCATGGCTGCCTATACAATGTGTCACAGCCTTCACCTCGTCTGGTCTCAGCTCTTGCTCTCAATAATATTCTTTTACAGGGTTTCCCTTGGCAGGGGACTGGGGACCGTCTTGTTTCGGTGTCCAAGCTAAACACAGAAGCGTTACAGGGGAGGACAGATGGTCTAGGATGGCGTGAAAATAGTCAAAAAATAAATAACTTTATGCTGCTGGACGGCGCTTGCTAATCTTGACATGACTATTTAGACCATAGACTGTACATAAACGGTCGTTGTTGGCATTGCACTTTAAGGTACTTCTGCACTGGCTTTAACCTCAAGCTGTGGTAGTTGCTGTTTGGTTTTAACAGATGTTGGCCATCCACAGCAATGCCCACTAGTGGTTGCTTTGTGTAAATTCACCTATGTAATAAAGCAAAGTTAATGCAGCATAACATAAGATGCTGCAGACGTAGCATCAATTATAGTTTGATTTATCATGTTATGGCACTAACATTGATGTGTTTATATGCTCCTGACTTTATTACCTTCAATATACCAAACTATCCTACAGTATAATGAGGAAACTGATACAATATCCAATGAGAATTTTTTTGTGTTTTTTTTAATAGGGAGAGGTCGTTTCATAAGTGCCTAAATACAGAGGGTGGTTTATACAGCCACAAAGCAAAACACATGAGCAATTTGTATATAATCCATGACCCACAGTTCCTTGGGCCAGAATCCCGGCTGTCTGCTTGGACTCTATCTGTAAACAAGATCTGATTTCTGAAATTGAAGTACTTGAGGTAAAGTTCCCATGCCTCGATTCTGAAAAGCAGCTCAGCGTTCCAGGTTTGGCAAACCCAAGCAGAGAAACTTGGAGGAACGCAGAGCCACAGAGAAGAAAACCGAAATAATGCAGGAATAACAAAAAAAAAACTGCAGCAAAAAAAAGACACCATTTTAAGAATAGACTCACTGCTCACGATAGGCTTGCTGTAGAGGTATGCTAACTTTAATGATATTAGACTATTAAACTTAATAACAGGATATAGACCCATGATCTCCGCCCTGTGCTAGGATTACCTTGGTCTTGGCATAGTAGTTGTGCTTGACCATCAGACAAATATCTCACCAACTGTAGATGTGTGTGTGTGTGTGTGTGTGTGTGTGTGTGTGTGTGTGTGTGTGTATGCATAGCTATGTGAGGAAAGAGGGCAATCCCTTGTCAGGTTCAGGGGATTAGAGTCTGGCTGAAAATGAGCCTCCAAGATTGCAGGAAAAGTCAAGGATCAAGACCCAAGGTGGAAAAATAAAAGCTGTTAAGATAGTTGTTACAGTTGTCAAAGACTGTGGCCACTCTGTGAAGCAAATCCTGGCAAATGGCAGACAAATTGGTCAGTTCAAACTTAATTTGTAACTTTAGAAGGTGCCTTGAAACATTCCAACTGTCAGCACAAATTTTTTTTCCCACCAACTCCAGACTCACGGACAGTGAAGGAGGGATATTTTTCTTCTTGCCTGCTCAGACCAATTGATTGGGAGTTAATGTAAGATTAACAATGTTACACCCCAAATTGCCGCTCAGCTGTCCAAGAATTACTAGAGGGGAAAGTACAGTGATTCAGCAGCGCCCGTGACTGGTTTCCAACTGTGACAGCGAGAGAGCAATGAGGTGCGATAAAAAGTCGACGGCCTCCCACAGAAACTGGGCTTGGCTTCGGAAACTTTTCATAATCTCACACAAATCAAAACATTCACTGTATTACCAAGTGGCGATCTATGATTAGATTTTGATTACTAATCAATAGATCAATGTCTGAAAAGTGCCTCAGGTGGCTTTAGACTCTCTGGTGTTGAGGTTTTATATAAACCAGCAGTCATTCTCTTTTTACCACGTGTTAAACACATCACATTAGATTTAATTAGGTAGAGGGGAGATGATTGAAGAGACACAAAAACATTAAATCTCCACAGCTCCAGTGCTGCTGCTCTGTAACTTACGCCGATGTGTGACTTCCTCAAAAAGAGTTGCAGAGGTTCAACTACGCTGCTAAAACCAAGATATAAATGTTATCTTTCAACAGCTTCACATGTAAATGCCATTTTGACTTCACTGCACACCATAAGTAGAAATTAGCATCAGTTAATCCTATGATGTGATATGACACTCCCGTAAAGCAGCATAAACATATCCTGACTTTTACTCCCTGTACTTTAGTAGGGACATAGCTAAAAAAAAAACACAAGATCCTACATTTCCCATAATACAACTTAAAAGCATTAAAAAAAAAAAAAAAGGCCAAAACATCACCACCTGGGTAATTTTCTCAGACTTTAAAAAGCTCCTCAACGGTACAAAGTTTAATGTCATCTGCTCCTGACTGTGCTGTTTCATGTGTGTTTGTTTGTAATACTGCTAAAATCTAATGCAAATATTTGAATACAAAAAGCTTCTCAAGTCACAGAAGACATTACACATGCTGAGCGGTACTCATGTGTAAAATTGGCAGAGTGCCCGTTTAAAGCATCACACACATCTGATATGGTAAAGGTAAAGGTTGTATTTTATTTTATACATTAATAAAAATCAGTTATAATACATCACAAAAAAGAAAACAAAAATCACATTTTATTTTATTTGATAAAAACTAGTCTCATCTTGTAACACCTATATCACCATAGATAGGTGGGCTATTGAGTCAAACCATGTCAGTGGTGCTGTTCATCCCTCAAGAGTAAAAAACATTTACTTTCTACTGGCTATCCTCTTGGATCTTCTAAGACTGGTGTTTTGTGTCTCCCTTCCAGCATCATCTGCAGCTACAGCAGCTTTCTTCCTGCTCTGTGAGGAAGCCTGCTGTGATGTGGACTGTCTTTCCCCAGTTTTCACTTTACTTTGTTTTTTTAGTTGTGGATCTGTGGTCTTGGAGGGTCCAGCAGGCGGTCGTCTCCCTCTCACAGCTTGCACCGATTCTTGTGAATTTGATTCTTGCTGCTCTGCTTTCCTCTGCGACCCCCTGGCTGCCTTCACTGATTTCGCCGACTTCTCTGTTCCAGCCTTTTGTTTTGTCTGCTCTTTTGTTGATGTCTGCGTAGATTCATTTGTGCTCTTATGTGCAGGATCATCTTTCAGACTGGTTTGGTTACCTGTTTTACTTGCATCTTGCAACTTTTCAGCTGATGTGACAGCCTTTCTCCTCTCTCTTCCTTTTTTCGTGTGGCTTTTGGCAGCTGACAGTTTCTCTGATGCATCAGTCTTGTTTTCTTTCGCATCTTGGATGTTGATCTGCATTTGAAGATCTTTGTAAGCTTCCTGTGAAATCAGATTTATTAGTTACTGTATAGTAAATACTTAATCTTCAGTTACTGAATGCAACATTTTTCAAGTCACTGTTTTTGCCATCAAGAGCGAGAAACAAAAAGATATGATCAAATCTGATTCTAACCTCTACTTGTGCAAGTTCAGATTTCAGGTCTGATAAACAGCTCATCAGCCCTTGTAATTCCAGCTGAAAGCACAAATAAAAATGGTCAAAGCAATTCAAAATACAAGTCATACAAGTTGGAGCTTCTCTTACCTGTTCACTGGCAATTTGCTCTTCAATCTGCCCTCTCTCTTCAGCCTCTTTCTTCTTCCTAACAGATGTTTTTGAGGAGCCCATGTTAATATTGGACCCTGTTTTTCCCCAATACACAGGAGAAAAATATGTATACAGAAATGGACAATTTTGCCCAGTGCTGCACAGCATTTATAAACTATGCTGATGGGAAAACAAGTAATCCCAGAGACCATCAATAAGCGATTGCAGATTTGTGAAAGAATGTGAATTTGGGGGATTTTTGCATTTAAAGTGTTGCTTTTCAGGTCCAGTTCTGTGTGTTTTGATTATCCCACAAGTACATGAGTAAACACATAAAATACATACTGTCTCTGTTCAAAGTATTGTGGTACCTTGACAACTTATCATATTGACTCTGCAAGAGCACTTGCAGTATATTAAACCAGTTTCAAATATCAAAAAGACACCAACTGCTAACTGGAAGGTAGAAAAGCAAAACCTAAAAAAAAAAAGGTATGCTTTTGAAAATGGTAAAAACTCATGCAAAATAAATCATGAATAGTCTGATACATGAGAAGACTTTGGCATGATCCTTTAAAATGAATAAACAGTGACTCAAAAACACTCATCTAAAAAAAATGTGTTTTTTTTTTTACTTGTTTGCCACCATCTTCTCCATCTGAGTGAGCTCAATCCTCTTCTCCTCCATGACTTTATGAACATTTTCTTTCGTCACCATGGTCAGGAGAGACTTGGCATCCAGGTCTGATAAATCAGTTAATGGCGATGTCCTTTTGAGGACCACCTTAACCCAGTCTATGAGCTCCTCACAGGATGGAAACTAACAGGGAGGAAAAAAAGGAACAGATGTATTTAATCTTTTCAAGGAATCGTTTGGGTGTTTATGATACTTATAAGCAGTTCAGCACAAGTTTATCTATCAAATTTTGGTGTTTGTTGGCTCGGTGCACTTGTTAAGTTTTAAGTCCAATCTGCCTCTTCACCTTTGTTAGATGTCGCTCTGCTTGTATGTGTGAATTTCCACTGAATGTTATCCAGGAGACTGTAAATGCCAGAGGAATGACCTAAAAGGATCCATCATCTTCAACTTCACATTCACACCATCATTTACCGCAACGTGGAAAACTTTTTTTTATTATTATTTTTTAAATAATGCTATTTTAGGGGCAATATAAAATACCAGTAAAATGCCTATTGCAGACAAAGGCTTGCATTTAAAAAAAAAAAAAAAAAGTTATGACTACAATAAAAAAAGTCAGATGTGCCTTTGTTGCAGCTTCAGAAGAAATCAAGTAATTGTTAACGTTTAACCATAGCGAAAAACTACATGGCTATTACTTAAAAGCTGACATTTAGGAGACAAAATCATCTTGTCACCTTCTTCGATCATTATATTGAGAAATATAATACAAATACATTTTTAAAAAAGAGACTCACCTGGTAGAGCTTAGCCTGTGCGTTCTCCTTGGAAGCCAGTGTCAACTCCAAGGCCATCATTTCCATTTTTAACAACCTCTGCATCTCTTCCAGGTCTCCCTGAGAACACAGTCACAGTATCCCATTACATCACCACCCTGACATCTTCACGGGAAACTGTACAACCACCATTATAATCAAGCAGCAGGAACAGTGGAGTGAAGAAAAAAAAAGCAGCAGCCATTACCTGCAGCTTTTTAATTAGTTTCTCCTCTTCCATCTTCTCAATAAACTCCAAGTCCTCTGTCGTCAACAGATATCCCTTCATCCCCTTTAGCGATGATTTGGGGTCATCGGGTTTAAAAATGTTTTCCGAGCACACTGAAAAAAACAAACACGGAAAGGTTTTAGTGGAGGACACCGTCAGGAAATACCTACAGTATGAAGATAGAACATCTGCAAATACAAAGTAGCTTAGTGATCTCTCTTTCAACTGATTTCAAGGAACCTAAAAGCAGCACCATCATACCAACATGTCAGTATACCAACAGGTACTGTACCTGGTTTTGCTTCATGAGCGTTGAAATCAAAAGTCTTGTTTTGGTCATCTTGATCTCTGCTTCCTGCCTGTTGATAAGTGAGAGGATGGCAACTTTAGATTCAACCATACAAATTAGATCCAGTTTGATAAACACATGAAGCAAAAATCTCTGCATGTACCTCCATATTCTGCTGTAGTTCACCACAATCAGTATTTGAATCTTCAGTGGAAAGATCCAGTTGTCTCTTTACATCTGTCAAAGTAGAAGTCCTGGGAAGCTGTCTACCTGATGGGATTCTATTCCAAAAGTCTTCAAAATGTTTTTCTGACATGTTGGAGGTTCTGTCTGAGGCTTTGTCTTCTTGCAAAAGATTTTATAAAAGGAAGGAAAAAGCACTCCAGAGTTGTGTCGTTTCCTTTCTTTCCTCCATGCAACCTCTGATTTGTGTCACTCATCACTGCTTTATAGTTTTCACCTGTGGCTTAAAGTTTGGTGATTACTCCCTTTCACCACACGATGGCAGCAGATTGTTACAGGTTTTGAAGTTGTTTTGAACTCATCATTTTACCACATTTTATACAATGCTTACAAGAGAAGGAAACATACTAAAAATCGGCACTCTTAGTACAGTTTAAACAGATGAAAGTCAATTATGAACACAGTTTTATTTATAACAAATACTCCCATCAGTACCAATACAATTACTATGACTGCTTCCATTACTGTTAGTGTATATAGCAGATATGAAAATATAAACTGTGACGTCATTAAAGCACACAAAAGTACAGTGGGATGGCGCGCGGGTGGTCGAGTGGTTAGAGTGCATGCCATATACGCAGCGGACCCCGGTTCGAGTCCCGCCCTCTCTCTCCCGTAATTTCCTGTCTCTCTACTGTCAAATAAAGGCGTCTATGCCAGAAAAAACCTTTTTAAAAAAAGTACAGTGGGATACAATTTGTAGTTACTTACATTGCACCTGTTTGACACATTTTGTACTTTATACTTCTACTTCACTACATTTTAAACAAAAATATTGTACTGCACTAATTATCTGACAACTATGGTTACTCAGCAGATACAGATTTTACATTCTGAATATATGATCAACTTATAAAATATCAATATTTTAAGTATAGCATAGTACAGCAGAGTGTAGCATGGTATAATACAGTATAGTATGGCTACAGTATGGTATGTATAAATGCAGTATTATACAGTATATTATGGTATAGTGCAGTACATGTAGTACAATAGACTCACAATAGTTAAGTAGGCCAAGTTTATAAGTTAGCTATGTTAATGTAAATGTAATGTAATGATAAAGTTTTTAAATGACTTAACAGTATATAAATTAGTTAAATGCTGCTTATACAGTTATAATATTTATACTTTAGTACCATTTTTGCTGATATGATCTCAGTGCTTTTCACTTTAGTAGAATTTTAAAGGAGTATATTTTCACATCACTGTATTGTTACTTTTACTTAGGTAAAAGAGTCTAACTACTTTTTCCACCACTGAGAGACGGATTGCATGAACAAGCCAACAGATAAAGCCCACAAATACACTTGAGGCTCCACTGAGAGTAACAGAAGTGTGTAATCACCATCCAGTTCCAGATAAGAAGCTGCCGTGTGTTTGACTTTCTTCTTCACAGTCATATAGGTCACAAGGTTTCACGCATGCTGAGTAAGTTTCACACTCCCAGCTCATGCTTTAACTGGAAAGACAGACAGATATACAGGCAGGTGTACAGACAAACAGATGGACCCTGATACAAAATAGCCAAAACCCTGGCTATCTTTAAACCGAGCTGGTGGTGTCACACTGCCAGTCTCACATGTTTTGTGGAGCTCCAGGAACTCTAGAGAAGAGTGCTGACTCGTAAATACCTCTGCTTTTAAACTGCCCGCTCCCATAATGCCGAGGGAGGAGAGGAAGAAGGAAAATGGCGCGTGTAATAAATTGGTGCTTTATGACAGCGAGTTGGCATAGTCAAGTGGAAAACATTTGCATGGTTTTACATTGCAGGTAGCAAATCACCCCTCAATAAAAATCAAACTCAAAATGACTTTTCTCATCTTCTTCATACCGACAATTCCTCTCTGGTGTAAGTATCTCTGTCGTCCATGTATATCTGGTATATCTTGTTTTTTCACTGGGAGGAAGCAGAGGATTAATGAAAATGCTCTGAGTGATCTGAAAACCGCTCATGTTCATTTTCTTGGCACAGGTGGCACAATTTAACATAAAAAAGAGCCTATCATAGCGTAACAATCATATCTAGGTACAGTAGATGCACATTAATTATTTCATTTAAGGGATAGAGAGACTTTATTTTGTGTGTTGTGTATTCCACATTTTTTAAAAACCCCAAATGACCCCGTTTACATCCACACCCTCTTAGACATCATCCAGACTTCCTTGAAACCCTGCACACCGGCCATTGTGTCATGCAAAAGCTCTTCGGTGCCGAGAGTCGTGTCCCAAAAAGGCCATTTACAGCTGCTCTGACATGTAGCGTATTGAACAGGCCAAGCAGACAGGTCGTAAAGGGACTGATAAAAAGACCCCTGGTGGCTGTTGATGTAAGCTATAGAGTGAAAATTGGACAGAGACAGGTGCTCTGACTTACTGAGAGACTAATGGAAAAGCGGTTAGGGCCATTACTGCCTGTGAGATGGAAAGTTTTAGCTTTTAATCCCAAAAAACAAACAATATTTATTTTAGTGAAGTTTAGTAGAGAGAGGTGGTTAAAGGAACTGATTGCAGCGTTTGATATGAAAATCCACGTCATTCTTTGTGTGCTGATGATTCAACTTTTTGGCTTGTGACCCTTTAAAACAAAGCAATGATTACTTGTGATTGTGACCAGTTCAACAAATGACTGACTGTTTTCTTCACTGTATTTTTGGAGAGAGCTAAATTAATCCAGAAATTCACAAGAAATTGTCGACGATTAGAAGAAATGTGTTTGGTCTCACTTACTGGCTCTAAAATTTAGGCTTCGAATTTAATTAAAAATGTGATTTCCCTATCTTTAAAAAATAGAGTTTGCAATTACTGGATTCATGTTAATTGCAACCTGTAACTGCGCATGTCAAAGGACAAAAATTGTGTAAAATAATGATTAGATAATGACTCATATAAAGGCTAGATAAAATAATCTCACTTTGAGCACCATTCAGTAGCTGATTTACAGTTTTTGAATGGATCACATTATCTTCCTCTGCAGGTAAGATCCCATCTGCCAAGGAAGATCACATGGTACAATCAAAAGCTCCAGCTAAAATACTGAATGAACCATATAGGTTTATCAACCGCGGTTTTCCAAATGAACTTTCAGTCTCAACCGATGTAATTCCTTTTTGGATCCAATATGAAGTACCAAAATATATTTTATTATAGCACATAACTTTAAGAAATTACATTAATTTATGGTAATAATCTGGAATTTTTGATTTAGGAATATCAAAAACTACACTGTTTGTTTTGAATATTGTGTAAATGTATGCACACTGGTATTTCATATTTGGTATTAGCAAATATTTGAGCTATTTAGCTGTGTGTTTTTCATCTAATGAGCTTTTTTTGTTGTTGTTTGACAAAAATTAAAAATGAATAAAATCACCAAAGTAAACAAACAAAATGCCTGAATATGGAAATGTATGAAGAGATCGGGAGTAATGGGACACTCCTGAGCATGCTCACACATGTGCACGTGTATATATACATGTCAAAATCACAAACACATGCACGCACGCACCCACACACACACACACACACACACACACACACACACACTCACACAAACAGCCATCTGCGAGTGATGAGAGATGGCCAGTTGGAAACTTTGAGGCCTGCACTTTCTGTCGTACCGCACTCAGAGCTGTCAGTAAGGTTAATTTTGTGATGTTTGTGCTTAGAGAGCACCCGTGTTAAGTTACTACACGCCTCATATCAGCCAACGACTTTATAATAATGTGTGCTGAGGCTGTAGTTCAGGCCCAGTCCCACTCTCGTTGTGTATATTCAGACACTTTTAAACTATATAAGCACCTGTCATGCTAGAACCACACTAAATGTTTGCACTGAAAGCTACAAATACAATTTCCTGCGCTCGGGTTTGTTCATGTCCATCAGGTAGGACTTCTAGGTCTATCTACTATCTTTTTTTGGACACCCTATGAAATTTCACCACACATACATGTAGTTTCATTACATACATAAGCACATACTTACATTACTTCACATAGCTTTTAAAATGCTTGACAGGGATGCCAGTGAAATGTATCAGCACAAGCATTTAGCATGCCTAAGCTGTAAACCATCAGTACACTGTCCTGTGCCAAGATGTGCGCAGAGAACCAAAACATTGATGAGTTGATATGATAAATATATATATGAAATTCACACACAGTTTGGCTTTTGTGAACAGATACAATACAAATTCCATTATCAGCTATTATCAATCAGCTACCTATGATTAAATCAATACTGCTAAGTCTTCTATATTCTGGATTGCCATTTCATCTGCGTGCAAGATCAGAGGGGAAAATGAAATTAATTGAGGCAGTGAAATACTGTTATTGGTGAACTGTGTTGATTCACTGAGTGTGAAATAAAAAAAAATTGCTCTACTGAGGTTAAGATCAGCAATAATTCATGCACAATGTAATCTGCAACACTTTCCTAAATCCCTGTTATTCAGATTATGCAGGGTTTGTTTATTTGGATATAATTTCTGCTTTTTTTTTCACCCTGCTCCCTGCGGCCACTTTGTCTTCTGCTAAAGAAACTTCTCTTAAATACGGTGACCCCTGAGGAAAGCAAAGCACACACAAGAGTGAGATCACAAACTAAGAAATGCTGGAAATACCAATACACATACAATAAGGGAAAACACGTGCAACAAGAAAAATGCAACCAAGCTAATCTCTATACTGGAAGTGATCCTGGTCTACTCAACATTTTGTGTGGGAAAGCAAAATGTAACATAACATCCATTATTTGAAACCAAATGACAATTTCATATAGCTACAGAACTTTGCAAATCCTTATGCGTGATTGTTTTGTCATAGTTTGCTTTATATACTCCTATATAGTATAACTTGTTGACGTAATTGAGATGCATGTTACATACTTCTGCATAGGTGTGCGCTCAGTTTTATAAGGCTGCAGTCAGAACAGCTGGAGACGATGCTGAGCTACTTCCAATATTCCACTGTAGGCTATAAAAGTCATGTTTTCAAGAAGTATCTCACATCTCTTCTACTCAACTAACAGCTCCGAAACATTTCTCCTTACTCGTCTACTGTGGCAATGACTGCACATTTCATCTACCTGTCGGAAAAAGGATGTGATTAAAGGTAAGACTGTAAGACAGGTTGAAGTGAAAAGTTAGAAAGGAGAGCTTCTTGTTGGATCTGCTGGGAAAATCCAGTGCAGAACAAGCAAACAAACCAGAACCAGCATTGTTTTCCATTCTCCAATTCCCAAGCTGTGTGTAAGAGCAATTGTAAAGCACTCAGCATAGACTTTTATGTCACAAACACACACGCACCTGGGTAAATAAAGGTAAAAAACAGAGATTTGGCCAGGAGATTTATGGCAGTGCGTCAAGGAGAGCGGTCACTGACAGCTGGAGAACTTTTTCTGAGTCTTTGATGCAATTCAGGTCACACATACAGCCACCAATCCCCCCCCCCCCGACACACACACACACACACACACAAACACACACACACACACACACACACACACACACACACACACACACACACACACACACACACACACACACACACACACACACACACACACACACACACACACACACAGCAGAGAAACATGTTCACACATATCCACAGGTAAATCCTTATTTGGTTACATTGATCTGATATTTTCATGTCCTGAGAATATAATTAATTTAAAAGCAATTAATTTTAACTTTGCATGCCATCCAAAGCTGAATAATGCCCATGATTCTATTAAGGCTTTGACGTCTGCTGAGAGAAAGAGGAGGCTGCCTGTGACTCAACTGCTTGCAACCCCCCTTCCACCCAACCCTCCCCTCCTGCTTTGTCTAAGTCTGCATCAGAAAGCAATACAGCAGAGGGGTCAGGTACCTAATTTTGGTGCAACCCCACCCCAATCCCAGGTGAAAAGCTTTCTAGAATTTCTTTAAGTAGCAGCACATGCTGTGACTAGTCAAATTTAATCCAGAGTTTCTTAAAATGAGCATGAGTGCAAACATACAACACAAAATAAATTCACAACTTTGCAGTTTTGGTGCCATTTTTGTTTCCATTTTCCCACCGAGCTCTGGCAGAAATACCTAAATTCCTGTCTAAATTTTGCCTCCAACCCCCCCACCCCTCCCTTCACTCCTTCTCTCCCCAGGGACAGTCACAGACTCCCAAGGGCTCAGTCTTCTGTCAAGGGCCATATGGTACCGTCAGAGCTCTGTGTGTGCTTGCGTCTGAGCGCGTGTGCTGTAGAGGGAGGGCAGCCGTGGCTCAAGGTGTCAGAAGGGAGGGTGGTTTAAATTTAACTGCAACAGAGCTGATATCTGCATGGCAGGTCCTGACTCCCCCTCTGCTCTCTCATTCTCTCACACATACACACACACACACACACACACACATACACACACACAGTCTGTCTTCAGAGTCCCCAGCCCCAGACATCATCACACACACACACACACACACACACACACACACACACACACACACACATACACACATACACACAGCAGCTCCCTCAGTCTGTCAGGAGACGTGCCTCTTCCTCCTCTTCTCTCCCACCTATCAGACCACCTGGATTGTACAAGAGGCCAGCTGAGGACGCGACCGAGGAGAGAAAAAGGACGCTCACCGTCGCAAAGGAGAGCAGAGCAAACATTCACAGTGAGGATAACGCTTCATCTCAGCCGACAGGCTGAAGGCACAGCCAGTGGCACTGCAGAGGTACAACAGCACAGTGGGCTAAAGCATTGCTACAAGAGGTAAGACCGGAGCTTGGCTTAGAGTGGCTGAATGTGTGTATGTGTGTTTGTGTGTGTAGATGCTCAAACCCTGACAAACTCAATATTCATCTCTTTTATTCTGGAGGCAAACATGCAAAATGCAAAACCTTGCGTGTATGTGTGTTTGTTATGGGGTCTCACCAAACGTACAAATCAGATAACACTGAAATCCTTGGTAAATACATATTGATATCTGTGATATATTTGGATTTTTAAAAAAATCATTATAGAGTAACACTAATATTGCACATGCTCTTCATTAATAGTGCAATTCATTAAAAAAAAGTGTTCTGGATTTTATCATATTTCTATATATATCTGCACAGATACAGATCATATTGCAATGTATTGTGCATTGAAATGTCTAATTTGAGTGGATTTGTATAGCAGTTAAATAGTGTGGCATAATCAGGGATGTGACAGCTTTGCTGCAAGGTTGCTGCTAATTAGCCAGATAGAGAGATTATAGGCCAGAAGAGAGAGACTGGAGTGTCACAGGGACTGTCTGATAATCTTGATTTAATCTAATTGGATTTAATTTGCTCTAATTGGATTGAATTTTTTTGGCCAGCAGGCAAAAGACAAACCTTTTTGATTTTGCATGCATCTCTCTAGAATGATTGAATTTATTTTTTCTGAAAATGATGCAGCTGAAGTCAAAGTCAGTAAGGCAGAATAAATCACTGGCGCTTTTCAATTGAATTTGCTGATGCTGGCAGAACACGATATTGCCCTGGCAGTGCTAACGCACCCCGTGGTCAATTTACCCGCCACATCAAAGCTGTAGTGATAATTCATCAACTTTTGTGCAGTGATACTGTCTTGAGTGGACGCTGGTGTTACACGATGGATCGTATTGGTAGCAGCCGGGGGAATTTCCAAAGGGCAGCGTGTCCATGAGAACCCGCAGCAGTGTCATACTGTATCTCAGTGCAGGGAGGGCCGGCGAGGGAGGGAGAGGGAGAGGGGGTCAAGTTACCAGGCCTGCACTCGTGTCTCAGTTTGGAAACATACTAAGGGGAGTGGGAGAGGGAGTGACAGTCAAATGTCAACCCAATAAAGCTTTTTCACTTGAGCTGAATTGAATTGTGAAACCCAGACACAGACGTTTTCCCAATTTGGCTTAAAAAAAACAACCCAAAGCCATAATCAGGTCAGGATGTCCTGTACTGGCACCCATAGTTTGATGATGTGTTAGTATGTGATGGTCAGCAAAGTAAAAGAGAGACGTTACCAAAAAAAGGATTAGCATCGCTCTCAGAGATCAACACTGTGTGTTTTGGTTTGCGGTTACTCACAAGTTATGAATATAGAAAGCTTACGGTTGCATTTATTGCATAAAGGATGATGATGATCTTGTCATGGAAGGAAGCAATCAAATTAAATCTGGTCAATGACAGCCTCAGGACAAAGCTACAATACAGCATAATGTCAATATACAAAGCATTTTCCATCAAAATTACATTACATTTCTCCCCGTTTTATAAATCTTTGTAAATTGGATTTTGGACTGTTCATTGGCCAAAATATACATCTTATCTTATGGACTGAAATAATAGTAAAAATAATCGACAGGTGTTGATTTTCTCATAGAGTCCTACAATCCTCCCTCCTGTGAGTAAATATTTGGGCTGACAGAGGGACACCCCCTCTAAAGGCTTTAGATTTGACACCTGGCATTAAAATGCGTCTTGGGCGATCTGATCACAAGTGGACAGCTCTAAGTACAGGTGTGAATGAGGATGTATTGATATCTGATCGCTCAGACCACATTTGGGGAGTGGTCTGAGTGGCCAAAACAAACAGACAAAATAGATTCTCATTAATGGACAACACACAAAACATGCTGTCTGATTTCTATTTGGGACGAATAATTTTGATTTAGCCATTGCGCCAAGGTCTTTCCAATCTTCTTCTACTTCTTTTAATTTCTGGCAGCACGGGAAGTGCATTGCTGCCCCCTTAAGGTTAAAAACAAGAACACATTTGCTCAAGGACGAAAGAATGTACAAATTTATTTGCAGGGAAGCGAGATGCAATCACAAGTGACACATTGTGATGCCAGGTGTGAACTGACGTACAGGGCATAGATGTGACAGATTCATCTATTTAAGTTTGTACGATAGTGGGGCAGAGAGCCTTTAGCCTTCTGGTGCGGGTAATCTGTCGTAAACAAGATGGCAGCAACCTAACAGACGGATCGACAAGTTTAAGAGGTTTGGTGTTTTTGGTGTGTAGGGTCATGTGAGTTGATGTGGAGTTGTGTTGTGAGTGAATTCATCTAAATGCGGACTGACAAGCTTTATATTTTCACAATTTTTGCACTAGAGTAATCTATTTGCAGATTTCTATAAAGAGTGGTCTCTTGTTTGAATATATGGAGAAACGCTTGACGATTGAGCCTTTGTAGCCTCTCAGATTAATAAATGAATATGATTTATAGTAAATGAATAACCACTGTCTTCTCATGTTACTACTGTGATCTCAGTCTGATCCCTGCAGCATTTATACATAGAGGAATCAAACACTTACTGTTTTTGTCGTGATTCTTAACCAACGTTTTTTGTACGGTTTTCAAATGAAATCTTGTAAAAAGTGTTGCATATGATCAAGTCAGATAAATGTTTTGACACAGTAAAGATGTGTTTTTTTTCTAGAGATCTTGTTGGAGGTGCTATGCAGTAATTTATTAGCTTCCTAAAAAAAAGCTGATGATCAAAAAACAGAAGGGAGGGTAAAAGGTTAGTTTAATATGATATATCGTTGCTGGTCCATAGAGCAGTGGTTCCCAACTTGTCAGGGCAGGTCATGCAATAAATCTGATGGGTTGTGGGATGATATATGGTAATAATAAAGAGAAACATTAGGTACGAACTTTGGTACTGCTATTTCCTCATAGTTTTACCTCTTTAAGCCTCTAAATATCATGAAACAATTGACAGACATTACGCAATCTGACGAGGCATTACAGACTTATAAGCCTAAATCCACTGCATTACACCACATGTTGATGTCTTCATAATATTTTGACTTTCCTGCAGCAGAGCACCTTGCTGCAAATTGCTTCCCTCTCAGGATGATTGACAGTTTGAGGGTAGTGGGGCAGAGATCATTAAACAAGACACGCATTAAGGCAAACCTCCTGGCACCTTGAGCTTCACCAGCTGTACGGCGGATTAGAAGGCCTGGCTCGGAGGCTTTATTGAAGGTGTTTCATTCATCAGCGAGGAGAGGGAGGGCTTGGTAGTTGTGCTTGGATGAGAGTGTGTGTGTGTGTGTGTGTGAACTAATCAAAGTAAATGTCTTCTTGATTAGTCCTTAAAATACTTGTAGTCTGCCTTAAAATCTAGGAGGATGAAAAGGCCTTAAACTTTGTTTTAAGATTGTGAGTGTGAATAAGTCCCTGGAAAAAATGGTCTCTTTCTTGTAAAGACCAAACGCAAAAGGGCTAAAAGTTGAGGGAAAAGCTGGGAATGATTCCTGATGCTTCAACTTGGCAGCGAATGGTAAAGAGTGTGGATTAAAAGGGCTTTCCCACAGTATCAACTCTCATATTCCCATCATATCTCCGCAGAGCATCCAGAAACATGATAGATAACAGTCACGAGATACAGTATGAGAGGACGGTTGATGAGAAGTTCATGGGTTGTAACTGTCGGTCTGTCTTGTTGACATGCGATGGATATCGGAGGCTCCTCATAAAAGGCCTTGCTGTTGTGTTGTGAGCAGGACACTACAGTGAAGCCCTGCGTTGGTGGGAAGCAAAGAGTCACATTACATTGTTGGCTGAGGGTGTAAGGATTATAAGTTTCTGGACTTTGTAATACATTTGGAGAATAGGAGTGGAGTCAGGAACTTTGCTACTACCAGATCAAGGCAAAACTTCCAAATGATCTCCTAAAAGTAGTTGAAAATATACAGTACGAGTACAGAAGAACAACTACAGTTCCATCAATGTGGTGTAAAAAAATTAAGAGATTGTGAACAGAGCCAGGCTGGCTGTTTCCCCCTATTTCCAGTCTTTATGCTAAGCCAAGCTAACCATCACCTAGCTGTGGTGTCATAATTACAATACGGACATGAAAGTGGTATCGATCTTCTCATCTTACTCTTGGCAAGAAAGCAAGAAAATGCATTTCCAAAACTATTCCTTCAAAAAATATCAAGCACAGCATATAAAATCGCAGCTTTGGAAGATTGTAGGAGCGGGGTCGACCAGTACAAGAAGGTCTTAACTGTGTGGATTGGGGGGACACATGGCGTACACAGACTTGTTTCAGTCCAGCGGATCCTGTTTCGCTCACAGAATACCAGCCATTCGCAGCTCTGGGAAAAGAGCACTATATATACCGAGAGAGAAACGCCAGTGTTGTCCAACATTGGTCTCTCTCTCCCTCTTGCAGCTTGACCTGCAGTCAAAATAAGTCAACTGAGATCAGACTGTACAGCAGTACAATCTTTCATCCAGCTGATTGAAAGATCAGCTGGATGGTGCTTTCGCAGAACCCTGTTCCAATTAGAGCAAGTGAAGACATACAAGTGTAAGAGGCTCAGGGACACATGACTATAAAAAGGAAAAACTCTGTATTAGGAAGACGGGTTAGTAGCATTGTGTTGTCATGGACAGCAGATCTGGTAAAAAGTTTCCTGAGTATTTGTAAGAAGTGGTTAAATCTTTACACCAGATGTCAAACTGACCATCAAACCGTGAATGTGTATAATTTGATAAAACACACTATGGCCCTCCGCTCGATTATCTTTATGTTGCATTTCATTGCTGACACATCACTTTCCCCCAGGTGCACCACCAAAGAAACAGCTTGACTCCAGCCGCATAAATAATTCACATACATATCTTTCGTTTGGTGGTGGACCGAATGGTTATAGCGTGATTTGCTGCAGCAGACGCTATTACTGCTTGTCTCCATGGAAGTGTAAAAGTGAGTAACGCTTGTGCTGCGTCAGTACACCATGAAGCATTGGTGATGGAAGGCTGGCTGTACTGCTTTAAAAACTCTCAGCAGGGGATCATAGCTGGAGGCTCTAGTTGTATGTAATAAAATGCAACATGGGGGAATCCAAAATGAGAGTAGCTGCAAAACCACATATCTATATGTTTTTCTTTGAGTTCACTTTGAAGTTTACATTCTTTTTACTCTACATATTCTGTAAAATCCAATAACTTGCTCAGTCAGACAGCTGAAATCGATTTTTTTGTCATATTTTTTGTACATTTAGAGGATCTGCTCTTCTTCTCAGATCAAATCCGCACTCACTAGTGTCTGTGTTTACTACTCTCACTCCCCACGCAACACGTCGCACACTGCAACAAGCCAAAAAACAAGAAAGGAAGAGAACCAGCGAGAGAATCTCAAAAGCAGAACAATTAAAATGTTTTTTTGCCCCTCTCATGAGTCTACTCTGCATGCAACAACAGAGGAGGTGGTAGAATAAGCAACAGTGAAACTCCCTTCTTTTCCTCTGAACCTAAAGCTCTTGAAGAGATGATGTGCCTCTGACACCACTGACAACTAATGTGACAACAACTGTAAATGATGACGCTTTAGACACATGCAGTCAGCCGTGAAGCCTCTAACAATCAATATGTCTATATTAACAGTGGTTAAAATGAATAGTTTTACATAAAATGGCTCATATAAAGATGAGACCACAGACTATACATAAAGATGGACGCAGCATCACCCATTGTTTTGCATTTGAGCCTGTTTGAAGGCAAAATTTGCAGTTTACAGTCAGTTTGGAGCTAATACTAAGTCTTCAAATCTTATTAAGTGAGTAATAATTTCCGAAATCTCCACCAAGACACTTATTAGAGGGCCTGAAATTAGCAACTGAGACTACAATGACTTGAAAAACAAAATTGACTTGGCAGCTGCACTTTAACATACATCCGCATTGGATTCAGACTCCAACCATGTCAGTGGCAGATGAGCGATGTACTTATCTGACTGTGACATTACAGTCTCTAAAAGTTTAGACTTCAGTGTGAACTGTCTTGAAAAGTTCATGACATAAAGATATTTTCATTTGACACCAGCAAAACAAATCTGTCAGATTGAGGCAGCCTTACATTTTCATCACACTATCAAAGGAGGTTTCTTCCACTTTTTTTCTCGATTGCAAACAAAAAAAACCAGGACAAGATACAGACAGTTGGAAAGCCTCATTTTGCAGTAAAAGTAGACATAACACCTGTTGCTTGATGAAGGAGATTAGAAAACATAAATCTTATTGACTCTGATACACAGTGAAACTTCTATTAATGTCTTTGTGCGTTAAATATAAAGAAGCTCGTAACCGGAAAGCATTTGTCACCAGAATAGATTTTTAACCCCGGCTGTCTTTTCATTTCCTGCTGGTATTATTGTAAGTCATCCATGTTGCACAGACTTGCCAGTGCGTCACCGCCTTTAATTTATTTAGTGCCTATGTTCTATGTTAAATATACAACGAGGACCCGATGAACTCAGATTCCTCTGTGAGCTGTTTGACGGAGGGCAATGCTTTCCATGATGCAGCAGAAACCGTCAGGGTCATATCACCTGGTTTGCATGTCACACTGTGCAGTTTTCCTCTAATTTTAAACTGAGAACAGGTGGAAATGGTAAAGTATCTGTAGAACTACACATTACTTAGATTTTGAGATGTAATTGGCATTTATTGTAAATCGCATATGTGAGTTACTGATTTATTCTGTTGGCAAAATCCTGGGTGGAAAGAGAAATCACCAAACATCCCTGAAGACTATCCTGTTTTGGGTGTGCTGGTGAGGCGTTAGAGGTTATGTTGTACTTTTGTAGATGTGAAAATCTTCTTTAAACATCTACAAACAAGTCAAATACTTAAGTTTTAAATGGCGAACCATATTTCTCTGGTGGCCTAGGCTTCATTATAAAGTTTGCATGTATACTTGACACACTAGATTATGTTAGTGACTACTGATCTAACACTACATGTCAGATACATTTGCACCCAAGCAAATAGCATCTTATTCTATAGCTTGCTAGGTAGCTACATTATGTAAATGAAATCTTTACAGTGCTTGGTGTCATTTGCCAACCTCAACATGAACCAGCTCACAGCTCGCTGCTATTTCTGCATTGTATTCCCACCAGGGTCTCGGATTTGGTTGTGAAATTCTTGGCATATGTAACATGATTGGATAAAGCGACACAGGTGGCAGCCCGACGCTAAAAATTCACCGGGGGAAAGAAATAAAACGGCAACGAGGAGCCCCTGCTGCGAAGGCTCCTGCTTTGAGTTTAAGCCTCCATTGTTGCCCCCTCTCTGTTTGCAGTTGCTATAGAAATGGATCCAGCTGAGATGAGAGGGGCTTAGTGTGGCTCTGTGACTTTTGCATTCACTAAATGACAGGGTCAATTATGGGGCTATTTTCTGACGACCCACTAACATCCCCCCCCCCGCTCCCTCTTATTTAAGAGAACTGAGGCATGCAGAGCGAACATGAACAGAGGAGGAAAGGGCAGTGGTGAGAAATGTCAGTGCTTTGCCCCGTGGCAGTTAATTTATTCACTTTAGCACGGATGACTCTGGACAGATTTGGGAAATGTCTTAAATGGGCGTGATTTGGACAGAGAGGGATCGTGTGTGGCAGGAGTGCTGCAGTTTCAGTATGGGATGAGGCCCAGGGCTCGGCAGCACATAGTCGGTGGGGTAATGGAGGGTATATTACACCTATCTGCCAAGATGACTCATAGGCAGCACAGGGGGCCAAAGCCACAGTAGTGCTTTGGATAAACTGTGGCTTTAGGTGGCTCATCCTGAAAGTGTATCGCTTTATTTCAAAACAACATCACATCCTCCCTTAGGCTGTTTTTTATATGTGAATCAGGGTTTTGCACAGACCTGCACATTGTGTTACATGATCCAGATACAAAGAAAAAACTGTGCTGCCGTCTCGTGTGCAAATAATAAGGCCAAAAAAATCGAAATAAATCAACATGCAATAATCATGAAGGACTTGAAAGGAGGGGTTTGATGAGTTGTAGCGGAATTTGCTACAACCCAACAAAAATGTAGTACTGCTTGTAAAATTGAACCATACAGATTTTTTTAAAATAAGAAAGCATGACTCAGCTAACTAAGCAGCACAACAGCCACTGAATATTAAGAAACCAACCTACAGAGCCAGAAAACTGCGACTGTTTTCTTCTCTTTTCCCATTTTGAGGTTACCTTGGGATGAATTATGTCTTGTGTGTTTGGTACAATATGTTACGCCAAGCCAGCTCTTCATTTCTAGTGTTGTAGTGGCACAAATTCTGACCTTCAGAAGATAAACCGAAATAAAGATGGACACTTCTTTAATATTTATAGCTAATTAGACTCTCACTCAGACTGACATTGGGTGGAGCTGTGCTGGGAATTACATCACTAATCTCCACAGACAAATAAGAATGATAAAGGTGAAGCTGTAAGTTGTCCGGAGTTAAATCACCTGGGTGTCATGGGTGTGTAAGGGCTTTAAATGGACGAGTAACATCTAGGAATTTATTATCTTTCTGGGCTTTAGTCTGAAACCATATTTGGGCAGGATTAATTTTACAGGGGGAGTTAGGTAATAAAATACTTCTCCTCTGGTGTAATAAAAGTCGAAAGCATTTTCGCTACTGGCACATTACAGGAGCTGATTCTGCAGAGTAAATATGCTGCCAGAAAACTATGTGACCCTCATCAGCTATAGGGTTAATATTACTGTTAATTAGTGTTATTTAATGTTAATCACCAACACTTTTACAATAAGACAGAGAATTGAGGTCAGCCCATACAAAATGTCTTGACCAGTGAGTTTGCCAAAAACAAAACAAAACTGTAGGTAGATGTTGCTGTAATTGTAACTAAAGGTCAGGTGGGTGTGATTAAAATAGCTGACCATTGCAGGTAATCACCCAAAAAAACCCTCAAGATATTCATAGGCTACTACATAATAAGATCTTGATCCCTAATAATAGCATGCCAACAAAATGCTTCAGAATGCACAAACTTCAGTAATGGCTCATCATGAAAAAAATCACATCTGTTTATTTGTAAAGCAGACACAGTCCACCTAACTGATTTGCTGATTTGCAGTATCCTTCAGACTGCAGCACTCAATAGTACGCTGTCATAAAGTCAATGATCTTATCACAGCTTAGACATCTGATTTGTAAATAGCCCAAACTGTGAGTCATCGGACAGTTTTTTGAATAGGTTGCTGGGCAACTAGGCTGCAGCCAGGCCTAAAGGGACAGGATGATGCGAGGAAGTGAAGCAAGACCTACATGTAATAATCTTTTCTTAAATATTTCTTTATTTAATTAAATACGGAGCTTGCATCAATTAAGGGAACCTAAATGTTTAAAGGTGGCATATCATGCTTTTTTGTAATTGTCTGTTACTTTTATACTGTTATGATGTCAGATGTCTTTGTTAAACATGGTTAAAGCTCCTTAACTTGAGGTGAATGTATGTAAAATGCTCCCTGCAAGTCAAACCACAAATCCAGGAGTACTGAACAGAAAGCAGATGTGTACAGTGACAAGGAGATACATGTCAAAATACTGCTCTGATATACACATGCACACGTACTCACACAACTCTCCGTTAAACTCCTGAACTATGTGATGCCACAGTCAGTAACATGGCTGTCCCTTCATGTGGGTTTATTACTTTAAAGTGTCAACTAGCTGCTAACCCTTCCTGTTATCACTGGATCACACAGTTAAAAGCTGCACAAGACAGTGACAGCAACAACGCACATCTGTCTGACTTCTGAAACTTTGAAGGACTTCATTACCCATCACACTTCCTGAATGCGTAAGCGCCTGGAGGGTGGAGGTGGCAAAGAGGCCGAGCTGACTCAGGCTTTCTCTCCGATGTGCTCACTCACGGCTATTAAAGTGGCAGCTTAGAATTTTTCGACTTGAGTTTCAATTCATTACTTCCTGTGTGTTGATAGGATTTGCCACAGACCGTACCCAACTTCAACATGCCATTTTAAATACAGGGCAAATCTGCAGTGTTTCAATGACAGGCATACTTTAGGATTTAGGCTGATAGGTGTAATGTATCTTTAACACTTAACATGATATGCAATGCAGCAGACGACAGTGCAGGCCCCCAGCAGGATGTGGTCCAAAACCACGAGGCAATGTCTCACCTTCTCTCCACTTCTACTGTGCATGGGGATAGGATGACCTCTAATTTTAGTGCTGCATTGGTCGGCCATTGGAAAGTTTGGATTACAGGCAAAAAAAAGGGGGGGGGGGGGGAAGGTACAGTAGCAGTCATTAGTTGGTGAGATTTTGAGGAATATCATAATATTCCTGCTGAATTTGTGACTTGACATCTTATGTCTCAGGGATAATTTTCTCACCTTAGACTCTGATGTGTCTGTGCAGGCATGTTATTGATGTTTCAATTGCATATTGTTACTTTCACTTATACCATTTGGGAATTTGTGTACTACAGTATTTCTGTAGGGCATGCATTATCAAATGCATTAAAAGCATGATTATTTGTAGATGTGAACTGCTCTTTAATTATATTTTTTGTACACCCTTTTACATCAGTGTACCAAAAAATCAGAGCAAAGGATTTAAAGCTGCTATAATCAATATTCTTTTATTAGCATTGCATCAAATGACTATAGTGAACTGGCTGTTTCCCTTTTTAGTGTCTTTCAGCTCATTGTTATTTTTGGCCTGAAACTTTACTCTATCACAGCCGTCTCGCTCAATGTTATTTCCAAACACAGTAGGTAGCAGTAAATCCACTGCCTAAAGAAACACAGACAGACAAAGTGAGCGATTAGCAGGTGAATACAGCAGAGCAGTTAGCAGCTTAAGAGCCACATATTTCCCTCAGGATATGAAAACAGAGCTAAATGAAGAATGATTATTAGATTATAATGTTACACAGTATCTGCTGGGTGTAAATTAGCAGGTTTTATCATATCAAGGTGAAAAATATGTAATTTACAGGTTGTTCCACTGCCCTTCAAGTGGCCAAATAATCAGGTGTTGCATGTGTAAAGTTTTTTCTAAACAGATTGTATTCTTGAGTTCATGAATTACACACTTTAATCATTACATCCAATTCATTCATTCTAGGAAAGCAACACTCCAAACACAGTTTATCTCTCAGTCACAGGCAGTACAGTATGTGCGTGTGTGTGTGTGTACTCTGTGGGCAAAGTGACAGCATGTAGACCAGCTGATGGATGCTGTGACCCTGTAATCCTCTGCTGTCAATCCTGTCCCTGCACAGATGGATGGACAGGCGGGGAATGCACCGGTCAATGAATGAGTGCACGCTGACTTTTCTTTTTTGTGTTACTGTTGTTGTTGTCCCTCTATGTCTTTATTTTTTTTCCCTTTCCACTCTGTCTCCCACTCATTTTTCTCTACGTGTTTTTCTGAACTGCTGAGTTAACTTTTGCAGCATAAAATTGATCAGTCGTTCAGTTTGGAGATCACAGCTTATGTCACTGTGTTTTTTTGTTTTGTTTTTCACATTTATTTACTAAAAAGCTGAACAGACATTCAAAACACAGACATATGACATGACTTCACCGTCATATAGCATAAATGCAATTACTGCAGACAACATGACAACCTGCTGACCAGCTGACGGATGCTTTGACTCTCTCAGGACTTGGATGAGACATGAGAGACGTACAAACATTTTAATCCCAACCAAACAAAGCGCCAAGTGATTTCACTACATAGCTATAGAGGTGGTTCTCTGGGGAAAGTTGCACAATTGCATTACAACCTATTGCTTTCTCTCATTTGTGAGACTAAAAAATATATTTTAAAAACATAATAGAACAATCGAGTGGCTAATCTGCTCAGGTTTCATCTTGTTTACTCACAGTTTGGAGGTATTTGACTGTGTAAGCTGTTTGTTGGCCACTAATACACTGATCCATTTAACACACAGTAAACAAGAGTATGGCGGATTGAAAGTGCAAAACCTACCAGTGTTTTAGAAAATACACTCCCAAAAATAAAAAAGAAATAAGAGAAAGACAATGAACAAAACAAGAAACTGGTGTTACCCAGCATGGCTTTAATTATGTGACTTGCAAAATATTTAATGGTCTTTCAGCGCCTGCAATTGATGCTGTTTTAACAAAAGAACAAACCATCAAACCTTACCCAAAAAGTTTAACATGCACACCAGCAGCCAAAAGTAACAGCTGCTTGTGGACCTATGGTGTGATTTGTGTTCTGATGTCACTGATTAAGGACTAAAACTGAGCTGCATCATTCAGTCTAAAACTTCCTAAGGGCCACTCCTTAAAATAAAAAAAACTGCTGCCCTCTGCTGGTTGGCAACAGCTCAAGCCCACAAAAAAAAGCCCTTGTTAACTCTGAGTTAACACCTGTGCACACTGAAGCAAGGACATTCCACAAACTGAATGAATGAGAAAAAGACTACAGCATGAAAATAAATACAAAAGTTCAAATGCTTTGAATCTTTTTGTTTAGGCATTAACAAAGGAAATCTAAGCTTTATGCCTCATTCATTTTTGCAGATGGAAAGTATTCAAAACATTACAAAATACCTGCTCTGAAATAAAGAAAAAAGTTAATTGCAATGAAATATTCTATAATAATACTTCTATAATGTTTTTATGCTATAATAAAAATAATCAGAAAATTAGTCTCAAACCTAAACTGTAAACTCACTAAATTGAACCTAAAATTGTAACAAAAATAGAAAATAAAATCCTGATGTGCCATATCTTTGCTCATATGATTATTAGATATGCTCTGTATGAGTTGAAGCAGACTGAATAACTCTTCTTTTCTTGGCTACAACAACCAGCACTGTACTATGCTTTTCCAATTATAAACACTAGATTAATCTGCTCAATATTCTTGCAAAACAGCACCTGGAAGATCCAGGATGTGCTACTTAAAGGTGCAGTGTGTAGAATTTAGTGGCATCTAGAGGAACAGACTTGGCAAAAAATGGAATATAACATTTGTTATTTGTTTACATTTGTATGTTTTAATAAGTGTATAATCACCTGAAAATAATTGTGTTTTTGTTACCTTAGAATGAGCCTTTTGTATCTACATTGGGAGCAGGTCTTCTTCTATGAATCCTGCTATGTTGCACAGCCATGTTTCTACAGCAGCCCAAAATTGACAAATCTGTATATTTGCATGTCTCACAAGTTTCATGACCACTTTAGGTTCTCCTACATATTTGGAAGAGGACAATGAGGTAAGGGGTATTCAGTTGGTTGCAATCTGCACCCTCACCACTAGATGCCACTAAGTCCTACACACTGCACCTTTAAGAAGAGCGTCATTCACAGTATGGCCTATGAAGCCGTACTTAAACTGTTTGCAGTGAAAAACTCCATATAAGGAAGAGGCCATTCCATCTGGGATGTGATGAGTTGTGTTGTTAGTTATATAAATTCAAACATTCATTGGGTTTGTATACTTTTTCTGTTTATGTCTAGCGATGCATGTGTTTATTTGTCTGTACATGTTTGGGATGAAGCAGAGAGGATCACAGTGTCAGGATGTTGGGGCTTGTAGGTGATTTGTCTTCTTCCCTGGTGGCCTGTGTGGTGACAGGCCATTTCAGATATTCACACCTTCCTACCATCGGATCTGTCTGGAGCTGCTCAGTCATGCTGGGCGCACAGGACACTTTAAAGTGATCGGGGAAGGGGAAGCAGGGACAGAGGCTCAGATTTTAAAATCGGGTAGGAGATCTGGATGTTTTTGAAATGTTGCTAATGAGAGACAGTTCTGAAAGATCCATCTATAAAGAAAAATGGGATGAGAGGATCAGATCTGTTCAAATTTAAATGTGAAACATGAATTAAAACACTCTCTATCACGACTGAACACCAAACTAGTGCTCTGCTCTAACAATTCAACTTCACAGGGAACAAACTGAGCAGCTCTGGCAGCGTTAGCACAGAGGTGGTGTGAACAGAATGCAAATTTGTTTTATGTTTTGCTTCATTTTATCTGTTTCTCTCTTCCTGTAAGCAGTGTAGGAGGTACAATTTATTTTCTGCAGTGGTATCTGTACTTTTTTTACTATCTACAACTCACACATTTAGGTAAATAATTGAATATTTCTAGAGAAACATTAGAGTATAGTATAACATAACCTAAAATATGTAGCATACAGATTTCTGAATACATATACTTGATGTTACTCCAGGGAATATTAAAATGGTATACGTAAGAGAAGAATTTTATGGTAGAAACTTCTCTACATCTTTAAACAGATGTTGCAGTGAAAAATGATTTATATTCAAGCTAAAGCATGTACATTCTTTTTCTTATATATATATATATATATATATATATATATATATATATATATATATATATATTTTTTTTTTCCTTATTGAAATGTGCTTTTTATGAGGATGCAGGTGGTTTGCTCCTCAGCCTCATGCAAGCACTAACTCGACTTCCAGAGTTTGCATATTGTGACTTTGAGCTGAAAATGTAGGAATTTATTGAGGATAATGTTACAATCTGCATGAATGGATTTTTGGCCACTTGGGAGAAACAACACTGTCCTCTGGACGGCGCTATAGGTGCATTAGTGCCCACACTGCCAGATTAAGGAACAGTTACTACCTCAGAGCAATACATTTCCTGAAACAATCTGCCAAAACTCCACAGACTCACAGACTATAAGGCTGCTGCCTTACCTGCATTGCAATGTAATATATAATGTTTGCATATCATATATTGCATTGCCGCTAATGATAAGGCCTCACACAAAACTGTTTACTGACCACACTGCTACTTTATTGTCAAAACTCAGCAAGCATACATAGACCTGCGCTTAGTCTCACATCCAGAGACACCTAAGACTGTGACCCATGCACACACATGATATGAACAATGCCCTACTTCTTTTTCCAAACCTATTTATCCTTTTTTACCTTTTTATATTCATATTTTACTCATCCTATGTATCTTGGTGCTGCACACTGAGTCTTACATGTACAAAGACAGTTGATATGAAGTTGATATGGCAAACATGTTACCACACAGCTGCCTATCTACACATGTAATAGAGTAACATTTGCATTCATTTGAATCGTGCTTTACTCGATAAGTCGTTTATTAACTTTTCTGTTCAGCTCCTTTTGGACAAGGAAAATATCAGGTGCCTGATTCACCAAATTTGCAACATGCATGTTACAACTTGCAACATGACACAATTTTCTTTTGCTTTACCTTTGACACATGTGCTGTAACCACTCAAAAGAGACACCATACTTGTGACATGCATGTGAGAGGACTGTACGATGGGAATTTATCTGCAAATGGCGAGTGACAATCACTTGTGAAACCAGACTCTGGCACCAAGCAGTGCTCACAAATCACTGTTGATGCAAAATGCTCCTCTATGTTCACCAGCTAGTCACTAAATGTGTCTGCTGTTCAGTGTGCAGCAGGTAGTGAACAGTTCATTAGAGCTTTTCCCTCTGAACACAGCTAACTGTTGCTGTTGGAAATGAAGTAGATGAGAGCTTTAAGAGAGAACCAAAACAGTAAAGTTGGAGGCTGCAGAGCCAAAACAATTAGCTGAAAGATGCTAAAACTCTCACTGAAGCTAAAGCAGAGAACAACTGCAGTTTGGTAAGAATCATCAGGCCGTTCTTGCAGCTACTTTTACCTACACATAAATATTTTGTTATTTTTAATATAAAATACAAATGGATGCATCTTTAAAGTATCCTACCCAGCCTCGCAATGTCATGCCACTGTCTGAAATACACCAGCCAGCCTGCCTGAACTGGGTGACCCTTCACTTTTGGTTTGTTCAGTGTGACACCTGGTGGGGTGATATTACCTTCCAACAGCTCCTGGCCAACTCAAAAACCATCAGCCCTTAGGCTTCTCCTATCATAATCACCTGCTCCAAAACAGACAAGGTTACAGTCCGATGACACCGAGCACGGAGCTCCTCCCAAGAGATGAAAGTCGATACGGGATATTAAATATATTGGGCGTGTTTAGAACATGTATTGAGGCCGACATTAGGTACGGGGGGCTAAACATAGAAGGTACAGTCGTGTTTTGTGAGGGTAAAGAGCAACAGCAAGAGAATGAGGTTCGCTTCATGTGCGTCATGTTCTGCTGCATTGATGTTTGAATCAAAACAGCCTGACTGGCCCCATTAAAAAGTAATTTGGTCTCAGTTCTGGATGAAAGGTTGCTGAACTTCTGTACTGGAGTCTGTTTTTGTTTTCACCAGCTTGACCTTGTTAAATGTGAAGTATTTGTATGTCAAAAAACAACAATAACAACCCCCCCAACAAAATACCCAATATATAGTGAAGATCGACACAATTAAATATATTACACACGCCTTCGTCCGTGCACACGCTCACACTGTTACACGCAACATTTGAAGCCAGCCATGAGATCATGAGAAAGACATTCTCATGGCAACACTGTTGCTAAAAGCAGACAAACAACCAGACAGCATGTGTGTGTCTGTGTGTGTGCATTTATACATTCAGTGCAGCAAGTAAGACTAAGTGCATGTAAGCTTGGCCAGATTTCATGCTTTAACATCAGACTTGGCCCTCCTCCCAGACGGAAAACGCCTTCACATGTAAACCTGGCGGAGGAAGCCTGAGTCTCCAGCCATGCTCTGTCTTTCCTTCTATTTTCCCAAAGGACAAATCACCTCCATTGTCCTTACATTCAACAAACTTTATGTGATTCTACCTGTATGAGCTAAGAGATTGTTAACAGATTCATTGGTTTGTTTTGGCTCAGAGTGTTTCTCACAGTGTGCAGCGTTTCTTTTGGTTTATAAAAGAGCTGCTTTCTCTCAGGTCAAGTCAATTTTATTTATATAAAACCAAGACAAAAAAACCCAAAACCTTTTACACAAAAAGGGATGAACCACAGGAGGAAGCAACAGAGGAGAGATGCCAAAATATACAAAGTGGATAAAAGTAGCAGCAGCAGAATTACAACATGCAGAAGACAGTTAATCAAGTGCAAAACATTACTTTGTTAATTGTTATTAATTTAGTTGGAGACCTTTAATGACATAAGAGTTTTGAAGATTCACACTTCAATGGCGGCATGGCGCCCCCTGGTGTAAAAGAGACTATCTTCGTCTGCACAATGTGTAGCAATGCCTTTTGTGTAGAAGTGAATGTGAAAGACTCATTAGAAGCTGACTAAATAACAGATTAACCTCATGATATGCAAAGCACAGCATGATAGGACAACTGCTTGCATGGAGTGATAAATTCAGCTTTGAGATTTAGGCTATTATCACTGCATCATTTCCAGCTGGAAGACTGCCCCTACCAAGGTGATAAGCTTATTTTCAATGTAATCGGATTTTGAAATGCACAGCGTTCCTGAATGTGATCTCTGTTTCTGAGTCGTGCCTGCGAGTGAAATGTGCTGACACTGTTTCAGTTTCTGGCCAGTCCAAAGATTTCCCGGGATTGCATCATCTTTGAATAGAAGATGTAGAAAATGTGCAGCAGTGTGTCTTCTTTTTTTTTTTCACCCAGACCGGCTTTTTAACAGCTATAAGCCCTTCAGCAGCGAGTCACTGTCATATCCTAAAGCTTTAAATAACACTGTGCCTCCGTCTGAGCTAAAACATCTCTATTAGTCTGCTTGATCGTCCTCAGCCTGTTTTTTTGGAGGAATTACGGCCTTGTGCGCCCTGAGCTGTGGGCGACTTCAGTGCAGAAGAATTCCCAAACCACTTCTCTTGTTGCTTTGCAGTCCAGCAACATTAATGCTTGCAGGAAACATTCCGGACAGTTTTATGGCACCTCATGCAACCTCGAGGCCAAAATGCTGATCCTGATCGCTACCTGTTGCTGTGGCAACCGCTTCACTGTTTGTAAACATTTCACTCTCCTTTTTTTTGGCTCTGTGATGGAAACTCCTCAGGCACAGGACGTTGCTCTCTGACAGTGGTTCTTTGGGTGCTGTTCGCGCTGCTGATGCATTTAACACTAGTTAATAACACTTTAATTGAAGCAATACAAGTAGAAACACTAGAACTATATTTATATTTTACAATGGAAACACTGTTCTCAGGAGACCCCACACCTTTTTCCAAAGTGTTCGCCTAAAACTGTCCCAGCGCTCTCCTGAGGCACAGATTTATTACCAATTAATTGTATTACTACTCACATACAGTATACTGTCTGTATATCATTATAACATCTAGGCATTGGAAGCAGTGGACTCTTGCAGCGCAGAAAATAGAAAATGTATTACATGAACTATCTCTTATGTCCTTATCAAGCTTATTTCAAGATGTTTTCGCTCTGCTCTGCCAAATAAATTTGAACCTCCCATTGAGTGAAAAGGAGAAGTAGTGATTTTTGGATCTCATGGTTTTCTGACCTCCACTGGCTCTGAATCTGTAAGTTGGTAGTTTAACCGTCGCTGAAACTGAATTTCACTTTGCCTTTATTCCTTTCTTTGCTCTGCTCTCTCGGTTCATGCCCTCGCATACATGCATACACATAATTATGATGGTAAATAAAACGCTGTGACATTATTCAGCAGGAATGTGTAACGAATAAGAGATGAATAATTGATTTCATGAATAACTAATTTAATATACAAGCATGTGTGGTGAAGGAACAGTTTAAAGCAAAGAATTGGACAGATATTTGACAAAAAGTAAGCAGTAAAATGTTAACAAATAAAGAGAGAAATATTTCTCCAAAACACCAAACACATGTGATTACACAGTCCAGCATATGGATGCAGCCTCACATAGATCCCACCTGACTGGTACTCTTTACGGTGTGAAAAATGAGCAACATCTGATCTGATTTTACATGGGTCAGACTTCACTATAGTCTAGTGATAGTTTAACTTCAAGTCAGTTCAAGCTTTGCCATACCTTCCTCTCAATGAAAACCAGCTTCCACTCTGCATGATACATTTTTTCATGGGTCACAAACTGATTTTGTGGGCCATAGCTTCATATTTACTGTACAAACATAAGAGGGGTTTCGATCTTCCCGTCTAACTTCCAGCAAAGTGTATGACATTTTCAAATTTTAAGCATAATATACCAAAAAACATGGAAATCCTGCAATACTATGAGCAGGCTAGGATGGTTACTGTAAAGTCAGCTAGTAAAAGTAGCTAATATGTAATAGCAGAAGTTAAGTGACTATTGACAAATCAACATTCAGACTGATATAGTTCACTCACTGCAAGCTACCACACTGTTTCTGCTGAAAACCCATTATGTCAAAAATGTGAACTTTTCAAGAACTGAGAAAAAAACGATGTTTTTTTTTTTAGCAAAACTGAGATTAGATTCAATCTACAGGGATTATGTAAAGGCTGAGAAATGCCACAGAACCTATTGAAACCACCTGAAAGCATTTAATACTGGTATGTGGATTTAAACACCAAGGTCCCTACTTAAACTTAGTGTAAGTGGTGATTTAGTGTACACTTTGTGTTTAGTAAGCTGCAGACTAGCAGCAGATCATCTGTCTCTCGCCAAAGGTTATACTGTTGCTCCTCCATCTTCCCCTCCCCTGTCTTCCCCTTCTCTGCTCTCTTTTGATCTGCATTTCTCTTCCCCCTCAATCATATGGACAGCACCATGATGTCAGGCGGCAGGAATTTACTCTGTAATTTGTGTGCGCCTGTGCAGTGATGGGTGTGTACATGCATGCATATGTTCTGTGCGTGTCTGTGCGTTTCTGCTTGCATGCCAACCGTCCCACACATGCTACTGTGAGTTTTCCTGTATGTGTGTTTTCATGCATTCTAAATGAAGGTGTATTTTTTGTATTTTTTTTTGTAGCACACCTGCTTCCTCACCTTTCACCCTCTTGACTTTAACGGCCCTCCCTCATCTTCACTTCCAGCTCACATGAAAAGTGAAGTCATCGCTGAAAAGTGTTTAGCTTTCTGAGACAGTAAGTGCTCATTTTAAAACACGCTGAGAGTGTGCTTTAAGGTATACTGACAAAGTTTGGATAACATCTGGGTTAAGTCTTTTATGTGTGTGTGTTTGGAAGGGATGTGGTGCAGATTGAGAGTCCCAGTAGTCACAGAAAAGATCCAAAATCATAAAGCCCTAAATTATAAGCTTAATTGCTTTTTGAAGTATTCAGATGTGTGATAATACTACTTGATGACCATTATACCTGGACTATATAAGGATTTAATAGTAAGTGAATTGCTGGCTGGCTGGATGGCTCGGTGAGTTCATTGCATACAATCTGTTTGAATGAATGAGCCATTTGACCTGGTAGCTAGTTGGAGAAACCTTGGTGGTCCCGGCTAGACAAGTCCAAACTGCCAACTCTTTCCAGTAACAGCTTTACTTTTGGCTCCGGACATTGTCCTCACTGCTTAATGAGGGTGCAAGGTAATGGAAGGGCCTCAGGAAAGAAAGAGGAAAAAAAAAAGACTTATGAATGAATAAGCATACTGTTTTTATGAATATTAGTCCATTTTTGGACATGTTAGTGGCATGACTCTAGGATGGATATATTGGTCTGTTGATCAGTCTGCCACTTTGGTCGAAACTGAAATATCTCATCTATTAAAGGATGGATTTCCATGAAATTTGATACAGATATTCATGCTGTCTTTGCAGCCACCCTGAATTTAAACTAGCAACATCAGCATTTCGGTATTTTCATTTATCTAGTAAAATATCTCAACATCTTCTTGATGGATTGGCAAAAAATAACTGTACAGACATTCATGGTTTCCCAGACGATGAATTCTAATGACTTTGGTGATCTCCTGTCTTTTCCTCTAGCACCATCATGAGGTTTTTGGGGTTTTGAATATCACAACAACTATATAATGGATTGCCATGAAATATGAGGCACATATTCACTCATTTAGCTCTATCATCAGGTCAACAATTTCTAATTCGGCCGATACTTTGGTTTATGACTAAATATCTAAAAATCTAACAGCATTCCCATCAGCCTCAGCTTTATTTTGTGCAACTCGCAAATGTGAGCATGCTAACAGGCTTAACTCAGATGGTGAATCATCATCAGCATCAGCATTTGAGCATTATAATTGTGAGATGATGTCATTTCGCTCAAAGCAATGCTGTATCTAACTGCCTGGCTGTAATCCTTAAAATAAACAAGTTCTGATTTGCCTATGTGCGTGCCTGGGTGTCTATTCTCTATAATCCCTCTAGAAAAGCTACAAATGTCATATATCCACATATACATGTACGCAGAGTTGAAATGAAAAGCCACAAAAACAAAAATAAAAACTGGGTACATAAACCAAAAAATACATTCATTAATTCTTCTTCTTGCATGTAATCACGTTTCATGCTTGAATGATTCTTTTCAATTAGTTGCCATTATTGCCAAAATGAAGTTAAGCAGCCAAGTCCCTTGCATAAGTTCTGAGCACCTGTTAATCATAACATCACCTTCTGGCACTAATCCCCCGCTCACGAAATGAAAAATGACTGGAGTTTATACAAGCTGCTCTGACAAAAACGCCTGACACTGGCTGGCTGGGATTAGTAAGAGGACAAAGCACGGTTAAGTCATCTCTGGGCAGTTTTACACACGTACACACCCGTTCATTCATGCTGTTATTGTCAATGAGTACTTCAACAGATGGAAATCATGATGTATTAGTGTTGTGTTTGAGCCACAGGTACAAACATGATAAGTGTAGGTTGAGTCTCCGGTAATATTGCGACTTCGTGAGTATTGCTGACATGTTTGGATCATGTTTCCAACTAAAAACTTTTTTTTTTCAAGTCAATTCAAATATTTATTCATTTATTAGTCACAAGGGACTCATGCATGACCAAGCAAACCAAGGGATTCACCAACAGTGAAATAAATCAGATTTGATCTACTAAAGATGTCTTATAGAACTGACAGGGTTATCCAAGGTCTCATGCAACAGATGGTGGCCAATTAACTTTTGGCAGTTTCGCCTTTACACCTTCTCTGAGCTGACAAACCTGACAGCACAACACGGTCATGGAGAAAATATGTGTGTACAAGCGTACACGAGCATTTTAAGAGGCAGTGTTTTTGTCTCCACCTGTGACGGAAGGCCCAAAGGAAATTTCCAAACAGCGCCTGTCTCTCGCCAAAGGTTATACTGTTGCTCCTCCATCTTCCCCTCCTCTGTCTTCCCTGTCTACCAACCACCGAGCCAACAACACTGTGCTTTCTAAAGTCTTTTTATACCCTGTGTTTATTTAAATTTGAGCTTTGCTGCTATAAAACTAATAGCTGTTGATGAGATTTTAAAGATTAATACTCAATAATAGGGGAAAATTGGGTTAACTAACATTATAAATCCACTAAAAGCCAAGTTTGCTGAAAATGTACACTGTCAAGTCTAACAGAAGTTTTTAGCTGACATCATTCACATCTTGAAAACAGCAAATCCTTTACAAATGGGATCATAGTATTTGGATGATGAAATAAAGGTGTTTTCAGCTGTGTACAGCAACAACAGATGAACAAATTACTTTTCACAACAGTCCACAAGCACAAATCAGCACAGTTGGACAGTTTATTTGGACTTCTTCTCACCAGTTCAGTGTTTCCAACTGTTACCGCTTTCCTCCAAGTTTCCAATAACAGTTCAGAAAAATCAGGGAACCATCAGTCACCAGAGATATAACGCTGATCTCAAAACTCATTTATTTGACTCCCACCACGACAGTAAGGGACTGATTTGGAGATGTCAGATCCAATACTAAGCTATTTTCCCATCCCCTCAGTGAACCTTTTTATGAACTATGTGATATATTTCTGATCCATCTTGGAGATTTTGCAGATACGTGATACTTGCACATGTAGGAATCCCAGCGGGGTGGCGTTACATGTCTGTGACCCTTGGATTTGTTGCACAATCGCAGCTCAAATCTGGACTCTCCGACTCTTTAATGCATGTGTGGGTCAGTGTGACTGTGTTTCTTCTGTTTGTTGCATCATGAGTTTGCATCAATGTGCTCCAGTTGTGCTAGAGAGACTAATAGCAGGGTTTAATCAGAGCCGTGTATCTAGTGCAGTTATTCATTAGAAATGTTACATAATGTTCTGGTGATGCCAAAGAGTTAGGTTACAAATTGCAAACACACAGAAACACAACAAGCTGTACTCTACCCTTGTACATGAAAGTAATGAATGTTTAGTACTTAAATCTGCACAGACACACTTTGACCAGTTCTGTCTATCGCCTGTAGCCCAGATCTCTGAGTAAGTAGATGTGGAGTCTGTCTTAGACTGCAGGGAATTACCTCAGCTCTGAATCATGTGGCGCCTTGCCTAGAGTGTGCACAATGCAAT
The DNA here is from genome assembly GCF_963691925.1 of Scomber scombrus. NCBI lineage: Eukaryota > Metazoa > Chordata > Actinopteri > Scombriformes > Scombridae > Scomber > Scomber scombrus. The sequence goes on along the minus strand of NC_084993.1, from coordinate 6,818,000 downwards.
CACCCAGCCATCTTTCTTACTCATAAACTGTCAGAGGGCCTCACACAGAGGCCGGACACACACAGCAGGAGTCTTGAACATTGTTACTAAGCTCCAATTAGGCCGCAGGCAAATTCAGCTGGAGTGGTGAGATTCTCAATTTCGTCTCAGTGGCAACCCTGAACGGATGAAAGTATTCTCTTTTACCATTTTCACTTTATTTTCATTGCTTGATTGGACAGATAATAAATAGAAAAAGTTGTTACAGTATGCACGTAGCTACAGACCACCAACTTTAGTTGTTCGCCAATCACAAAGTGTACTAGATAAACTTAGATTGGCAGCAACCTGGTGATAAACTAATTAACTACATTACCTGACACTTGTAAAGTACATTGTTTTGATGGAGGTTTGCTCCTCTTTTACATTTTTTAGAAATTAGTTAATTAATTGCTTTCTAAGCATTTAAAAGCTCTCTGGGGGCTATATGGATGTACTCCCAGAACATCATCATTTCACAGCTACAACAAGCCTCAAATTAAAAAAAAACTACATCATTTATTATCAGGCTTGCACTGCTAAAAATTACATTTCTATTTTCTGTTACCTGCCAGATACAGATGATTGTTGTGAAATACCGTCTTCAGTTGGAACGATGACTATTGAGCTCAGTAAGTTGGAAACTTTGTAATGTGTGCCAAGCAGGATAGATGATGATGTAATGCCTCTAGGCAGATTATTCCCTCTCACATCAAACACTCAGAGATCTGTCTCAGCATGTTTCAGTTATGGTTTGTCCTTTGGATATATTTACTTTAACTGAACATAATGCTGAAAAAGTAATAAACCACTTGGCAAAGAAGCTTATAGTTCCTCACAGAATTCATCTATTTATCATAGTTCAATTTATCAAAGTCAGTGAGTCAGTCACTGAATGGCCCATTCATAAACCAGATGTCACAAAGATACACTGTATACTCTGACCAGACTTTGGTAGGTAGCCATGATGATTTTTATTCATAGCTCACTAAGTCATCTACACTGAAGTTACCCGTTTTTCCAATCGCACTCCAGTCATAAACACATCAGACCACCTATCATCATCTGTAAAACAAAGTTGGTACATAAGACCACAGCGCTCCGAAAATTTCACGTTGTGGGAAAATTCATCAGCCGTGAATGACGGTCGGCAGCTTTGGGTAATTTGGTGCGACAGGACTAAAGGTCTCAGATCCAAAAAGGTTCTGGCACTGTCAGAGAATGTGTGGCATAATCGTGCTTTGTGGCCGGCGGTATGACGTGGTGATGATGACTCTATTCCGCTCAGTGACTATAATAACATGGCAGGCAACGACAACATGCAACTGGACTTAGGACACAGGTCTAGTTTATGGCCTACTTACAGTATGATGACAGAACAAGTTATATGTGCACACTCGGACATGTCATAAACAAAAAATATGTGTGCGCAGTTGCCAGGGATGTTCAAGGAAAGGTCCAGACTGTATTTCTTAATCTTCTAGTCGTGTGCTTCCATTTTTTGTGCTCACTGTATTGTTTGGTGTATTTTTCCTGTTTTCTTGGTTTTGCTGATTTCTAAGGTTTATTCAAAGGCAGTTTGGAGACTGTAGGGCATACAGGGTGAAGTAGAAATAGATGAGTCAGATTGAGTGAGTTGGCATCCATGCCCACTGACAATTACATCCTGTAGCCAGAAATGAAAATGAAATGATTTCATCAGTCCCAAAGTAACTCCTGGAATGCACTGAAGTCATTGCCTGATTATACAGTCTATGTCATCTGAGAGTGTTCTTTCAAGTCACTGTAAATCAAGGTCATGGATACAAATTTGGCACATTATGTTTCATGTTTTGCCCCTGTCTCAACTTAATGCAAAGACAAATCATGCAAAAGCTACAAAGACATACAGGAAACATATCTACATGCAGGATATAAAAACACCTTTATCCTTTTCCATTTATCTATCCAACAGGTAAAGGAACATGCGATCCCGCAGCAACAGTCTGGAGGATGTAACTAAGGCCAAGCTGGCGCAGCAGCAGGAAGGCACACGCAAGCGAACTGCGGAGCGGGAAGAGCCCGCGGGAAGGGCAGAGCGCCGTAGTCGACACCGGGAGCCACCGGATGACACTGGCACCATCCAGCGGAACAACAACACGGACAAGAACAAGAACAGCACCTGTGGCAGTGATAGTGGTAGCACCAGTGGTGCTGCAAAGGGCGGCCGGAAGGAGAAAGGCAGGGACCTTTCCCGAGATGACCTCGTCTTTCTACTGAGCCTGCTGGAGGGAGAGTTACAGGTGATCTTAAATGATGTGAACTGCAGAGATGACTAAGCCAACCCTGAGAACATTTAGCCATTACAGCACCAGACAGGTCTGCAGACTTGGCACTGACACCAATAACTCAGTAACAGTGGTCACTCAAGATGGACTAAAGCCTGTGTTAATGGACAGCTAACAGCTGAGGGTACTTCCTGTCAGTCCAGCACTGGATCCAGGAATCCCCTGGCACTATTGTACAATAGAAACAAGGCACTGTCTGCCTCAATGCTGCTGATGTCAAAGGAGCTAAACACAAAGAAAACAATTATATTCAATCTCTCTGGACTCTCTGACATTTTGGCAAATCTGAAATCAACTCAAGAACATCAGCATTATAAGAAATGTTTTTTTATAGATAATGTTAAACTACAAAAGAGTTATGTAAACTCTCCATTTTAAAACTGACAATTTACAGTTCACATGTCAGTTTCTTGATCATTTATAAGTAGTTTCTTGGCCTAAACAAGTGAACAGTCCAAAGATGTCAGTTGAAAGGTCAGTGTTCTTTTACTGATATTAAAGGATAGACTCCTCTTTTGTTCAGAGCAACATATAGTGTTTTGCTGTCCATGTATTAACTGCATATTGGACATCAGTTGTATGTAAATAACAAAGTACTACACAAAGTCCTACATCAAAAAGTTCAATGTAACTAAATCAACTTTCTTCCCCTCTGCAGGCCAGAGATGAGGTGATCACAGTGCTTAAGGCAGAGAAAATCGACTTGGCACTGATAGAGGCCAAGTATGGTTTTGTGACACCACAGAAGGTCATGCAGGCTCTGCAGAGAGACGCCATCCAGGATAAAGATGACATGTTGCAGGAAGACATCTATGAGAGGCCCATGATAGAGGTAACACTAACTCTCAATCATGACTAAAGACAAAATAGTTTCTACTAAATCCATGTCTGGTGAAAGCACAACTCGTCTCCAAACATCTACACATGGTTTCAAATACATTCAGTAACTGAGCCTGGCTAACATGGAGCCTTCCAGACATGACAGATGGTTTCTATGTACTCCCCCCCCCAACCACCTCCCTAACTCTAGCTGGACAAGTTGGTAGAGAAGCAGAGGGAGACGCACCGGCGGATGCTGGAGCAGCTGCTGATGGTGGAGCAGTCGCACAAACAGGCCCTGTACAAGTTAGAGGACGAGAAGAGGAACCACGGAGAGTTCATGAAGAAGAGCGACGAGTTCACCAACCTGCTGGAGCAGGAGCGCGAGAGGTCAGTTTGTGAATTAACGTAAGCAACCGGGTAGACGCGGAGAAAAGCTGCCAGTGTTCCAGCAAACAAGTTAAATACAATCACATCTTTAGCCCTGCTGGGTCTAAATCTATTTATGGTGGTTTCCTTGGAGAGATTTATGAATTGACATATGATCCAAAAGCAATTACAGAGAATCTCAGTTTAAGGGGAGGACATCAGTGTCACACTGTCTAAATTCTAATAACTGATTTAAATGCTAATTTTGAATACCCTTCAACAACATAAAAATGCAAATTGCCATGTCCTTGTTTCCTCTTGCTTAGAGGAGAGTCAATGAATTTGGAAATAATGGTGATTTATCCAAACAGTCATCTTCTTGTTTGAATATATATATATATATATATATATATATATATATATATATATATATATATATTTTTTTTTTTTTTAGGTCAATTAACACAAAAGGTGCACAAAATCAATGCACATGTACACATTTTACATGTAATTTATACGCAAGGGTGGGGATTGGACATACTATACAACACTTAATTAACAAAACAACAACCACAATGATGCGCTGAGGATCTACACAGCAGGACAGAAAAAGCACTTAACAGCAGCATGTGAAGTGACACCAGCATCAACACACTTTAAAGTACATGCATGAATTCAGCCGCTGAGTATCAAGCTGAAGACAAAATACGGCTGATACAGCTCTCTTATTTTAGCAATATCTGTCATCGCTTATTGCCTCACTGTCCCTACGGTGCGATGGCCTTTACGAGTCAATGTCAGCGTGTTCTTCAGAGTTAGAGGGCCTCTTGAATCATTTCAGCAGACACAGTTGAAGCAGGGTGAAAGGCAGAGGAGGAGTTGAATTTTTGTTGGTTCCCATGGCCTTTGTTGTGGAGGACAAAGAAACAGTGATACTTTTTTTAGTTTGAGAGATTTTGTGTGCCTTGCTAAAGAGCAGTTTGTCAGCCCACTAAAAGGGGCTAAACCCAACTCTAGCTGCTCAGCACTGCCAGAAGTTTAAATGTCTTAATAATCCTTATGTAATGTTACCATTAAATCAAAGTGTTCTTCAGGATTACAGAGAAAAATCCACCCTAAAGAATTCAGTTATTGTTTTTCCCATGACCTGGAGCAGGCCCTCTATTTTTATTATCACCTTTTATTGAGCTACTCTGCACAAACCTGGAGCAAACTGAGAGGTTTCCCTGGAGATGATCCAGTGACGGGGAGTGGGAGAGAAAAACTTTGTTGACAGACATTTTTCTTAAATACACAAATAAGCTTTACATTTACTGCTCTGCTTTATGGTAGCGCTGTGCATATTTGTGAACCAGAGTAAAAAACCATCCTGGAGCTAGTCTGCATTACAGTGTCAATGAAGCAGAGGCGGCAGGTCAGACACTCGAGGATCACAATGTTTATGCTGCGGTTTCACATTGTGCTAAAATGTGGTTATTATTTAAACTGTCCAAGATCATAGAAAGACATTATAAATACTTACATTTGGAGTTACACTTGCACTCTCTTGAATACTCTATCCTGCATACTCACTTAAGATCACAAACAGATTTACAGCCATGCTAGCCGCATTCCTTGAGGGATAGCAACGTTGGGAGGTCCACCAGTTTGGTCCATATCTTGACAGCTACTGGCTGGATTTTCATGAAGTTTTGTAAAGACATTCACGCTCCCGAGAGGATAAATCCTACTCACTTTTGTTATCACGTGTCTTTTCCTCTAGTGCCACCACTAGGTCAAAGTTATCAGTTATCCAGTAAAATATTTCAACATGTACCGGATGGATTGGCATGAAATTTTGTACAGCTATTCAAGGTTCCCAAACAGTGAAGCGTAATGACGTTGGCGATACTCTAACTTTTCCTCTAGTGTTAACACAAGGCTCACATTTATGGTTTTGAGTGAAATATCCCAACAACTATTGAGTGAACTGCCATGAAATTTAGGGCAAACATTCATGTCCAACACAGGATGAATTGTAATACCTTTGGTGATCCCGACTTCACAAAGGTTATGACTAAAGTGCAAAACTATTAACATTTGAAGATGCAAGCATGCTGGTTTTAGTTTTTAGCTCAGAGCACAGTTTAACAGAGCTGCTATTTGTCTTGTACTATAACTGAAAACCTGGGAGCACTTACACTATCTATATCAGGTGCTACAGTAAATGTATAAAAACAGTAAAAGCCCTGATAACAACCTAAAGCATGCTTTGTCTCTTCATGCAGAACATTGTACACACTTGTAATTTCATCTGTGTGATGTTAGGAGGTATTATACTGTAAGTGTACAGTTTGATTGTGAGATATTACAGCTATTTTAGATCACTGTGCAGGCATGTTGCAGAAATCCATAACTCGTCCAATTCCGAAAATCCATAAAATGCTGTAATGTGAGATAAGTCTGGGAGGAATTATTTGGAAGTGCTGTTTAGCATCACAAGCCAAGACAGACACTGCTGGAGGTGAAGGTGGAAACCTGTCTGACTTATTTCTTCTGTTAATGTAACCCACAGAGCACTTACTGCGCAGTGGTCTGTTTACTGCTTCCTGAGCAATATCACATATCAGACACACACAGCAGACAGACTCACGTCTATAAAACACACGCACACACACACATGCACCCTCAGCAATTAATTTCACAAAGGAAACACAGCTGGACGCCAGCCCATGACCTATTTGGGACAATCACATCATTGCTCTTTAGACGTAGCAGAGTGTTTGAGTTGGACCAGAGGACGGTGTGACGACGGTCTGTGCTTTGTCACCAAGCATGTCAGGAAAGGACAGGCTGCCATGAAAAATAGGCCTCTGTCCAGGGTCGCGCTAATTACCGTGTGAGAAAAGGCGAAAGATTTATATGACTGAAAGGAGAACAAAAAAAAAAAAGAAGAAAAAACTAACCTAATGGCTCTGAAAGGCATCAATCACATTGTGTTCAACAAGATGCCAGATTACCATGGAAATAGTTGATGAGAGTGCTTTTTTTGGTCTTGGGTTCACCAAAAGAGTTGCGCGAGTGAGTGCATGGACATGGGAGCAAGTGAAAAAGTGTGTGTAAGGGGGGTTTGACATCTGCCAATGTCATCTATCTTCAGTGGTTAGACGGCCTTGTTTGTGTAGCTGTAGAGGGGAGCTCTCTGGGCCTTAAAGGTATTTAGTTAAGACCAAAGAAAATATATTTTAATTATTGAATTGTACTCCTAATAAATATATTTTAAAATCATTTTTATTCACTGAAATAATACCCATCATTTTTAGATCATCATTATGAACAGGAAATGGACCAATCACAATTCTTCTTATGGTGGTATCTGGGTGAATCAGCAAATCCCCCCCCTGCAGGGATCTTCAGTAGCTGTAACGAATGCCTGTGTAATTGAACTTAATGTGGACATGAATTTGATTTTGACAGTTGTCTTAGCCAATCATATGTTGTTGAGTTATGGGCGGGACAATATCTCGACATCTTCTGGGCATTTGCGAATGGTAGTCAGTGAGTGAGCGAAGGAAAAAAGAGACAACGAACAGTAACTCCCAGTTTCATTTCTCTGCTAAATGAGAAACATACATTTACTTGTTGCCTTATTCTGGACAATATTTGACAAGAACACTGCAGTATATTAGGTTCAAGATGTTTCTGAAAATATTTACTAATTCCAAACTTTCCATGATGACTTCACTGGTAATTGATTGCTTTGTGGGCACAAGTTTCTCGTTGTTAACTGGTCTCATTGTGAACACTGTCAGTCTGTGGGCATTTGCATAGTTAAAACTGTAACTCAGATTTAAGGGTTGATTTGTGTTCAATTTCGTGTCTTAATTGTTGCTGTTTGAATATATATATGAGTATTGCAGTATTCAGGCTAAATTTGCAACCAAGACACATTTCAGTGAGAAATAAACACATTTGATTTGTCCTTCTTATCATTTGATTATCAGTTTTTTATGCAAGATGTAAGAAGTACACTGCAAAACTACAATTCACATTTCTTGTTTTATTGCCATGGACATGAAATGACAATAAATGGCTTAATTACAGCCTGTGAAGAATTGCTGAGCATAGCTTACAAAGAGCTTGTGCCTTTTTCCCCATTTCACCTCAGGAGGTGTTAGCTGGTCAGTTTGAGACATCTGATATCTACATTTAACTTGTTTGCCTGGCTGCCTTAACTTCTGGCAAAGAGATACTACATTTATATTGAAATTCAAGTATGTATACGCTCAAACAAACACTAGATATCTAGATATTTTACTTGTATTCCAGCTTAACAAATACATGGAATACGTCAAGAAGTGATTTACTGGTTTCATTTATTTTCACAAAATAATGTCGGCCTTTACATGCCACATATAAATTTATTGACGTCTTGATAGCCAGCTTTGTGTAATGTTGCGGAATCACCATTGTGTGTTGTGAAGCCAGTTATGGCAAAGAAACCTTTAATATGCTGACTTCCATGAGACAGAGCTCTGGCTTTTATTTTTATAGCTATGTTTGATTTATTATTGCCACATTTGGTCCTATTGGATACCCAGGGTCCAGAGCCACGGTTCACCACTGCGCAGCCAAGTACTCTGTTGGAGTCATAGATAAGAGTGTCAGAGACGTGTAAAGTTATTAGGTAAACGTGTGTGCTCGGGGGTGTCCATTTACTTCATACCCTCCCAGAGTCCTTGTCTAATCCTCACATGAGACATTATATTTTTCACTTCCATCACTCGGATAATTATGAGTTATACTATACTGTAGTGCTGTAGGAGTTTGCACTTGAGTGAGTGTGCATGTGGGGGTTCAGCTGTGTTAGTTTTAGGTTCATAAATGAGGCGCCAATCAGGATTCAACGCTGAGAGTGAACAGTAGGTGTTACACATACTCAATCACAGAAAGGTTAGTATGCTTGCACAATTTGCTGGATAATTAGGTTAATTAAAGCCTATTTTGAGTGTTTTAGCATTAATTTCTATTGGTTATGATAGCTCTCTGGTGTACTATACCTACTGTAGTTGTGCACATTCAGTTTTCTGTGCAGGGATGTATGAATTCCAACATTTTGGATACCCTCTTTCAGTGTTACCGACTTTCTTGCTACATTTGGTGACTTCAAAGACCCCTTTAGCGACTTTTTAAATTTAAGAGAGCCTAGTAAAGAAACCTAATGAATATTTGCACAGAAGTTGATGCTTCACTGCTAAAGAGAGTTGTGAATATTCCTCAGTTTAAGTGCACTCAGATTTAAATGAATAAAAATGACTGCAAATGAAAAAGATAATAAGAATCAGTTAAGTTGAGTTTAAATTCCAGTCTTTTATTAAATCTTCCTCTTTGATTTTGCATGTGAACCGTTACACAATAATGTAATGGATATTCCTGTGACATCATCTGCTGCTACTTAAATAATTGGGCTCATTTTTTGGCTCTTTGAACTGTTGTCTTGTTTAAAACCTGCGTGACTTTGGGAGCGCTCCTGTTTCTTGCCTTGTCAGTGATGCCTTAAATCACAAAAAAAAATGCTTTAACAAGACCAAAAGAAGATATATTTCTGTCACGTACCAGTCCACAGACGTGTTAAAGATGTAGAGATAGACATGTCATCAAGAACGCCTCAAGCAGGAAAAAAACAGAGAATCCCAGAGGAGCTTGAATAAACTACATTTTAGGTATTTGCCCAAGCACAAAACCCAGAGTTTGTTCAGTGGCTTCTGTACTGCTCAGAGCATTATTGCAGAGAGCGAGAAAAACTGCAACCCCCCCTCCATAAAAGCTTTGACTTCTAAAAGGAAAATCCACTTATCACTTGTTTGAGGAGAGCTGAAACAGCACTCAGTGTTTTGAGAGAGCACTCCATGTACAGCACGAGAGGCACAGCATCGCACCAGGTTTTAATTTCACTCTCATTAATCCATCGTTGTATGATGCATTTTAGCTTGATGTAATCATTTCCTATTTTTCTGGGCCCTGGAAAGCAGCAAGTTGTGATTACATCCCAGGGTAATGTGCAGCAGGGACAAAACCTTCTCCAAATGCACACCACACATTTATTAACTCCATCATCTCCTGCTTTTTATTTTGACCTTTTTCATGGCAGAAAGTCTCTGACTGCTGTCTGACCCTCTATTTGGAAGCCCTAAAAAGCATTTAAATCTGACCATGGGGTTTGGGGATGATCCTGGTTCCCCTCTGATTCATTATCAATTGAGCAGGCGTCCATGAGTGATGACCTCATTGCACGCCGGGTACTGCAGGAGCAGCAGGGGTGTGAGAGCGAGAGCGGCATCCTAACTATCAACAGATGTTACTTTAAACATGACTTCAGCGCACAGATACACACACACACCCACACACACACACACACTGCATACGGCGCACACGTCACGGCAGGCTTTTTGCTCGCCTTTGTTCTTTTTTTGCAGGGAACTGAAGGGCAGTGAGCGAATTTTATGGCCATCTGTATCCTCTGGTTTCATGCATAGCGTAAAAAAACTTAAGTCCCGGCTCACGTTCGGAACATACTGGGTGACGTTAGTGTGAGAAGTTCAGCTAATGTTGTCATGTGATGCACTGAACCCAGAAATATGAGCCACGAGTCAAACCTCCGATTCATCCTGCTATCTTTACCATTTAAAGCCGCACCAGGCAACTCGTAATGTTGACGGCTCCAGATGACAGCAAGAGGCAGGAAACATGAACTTGAATAGCTCAAAATCCTGTGATGTCATGTCAGTAAAATGCATGCAGCACCCTCATGTTTACAAAGCCAGCTGGTCTGGGATCATTTTATACCAAAGGGAGAAGGGAGGCAAAGATTTTTGTTACTGAGTCTAGGTTTCTTTGCTTTGCTTGCTGCTGGTTGGCTGGGTTTTTCATTTCATTTTTAAATATTTTAATGTTTTTGTTTCTTTTTATTGGTTATCAAGTGTACATACCCTGTGGCAGAGTTTCATTTGGCAGCCCCACATCACAAACACTGCAAAATGTTCAAACATGGCGAGGGGAAAAGTTTCTACAAGACTCAGTGTGTACAGCCACGCCAGCAGTTCTGTGAGGATGCACTTATGCAAAGTGGTGCTTTGAGCTAGGTGCCGCTCATGATTAGGAGACATTGTGTTTACACTTTTCAATATTATATTTTGACCAAATTATTGGACACATGCAATTCATCCAGACGGGAACATGGATAACCAAATTTCATGGCATCCAAAAACTGTCAAACATTTCACTAAGAACCGCAAATATCTACCCATGGGTAGTAGCCTTTTTCATCTGAAGACAATGAAATGTTTGCATAACATTTCATGGCAGTCCATTCAGTGTTTCTTGAGATTGACTCAGGAACAAAGTAGTGGACTGACAGACCAACAAACATTGCAATCCTGATATTTCCATTTCGCTATTTTGAGCAGTTTATAATTTTGAGTTATTTTTCTGAGATTATCTGCTTCCAGCTTCTTAAATGAGATATTTTCTGGTTCCTTTAGTCCTCTATTAGAGTAAACTTAATATCTTTGGGTTGAGGACTGTTGGTAAGGACAAAACAAGACATTTTAGCTGGCTGCTTAGGCTTTGGAAACAGTAATTGACACTTAAATAGACCAAACAACTAATCAATTAATCAAGAAATAATCAACACATTAATTGATAATGAAGATAATATTTAGTGGCAGACCTAAAAATCACAATCAGAAAAAGAGACAGTGCTCAGAGACTTTAAACTTGAACAACAATACAAACTATGTACTCAAAACATCATCACTGAGTCAAATTAACACCTCTTACAGCATCAGTTCACATCCTGGGCCTCGGGTCTCATTACTGTCATGATCCAACAAGGAGAAACAAAAATCTAACACTGACAAACCCGTATTGTTATTTTGTACATCCACCTGGCTATCTGACAGCTAAAGCATTTGGTCATAATTGAAATCAGATGTCAAAGTTTCATGATTCATACTAATAAGATGTGCGTACTTTCCCATAAAGGTAGAACTCTCTGTATTGTATTAGTCACAATGCTTGCACAATACACGCAGGCCTTCGTGAGGTTTAAGCTTCTAATGTAGCTGCCGACATTCAACAGTTTTCCATAGAAACAAAGCTGTGCGATGACAATCATCCCACAAGGGCATTGCTTTGATTTGAGAAGTGTGTTTGTGAGTGGGGGTTGGGGAGACTCATTTTAAAGTTATATTATATGATAGTAAAAATAAAAAAAAACATGTTCTGTTTTACAACCATCTTAAATATCTAGTTTGTCAAATTGTTTTTTTCCCTTCTTTGGAAATATATGACGAATTGGTGACTATTGCGCTCGCCAGCCAACATTATTAAAAGTGACGGCGTTAACTAGCAAGAGTGTATTGATGTTGGCTCAGTCAACATTAGCTTAATATTGACTGAGAGAAGAGGGGAGTGGAAGCAAGGATGTATAAGTTGCTCAGTGGTGCATAAAGCCAAAAAAATCCACTTTCAGCTGTAAAAAATTACCCGGATGAAAACATACAGTTCACGCTCTATGAGCCCATTGCACCCATGGAGGATCCTCAATAGTAACTTCCTCCAGCCAAGACTACTAACTTCTAATTCAGCCCAGCAACTAACTTTAAGATAAAACAATTCAACCGTGTATAATATATAATTATAATCCGACTGAATAGATCAAATTCTAATAGTTGACATGATTCATTTTGCGGGGGTTAGGATGCTCAAAAAAAATTATCTGCTGATTTACAGACGTCTCTTTCACAATATAAGTCTATGGGAAAAAGTTGATTACGTTATTTTTGGTGACACTGTAATTCCACTGTTTGGCCCCTATGTGACATTGGTTTCAAAGCCCAGTGCTGTTCCTAAGGGCTTGGTTGGAAGTGGGCCTGAGACTTTGAGTTGACACTGTTTCCGTTGGTCCTCGTGCATGTTGTTTCTCCTGTTTTTTAATGTAATGTTAGTGTTTGGACCGCCTTCTGAAAAAGTGCAGGTGACATGTCCCCTGTGGGCATATGATACCAAATAAATGGGTGTTGACATAATTTCCTGGCACCATAAGTGATAATCACTTTTATTGTGCTTTTTTTAATTATTATTTCTTTGAACGCAGTTTAAAAGTACAGTAGCTATAAAAGTGACACCACATGACCTTCCTCCTCATCTTTAATGATTTGCAGGGCACGCAATATATCTTCATGCCATCTGGTTGACTTAACGGCAGTGGTGGTGACTTCACTCATGTGGATCAGATGTAGAGCATTCTTTGGCGATGCCCTCATCATCTGTGAGATGCTTATTATCCAGACCTGCCCTGTTCTTTGAAAGAGAACAGATTTTTTTTTTTTTTTTGATCTGGGACTTTTGGTTATTAATGATCACAGTTCCTGTTTCTGCAGGTTCACCTTAGAGGCAGGTTGTGAACTTTGCAGGGAAAAAAAGAAGTTATACAGCGTTTTGTACAAATGACAGCATGTATTAGGAAGTTGCCAAGCAGCTGTTATAGTGTATATACACATATTCCACTGCATGCATGAGCAGGATCTGTCTTCACCTATGCATCGTTAAGATATTATCAGTACTCCCAAAACTGTTGGTGAGGAGACAGAAATCCGCCTCATTCATCAACTGTAGCTGACACATGACTGCTGAGTTCTTTGTGAAGGGTGTTACATCTTTCCTGACTCTGAGGAAAAAGCACACCTGTATTCCTCCCCAAAAAAATGTCTCAGCCTGGTGCATGCTACACATTCCTGCTCAGTGCCAGGTTGAAGCTTTTGATATGATGGATGAGAAGATGATATATGTGATAGGAGATGAAATGTGAAAAGAAATCGTCTGGTCCGTCTCAAACCGTGAGATATTATGGATTTCCAGTTAAAAAAAACACATGATCTCTTATTTATTAGACGCTGGTACGGGTAATAATACATCACTATATATTTTGAAGCACTGTCAAACATTTCCTTTTAAGGGAAGGAAATCGCTCGGGCTGCCTACTGTATATGACGTTATTCGGATAGTTGCAGTTGTATGCTTTGAAGCCCCGCAAGCGTGCCCCCATGTTGAGGTCAGGAATCACACAAATATGACACATTCAGCGACACCCTCTACACACACACATGACATGCAGCAGCCACCCCTTTACGCTCTTTCAAAACACATTCTGCCTTGTCTCCAAGTACGTCAGCATTGAAGCAGGGCTTCATTTCCCCCCAAAAATCAAGAGCAAATGGTTTTAGCTTGAGAGCTCGTTGCACTTTGGTTGGTAAAACTTTATGAGAATGTCCTCCAGTTTAGTCGACAATGTGCAACAAAATACTGAATGCATGAAGGATGAATTAAATCCAGACAGCGAAGGGCAACAGAGACTGAAACAAAAGCTGAAGACACCGCAGTGCAAGGGTTATTAATGGGTTGTTGATATTGTTGTTGATGGCTGGTGGCTCAGTTGCCAAAAATGATGTGATGTTCTGGACTGGAAAGATGTTTGTACAGTTTATGTGTCCATAAAGGAATATCAGATTATTCTGATCAGTAGTCAGTTGTGTAAAGTACATTTACTCAACTTTCTGAGGTACTTGTACTTAACTACATTGACTTTCTGTTACTTTCTACTTCAATTTAACTACATTTGGCATAGAAATATTGTACTTTCCACTTCATTACATTTTTTACAGAAAAAGTTTGAAAGTTGAAACCTCGACAGCAGTTACAATAACTTTAGTTACTGTTAACAACACGGACTCTTGCTATCAACAGTTGGCATTCATAACAGCATTAAGTACCCAGTGAGATATAAAGTAGTTAAAACTTGGCCAGCTACACATTAACACATTAATGCAGTAATACAATATGTTCATATAATACTCACAAAACACATTTTTCTGCATTTTAAGTACATTTTGCTTTTTATACTTCTGGAATTTTACTTCTGTAAGATTTTAAATGCAGGACTTTACTTAAATAAAAGATCTGAATACTTCTTCCACCAGTGACAGTAGTACATTAGTGGTTAAATGGCGTTTTTAGATACTGTAGACACAAAACTTGTTTTTCTTTACACTCACATTTAATAAAATAAGACTTTTGTAGACAAGCTGAAGCATTCTGGATACTTTATAGTGCTAAATGTGTGTGTGTTAAGCTACAAATTATTATTTGAGGGATATTTTTAAACAGAAGCAACCCAATGATCCAAAAAAATAACACTACTGGTGTCATCATAGGTGAATAAAAACACAAAATGGTAAGATTTGGGTTATCTTGGGTTAAGATCCACAACATATGTCAGGGACTGGAATGTAAAAAGACGGATGAGTCCATACTTGGTGCATTTGTTTTCCTGCATCGCACCACCTACGTTTGTGTATCTACACTCTAGTCACTATCACTCCCACATTGTAGGAAAAACTGAGTGGCTACTGACCTAATTCGGGCTGGTCAGCCAACACTCCCTTCTGTGCTTTGGCCAGATAGCAAGCAGATTGCTCCACAGTGTCCTCAACCTCAGCCTCATTTGTCTGAATCTACTGTAACAAGGCTGACGGTATTAAGACGAAGTAACTTCTTTTTCTTTCGATTGAGTGTTAAAGCTGTTGAATTGCACAACTTTATCTCCAAACTGTAGTACACTGAGTGATTTATTGAAATAATAATGTTTTGCTCAGTGTGAAATGCAAAGTAAAAGTGAAAATGGACATTTTGTGACAACAAAACATGGACTTGAGACAGATTTTGGGCCTGTGGGGCTTTCATGTTATGCTTGTCATAAACAGTGAAAGAAAACAGACTCTGTATTTGTCATATTGTCTCAATTTATCAGTGAAAAATCGACAAAGTATTCCTGTTTTTTACAGCGTCTGTCTGCATCAGATTTATGTGATTTTAGCAAACATGGGCTAAAAGAAACACTGTGAATACACAACATTTGAGCAGTTTTTGAAGTTTTCATTGTCGATCTGTGTTCTGGCTGGGAAAATAATCTAGAGCGGATGTGGATTGGTGTGCCCTTGAGCAAAGCATTTCCTTTTGATATAATGGAACAAACCGGCTGTCAAGAGGTTTATTTTGTTCTATGTTGTGATGGAGATTCACAGTTTCCTGCACAAGCTCAGACCAGCTATGCAACTGCATATGAGGTGCAGGTACACATCAATAGGTGTTAGGAGACAAAGGTAACGTAAAACAGATAACCCTAACATGAAAGCATATTCTTACATGTGCACTCTTACCGTAAAGCGCGTGTGAAACTGTCAAAACATCACTCACTACGTCTGTAAACCGGGTGGTAATTGGGCCCAGACAGTCGTCATTGCATGGCGTAATGTGATTACATCTCTCTGACAGAATGCAGCGATTAGACCTCACCGACCACATGGATGCAAGACTCGCTGCTCGTATTTTTCCAATCTTTCTTTTTTTAATAAAGGGAGAAGGACATAACCTAAAATAGATTTTACATACTGTGTGCTTTTCCTGCAGCATTTCCGGTAATGACTGTTAGAGGCCCACACATTTGCCATCTGGTCAGAAAACTGCATCTAGAGCTATTTGACTTTAGTGCCAATGTTTTACAAGTGATAGAAAGACAGGCATGTTTTCTTGATCAGTTTTATCTTTTAAAGCAGTAGAAAAATGAAGAGAAATCTATAAAATCAGCTTTTTCTTTCAAAGTGCATGATATATCTTCCCTACATTAAGTTACATTTTTATTAACGCTGTCAAAAAAAAGTCCTTATGCTAACCAGTATGTTTGTGACACGGTTTAACTTCAGAGTGCACTTTTCCTTTAAATGCCTGATAGTGAATACCTCAGGGCTTACGTACAGGGCTAGACAAAGTTAATAGACTTTATGGCGTCTCTTTAAAGGTCTTATTTCAATGACAGAGTGACAAAACAAGAGCAATTATTGGTGACATAGTGCTTTGTGATGCCAAGATCGCACCTATGAGTTCGGGTAAATATGAAATCTTGAGTTTTCCAATAGAATAAACTGAGCCTTAGGTGTTATTAGAGCAGCCTGACAGTTTATTTATCACTTTTGTCAGGGTTAAAAATGAGCAGAAACAACTGAATGGCTGACTGAACATAGCTCGACGATTATTACGGTGACTGGGTATCTGCAGGAGTGATGTATGAGCTAATCCTCTATTTGTGAAAGGAAATAGCACCAAGGGTGGAGGGACAGGGTCAAGGAGGAAAAATGCGGCTAATGTAGAGTTAGCATGACATTTCTACGCTTGCTGTGAACCGTGCGTGGCCTCTGCCAGAGCTGGAGACGACGAATGATGGCGAGACTCAAATTGCAACAGGCAACAGAGAAAATCCAAAGAGTGACATGTAAACCTTGTAGAGGATACATTTCCCCGCCAGCGAGGGCTAATCTCTCTGATTTACCTTCTTCTCACATTTGTTCTAGCAGACACCTTCTTGAGTTACATCTTGGCAAAACATGGCAAAGGGAAGCAGAGAGCCATTTTTCCCTCCCATCCTGTCAGGCTGGAAGGAAGCGACAGCGAGAACTCACACATTACGTCCTCGTAGCTGGCAGCTGCGGTTCCTGAACAATGAGGCTGTGCCTGCACTCCTGGCCAAGTCAGTGTCGAGATAGTGAGTGAAATATGGAGGGAGGAAAGAGCCTGCCTGGATCTGCCAACTCAAATGTCTCATTGTGGCAAATAGGCTATCATGGACGTGGCCTGATGAATTGTGCAAACAGGGAAAGTGACATTTTCCCCCTTTTCTTCTTGACAAAGATGGGATTACTAACACACTTTTTATTAACATGATAAACATGTAATAAATTAATGGTTCAGCAAGACTATTTAGCATTTAAAAGCAGGATTTTTTTTATTAAACACTATGTAGTTCTAATCAGATATAAGAACATGTAAGTGTTTATTCATTATTTGTCAATAAAAACACTGTAATGTCTGCTATGAAGCATCCATATCTGATAATGAAACAGTTGAATGACTGTTAACACAGTATCATTCATATTTAATGTGGAGATGCACAGTGTGATTACACACCAGAAATAAACTGTTTATATGTATGTACAAATCATTTAAAGGCGGGTTTAAAAATGTTTATAAATGCTTGAGTTCAGTCTTAACTTTTTAAAGCACTTGACATTTTTGACTCAAGATACACTTAATAGGTTTTTTTCCAGAGCTTTCCAGAGAGAATAAATGATAAATAAATACTCAATTAATAAATATAGTTACTTTAACAAACACACTTATTAAATATTATGAATAAATAATTCATAGTTTTAAAAAGCTGAGTTGATCATGGTTGAATGAAGCAGTTATTGCTATAGTCACTGAAAAATACTTAAATATGTCCTTATCTTTGCCTACTACTCCATTATAGTGTGTTTCTAGACCATTTATCCACTGTTTTGCTTATGAATGCAAAATGGTGTGGTTGTTAAAATCAAATATTTACATTATTTGGGCCAAAAACTGGTCAGAATTAAAGCCTGAAGGCAAGTGAAGTGCATGAAATCTTAATTACCACACTACATCATGCCTTAGCCATCGCTTTAGATATGAAGGTTGAAATAAAGTTTTAAAAAAAGAAGGTATAGTAATTGGCAAGACCCTGGCAAATGAGTCTACTGAGGACGTTCATGTCAGTGCAGCTCATGACCTCATATCCTGTTTTAACCACTGGGAGGAAGAGTCAGTTTAACAAGACCGAAGGCAACAACACTCCACCTAAGGGACTGTTATTTGGCACAAAAAGGATCACTTTTGGTTATCATTTTGTTCCCATTTCATTACAGTGTGGAAAATGTTTGCCTAAAAGACTCATTTGGGGAAGTTCACATCTCAGCATATGCTGCTCATCTAGATGAAGGACAGCTCGCTGTGCAAACAAAGCAGTTAATAACAGTTTCCTGTCATGTGGTAGAAGTTTAGTGATTTATGCCACTATTGTTGCCGTCACTTTCGAACGTTGTGGCTTTTTTCGCCTTAAACTCAACTCATCACACTCCATAAAACAACTAACACATGTATTATATTTCCCTTTCATTTGTTGGTATGTGTGTATTTTCACTTTATATAGAACCTCTCTAAAGGACTGAAAACAAATCATCATAATTAACATGAAGTGATCAAGATGTAATAAATGGCCAGTGAAGCTGAATATATTGTATATTACAAAAACAATGAGGTGTGGAGAAATATAATTAAAACTAAACTGATTATTCGTTTGTATTCTAATGTGAAGTCTAATGTGAATTAGATTTCTTTGTGGAAGTGGCTGAAAAATATTGTAAGATACTGATATTCTACCATAAATTAAACAAATCCCCTTTCTTGAGTCACTGTGTCTGCAAGCCAGCATTGGGATTTTATGGGATTTGTGTAAAATTGAAAATAGCTCTTGTAACTCTCTCAGGGTGTTAGAAAGCAACTGAATTCAGAGGTGGTAACGGTTATTAGGGATGTTTATGGGGACCAGGGTTCAATTTACTTTTCCTTGACGAAGTTTGTCTGACCAGCCCGTCCGCACAAGAAAAACCACAGTATAGGTCTAAAATTCAGTCCGGCAAAAACAACCTATAGTTATGTTTATGCCATCTGGTGGCACAGTAGGTCCTGGAGAAGTGATGCAGTTCAGATGACATCAACATCAGATGACTTGATAATAAGATTTTTTTTTTGCCTTATTAGGAGTAGACTAGATGGCGAAAAGTGAACTATCACTTCCTGTTTCTAACCACAAGTGTCATGTTTCCAAGGGACATTTAAAAAAAACTAAAAAACAAAACTTTGCTGTGCTTACTGTTGCCATGACGACGAAGGTTGCATAACTTTAAGGAAGTATCATGTTACAAGGGACCATTTTAACCCAAACCATGATCTTTCCCTAACCAAGTGATTTTTGTGCCTAAACCTAACTAGACTTTAACCACAGTGTTGTCACATCATGAAACATCTTTGTCTTTTCTTTTCTTTAATATTACGGTCCTATGGGTCGTTCTGAGTTCATTACTATGGCTGATAGATGGTTTAAACAACTATAGGTTGTTTTTTGCCAACTGAAATTTTGACCTATACTATCATTTAATTAAGCCGACGTGTTGTGGGTGGGTGTGTGTGGTCTGACAGCGACCGAAAAACAAAGCTACTGTTTTTGGTTACTTGTAATTGCAGCTTCTTGTTGTAGCTGAAGGAGTTACATTCTGTTTTACTTTTTTTAAACTTTTTTTTTAATCTTACAATGTTCAAAACATTTCATCAAAAGGAATTCGGAGGGATCAGATTTCCTATGTTGTAAATCCTTGTGTAACATGCAGTATGAAAGAGTTTGTGGTTAGTGTGGGAGTAAAAAAAAATAAAAAATTCAAGGCCATATGCTCGGGTTCAAGGAGGACCTGTCGAGACTGAGGTGGTCTTGTGTCAAGCTGCGATATGGAAACCAAAATTTAAAACTTTGGGGATTGACTCTTTGGCGGGGAACAATAGAGAGCTGTCAGAGGGACCACCCTGTCCCAGTGCATCCTGGCCTTTGACAAGACTCTCTGAATCTAGGAAATAAGAACCACGGTTGGGTTTTAAATTTCCTCCTCCTCCATCCCTTGGCCGATCGCAATGCAAGGTGCTGGAGATGATTGATGAGAACCTTTTCCTGTAAGGTTATGAGACTGGAGGATAGTTGGCATTGGTGTATTTCATATGAGATACTGAAGTAAACATTATCTTTCCAGACACACCTTTTCCCTCAGTGGTAATGATTCTTTTATAAATACTTCAAGGAAATTAATAAAACTTAATTATTTATCTGAGGAATGCCTTTCAGATGAAAGAATGTGGAAGCAATGTTCAACAGTTAGGTCTTTTACAAGCCCACCATGCCTCTGCAAAAACACTGCAGAAATGTAACTTAACTCTCAATAATATGCATGACTTAACTTAAAACCAAATTCTGTCTTTTTATGGTAGAAACGCATGAGACACGAGCACCGCCAAGCAAGTTAATACACCAGTATAGCAAGCTCAGTGGTTCCTATGGTTAATCATTTATACTGCCGCGAAATGTAGAATATGCTTTTTGAGCAGCAGCGTCATAACAGCAAAACAAACAGCATCCACCTTCCTACGCCCAAAACTCTGAACCACACTCTTCCTAGAAGTCATTTCCAGAGTAAAAGAGTCTTTTGATGCAAGCCCAAAACCTCAATTACACTGTATTTTTCCAAGATTAAATTATGCAGTCACTTTAGGTTAAGGTTCTACTCAAAAAAAAATCCTCCTCTCTTGATGTTGCATTGACCCGGTGAGAAGCTGCAGCCTCAATGAGGCACGAACGAGTGGCACTTAGTTTGATACCCATGTAGAACTGAAGGATAAAGACGTCCTGTACTGTAGATAATATTTTGATGGGGTTGCTGCAGGATTTAAAATTGTCTGTGCACTCCGCCATAAGAGATTAGAGTGATGAAATCAGACTTTTGTCAAAGTCCAGGGGCTGATATCTCAGGACAAATGTTTTTGGGCTCGAAACTGAGCAAATCCCCTTGGCAGTGACGGAGGAGGTTGGGAGGGTGGGTGGGTGAGTATGACTAAAGGGTGGAAAAAGGGTTTAAAGGGTCTATCCAGTTTCAGGAGCCTCTCATGGCTTAGTGAAGTGGAAGAAAGAGGAAGTATCCATGTCAGCAAGGAGACAAGAAAGGTTGGATACTTAACCCTTATGCGGCTTGTACAAAAAGCAGAGTGGGACATTAAAAAATTATGCTTTTTCTTTCTTTCTTTGGTCACCTCAATAAATACAGAATCCCTTATCTCATTCTTCCAGAAAGAAAATAACATGCTGTTTTATTATCAGTCCAAAAATAATGTGGCAATTGTAGTGAACCTTCTCTACTCATATCACCTATAACGTGTTTGCATCCAAATTTTTCAGAAGGGATCTTGTAAAAAGTGTAAGCATGCCAAGGAGGAGGTACGGTATCTGCGGTTTGGACAGAGAGCAAACACAAGACAGAATAAATGCTATGCCTGGATCTCTCTAATTTAATGTAAGTATAGCATGAGCTCATTCCAAAAGGCACACTCATTTTTTTGTTGCTTTCTTTTTTTTTTTAAACAAAGAAAATTATGAGCTCACATTTCGAGAAGCCGTATATTACAGCCAGTTTTATGCTAGACCCAAAATAACATTACAATTTGATTTAGCAGCTATTCTTTTGCTCTGTTAGACTTTGGCTTGCTTTGGACTGCACTGCATCAACATTTTAATATAACATTTTAAATGGAAGCCTTTCTCTTGCTTGGAAAGGGTCAAATTAAATGCATTTTAGGAACAAACAAAAAACTGATTTGGTATTTGTTTTGAACCGCAAACACAAATATATTCTCTTGTTTCATCTGGCTTCCCAAACTACACAGCTTGGGGTGCCATCGGGAGCCTGAAGGCTGGAAAAGGAGGCATGTGATGGGAAGGTTGTTGGCTCCAAAAGTGCTGTTTGGGTTCCTTTGGGCAACTTTTGGGAGCTTAAGCCCCAGTTAAGCCCTAGCTACTCAAGTGGATCTTCTGAGTGGCCAACAGTCTGAGACTGCTGTTGTATTAGAAATCTCCTGGGTGAATATGTAGAGTACGAGCTGCAGAGTGTTGCAGAATAAAATGTGTGTCATGACCATTGAAAAAGCATGAATAAAGTTTAAAAGAAAGCACATAAAGAAATAGAAGATGCTATTCTTTCTAATTTTTGCACATTAACATTGTTTTTCACTTGAGCCTCATGAGACAGCCAAATAATTTAACTTGCTCAGTATTTCGCAAAACATCTGAAATGTCTCAAATGAAACAGAAAATGAGAACAAATGACATCCACTAAAGGCCGCAAGTACGAGTGGGTTTACTTTTAGAAATCTGTAAACATTATAAGGAAAGAAAAGTGTTTCCGCAATCATTAAAGTTACTGTAAATGTTACAAATGTACAAAAACAACAACAACAATACAGAAATGTACGGATCTTTGCAACAGATGTTTTTACATTTTTTAAATATCTTGTAAACCTCTCAAGACTGGGCGCCCTGCCAGAGCTAATTGCACTGAAAGAAAATAAAATCACCATCAATCCTCATCATCACTGCAAAACATTGGACAAAGCAAAACCTCATAACCCTCAGCGCTAAAATGACTCTCTGGAATCCCTCCAGATGTGAGCCATCTGTTGTGTTCAGTCACTGAGGTGAGACTGGTCGTGTCTATCCAGACGATGACATCACCCAGAATAGAGACGGGCTAAGATCCAACATTCAGTCCTTTCATTAATAACGCTGCTGATCCAAGCCTTTCAGGCAGCCCTTCGACATGCACTAAGGTATCCCACCGGTGCACTTCATCAACATTATAAGTGTTTTCTGTCACAGGGAGCCGAATGCAGCCAAAAGATCTGAAAACACTGAGGTCGTACTGTACCACAGTATCCCCAACATGCTCCTCTATCCCCCCCATTTCCCTGAGAGGTTTCAAATTTTATGGACTGGCATCGCAAACAGTCATGGTTGAAACACCAACAAAAGAGAACAAATCTGACCTGTTTAACAAAGGTCACAGGATAAAAGCTACCCAGAACAACTTTAAAAGAAGATATCCACTTACAGGCTTCAGTACACTCGTATTTAGAAGGATTTTTTCATTTTTATTTCAGTTAATCTCTATATGTGCAGTGTTGTTTAAAACTTAGCTGAAAACAATAATAAATCCTGATAAAAAACTGTTTTTACACAAATATAGAAACAACATCTTAGTCTCAGGCATCAGTTGACTGACATTTGATAACCAGCGTCGCTAAGAGACGTGCTGACATTTGGCCCCGTATAGCCTGCAAACACTGATTCAAGATGTTTCCCCCCCCCCTTTTCAACAAGCCCAAATAGCATTGGTAACGATTGAAGACATCTGTCTCTTTTAGCAGTTATACCCACTAGCTGTTACTTTTCTTTCACATCATTTCAACCCCTTCTGAGTCATGAGCAGCTCCTGCACACTCAGCCAGCGCCATGTTCCTTCCACATTATAGGAACACACTAAGCCACCTCTCTTTCACGGGTCCAGTTATTACGATGGCAAATAGCTAGTCTGTCAGAATTCAAAGCAACAGGTAGTCTATTAGTAGTTGGTAGTAGCTGGTATTAGTAGTAGTAGTAGTCACAGAGTAATGTAGCGATGGGACATATGCAGCTTTAATGTCATGTCATAGTAATTATTTTTGACTTGTAAATAGCTTTCAAGTAAACCTCCAAGTCAGAATTACAACTGGGATCATTTTAAAAGCTCTGACTTTGCACCTAATAAGAACTTAATGCCTGAAAACTAAGCAAACATGGACGCCTCAGATCAGCCAAAATGTGCTTTTCAATATAACTGAAGTGAAAGTAAATCGATAAAATGTAATTTTGTCATTGCTCCAGCATTTTAAACCCTCACACAACCAATTTGGTTTTCATTCAACCTTCACAAGTTGTGAGATGAAGTGAACGCTTGTCCCTGTGTGACTGCTGGAGCTAAAGTGATAAAATATTGGAGCGATCAAATGATCAATACCGACATTGTCAGTGGGAACCAAGAATTCACGCCATATTCAGCAAAACCTGGTCAAGACACACATCTAAAATCAAAACCCAAAAAGAAACCTACAACAACTAGCACAGGCCTGCTGCTAGCATGAATCCACATAATCCCTTTAAATGCAGGTAAACTGCTTTGATGACTATAATGAACACTGACGTCCTGGCGTGTGCCAAGTGGAAAAGTACGAATTCTGATGCTATTTCTATTCATTTGTAAAAAACAAAAATCCAAAATACAAGACAGGCAGACAGAAAGGTTGGCTTTATCTTATTATGTACGAATTCAAACGTCAGTTGATGCTCCAAGAGATTAAGTAAATTTAATTAAACGCATTTCCTCCACATGACAATGTAACTAAATAACACGCAGGAGATAAAAGGATGACACACACAGTCATGAGCGTCTGTTAAAGGATGAGAATGTTGAAACAAAGACAGATGTGGGGATGACATACAACAATCCTTGAGAAATTGAAGCGATGACTTGGCAACTAAGTGGTTCGAGCATTAGTCTGCTTCTCCTCACTTTAATTCAGAGTCGGAGACAATTTGAAGACAGCTGCCAAGTAATTGGGATAATGAAAGCTGTATGGTCCAACAGGAAGTGAGGAGACAATAGAGAGAAAGAGAGAGAGAAAGAGAGAGAGCTTGTGTCCAGGATCCCAAACCGTCGTCCAGCCGGGATCTCATCCCCTCTGAGCACTCTGGGAGGGGAGTGATGTCACCGTGACTGCACACACACACACAAACATACTCAACGAGACAGACGAACACACTCACAGACTCACAGTACATCACCGCTCTGTCTCGCTAAAGTAAATTCCAGCGTCACACCCGACATCCCGAATCACTATCATTTACATTCCTCTTGAGCACAAGGAGGTGAGCAGAGAGTGGGAGGATCCAGCGTGAGCGAGCGAGCAGCTGGTGGGACGTGATGGAAAGGCTGAGAGAACAGCCGGAAGATAAGACTGGGGAGAATAAATGACAGGAGACAGAGAGGAAGACGAGAAAGGGAAAAGAAAGGCAGAGAAGGAACAAACAACACTTGTAATAAACCATGTAACGGAAGTTGTTATAATGGGCTGTGGTTGCTGAAGGGTCGCTGAAGGTTACTGGAAAGGTCTCTTTAAGAATGTGTAAAATCCTCGTCAATTGTCGTCTTTCTGATTTCTGACTAAACAGCATTTTTCCTTCAAAGCCATTTATTTTTTAAATATTTGACACCGGGTCCATTTCAGTGAAGGTGTCAATAAACTTCAGCCAAAATGCTTCTGACACCCTCGAACGCCCGCTGTTCTAATGTCAGAGTCAGTTGGACTGGATCCAATCATTTCCGTAACTTAACAAAAAGGGTTAACAGTCACTTCAAGCAATGATTGGCCGGATATGAGGAAGGGAGAAAGTGGGATACATTTGCCTCCATCACTTTTTGCCATTTATGTATACAGCTTGAGTCAAGCACAATTAATGCATCTGAGGAAAATGTCCCATGTGAACGTTTATTCCGCCATCACCATAGTTCGTTTTCAGTTTGTTTTGATTAAAAATTCATAGTGTGCAGTCTTTTAAAAAAAATTATTGTTCTAGCATTTGTCAGAAGTTGTAACTTGACAAAAACTTGAGGCAGAAGCATTCAAGTCTAAGTCGTTTAAGTCTTTAGGGTATCGAGTCTGAGGAGTCGAAAGCCAAGTCTCATAGCTGTTGAGTCTCAAATCCAATTTTTGTGACCTAAATCTGACTCCTGTTCAAGTCTCAAGTCTACAGCTCTGGCAAGCAGCACAATTTCCTAAACATGACCGTTTAAACTGATTTAAGAGTAATTAAGAGATATTTAATCATATCATATGTAATATATGGCTATATTGATGTTTTTGTGACAACATTTCGTCCACGCAGTGTGTAAATCACCTACAGTATCCTTTTATTTGCTGTAATCTGATAACATTTCCCCATTAAATGTAACAGATCCCCCATCATTGCTTCCTAATCGCTCTAATCCGCTCACATGTGTGCCATAATTTTTGAAAAATGTGTGTCATCTGAGGTCTTGCTCCTCTCTCTGGAAGCCAAATATGAGAGGGTTCAGATAAATGACGGATGAGGACATCTGGTGAGTTTTGTCAGGGGTGTGTCATACTATAGTGGGGTACTGTGGAGGTAGAGACAGAGAGATGGACAGACAAAGATCATTTTAGACCCATAAAGAATGTTACTAACAAAACAGAATGCTAGTTTTTAAACTGAACTATATTCTCTTTAGATAACTTAGAGACTACACTGTTACACACAAAGACTGCTGCTGCTGTCAAAAATGGTGTGAAATACCGAAACTAAACCCAATGATGCTGTAAAGAAAACAAAAGTATTAGGAATCACTTTTATGAGCCAACTCCAGGCTAGAACAAGTTCCCCCTGAGCCAGTTAAACACCTTACATAGGCACAAATTCACACTCAAATATAAAATCTCTCTAAAAACAGCACATGAGGCCTTGCAAACAAATGCCAAGTCTCTCCTTCCCTGTTTTGGTAACACTTTTTATATATCTTCTGACTTCTCCTTGTCTCCTCTCCAACTGATCCCCCTGTTTGACAATCCACTTTTGGATATGTCCCCTATACTGTACAGTCAATCCATCCAGTGTTGAAATAACAACGTGATTGACACACCATATCAGTGGAGTGCTTTTCGCGGACGGCAAGGCTTTTGGATTTTTTCCATTACTGCTGTTGTGAAAGGATGACCAGATTAGGAAACACATTTCCTGTGTTTAAAGATGCTGGGAAGTGTTTGTAGATAAGTCAGAGAATGAGTGAATGAGAGTGATATCTGTGTAGGAGTTGGATACACAGTGCTGACGGCAGACTTGTGGATTCCTTCTGTTTTCTTCTGCTGTTCGCCTCATACTCCACAGAAGTTTGTTTGTCCTGATATGAAAGCGTGTGTCAGAAAGAGTGGGTGGATAAACTGAAAACTGCAGTTTACACGGACAAAATGCTTAAAGTATACTGATTTCAAATGGAACAAACTTCAAAAAGAAAATGCATTTTCTTAAAACTCAATTAGCTGGTGGTGAGGTTGCAGTTTTTCCGGGCTGAACCAGCATTTAGGTACGTATGCTCCCTCTTAAACATAGTCTCAGCACCAAAAAGCTTTGAAGTGCAGTTATCTTCAACTGCATAAATACAACCTTTGTTTTGTAGCGGGCTAAGGGGCTGATTAGGACAGAGGTGAGGCTGGGATGTGGATGTTGCCCCTGGGAAGGCAAACATTAAGAGATTAGCCAGGTAGTGGTTCCACTGCTTCCTCCCACTTATTAATTGCTCGTCAAAAACAAGCACCCATGAGGAAGGTGGGGTTTGTGAGACAGCCTGACGCAATAGATTTACAGGTGGATTCACGAGCAGACAGGAGGGGAAAATTTTTTTCAGGCTTTAAGACTTTACAATTTGCGAAAGCTCAGCTCCTTGAAATCTGATCGAGAGCCGCTATTGTCCGCCTCCGTGGTGTCTTTGAGATCAATGCTAATCCATCAGGAAACCATCAAACAGTCTCAAGAGGCAGATCCACCCCGCTCACCTGACAGCTGGATAGATTATTGTGTGTGTGTGTGTGTGTGCATCACTTCCCTCTTCCTGTGCATTTGCTGCCAAGTTGGACTATCCATGTTGTGTTGTGCAGATATTGTCATTGTCTGAGTAGGGTGTGAAGCTTAAAGGAATCACCCCTATGTACTTTAGGAAGTTTAAGGCAGGAATCTGGCTCTGGTGCTCTAATTGTTTTGATAAATGCTTCTAAACACATATCTCTCGTAGGTGTTAACACGCCAATGGAAACACCACAGCAAATCAGCTCACACTTAGGTGAAAAAGGACAGTCTGCTCAGCAATATGTGTCTCTGTTCTGTGACTTTTTACAGTTTTTTTCCTCTGTGAGATATTTTGTTTACTTGAAATGCTGTAAGGAAAATGAGGGGATATGAGGGCTGCCTCCTGTTAGCGATAAAATACCAGCAGCTGTGACAGACAGGTGAAAAACATAGAGTGAAGGAGTACACATGTAGTCATTTTACAGCTCATTTCCATGTTCATGCTATTCAGAAGCTTCAGCTCTGAAAAGCAACTTCGCCACACCTGACAGCCTCTTTGTTTGAAGTCTATGATCCATTGTGTAAAGCGAGCCGGTGCCAAGACTTCACTATACTGAACATGTAATGGTTAGCGGTTGATGTGTGGCCCCCCGAGGCTTTGAAATACACCACGCCTGTGCAAACAGCGTTCGGAACATCCTCCTTAAGTGTTTGTGATTTACATCAAAGTCCAAAGTGTTTGAGGGGTAATGATTATCAGCTGTACCAATTGAGGGCAGCAGACACACGCCTGCCCCGCTGACTTGACACACACACAGACAAAAGCAACAAGAAAACATCTTTCTTAATTTCTCACTACTAGTGTGAGCCTTTGTTAGGCAATAGCTGTTGTTAGGCTGCAAATTACAGCCTGTCTGGCTGGCCCAGCCCTCCAATCTGAAGTTGCATGATTGATTTCTGCCTACCGCTCGCTATGATGACGTGTTTCATTCGTTATGAAGTTGGGTATATGGGTTGGGAACTATTTGTTCCTATCGCTGGATGGGAAGAAAAACAACATATGAATAGTCCTTCAAGAACTAAGAAAAAATGGGCTGCTATTCACCTCTATCACCCCCCAAACGTTTGTCTTAATTATTCAACACATGTAGAACTAAAAAGTCTGTACTCACATTCTTTAAGGGGAATTGGGGATATTTTACAGTCTTGTTCATTGTTTTTTGTCAAAACAGGTCTTTTATCAATTTCATTGCACCAGAAACGTTTGTCATTTGAAGTAATTACTGCATATTTACTAAATGGTTGATTTTTCTATAAAATAAAAATGTTTAGTCTTCCAGTTCAAAAGAAGGCAGATAAACAATAAAGAACACAAAGTGCAGCACTGCTAAGGGTCTCTTGAGGTTACATGTGGCTGTGAGGTCCTGGTTATGTAACAGTGAAAGTGAGTAATGGAGGCAGGTACAAACACTCAGACTCAACAAAAAAGAACACATGTTTGTTGTTTCCTTTAGTCAAATGTTAATAATAGTAGCTGAGAGATCTTAAACATCTGCTCAACGTATGTATGTATGATTTTTGACAGTTGATCAACATCATTTTGAGTCTAAACGTAAAAGTTAAATTGTATAATATAAACAGAACTAAGGGGCTGGATGAATATATATTTAAACACATATAAGTGTAATTCAGGTAATCCAAAAACAATTGAATATCTTATAATAATCTTACTGAGGGAAAATTTAGGAAAAATGTGAGTGAAGAAAAATAACCCACTAAAACTTTTTTTTTAGTTAAGAGGGCAATACAAATAGTTTTAGCGCTAGATACCTCCCTAAAGAGGTAAAAGGTCAATGTCATTTCCCACCCTCACTTTTCAGTAGAAAGACAAACAAGCACACATAGAAATACACACACACTTTGTGCCAAAAGCAAACATTCTTCTGCATAACTGAAGATGGCAAAAGCATGAAAGTGAGATTAAATCGTGCGGGCAATGCAATAAAGAAAACCAGAGAATACAGGTTAAATACGGGGAACACAAACATAGATGAATCAAGCCCAAATGGAACAGGCAATTACAACTATTTGGATGTGTACAACAGCGTCACAACAACTGGTCGTCACAACAACAAACCAAAGGTCTCCAGCCAGAGAATGGCCATAAAAACTGATTTTGGCCATAAAAGGCCAGCAAACGTCCACATGAGAGTTTTTAGCCTGGCAATCAAAATCACGTTCCATTTTAACAGCGGAGCCCATGCTGAGGCCCAGGCTGAGATCAGAAACAAGAAACAGACAGAAAAAAAACTGAAGCGGAGAAAGACTATGAAGGAGAAAGAAGCTAAAAGAGAAGGGGGCAAGGAATAAAAGAAAAACACACAGAAAGAGGAATGTAGAGACAAAGTCATGGGTGGATTAAAGAGTGAAAGAATTCCTGCGAGAGATAGAGATAGAGCAAGAGAGGTGAAGGAGGGAAGGACACATATGGATTTGATTACAAGCCGATGATGTCATGTATGTATGTCAGGTAATCAGCCCCTGGGCTGTGTGTATCGCACAAGCATGTGTGTGTCAGACAGCGCTGAGTGTACAGGGCAAGACCAGGCCTTGTCTGTAACGACTGCAGAGCGGCAGTTCGTCTGATGTGCAACGAGAAATCACACCAAACACAACATCTCAGTCAGTGGAGAAGGTGACTGTGTGCCTTCGTCTCAGACAGCTGATCAGATCATCAACTTACACATATAGCTACAAACCTGCAAAGGTGCATCAGACAGACACTGCTACACAGGTATGAAACTTTTGTGGGCTTCGCAAAAACTGCACTTTCTGGTTTGGACATTGATGGTTTATCAGAGTCATGCTACATATCAGCTATCAGCCAGCTCACACACACACAGACACACAAATGTGCACCTACAACACTTCAAGGCACTACAATACATACGACAGCTGTACTTTTCGTCACGTTTGTCGGGACTGTGGACGTAACAGAAATCAGGGATATCCCATATCATGTGTTCACTCACATAACCCTACAAGTAGAAGACAAGGGTTTTTTGAAGTTTGAGTAAGACCAAATATAGTCTGTTGCATTGGCGAGTTGCTACAGGTAGAGAGAAGAGGTTGAAATGTAATACAGTCAAATATAAATCCAGTTAGGATTATACCACCATAAGGTTTAATGCTTATTAGGTGCCAAATCACAACACAGTGCTTTATGATACTATGAGAAAGGATTTTACAACTCTGGAAAGTTATCATGGCAACTGTATCCCCTTTTTAAAATATAGTGTTTTAAAGTGTATGTTTGCATGTATTTGATTGGCTAATACAGGACCCTGCCGGATTCTGCTGCATTATGTTGAGCCACTTTGAACTGTGTAGTCAGACATTTTTGCATTTCACGCAATCAAATCAAAGTCAAAGTTGGACAAAGTATGACGGGTTTTTCCAATCACAAATCGTCTGTTACTCCATATCCACTCATCCATCCAAGCAGCTTATGTTTTGTCATTTGGACACTTGGAATTTCCAGGAAGTGCCAGTTCAAAAGAACAAAAAAGCATGTTGAAATGCTGGAAGACCGTGCCTCGGGATTTAACGACTGCCTCGCAGAACCGCACACGTTGTTCATCCAAACCAAATCCCAAACCTCTACATTCTTCTGCGCATTGTCAGCGCTGTAGTCATCCCATCGAGGTTACACATTACATCTTCATCTTCCCACTATTTGTCATTTGGCAGAGGCTGTCACAGCAAACATGTTTGTGTGGCCTGCTCTTGTGTTTGATCCCTGACATCTGTTTCAAGTGTACAGTACTCAAGGCTCGAATTTGTCCAGATCTAGAAATAGAATCTAATTTTGGATGACCGAATTGTTTGTTCCAAGAACAAACAGTTTGGTGCAGGGAAATGGGAGAGAACACAAGACTAAAATACATCATAGTTTAGAGCTCCGTGGGCAGTTTCTGGCCTCACTGACTCTGAAACTGCAGATTGCGAAATATTACATTTTAAATTGCCCGAAGTCAATCCTGCTATACCCAGGCGTGTACTACAGCTCCCCCCTATTCCCGTGGCCTTGTGGCAAAGTATTTCATTTCAATGCTACTTTAAAGACTCTTGAGTGCTTAAGGAAAAAATCTCTCCCAGCAGTCATACTTTCAAGTGGACACAGGAATTGTTGTGTTTTTGGAGTGAGTGAGCTGATGGTTCGGTCTTGGCGGGTAGTTCAACCGTGTCATTTCGGTTGTGCTTCCAACTCCTCCGACCTCTGATTTTTAGCTGTCATCAACACATTTGACACAATTACCATCCGGTGCCTAAAGAAAACTCTACAGCATCACCATGTTCGGTGTGTTGAATAATAAGTTGAAGTCTTGCTGTATTCTCAGAACAAAATTAAATTTGGTGTGTTTACACAGGCAAAATTGAGAGTTCCTGACCAAAAATACATGTTATCTTTGGCTTGGGTTTGCATTGTGTGCGCAAACCGGTCATTTCACACAGCTTCATTCATTGTCCTCCAAAAACTATCTCCTCCAATTGGTCGAAATGCCGTGATTAATTGCGATTTTTTTACGTAAGACGCCGAGCCACATGTTTTCGGTTTCCTTCTTTTTAAGAATTTGCGAGTCGTGTCTGGCTCCCGCTGCGGCTCACAAAAGCTGCTCCGTCTGCCATGAAACAGACAGGCTTCAAGTCACAGTGTGTATGCTGGCGTTGTTGCTCGCAGTGTTACACTCGTCAGCAGTTTAAAAACACACCCAATTAAATTTTGCTTGGAGTACACTGTTGGCTAAAGATGGAATATTTCTGTCCCACATTTCCGGATTTAAAATTGTCGTTAAGTTCTTGAAGATGGTTAGTAGATGCTTGTGGATTTAAAGTCGACATATCGGATGTATGCCGGCTTTGCTCACTCATCTTTATTGAAACTTTGAAGTGCAATATCATCATTTAAAGCAGACAATGAATGACAGAACAGGTTGAATGAAGTACACTGATAGACCACTTGTGGTCTGGTTCAACCTGCGTCACTGCTTTGCTCAAACCGGTATGACATGGTTATATTTTTACATAAAAATACTGACTAGTGCAGCTTAAAAATTAATCCAACAAATCTCTGTTTCCCTAGTAACGGCTTAGTAACGGTGACCTCAGCCATTGTGAAGCCATGACATATTTTATTTAGCGGGCAGGAGACAGGAAGAGTCTTGCCCTTGTTATTTGTTCACACTGCTCACTCATAACTGCAATATACTGCCTGAAAGCATGTAATGACAGAATATACTCACAAGCAGATGTGTGTATCTGTCTAATCTACTGTCTTATTGCATGTGCTTATCTCACTGCATGTCATTGTATTGGCCCTTTAAACCAAAAACGAGGTCTTGTTGTTCTTGGGCCGTGTTTGTCAGGAAGTATCTATGTCACTACTTCACTCGTCAATATGTTCCCGCACCATGCAGTGTCACCGGTCCCATTGTTGGAGTAAACAGAGAACATTTTCCCCAGAACAATAGAAACACTGACAGCTAAACTATAACCTCCCTGAAAAATCTCTATAAAATTAGCTCCCATCACATGACGCACAATGTTGAGACTTCTCAGAGATGGATTTAGTCACCAGCTATACTCTTGAGAAATGTATGAGCAAGGTGAGGGAAATCTGATAATGAAAGTAAAGACTAAGGCAAAGTGAAGTGAACAATGTGCCACTGATAAGAAGAGATGTTTGCAGGCTCAAGCTATGATTACACTGTTGCAAGAAAACCCATTATTGTGTTTGCAGAGCCATTAGTTTAAATACACTTTTACACCACAGGTAAGGTGTTTAATTACCTTACCCAACAGATACTCTCACAATGTTGGCTGCACAATAATGTTGAATGATGGAGTGTGACTCAAAACATTTAGTACATTACTGAACAGAAATTTTAATGAAATTTACAACTACATATTAGGAAAAATTGTTCTTTTTACTTAACTGCATGTATTAATGTGTTAATTGGCTGATTTAGATTTCATACATTAAAATAAAAACATGATGCATAACAGCATTACAGATTAGAAAATAGCTCCATCACTACTAAGCTGCAACATTACAAGTAATAACAGTATGAAATATGTTATTCTGCATAATGATTACTTTTACTTCAGGTAACTAAAGTATTTTTGGTAATAATGCTTCTGTGGTTTTCCCTAAGTAAAATTACGAAAACAGGACGTCATATTCATTTTACTTAATACAAATCCCAATACTTATACATTTACTTATTTTACTTACATATACTTACTGACATAAGTGGTAGCACTTATGTGTACTTATGTAATGTAGCCTATACTAAATATTATTGAAAGGAACTAATGGCATAAATCTGGCTTGAAGGGACACAACTGCAAGAACAGATAAATTAAAGTTTTGAGATTCATGAGTTTATTTCCCACCTAGATTTTAAATTTTTTCATTACTCAAACATGTTAAGAGACAAAATGTTTTCACTTTGTGTTTCCTAGCATGTTAGCAGTGTTAGCATTCCTCACTGAGACTAAGCTACCAGCTGGCTAGCAGCTAGAAGCACTCTTATGATTTCAATCGTGAATAACAAACCGTATCAGTGAAACTGTCAACATGTAGCGGGTATTTGTCGTGAGGTGTGAATATATTATTCATACTCATATATATGTCAGAGATATGTGTTGCACGTCTTGTCTTGCTCTGCAGTGTTGGTCTCAATTACAAATAGTCATCCAAGAATTTCTTATTAATTTTGCGAACAGGCAAGATTCTTTTTTTCTCCCTCTTTGGTTGAATATATGACTAAAGTTGACAAGAGCCAGAAGGAAATACTGTAACTTGAACTCCTTGTCTCTCTTCACCTACTGCCCTGTCTGCGGAGTAGTGACAGACCGGGCAGATATTTCACACATTACATACGTCAAGAAAAAACCCTTTCCCTCCTCTCCACCACATCCTTTAGTTAAACAGTCACTTTAAGAGACTCTCTCAAACACTCAGACATGTGCACACACATGTACACACCACACAGTTACACACACGAGCAAGCACACCCCCTTCTTGTGAGTCTCTGCAATGCAAAGCTCCATATAAGGACATGCTGATGATGTAATGGTCCATAGGCAGGGAGCACATCCCTTATTGTTTGGTCTGACTGCAGGAATGCCCACATTACAGCTACTAAGAGAGTGAGACACACACACAGAGGAACAGTTGAGAGTCGGGTGTTGTACGGCAAGATAATGAGCTTATGGCAGTGAAGCTGGGAAAGCCTTTGGCACAGGTAGGCACACTAAACATTGTACAAAACTCTGGATTTGGGGAGAGAAACTTGCCGATCTCTTTAATGGCTTGGGGACATACAGATGTTCAGGATAGCATCATTTTATACTGGAGTCCCAAAAGTTTGTAAACCTGAAGTTATATTGCATGGTTTGTAAGGCTAAATAAATCTGTTTGACTTTAGAGTAATAACTTTCTTCTGTAGTTATTGTGATAGTAATCTCTGAAAAGTTTTAGGATGACTTAAAAAATCTTTTTAAAAAGTAGTCTAGGATGTTAATGAAACTCTGTACAATGTTTGTCTAAGTCAGTATTTCACATGGTCTTTTTTAAAGTATTTTTTATATGTATCAAATTATTTGCACTCTGTTGTGGGAACTTCATAAATCCCTCTAAGCAATGGATTGGATCACATCAGCTTAATTCCATGTGAAATTAAATTCAACCTACTCGTACTGTGAAGAAATGCTGAATTGTGTTCTGATTTTAACATGCTGTGGAGTCGGACTCGGTTGTCTGCCATTGCAAACTTCACTAAAAGATATTAACTATTAAAGAGCAATGATGTTTGAATCTCAGCATGTCGCAATAGTAGCTACTCAAATTGTCTATGCAGGAATCTGTCAATTTGCAGAAAGGCTGACCTAGTTTCACATATAATGTACTACAAATGAATGACAATGACATTTATTACTACAATGAATATGGCATCTTCATGTGTAGTAGAGTTAAAAGACTGTAACATATACTGTACGGCTGATACTGATTCTGATACTGATACACAAATGATGTGATAATGCAGTAACTTAAATAAATACTTATATGTACATCCCACAATTTATTAGCATATAATCAAAGATATAATTGGTATTTTTTAAAGAATCAAGTACTTTTGATGGCTCCTCATTGTCAGATACATTTACTTCTCTTTTTTTTCCTGATAGACTGTGGTTCAAAAGAACAATTTATTTCAAAATGAGACAATGAAAGGAATGAACCCTGGTCTCATATAATTACTACTAGCATGAAAGTGTATATTAATTAGACTTATTCTGGGTGATCTCAGCAACTTTGTTGCATGGAATAGAATATATGTTTTAATGAAAATCATCTGTGGACTTGTAATACTGAATGGTGAATTTTAGGTAGCAACATTTCAATAATCATCCATCATCATTTTGGAAAATAATAATAATCTCTCTCTATAGTCTCTTTTAGTAACACAATGCTCTATTACCAATATTACCATTTCCTGGAAGTCAATAAATATCAGTCCTACATATTTTACACATGTTGATTGCACTCTTGGGGCGTATCACTTAGCCTGTGTGGACTTTAAATAGAGTCCATGGACTGCATCAATCAGCATCCCCCCTTCAAACGTTGTCACACATGAGGGCAATCGGCCCACTATCCACAAGCTTCTCCTACAGCCGAGGTGGCCATGTGTGCATGCACAGGATATATATCGGTCTGTACACATATGACCTAATCACTTGTGGTTAGGAAATGGCACAGCAGCCCTGACATATGGAACATGTAACACAGCTAAAAGCAGCGGGTGAGCCACAGTTTCCAGCTTCAGAAGCCACGTAAAAAGAGGGAAGCCCTCTGTTAAGCTGGTGTGCTGGTGTGGCAAGTTGTGACTGCCTTGTAGGGTTGGCTGACTGCTCTCGACATGATGTTTCTTTTTCTTTTTAATGGTATTTCTACTATGTTAGCTTACAGTTGAGGGGGAAATTACATTTGCAACAACCCAGAAACAATCCTGTTGAGTTAAGATATCTACTTCACCCTAAACCCACCAAATCACTCGGGTGCAACCCATTTTTCCATGACACATTAACAACCCGCAGCAGTGGTCATACATCCGTTTTCGGGGGGAACCAGTCTAGAATCGGTGCCTGTTGCAGAGCTTGTATAGGCTTCAATGTGGGTGGTAAGGTGTCTTGTAACATTGATAGCCATGAAACTGTTATGTCACCAGCTTTATGTGCAGCACTTTACAATTTATTCCCCTTAAATAATGTTCTTTCAAGCTGTACGGTTCTCTGCATAAAAGTATGAAACATGACGGCGATGGAAATGTGGACAAATGCTAGATAGATCAGCCATAATATTTACGTGTTTCCAGAACACATATGGAAACTGCCTTGACTGACTTGTATTAAATGGTGAAAGCTGGTGCGTTGAGCTGCTACCACTCCTTAAAGTCTGGTTGGTCTCCAACATAAATCAAGGGTCAACTGCAGGATAATGTTTTTTTTTTCAAAAGATCACTCCATCCATTGTATGCCCAAACTATAGAGCAGGCAAACTTGCAAATTTGCCCCAAATTATATACAACACCATAAATAGTCTCAGGTGTAGCCCTGTTGGCTGAATACACTCACGCAGGGTGAGTGTGCCTACTGAGGAACAACTGATGTGGACCAACATCTCCATATGTACTAACATCTCTATATGTACCACAAAGTGTATGTGAAATACAGCATTATAGTCTCCTAAAAGGCTATAGGTGACTTGCTTTTAATAATGCACAGTGCCCTTACATGCCAGAAAACATGATTAATATCCAGCCCAGGACTTAGACGTATTTTAAAATGGAGTACTGGCCGAGTTTCCACTCCTACTAGGGAACAAAAGTACATTTATTTTTCTATTTTGGCTGATGACATCACCAGAAAAAAAAGTGGGGACTGAGATAAGAGATTGAATAAACAGTGATTAGAGGCGACAGAGTAGTTTGCGAGCAAAATTACTGTCTGTTGTATGAGAGCTCTGCTTAGCAACATAGTGTTTCTATGAACACAGTCCACTTTTAGAAAATGTCATTTTTCAACACATCCATGTTTTTCTAGATAAGATAGTCACATTCCCTTGTACAGCACTCATCCAGAGTCCTTGAAAAATGCAAGAAAAATATGATTAAAATATTTTATCAACACTTCCAGCAGCCAAGATATAACATGGGCAAGCTTTGAGTCAACACAGCTTAGATAGGCTACACAACTGGGATACTCACTAATCTTAGAATAAAAATGGAGCTAAAGTTAGAGTTTGAGTTATGTTTTTGAAACCAAAAAAAAGTAAAATGCTTTAACAGTAGCACATCAACACCAAATGTTCTTACATTAGGCATTGTTATGTGTCATTTTATCTTCAGCTACTCAGATTTTACTCTGGTTGAATGGCACATTTGCAACTTAATCCATAACAGATAATACTGCTATTGTTTATCCGCTTCATGAAACACCCCAAACCACACCAATAATGAATTCATAATTATTATGCGTATCCTAATAATATTTATTGAGTGTTGGTTTGGATCTAATTGCAACACATGGATGCAGTTACATGTGTCCCCCTTTCTTGCTCCCACCCTTGAGTAGCTACCGAAGAGTGAAATGACACATTCACTGTACTGGTGAGAAGTGACCCGCCCTACCAAACTTACATCATGGCCCGCAACCGAAGTGTACATGTGGACTTAGTGATCCCTGAGAGGATTTCTGTATAAACTCTGTGGGACTGTAATTGCCTTTGGAAGCAGGGGGAATTCCTTTAAATGTATAAGAAAAAAAACGGGGAGGGTAGGTGGAGGTGGTTTTGGTAAGGGGGAGGAGGGCTGGTAGTAGAGGAACCCCTTAATTAAAGGATTGTTCCATGCCAGTGGGCCATCTGTGTGGAAATGCCTGGCAGCTGCGCACACAGCAGTCATAACATCTCTTCCCTTGGGGCTGTATAGGTTCTTTAGTCTGGTGATGTGTGCATGCGCCAGATGCAATGACCCCAGCTATATACTGTACTTAAAGCGCCATAACTGCATCCAGTGGCACACATGTAATGTACTTTGACATCATTTGAGTAATCTGAACACCATCTGGGCTTCATATATCAAAATATAAGATGGAATAGCTGTGGAAATATAAATATTACTATATTGTTCTCCACTGTCCAATAGATTTTTTAAATAGTCTGCCTTTGATGTTTGTAGTCTACAAGTGGATTTCTATGTTAATTGAGGGAAAAAAAAACTATTTAAAGGCTCCTAATGTGAAGGGAATTGTAGCTTACATCCAGTCTTAAATTTATACACTTATTTTTGTTTTTCCTCACTTGATTTTAAGCTGTTTTGCGTGTCTTACTTTCCGTCTTATCTGTGTACAAGAGCTTGCTCTTCATTTATCCTTTGACTTACTCTTGTGCAATGTCTTGGCCATTTCCTCTCTTAGCCAAGCATTTGTTGAGCAACCTATGAGCATACTAACACTTGAATACATAGTTTATATTAGATACATGTTTGATGAAAAAAATGAAGAAGAAAAGAAACTGTAGCAGATTGTCATAAAACCACAATAACGTCACCAAAATCATACTGGTTATAAAAACCTTGTGTGCGTAGTTTGCAGTATGTCTCACCTTGTCTGGTGAGTGTATCATTTTCAAAAGTTAACATCAACATTTGGCATTCTAGTCTTTTCCCCTAATTTCCCAGAGGGCAAAAAAGCTCATATGGTACACCCTACAAACATTATGGAAACTTTGAAATTCACTGATTGTTAAACTCAAGGCCCAGTATTTACAGCAGTAACTGGGGTTTCCAAACCATATGAGAATTAGTTGGCAACAAGGGAACAAAAAAAAAAAACCCACAGGTATTTGAGATTACCAACCTGAGAGAGTTAAACTAATTATTTTTATGATGTGTTAAATTTTCCATGACATACAACTTTTAGTCCTCCTCAGAAATGCAGGGAAAATAACAGTGTTTATGATGTGTCAGTATTTGGGAAGTGGGCCCAATGGGTAATGACAGTGGGGGTGGGGGCTAGAGTTTCTGTCATTTTAAGTTTCACAATTATTTAAATATGTTGCTCCAAAATTCTCTGCAATGCTAATTGAAAAATTAAGCAACGTTTTTGTGCACTTTCTACTTGCAAAAACTGATTCTGACTTGACTGCTTGAAGATCATCTTTGTCTTGTTTTTTATTTTTTTCAGGTTGAAGCTGTTAATTGATCAGGAAAAGGCTTACCAAGAACGAAAGGAGGAAGAGAACGACAAAAAGGTCTCAAGTCTGAAGGAAGAGCTGACAAAACTGAAGTCATTTGCGTTGATGGTAGTGGATGAACAGCAACGCCTCACCGAGCAGCTGAATCAACAAACAGCTAAGGTCCAAGAACTGAGTGCCAGTGCTTCACAATCCCAAGAGGAGCTGATCTCAGCTAATGCCCGTCTGCAGGAAGAGGAGCAAAAGGTCATTCGCTTGGAGGCTGAGCGGCGCGACCAAGCCATTCGACACCATCAAGAACAAGAGGCCATGACTGCCAAATTGACCAGCGAGGATGCCCAAAGCAGGCAGCTGCGCCAGAAACTGTCAGCTCTCAGCAGGCAGCTTGATGAGCTGGAGGAGACCAACAAGACCCTGCGCAGAGCTGAGGAGGAACTGCAGGAGCTAAGGGACAAAATTAGCCGTGGTGAGTGTGGAAACTCTAGCCTCATGTCTGAGCTCGAAGAGTTACGGAAAAGGGTACTTGAAATGGAGGGAAAGGATGAAGAGTTGATCAGAATGGAGGACCACTGCAGGGACCTCAACAAGAAACTGGAAAAAGAGGCCAACCAAAGTCGGAGCTTGAAGGCTGAAGTCGATAAGCTGAACCACAGAATTATGGACTTGGAAAAACTAGAGGATGCATTTAGCAAGAGCAAACAAGAATGCAACTTTCTCAAAAGTAACCTGGAGAAGGAGAAGACAGTGTCAAAGGTTCTGTCCAGTGAGCTGGAAGTCTTGAAAGTCAGGGTCAGAGAACTAGAGGCTGCTGAAAACCAGCTGGGAAAGACAGAACTGACACTGAAGGAAGATCTCACCAAGTTAAAGACACTGACAGTCATGCTGGTGGATGAAAGGAAGGCAATGGCAGAGAAGCTAAAGCAAATGGAGAACAAAGTCCAAAACAGCACTGGAAAACTTCAGGCTGAACAGGACAAAGTTACATCAGTCACAGAGAAACTAATTGAGGAGAGCAAGAAAGCACTGAGGTCAAAGGCTGAGCTAGAGGAGAAAATGTGCAGTGCTACAAAGGACAGGGATGACCTGAAGGACAAGTTGAGGGCTGAGGAGGAAAAGAGCAATGATTTGGAGTCTAAGATCAGTATGATGAAGAAAAGGATGCAATCACTAGAGACAATAGAGAGAGAATACCTGAGGAGCAAAGCTAAAGAGGAGAACATCAAAACACCCATTGCAAACCGCTTCCAACAAGAGGACAACAAAGTTAAGGATTTAACACAGGAGGTTGAGCGTCTTAGACGCAAATTAAAAGATATGAAGGTGGTAGAAGGTGACCTATTAAAAACAGAGGAGTTAGAATCACTGGAGAAAAGATTTACTAACG
The DNA here is from genome assembly GCF_963691925.1 of Scomber scombrus. NCBI lineage: Eukaryota > Metazoa > Chordata > Actinopteri > Scombriformes > Scombridae > Scomber > Scomber scombrus. Next base: position 6,776,550 of record NC_084993.1, on the reverse strand, counting down.
AGCAGGAGAAAGCCAAGATTTTGATGGAGGAGCTGGAAATATCTAGAAAAGAACTTTCCAAGTACCAGCTGGCAGAAAAGAAAGAGTGCAACCAAGAGCATGTTCTGTATAAACGCTTGAAGGAGGAAGAGGCAAAGTCTAGCCATTTGACCAGAGAGGTAGCAGCCCTGAAAGAGAAGATCCATGAATACATGGGAACAGAGGAGTCCATTTGCTGTATGAAAACTGACCACTCCACACTGCAAAGAAAACTGACACAGCAGGAGGTCAGAAACAAAGAATTGGCCAGAGAAATGGACACACTCACACGAGAGCTTGAGCGATATAGACGATTTAGCAAAAGTCTACGCCCTGGCATGAACGGGAGGCGCTTCTCAGATCTGCATGTTTCCACCAAGGAAGTCCAGACAGATCCGCTTGACCTCATGTCTCCCAACGGCAAGACAATGGCACCACTGGAACGTGCTGTGGTGAACGGGAAGCTGTACGACGAGAGTGAGGCCGAGGAAAACGCGAATTACAGCAACGAGCTTCAGCTCACGAAATGCAGCCCCTCGCTCATCAATAATGTAAACAACCTAAACAACAACATGAGAAGAGCGAGAGTCCCGTTCCTCAAAAACAAAGAAAGCCCCCATCAAGTGAATGGTAAAGTGCAGCCACGGCAGAATGGCAACCATGTGCAGTCTGGAGATGTTGTGTTGACCCACAGTCCTGGACAGCCTCTGCACATTAAAGTGACTCCTGACCACGGACACAACACTGCAACGCTAGAGATCACCAGCCCGACCGGAGAAAACACCCAGTCATTCACCAGCACTGCCGTCATACCCACAAGTGGAGGTCCACCCAAACAGAGAATTACCATCATCCAGAATGCATCCATATCCCCAACTGCAAAATCCATTTCCCCCACGACAAAATGTAAAGGTTCCCCTGTGTCAGACGAGCCGTGTTCACCAGATAGGGCTCTATCACCTTTCACTATGTCTACATACTCCAGGGCGATGACCCCGGACTCTTGCGGCTCTGTAACACCAGACAGAGCCATGTCACCTATACAAATTGTCTCGGTCACAACGGGCACCCCTGATCGCTCCCTCTCCACGGAGCCAGTGGAAGTTGTCGGCGGGCACGCCGTCTTCCGTGTGACCCCTGAAAGGCAAAGCAGCTGGCAGGTCCAGAGGTCAAACAGCTCGGGGCCAAACGTCATCACCACAGAGGACAACAAAATCCACATTCACTTAGGGAGCCCCTTCATTCAGAGCATCAGCACTCCGACACAAACGCTGAGTCCATGCCACACGCCCGGACTCCAGGAGCAGAGGACTCAAGTGCTGGCCAATTGCAGCACTCCTTCTGCCAAAGGCAACAGCAAAATCACAAGTAGCATCATGATTAAGCCCACCTCCACCCCAATCCAAAGGCCATCACAAATTACAGTAAGTAATGTGTATGACTGACCCAGTAATCCCCCCCAAAACCTCCATCACATCCTTTATTTTGAATCCTGCACATGAGATCCGGAACAGCCTTAGACCCTTATACCCCAACATTATACCCTGATACATTTACACGTCTGTTTTACATGATTTATGCATAGAGAGTTTAAACCAGGGTTTGAATGTTTTCTTTTTTTATTTTTTTATTTTGGTTGGTTTGCTTGGTTCTGTGTGATTAAGTTCAATTGTTTGCCTGCATGATAAAACAATACCATTTGAAAGCACGAGAAGATTTGATTTGACATAACACCAGGTTTTAACTTATGTGCACTTACTGTATTGTATTCAATGGCCACTTTGCCATGTAGTCAGACTATTCACACTGATGTATCATACCAGTTTTTATACTTCATATCACACATACTGCATTCTGATTTAAGTTCTTTGATTTTTCTGAGAATTAAAGTGTGTAAAAAGAAGTGTTATTTTTTAGTTTGTCATCCATGCTTGCCAATTTCATTTATTCACTAAATCCAGCATGTTTTTAAATGTGTGAAATTAAAAAATAATCTGAGGAAAATGTGATTAGATTGAAATCAGTTGTTTGATGTGATTTCTGATGCATGCAAGATACCGTTTTAACACTTGACATATCAATCCAATGTGCTCATGTTATCGAATGTGTAGTTAAAAGATTAAAAATCACATTTATCACATTTGCATATGAAGACTTTTAACACTTTGTTAGACCCAATTAAATAATATCCAACTGGAACAAATGTCAGAAAAACCTTTGTGCCAAATTACAGGACAGAAAGTCTTCTGGGATTATCACGTGTTTGCTTGCTCGAGTTAAAATCATAGGCTGATGTCATACTTTTTTCTTACATCCTGAGGACAGAAACCCAGTGACCAAGAATGAAAACCAGTCTGATGTGAACTTGGAGTCCTCTTAAATGATACAATGGAAACTTTGCCTAGATCCTTTAAACCTTAGAGCAGTGCTCCATAAAGCTGCTGTTGGAGATGAAGCTTGTATTTCTCAAAAAAGGTGCAATGTTATGTTGAATTGCGGTTGCTCTGCTGACTTTAATGCATTACTGAAGTATAGTTTGAATAGTTGATTATTTAATGGTTGGTTGCAATTTAATGAAAATAGAAGACACTCACTTAATCATCATAAAAATTAAACTCACCCCAGAGGCAACAGGGGGCTGCAGTAGCTTTTCACATACCTCCACATTTTTAAAGACTATAAATTGAAAAGTCTGTCAAACACATTCATCTCTTTCTGGTCTTCAATGACAGGATAAATTAGCAGCAGATCCCAACAGCTTTCAGTTTACCATGACCATCATCCACACTACTGAAAGGTATCCACTGCTCTGACAGTTAACATCCCCGATCCATTTGTGGTCAACATAGTATGACAAAGAAAATACCTCGAATCAAATCAAATCTTTTAAAGCAGCACCACAAGGAGAAACTGCCCTTTATTGCCAACTGCTACATGCGTAACCAATGAATATTGCTGCAAAAATCAAAAAAAGGCAGAAACCTGATACGATATTTGGGTCTTAGCATTTGTTGATAGTTTGACCTCAGTGGTCTCTTAGTAGAAAGTCTCACTTAGCTTGCTGTTCACTGGGTAGAAACCCAAAACTTCTGTTATATTTTTCTTTCTCCCATGAATCATGTCCTTTGAAATGAGTCATCAGTCTGACTTACGAATGTTCCTCCATGTATATGCATTCTTCTAAATGTGGTTTCATGTGCCCACAGTGGAAATATTACCACATACATGCGTTTCGTATAAATTAAATCTGTACTGTAGGTCAGAGCACGAGGATGGGGGGACGGACACTGAAAGACACAGAATAAGGGGAGACAGATGATACAAGTGAAGATGTTGTGGAGTGATTTTATCCGTTGTGGTACACTCATCAATATAATGTCTTAATATGAAACTCAGGTAAGAAAGAACTACCAAACTGAAAAGCATCAAACTTTGAGTGATGGGCCTTTCTGGCTGTAGTTTTAAGTACAGTAAAGTACGTATCTGAATAATGTATGTAATGTAATAACACCAAAAAAAAAAAAAGATATACTGAAGACACTTGGAGATTTGAATATAGTATATATTGTAATGGTACTTAACAAATTCAGCTACACAAACAATCATGAATGAAAACAAGAGCTCATTTTGCTTCATCTCAGGATTTATCATCTGCAGGCCTAAGCATTATTACAGTATACCAACAAAAGCTGGTGAGCTAAATAAGCATCACAGCCTAAAATATAGCCAGCACAGTTAGGAGGCCAACTCCAAAACTGTCACCTGGCTCAGTTCACCAAGCATTTGTAGCAGCAGTCATATCTCTGAATAATTTCCTAAGAAAATGTCAGTAATAGTCCTGATAAAAGCAGAAATCTTTAGCGTCTTACAGTTTCCAAAAATCACAGGACTATCAGAGGAGTTTGATTTAGATGCAACATTACTCTAAATGATAAACTCAAAAAAACTATAGAGTCCTCAATGTCATTTAGATGGAGCAAGGCAACTGTTGCAGGAAAGCAGTGAAAACAACCCAAACATGAATGTACACACACACACACACGCATGTACGTTTGACAACAAGGAGATAATTAAATCAAGCATTAAATTGAATGAGTGGGAAGGAGCTGGAGCAGCTGAAGAAACGGGATCCAGCAGTCTGGGCACGATGAAATGATGCAGCGGCTAAACAAGATGCTATTCATTAAACGTCTACTTGAGAAACCATTGAGCAGCTGGGATTGCTGTCTGTGACCTCAATTAGCCCCTGACTCACTTTGGACTTACTCAATTCATAAACTGTACTCATATGGTTGAGCCAAGAAAGACAGATCTGTGCACGGTATTCCTGCCAGACTGATCAAATGTGTATCCAATGACATCCTAGAGGCCAAAGTGTATTTCATTGAAAAGCCTGTAGTGATAGCAGCTTCTGTTGGCTAAGAACAAGGCAGTAAACACAAAGTGATGCCTCTGATTAACAGCAGCATACTAATGCGAATTAAATGCTGCCAAGAAAGTCTAATTACCAAATTGCATGCCAGAAAAACAAGTTGTGTATCAAGTATTACACTGCAAGAGAGAGTGGATTTCCTCACTTTAGCCCACAGTGATTATAATCACAGAGGAATTTGCCCAACTTGACTGACACTCACAATAAAAACAGGACAGGACGACAATGACTTCCTCTAAACATAAGCCTCCACACTGCGTGCGAGTGTGTGTGAGAGGGTAGACACTGCAAGAGTAGCCTCTCTCCCACCGCAATACAAGCACCAAAACAAACCTTGTGTTTGGTTGCTGTGGAAACAGCAGCGCCGGTATTGCACAGTGCGGGGCAGAGGAAGTACTTAGTCGAACTCCTGCTGCACCGCTGATATACGGGAGAACAAAGCCGCACATTAAGGCTCTTACCATGTAAAATCAACAAGGCTCCCTCGCTGTGGAGCTTGAACAGACTTTCTGGCCCATTAGCTCTGCTGAAATTTATACCCCATATGAATATTTAAGGAGATTTTTGTTAATTCTGAGAATCTCAAGCCACACTGAACACATCCAACTGCTTTTCTCATGTCACAGCGAGGGGGTTTGGTGTTTAGTGTGTTGCCTGGGAATAACCTCAGTTGTGTGATGAAATGCATGGAAACACTGAAAAGTTTCAGTTTCGCCCAGCTGCAGAAATGTGGACCAGATGAATGGCAATTTTAAATTTCAAATCCAATTAACACCCCTGCCTCTCCGCTGCAAAATGATTCCTTGTTTCAAATAGAAATTACACCCTGCATACAGATATTGTGCCGCAGTGACACGGATTCAAATTTGAGTTGGTGAACGAGGGCATTTTGTCAGCACATTTCACAAAAAGCAATTACCTTTCTCAAAAATAGGTGCTGGCATGTGTTGGTAATTTTGAAGAAAATGCCTGCTGCCTATTGTCACTGAGTAATTTAGTCTCTTTATGTAAGCGTGCTGGAGCAGACAAACTAAGTGCTTGAAAAAGAAGAGAATCTGACGTCAGACTGTTTATTTGACTCCTTAATGATGTACGATTTATGTAGTGGAAGAGAGTGACAAGGAACAAGAGAACATTTCTCAGGAGTAATAAGTGTCTACGGCATAACATGACCTTCACAAACTACTCTGGATAATTGCTCCTATCAGTTAAAGGCTGAGCTGTTTATATAAATCCCTGTTTCCTGCTCACGAATGTCCTAATTTACAAGAAGTAAACAAAACAGATTCCAAATGAATGAGGAGTACGTATGGTGCAGTACCCTTGCTGTTGTTGAGGTAACTCGTGATTGTGGAAAAATCTTAGTGTAAACAGGAAATGGTTTCTACTGTACAAGCACCAAACATCACAAAAGTGATGTACCTCAGTGTGCTGGCATGCCACTACGCATGTAAACACGCTGATTAAAAAGTGATTGCACAGTAAGCTGAGCAGTAAGTTGTTTAAGAATCTGAGAAATGAGATGTTTCCCATGATATTTCTTGTCCTTGTTTACAGATGCTGTGCTAAAAAAAAAAAAAACCCCAGCAAAACACTGGTTTCCAAGCAACACACTCACATAGGTATTAATCATGGGATATTCGAGACAACAATCCAAAACGCTTTTCATCAACTTTCATCAGAAATCCCTTTTTAAAACCCTCAATTATGAGTTGTGTGAGAAAACACCAGGTTTCATCGCATTTGAAGTCTTTTTTTGGAAAAGGACACTAACCGAACACTGACTGACTTACAGCATAAAAAACAGACAAACATGTACATTAGACAACATTTAATATGTGGAATAAGCCATATTTTGGACATGGCAAAAATATTAGATTGTAGGCTCACAAAACTGCCCTTTCTTCTATCTAGTTAGTATGAGATTATCCTTTTGACCATCTAACACTACAAAAACAAGCTTTTTCCCTTTAAATAAAGTGCAGTAAAGTTTGGTATAGTGGTCAAACACTGTATATAAAAGATGATTTGGTATCATCTAGTGGGCATTATCAGTATTGCATCACTTCTTAACTGAAATACTAATACTAATAGTCAATCTGGTGAACTACAAACTTATCTTGTGTACAGTATTATAACTATTTCAACCTTTCTCTCATTTTTTTCACACAGATACCTCTAGAAGCATTCCGGCGACCAGGACCTACGAGAATCCCCAAACCGAAGGGCTACAGCTCCCAGAAAGGGACAAACAGTACTAATCTTGGACTGCAGAACAAGGGTCAGCCGCCACAGACTCCTCTAACCACCGGGAAAGATCAGCCAACGCAAACACCTGCAGCACACAACAACAACAACAACAACCCAAACCTAGTCAACCGCAGGCTGTGATATGGCTGATGGCAGAAGGTCAGATTATAGTTCAGCTTAAATAGCCTCTTAGTTCATTTAGATTTTAAGCAGCAGATCTCACAATCCAGAATGAAAAATAATCATGAAAATCAAACTGTCAAAGTACTGATTTATTATTTTTTCCATCTCTCGTCCGCTAACCTATATCCATGGTGCTCTGAAGACTGCAAAATGCAACTGTTTATGGTGTCAATATTATGTTCAATACACACTGTGTGAGAAAAAAAAAAAAAAAGTCAGAGATTTTAGAGAAGTGGTTCTAATGTTGATTCATTTCATATTTGATGTCACTTTTGTGTGACTTGTGTGCAGATGTCACTGTGATCAAAATAAATAATGCTAAAGAGTAATGTTAAAATAATAAGTATGTTACGTGTCGTTGAAAGAAAAATCAATGTTTATTTGTATTGATTAGTTTGACGATTCTATCTGTTGTTAGATACAGATAATGATACAGCCATTAGATCCATTTCTTCGGATGGAACACGTGGACATTTTTTAAATAAGTGGCAATAATGTACATAAAAGTGTATTACTGATGTGTTGTACTGCAGCTCCTTCATAGTGATAATCTCTAAAATGTGACATTTGTGTTATTTTTGGTTATCAATAAAGACTTTTTGTACCTTGAACAGAGAAATGTCTCATTTTAAACATTGATTATGAATTATGAATCCAAACTGCAAATTGAGAAATGGCCACATTAATATCTTTATAGTTTTGATATAGATAAGAAGAAAACACATAAAAACAACATTTACAAAGTCGATTTAAAAAGTTGACAAATTGTAATAAATGTAAATTCTGATTTGAAAAACATGAGAAACAATACAAATGGTTTGAGATATGATATTTGAAAAGTGGCATTTTGGAATAAGAGACATTTAAAGAACGGATTGCTGCTCATTGTGATGCTAACATTGTCTTCCTAATGGTTTAATGACAGAAGAATGACGTCAGACTAAATATATGTGACATACAGTAAGTTTCAGTGGTAGTTTTGAGTCCGTGATTGACAATCTGAAAGTTGTGACAACATCATTTTGTCTCAAATCTCATGTTAACATAGATTGTAATAATTTGCCCCTTTACAGCTGCAGGATTCAGTTATTCAGTTTGATTATTATTTCAGGAAATACTGTTAAGGACAAATGTGATACTCAGAACACCATTTGGTAGGTGTGCAATGTCGCTCTGTTGAATCGTGGCGTGAGAGTTTGGTAATTTCAAGTTTCCTGATCTTTGTTATTTTTTCCACACACAAAAAAAAAGGGACAATATTGGTGTCCAAACCTCCTCTTGTCTTTCCGGTGTACTGTCATGGTGCCATCACTGATGTCCTTTCAGAGCTGTTTTTATAGCTGAACTCAGCACGGACAGGAAGTGCGATCTCTCTTCACCTCTCTTAGTGGCACAAACCCAAGAACGACAAGGCCCCTCCAGGACAAAGGCATGACACACATCTACAAAGGCAGAAAGTAAGAAATAACTAATCAAAGAAGACCAAAGACTATGTAAACAGATCACTGTAAAATAGCTTATATCAACTCACAGGGTGTGTGTGTGATCTCTCTGAAAGTCAGGCTGGCGAGGGCCACAGAGGCGAGGAAGGTGTGTGTGCTGCGGTGAGCAAGGGTAAAAGGTGTGTGCAGCACTCTCCGCTGTGTCAGCACCAAAGCATCATTAAACAGGAACATGCCCACATCGGACACATGCTCATAGGTCCTAATTACGCAATCACACAAACAGAGGGCAGATCATTCGATTAGATATGTAAATTCTGTAATGCTGCCATTTGAAATGCATTGATAACACAAAAAACAGCCACACGTTGCAAAATTTTACTTTTACATTTTTAAATGCAAAGTAAATATATCTGTCTCATTATTCAACTATTTATCTTCCAGCTTTAAAGTTGTTGAAAGCATCTGAATCAGCTTGTTCCAGCTCTTCATTTAAGCTACATAAAGTTCATGTATTCTTTGGTTGCACCACATCATTAAATGGTAATTGCATGCTGTGTGCATCAATTATACACACAAATATTCAGCATGACAGCTTTGGTAACTTTAAACTAAAGTGATCTCCAATTAGAATTAAAAAAAATAAAGCTCAATTTAAAAAAAAGTTACACAATCAGTGATGTTTAAGGGGTTAAGATATGCTCACAGTCGTATATGACTAACTCTTATGTGACTGGATGGGTTTTAAAGGGGAAATATCTGCACATTTCCAAGTCTATATTTATATTATGGGGCACTACTGGGACATTGTTGCATGATTCACTGTTAAAAAACAACTCCTTATTTATCTCAAACTGGCCCTTATGCAGCCAGTCAGTTCATCCTCAAAAAGGCTGTTTATGAGCATGTGTGGCAATCTGATGTCAGCTTGTCAGCATGGTAGAAAAATGGTTGTGCTGTTACCTGAGAGAGTCTGGGATATGTTGATCAGGGCTCCTGAGCAAAGCAGCATCCTGAGTCATTATTAGCTGCCTGTTACTTTCGCTGAGGTTCTGCACACATACAAAAGATGAGATATATTAATATCAGTAGAAGAGTGTGAGCTTTCCATAATGTTTGAGTGTTTATGTCAGAGAAAAGTGAAAGGGGGAGCTGCGTTTTTACCGGACAACCTTGGATCATCTGCTGTGTTTCCTCCATCAATTTGTCTCTTTCTGAGTTACTCTTTAACTGAAAAAGAAGAAAGAGTGAGTGTCTTAAATTTAAAACAAAAAGAGGCACAGTCTTTGTCTCTGGGTAATAGCAGTTGAGTGCACTTCTCCACTCCAATTTGGTTTAAGTATTAGTTTGTAACAAAGATACTTAAAAGACTGGAAAAACAGAGCTAGTGGAACAACTGAGAGGCGGCTGGAAAAATAATTATCTCAATCATGTTGTTACAGTAAATAATATGACATAATGATACACGCTACATTTTTAAATCATAACGTCATACCTTGTGTATAAATCCTCTGTATTGTTGCAGTGTGTTGAGGGCGGAGGAGAGGTGTGTGTGGTCGGGGTGAGCGGGGGGGGTGTGTAATGTCAGAGCTTGTAGCAGAGTCACATACTCTTGTATTCTCCAGACTGGACACAGCAGCAGCTCCTGTAGGCTTCACAAACACACACACACACACACACACACACACACACACACACACACACACACACACACACACACACACACACACACACACACACACACACACACACACACACATATACAGACATGTCATGATTCGGTCTAATATGGTTAGGAAAGGTGTGAGCGTCAGTGCTTATATGGATGTTACCTCAGCATGTGTGTTGCAAGAGTTTTGTCTGCGGTCTTCAGGAAAGCTCGAAATCCAGGTTTCGTCTCTCTGCACTGACACACACACAATTTTTACTTACATAGGATGTTACACCTAGCTGCTGATTCAATCATGCAAATAGAGATCCTCAAAGTATCCTTCGCTGAATAAAATATAGGTACTTCATGTTTGATTGAAAGTAGTGCAGAAACAGTTAAAACAGACTGAATGCATTTTTTTAAAGAGCTGTAAATAAGTAGAGCTACTTTAGCTGGATAGCTTGAGGTGCCTGTAGTGTAAATGATGGACAAAACACGTTGTTTGACTCTACCTTGTCAATAGTGGAGAGGGCAGTGGTGTAGTTGTTAAAATAGTTGGTGTAGACTCTGAGATTTGAGCACAGCTTTACACACACGTCTCCTATACACTGCTCTGCACCCCACTGCTGCAGCCTGGCCTGTAGATCTGCCTGAAACACTCTGCAGCACACACACACACACACACACACACACACACACACACACACACACACACACACACACACACACACACACACACACACACACACACACACACACACACACACACACACACACACACACACACACAAACAATGTCAACACAAGCAGATGCAAACACAGCATCATATAAATGTGCGTATATTTGGTGCGTGTGTGTACCTGTTGAGCTCCAGTATTTGTGTGACAGGGCTGAGGATGATCTGAATGTCAGCGTAGCTGAGAATGGCTCTGTTGGAGTTCAGAGATGCTGTAAGAGGCTCCTGGTACACCTTCAGCACAGAGGAAGGACAGACATCAGTAATATATTTATAGTTTATAATACTTACAGTTCCTGGCATCCCTCAGTTATCAACGTGAACCCTTTCTGCACCTAAACGAGCAAACACACCACTTGCTGAGCTGGAAACACATCAATATTCTTCTAGAATCGGTTTCTGAATAAAGTGGGAACAAGTAATAGACCATGCAGCTGCACAATCAGCATTTTATATCTAAAACACCTCATTTGAATAGTTATTTGATACTCCCTATAGTTTGCTGACTGGACTGAGTTCCTATCTGACCGAGCTGCATCAATGCTCAGTGGATGTTTTCCACACTTTATATTCATTAAGTGAGAGGAAATATTTGGCTTCTCAGCAGCTAAACACATGATGGAGGTATTACAGCTCCCGAATGAGAAATTTAGTAAGTTCAAAAACAAAAAGCTTACGTTTAGCACAGCGTTCAGTCTGCTTAGATAAAGACACTCGCTGTGGTGCAGCTCTCTGGCTGCTACGCCTCTCCAATCTAACATCATCTAAAAGGAGAAAGAAAGTAGTTTGGCTGTACAGATGAGAAAGTGTTCTCCGTTATCTTTCTCTGATGGAAAAAATTCAAAGCACACGCACCTGTGGTTGTTCAGGCATCATGCATATCTGTGAGCTATGTGGTGCTGAAGAGAAATTATCTACTCCTATGTTTCTCCACTTTTTCTCTCCACTACTCTCTCCTCCCTCCTTCTGCTCACTCCATCTTGTCAGGAAGATGGCGAGAAACTCCAACGGTCGGGCCTGAAAAATAGAGAAACGCATACATGGATCTACAGGCTAATGATGCAAATTTAGATCATATCGATTATGTGTTTTTGCTCTTGTTCTATGGTACTTGTGCATTGGAAAAAAACCTCTTTACAGTCTTCCTCACCTCTTCCTCTATGGTGAGAGCAGTGAGTCCTTCAGTCAGAGCCACACTTAGGTCTTTTGACACACACAGGTCCTCCAGACAGACTTTCTCCCACAAAAACTGACCTATGAAAATATGAACTCTTTATAGGAGAAAGGGTATTCACAGATGTACGTGCATCTACATGTGAGTGGGACCCACCCAGAGCTCGGCCCCTGGCCACGAGGCTGACCTGCTGTAGCTGTGGCCCCAGGCGGCCCCTCAGCTCCACCAGAGCCTCCTCCATCCACTGAGCCTGTCTGCACCAGCCCTGCAGTATGCTCTCACACACATACTGGTGCGCCGGGGCTGCCAGTTGCTGGTTTGAGAGCTCGGTGCACACACTGCCGTCTGACCACTCGCTCATGACTGGGGAAGGGCAAAGGTTAAAGAGAGTAAGTATGTTTCTTGTGGCGACACTAAGTGCTTTAATAAAATAGATCCCAGAGACTCATCAGACGCCTGCTGGCTCACACATTTTTTGGGGGTGTTAGTGGGTTTTGAGGTCACAAAAGAGCATATTCTGAGGCTTGGGTCACGGAAAAACTTGTCAGTTGAAGTTTCACAGTTGAGTGAAAGCGTTGTGCAAAGGGTGACTCACTATTCTGAAAACTTCCAGTGGCAAGACCCGTTGGCGCCCAAACCTTGAGACCAGTAAGAGCAGAGAGAGTCTGGATGAGAGCCACTCCTGAGGCTGTGGGAGAGCGAGAGGCAGGGAGGCAATTAGATCCAGAAACACTGATGGAAATATAGATTACTGAGAAGTAGACAACATGAGTGTCCACCCACCTGATGCTGCCAGCGGTGAGAAGATGTCAACACCTCCTCCTTCCTCGGTTGGTGCCACCCAGCCGCACAGTTTTTCCCAGAATTCTCTGTGGTCAGGAGTTGGCAGAGTGCGCTCAGATAGGCTACAACCTGCAGCATAAAGAGGGAACATCAAATTAGATTAACAGCCTGTTAGTTTTACAAAACTAACATAAAGATGAATCTTCAGCTTTAACCAATAAGGGATCAGCGCATTTTCTCAAATCACAGACAACCATGTGATCCTTTAATTTACTTAAAATATAAAATCAAGATATAAATTTCACAGATCTGATCTAATCAATCTATAGTAGCTATTTGACATCTTTACTTGACATACTTGTAAAAACCTCATAGCAGGAGTTAAACTAGAAAAACTGAATTTTCCAGTAAAATATTCTTTCTAATTAGTAAAAAAAAAAAAAAACTGTTTCTGTGAGTGTGTGTTAAGTTGTTGGGTGTATCACATTGTGCTCTTAAAAATTAGGAAATGTTTTAAATTTGTTACATAAAAATTGTTTAAATAAAGGAAACATCAGATAAAGACCACGGCTCATTGCTCTGGAGTGTAGCGAATTCAAACAATGTAAAATTAATGTTAGATTTTGATAATTAGTCTAACGTGAATTTGTAGTCTACAGGGACAAAGGGATAGCAATGGACTATAAAACCCACTATAAGTATTATCACATTACAATAACCCATGAAATGATTTTAACAGATGTGATTCCCTGCACCCTAAGAGATAATCTTCTAGCACTGCAGGCTCCAGTTGGACTGGAACTAACCCTGGCAGTGTTCTCGCACATTAAGATACACAGATGTTAATTCTCACTGTGAAGCAGATGGATTTCCTCTGTTCCTCCCGGAGCTAACAGGCCCAGCCTCTGCGCTCGCTGCCCAAAAACAGCCCTCTCCACCTGGGCTAAGAGAGCTGAGAGAGTCCCTCTGTGGTCATACAGAACTACAATCACTCCTGCCTTGACGCCACTCAGCACCAACTAGGTTGAGCGTGAGGGGAGCGAAAGAGAAAGAGCAGACAGAGAAATATTATTTGTCTTTTTTTTCCTTCTTTTATTTCCACATTCACAGTGTTTTCTTCCTCTACTGAAGAAATGGGCTGACTGACTGATGAAACTCACCTCGTAGGCAGGAATTCTGTTGGAGACCAGCAATAAAAAGACAGGATTGCTGCGATGGATGGGAGAGGCGGTGTTTCGGGGTGCATGTCTGTAGGTGAAGGCGGACAGCGCTCCACTGGCTTTGTTCAGCCTTTCACTGCGAGGAGATATATGGTTCAAATCACTGCGTCAGTACATTAATAGGGTAAACTTCATCATCTCAATCAAGCCTCATCTTGAGAGAATTGTCAACAATTTTCACAACAATTTTCCCCTCTCTTGTGTCTAATGTCAGAAACTTTGACCTCATATCATAAAGTTACTGCATTATGTTGAGTATTGATTCTAATATTCTGCTCCCCTTCTGTATAAACAAGCCAAAACACCTTTTTATATAAGAAATACACTTCAAGTTGCAGAGCTTTTATATTGAGTTTCATTATATTACACAGGTGTTTTGTATCTTCTAATTCTAACACAGGTAGCTGATATCATTGAAGGTAAGTGAGTGTGTAGGCAATGACCTGATAGGCCGGGTATGGACTCTCTCCAGGTTCTGGGCTGCAGTCACTGACTGTCCCTGGTCCAGGCTAAGACAGAGACTGGCAGACTCAACAGTCCTCAGAGGCCAGGAAAGGGAGGGCCATGAGCTGAATGTTATCCCAGAAGTGGGCGTCCCTGTCTGGGAACATCTACCTCTGGCTTCTCCAGGCTTTGTGTAGCTGCCCCAGGCTCTCCTGGTTCTCATGGATGTTCCTGCAAATGAGGAAGAGACGTAAACACCAGTCAGTGAAAGAATAAAAAGCTCAGAGAGAATTTGGGAGTCAGCTGTATTTTAAGCCAGGGTCTCTCAAAACTTTTATCTATTTGATCACGTCAATAAAATGTTTTACAGAATATTTCTCAAGCACCTTCAGGTTCAAGTATTTCTTTATTTTCCACTTACTCTTCTCCTCCTGAAGTTTCTCTCTGATCATCTGCCTGATCCTCCTCTCCTTCCTTCTCTCTTCCTCCTCTTCTGTCAACCCGCTGCTTTGCTGGTTGAGGGTGCCGTACCACTCCGCCGCCTCCCGGGGAGTGAGCCAGTCCAGAGTGGACACGCAGGACACATAGTGGTTCTTCCACGCTCCGAACTCTCTTTCTCCAGGAGTGTATGGAAGAAACCAGCCTCTTCGGGTACAGCGGCCTGCCCAGAGACAGTCCTGAAGATCGGGAGGAGAAGTGGGTCAGAGGAGATGAAGGGATTCATACAAAACTTTTAATTGAACTCAGTGAAACATAAAAACCTTTCTTTTTATGGCTTCTCACCTGTTCAGCCAGGACCTTCCAGTGCCAGCTGACTTGGGCGGCAGAGCAGAGGTCACGAGGAGACAGGAATGACATCACATACAGGGACAGGAAGCGTGGCAGCACCGCCGTAAAGTCCACTTGAGTCACTGGAAGCGTCTGAATCAGCAAATCCCTACAGTACCTGTAGTCAGATGGTGAAAGTATTTGAATTTCAATCCTCTCTTAAAAACCTTTTTTTCTTTTCCCTTTTCATGACACAAATCCACATCAAAGGGGTAAATGAAGACTTTACTTGAGCTGTGAGTTGGCGCAGCGTGTGAGCAGAGTGTGCAGCAGGTGTTTCCTCTGTCTGTCCGTCCACAGGTCAAACCAGTGGAGCACAAGGCCGATCCTCTCCTCAAATAACTGGGAGTAAATGGGGACAGGACACCAACAAACTGCAGGCAATCAGTGACAGTCTCATTTGTCTGCCAAAAGCTACAAACTGGCTTCCAAAACACTGATGAAAATCACAGGAATGGAGAGATTCTTTATTAAAAAAACAACATATAAGATAAGAATAATGATGGAAGAATGGCTGAAAAAGCATCAGGTATAACTGAGTGAAATTGTACTTTAGGAGCACTGCCATTCTTATGTTCTGTGTGTTTTTACAGGGAAACTGGCAGCTGGTGTAAAATCTTTTTTTCTTTCTTTTCTTTTTTTACAAATTCCCCATTATTCAGGACACGTCTTCAGTCTCTCTGGTTAAATTCTGTAACCTATTAACATTTACACATAACTGTTACATTTCTGCTTTTTCATTCATTTCAAGGAAATACGTGTAATTTTGTGATTTAATCATTCAGTTTTAATAAGAAACACCTTTCCTTTACCACTACAATAAGCTGAAATGTGACTTACACTGCATGCACTTAAAAAGGGAATTTCAATCTCTTCACACCTGGCCAATCAAGTGTATTACCAAATTAACCTATCCCGGAGTGTTTATGTATGTGTATAATGTATTATTGAAAACACGAAAATGTCATTACATATTTGTGTGTTCATGTATTTTATAGTTAATCATGTCACCATAACGTCAATTCGGTGTTAAAAAGGCTGATATTTGAGTTGAGATTGGTTCCAGGTGTTGCGCTCTGACCTGCAGGTTTCCCGGCTTGTTGTTCAGAGGAGTCCAGCAGCTGAAGCGGGTTTGGAGGCTGCGGGCTTCGTAGTCTGTCCCGCTGAGCTGCCACCGCTTCACCGAGTGCGGGGTCGATTTGAAGCTCGTCTCCATCGTTTCACACGCAGATAACCCTCTTCAAGAAAAGCGCTTAGTACTGATTGAATGGGTGAAGCGCCATTTGAACTCAGACTTAGCTGCCCACAGGCTGCCACTGTGCTCCCAGTAACCTTAGAGACGCATCAACACAAGGATGAGCACATTCCTTGACACAGCCCATCCTGTCCCTTCTGTGCATAAATAATTAACAAGGTGTTTAAAGGACAAGTTCACATTCTGTCCTAAAACAACAGTCAGGTGCCCAAATGAACACTGAAACGTGTTTTTCTTGCTGTAATCATTCGTAATGTTCATACTGACCATTTGAAGATCCCTTCATAATTAAGTTAAGTGACGGAGGACAAAATCCAGTCCTCTTTCTGTGCGATAATGTATTTAAAAGTTTATCTGAAGCTAAGTCCAAATGAGTCAAATCAAGTAGAGATCTTTCAACATTATAGTCTTTTTAGTGCCAAAGTCCCTCTTTTGGTTACTGTACTTCCACCACAGCTCAACACTGTCCGAGGAAATAAAAAGAGAAAATTTGATACTAAAAAGACTGTAAATGTGTCAGATATCCATTTGACATGACTTACTCAGACTGCTGAAGCCTCATATAAGCTTCACATCAACATTTAAATGCATTTTTTTTTGCACTAAATGACTGTGTGGGTTTTGGCCTTCATCGCTTCCATTGAAAGCACATTTGAAGGGGATCTTGTAATAGCCACTATGAACAGCAGGAATGATTACAGCAAGTAAAACCTTTCACTGTTCGTATGGACACCTGACTGTTGTTTTCAGACACACTTGAAAAATGTGTCCTTTAATACAAATGTTTCATAACATCTTTTTTTGTAGGAGTGTGGCATACTGACATACTTTGTCAGCATCTTCTGCTTGTGAATAGTTTCAAAAACTGTAGTCACTAGATCCAGACAACACATTTATTAATAAGTCAATAAAAATAAAAATCACCAAACAGTTCAAACAGTAAAACACCTCAATAAACAAACATTACACCCCAACCCCCCAAACAACACTGGTTAAAATAAGATGTGAAAATAGGATAAGATTTACAATCAAAACAGCATAAAAATGATTATCTTTCCTTCCTGCGCTCAGAGAAACCCAAAAACTAAAATCAACATGTTTTATGGAAGTCACTTAAAAGGTTAAAACTAATAAGGCAAAGATGATTAAATTAGGAATTAAGGCATAGTCGTGACGTCGACATTTGGATTACTCAGTCTTTTGCAGCGTCAGTGACGATGTGTTTTGCATGTGGCATGGATATGTGCAAATGTATTCAACACCGAACAATGTGTTGGAGGTGATTATCAGGCAACTCTCATTCACTCTCACAAACTGGGGTCACAGCACAGTTTGGTCAGAATCTATTATGCATTTAAATATAATTTTGCATTAATATAATCAGGAAATATGTTCATTTTTTCCTAACAGCTAAAAATTCAAACTCATTTTTAAAGCTCTGTGGTGATAAGTAATTATATATTAATTTAGCAGTGGGGCTTTAGTTTGTGTGTTCAAAGACACAGATTGACAAAAGTGCAAAAGAATGATCTTATATCTAATAACTGTTAAAAGTCTGACATCAGTTCACAAGTGAAACAGTGAACACTTGAGAACTTGTGAATTAATCAACTGCTGGCCAAAATATCACTTTGGTTATTAAAAACAGACCACGATAGGAATGCAGCCTACAGTCTTATATGTGTTGAAAACTCTCTCTATAGAACATCGACTGTAGATAAAAGATATTATACTGTATCTGATACGTCAGACAGGGTGATAAAATTAAACCATACATCAGTAAGTGGATTATTCTAATATTGGTGTTTAGTAATATAAGACTGGTACCATTTTCTTCTCAATATCAGCTGCATTTAGCACAACACAGCTGGTATACTCTGTTAAAAAAAAGTCAGTGCATCTAATAATACATCCACTCCACCCTGTACAGACAGGGAACGCTGGTGAACAGCTTTGATACCATTTCAAAATACTTTTTGCGAAATAGTGCCGACAACTTTGCTCCAACTCCACTTCTCTATTGCAGTCTCTCCAGGCAGTGTAAAACAAATAGTTGAGTCAAGATGTGGTTGAGAATAGGAGGAGAGGAGAGGAGAATTTCACATGCTGGCAGTCCTCGGGATCTCCTGGCTGTCTGCTAGATTCAGCTTCTGACTGGAGAAGTAGAGTTCAGGAGAAAAACAGCTACAAAAATAAAGTTTTTAAATAAGATGTATTGCCTGGATAAAATGTGTATTAATGTAACATTCATTTTATAACATTTAACTAGTTTTTTGTAGCAACTTATGCAAAATATGATGATGTCCGAAAACTGGTAACTGCCAAAAGGATACATTGAAGAACTGAGCTCTTCCAGCTGTGAAGAAACAGAACATTTTTATTTATGTAAGTGTACACGTCAGCAGGTTGTGCTGCAATCTTAGATCACTGTAAAGCACCTTCAATCCGCAGCTGACTAAACTCTTTAAGAGTTTAACGCTCACGAACGTAAGCAGCTAAATCCTCACTGGGATGTTGAGCAACAACACATCAATAAACAGAATTATGAACACAATACCAAAGACTGTTGATACACAAACATAAGTCAAAAAATATATATAAAAGGATTAAGACAGATTGCTATGTCTTACATTAAGAAGTAACTTGTCCATGTTGGTGTCACGGGCCATTTTTCTCTGGTCTTCAGGCATTTCATCCACCTCACCATAAAGATCAAAGTGCAATCGTGCCAACTTCTCCTGCATCTCTCTCACATGCTCCATCTGGCCAATGGAGCACTCGTTACCTGAGACAAATAGGAGATAGTGGCTTATTTATACATTTTTTGCATTTCCCCCCCTCTTCACTTGCACAACATCTGAGATGATTATGCCTTCCTACAAGACACAATATAGAGGATATAAATGCTTGTTTTCATCTCTAAGACATTTGTGGGTGTGTGCCTGCTCTGGTTAAGTGTCTAAATTACCAAACGCTTGGAGTTTCCCTGAGTGGAAGTCATTGAGGAGGCCGAGGAGGCCATTCTCCATCTCCTGTACGTCTGAGACATCAGTCAAGAAGGAGTGCTGGATGATGGGTGCTGCCTGTCCCTGGCTCTGACTAGCCTTCCCACCCACACCCAGCTGATACCTGGGTTTGTCTCGTGCTCCCCTGGAATAAAAGACAAATAAAACAGTGTTTAAAGCACCTGATTATGAATTCTGACGCATTATCTCCTATACTATGAATGATAAATTAGCTGTCACCTCCTATTCTTGCTCTTTTGGCTGGAGTGAGTCCCCGTGTTGTGGCTGTATCCGACGTGTCTTCCCCCGGAGGCAGCGCTGCTCTTCCGGCCAGAGCCACCCGTCGGAGCCGCTGGGTTGGTGGAGGACCTGGGACTCTTTCTCTTCAGCTTTCGCTCCTCCATGACTTCATGTTACGATGCTGCCCGGTAAGCTAGGTACAAGACACAGCACCTCAAAGCCGAGCATGCAGACAGAAACCAATCATAACAGGAATGTATCCAGGCTAAGCTAGGGTTAGCTCGCTACCTAGCTGTCAGGCTAATCTTCAAAAAATTGGACTTCAGAGTTAATGTCACTAAACAGAAAGATAAACACACGAATTCAACAACTCACAAGTGCAGCTGCAAACATCCGCAGTCGGGTGTGACAATGATAAACTGTCAACACGGTTAAAATATTTGCTAAACTACTCAAATTTGTGTGTGTAGCCCGCAGACTAGTTAGCTAACCCTGCAAACTCCGAAAACTTCCTGTTTTGGTCAGGGCCGAGTACCAAATCTCTATAAGTCCACCCCTACATTAGTGATTTAGTGATTAAAACAATACTGTATGTCTTCAGAATTAACAGAGTTTATATATAACAGTGCTTTGACTCTTAAAACAACAAAACACTACTTATTTATTATTAAAACTCAACAATACCTTGATAAAAGTTTCTCATCTGCCCTGCGTAGTGCTCTTCTGAGGGTCCTTACAAACAGGTTTGGAGTGCGGCCGCTGGTCGGTTGCGTCACATTACAGTTTCTTCTTTACTTTCCCATATAGTAATATTTAGTGTTTATATTGTGTACTAATTTAATGTGTACTTATTATTTGTTATGCTCAGGGATTCACCAACGTAATTTCGTTGCTGTCCACAGTAGCACAATGACAATAAAACGTCTTATGTCTAAATTATGTATACAACTTTGTAGAGCACATAAACGACTCAGTATCTTGAAAGCAATCTAATTTTATTAGCAACACATTTACACACATACATGTTTATGATTATGTTTATATGTATGCTACAGATTTGATTATCGAGTTATTGTTTCAATATTTCTGAACAGAAATTAACTTCCAGCTTCCCAAATGTGATACTTCTCTAATACAAAAGGCATGGGCTGCGACGGGAACTTGAGATGGACACTTTTCATAATTTACTTACACAATCATGAAATGATCAATTAGAGTGAGATGATAATTAGATTTCAAAAAATATTCTAAACTACTCATAACACACACATAGCCTACAGTATGATTCTTTAAACTTTATATTGTACACATGTATTTTACCTTTTTTTTTTATTATAATAATTTATTTTACGCCGTTATAAGATGATAACATGCTGATATTTCAAGATGCCAGTTTGAACTTTTGCATATATTAAAGTTACATTTTAAGTAAAGCTTTTAAAGTAAATTTTCCTATTTCCCAGAGTGACTTATTTCTTTCCTCTTTGCCTTTCTTTCTTAATGTGTCCACAAATATGCAATCAGTTTGTAGTTAGTCCATATTTCAGTGTCACTGGGTCAGCTCATCAATAGGTCATATGAGGACACTATCAAGTGGTGTATTGCTACTCTGGTTTCACCTCGATGGAGACATTTTTTTCTATGCATAAATCTTTCCAAAATCTTTGAAGCAGCACAACATTAATTCTGTTTTTGTGGTATTTTTGATTAACTGTAACCGAGGTGTAGCTCCAGAGTGTAACCACAAGGGGGAGCTAAGTGAACATCCAATGATGATCCCACTCTCTCCCTCTTTTAATAATAGCTGAGGGGGGAAAAAAGCTTAAAAAAGATACTTTCCAATTCCAAAGCACATTTCAAGCGATTATTAGCGGAGACAAATGCGTTATGAGGTCTGTAGGTGATGCTATTCCAGTCACAGTCTGGAATAGCTGCACAAAGTGATGATTTTATTAACTTTTACTGTCACCCAAGGGGAAAAAACACTCCTCATTTTCAGTGCTTGTAATCGCATTTCTGTCCCTTGTTGGTATTTACAGGATTTTCTTTGTAAGCCATACAGGAGGGGGGGGAAGCATAAGCTAGATGCTTTATTGGTAATTGAAAATTATTTTAAGTTTGCGGCTAAAAGCTCTTACTTTCTGTTGAAGGGTCAAGAGAAAATAGTTCCCCAATGAGCTTCTGTATGGTATCACATCATGAAATACACATGCAAGTCATGTTTGTCATGATCAGGGCTTGTCACTGGGACAACATACAATCCATAGAGTCTCTAGCTAAGCTGGCCTCTCATAACTCATAGTTCGGGGGAAATGGTTCAAAGATTTCATTTCAAATTTACTTGTATAGCACCATCTCATATACGAGCAGTTCAAAGTGCTTTTAATAAAAACAAAACAGCAAAACAATGCAAATAAATAAACATCCATGCGTACATACACATGAAAACACACACACGGTACAAATATGGTGTGGTCATTTAAGAAAATACTTGAGTGAAAAGGAAGATATTAAGTTTGGTTTTGGAAGAACAGTATTGGAGCAAGTCTAAGACAAGCATGCCAACTATTAAATTATTTAGGTGCATAAATACTGAATCTCACCAAACTTTGAAAGGGCTCTAGGTACATTGAGGAGATTTCCACCTTGTGACCAGAGAGATCTTGTATGAGATGTACTGTGGAGCCAGATCGGTAAGTGCTTTGTAAAGGCCCAGGAGTTATACGGAGTTCTGGATAAGCTGTTATCTACGGGTTGTTTTGTGTGGAGGACTCATAAACAGATAAATGCAATAATCCAGCCTGCTCATGACAAATGCATGCATGAGTTTCTCTGAGTCAGACTGGGAAAGAAAGCCTCTGATTCTGGAAATTATTCTGAGAATTGGTGATGCTGTTGATATTTTCCTTCGAGCTGTGTTCACCAATCCATGCTTTCTTGTAGGATTTTAATTTGAACATTTGTTTACAGTGATTTGGACTCCAGATACTTGCACACCAGCTGTCTCTGAGGTTTAACACCCACAACAAAAATCTCAGTTCTCCCTGTTCAGCGGAAGAAAGTTTGTTGCCATCCAGTGGTTGATTTCTTCCAAGCAGCTGACTAAGGAGTGTATGTGTTAGAAGTCATCAGTGGATAGTGAGATAAGAAGTTGTGTGTTATGGGCATAATCATGGCAACTGATGTTATATTTGCTGATAACGTAATCAAGGATAAGCATATATATGTTGAATAGAAGAGGACCCAGGTTTGAGCCCTGTGGGATCCCACACACTAATTTGAAGTCTGCTGGAGTGAAAGTCCCCAAGGGTGACAATGAAATCTCACTGGAGGACCATGCCAGACTGGCCCACCCAGCTTCTTAGCCTTTACAGCAGGATCCCATGATCCACTATGTCAAATACAGAGCTTATTACAACGGAGGTTTTTTTTTAAATTGTTGCTGTCACTGTCACTGGTCCTCATGTCATTAACTTTTAAAAGATAATTGTCTGTGCTTTGAGACATGCAGAAGCCAGATTTTAATTTATCATACATAATATTACATTTAAGACAGCAGTTTAGCTGCTGATATACAAACTTCTCAGTGATCTTACTCAGGAAGGTTAGGTTGGAGATTGACCTACAGTCACTATGTGCATTTGGGCCCAGGTTGTTCTTATTTAGAAGTGGTCTTATAGCAGCAGCTTTCATGCAATGGAGAAATATACAAGTCTGGAGACAACATATAATCTGTGAAAAACTTAAAAACAGGTTTAAAAAAGGATGCTGGAAGTGGATCAATGGGAGAGCTTCGAAGACTTAAGCAAGTTTATAGCATCAATGTGATCTCTTGAGTCTACAGTGGAGGAGTCCGTTAGTCAGTTAGTTAGTTAGTTAGTTAGGTAGTTAGTTAGGTAGTTAGGTAGGCAGGTAGCAGTGAAATTAGTAACTGGCATATTTCATTTGGAGGTTGAGGAAGTATTAGAAGAAACAGCCGGGGAGGACCTAAGGTGTTTTGTTAACACTGATGTATTTAAGTTTCTATTTTCTTTTCAATTTCTGTGGCTACTTATAGTAAACCTGGAGATGTTTTCTGATAGACGTCTGCTCAGCTGAACATCTACCTTATCATCTATCAAGATTCACATGTATTTGTCCTTGCCAATCAGCATTGTTGAATACTACAATACTACAAGCCTCACATTAATAGTTCAAACATCTAGTGAGGTATGAGTAGGCTTAAATCTCAGACACAGTTACTTTTTAAACATTTTTAAGAGGTGGGACTGTGGCCAAAGAAGCAAAATTGCAATTTAAAAAGTGGGGGAAAAAAGTTCCATAGTTTTTGGAAAACTACCTGCTCTGGAAAATGGGCTAGTGTTGGCGGATAATTCTCTCCCTTCATCTTTCTCACTTCCCTTCATGCTGTTTTTCACTTCCCTTCATGTCGTGTTGTCCTTTTCCTCCTCTCTCCTGTCGCCCCTTTTTCCTTTGTGAGCTTATGTGTGTGTTTGCTGCATTACAGTGGCTGAGTGAGGTGAACCAGGATAAAATGTTACAGATGAACACATTTAGACTGTCGCATCCACACAGCCATTAACTTTATGGTTGTACACACACACACGTGCGCACACACACACACAAACACACACCTATCTCTCATCCATAATTGCAGTGTAGGTGCTGTTTGGAGAGCTAGCTACTAGTTACAGCCAGTTCATTCACACAGCTGCTTGAATTATGCATTGGATTGTAAATGAATGGCAACTCATTTAATTACACACCCTGTCTTACTGCTAATTCTAAGTTACCTGCCTTTCTAATGCGACATTATTCCAGCATTTTAACAGACTTACTTTAGCCACTGAAGACACTGTAATCTGGGGACCAAAAGGGATTTAAATAAATGGAACAAAAAGCATAAAAACACACTGCAGTTATGATGATTTGCCTGCACGTGATGAGAAAGCTACCCACTTTATTTTATTAAGATGGATGAGAGCTTCTCTGTTTTGTTTTGTTTGTTTTGTATCTTATTATTTCAGACAGGATATTAAAACTGTCATTTCTTTCTCTCTGTGGACTTGACCCAAAATCAGCTCAGAAATGTCCATGTTTTATCTGATGGAGAATAAAAGCATGAAGGCCATTTTATTGTTTCTATTCATGCGTTCCACGTACACCCCTATTCGATACTGTACATCCCCCAGTGTGACAGGACTCTCAGGGGACTTGTAAAGTAGACTGTGGGTGTGTGCGCAGGTCCATCGGGTATTGGGGTTAAGCGAAGTTTACAAGTGTGTGTTTTCATCTCAGCAGCTGTGACCCAGAATAAGACATGTTTTTATCCCTTCATATTTGTTCATCTACCTCATATACCCCTCGCACACAAACACGAAAACTCAGGCACATTTGAACTGAGTGTTTCCTATTAAAAATGACTAGATTCATATCTCTCTCAGTTGCCTGTATAAATAGATGTTCTGTGTGAGAGGGAGCCAGACGTCTTGTCCTTGTCTTGCATTTGCTCTCCTTGCAAGGACGAGGAGATTGCAGATTGTAGATGTGCAAGAGAAAAAATATATTTAGCAGATATAAAATAATATAAAAGGACTTATCAGTTGTTTTATGCATCATTTCTTTGCTAACTTTAAACATTACTCTTAATCTTAGTAATTTAAGTTTTACCTTACATATGAAACACATTTACAACAAATGAGAGAATATAAGGTTAAGATTTGCTACTCACCGCAAAACAATCAGTTCAATTCTCTCAGTGTGAAAATGTGCTAAATTATTTACCTTATTCCCTGACATTGGACCACCATACACATGCATATACAGTTGACATGTTGCATGGGATGTATCTGCATTAAAACATTACACCCTGCAGTTCAGTCGGTTGTACTCTGCTGCTGTGCTCTGCATATTCATACGTTTCTAATTCTTCCCCAAACTCCTCTTGTCAAATTCTCTCTATTACTCATCCCTCTCCATCTCTATTGGTGATACTTTTTCATTTTCCTTATTGGTATGATTTAATATAGTGGAACAGAGCTCCACTCAGAGTGAACTTGTGAAAAACTGAGGATGAAAAACATCATAATAAACGCTGAAATAAATACTGGGCCAGAGAGTGAGAATGGAAAGGTATGTCAACACATGCCAGACATTCACTGAGACATAGTAGTTATGGTGACATTGTGTTATGGGACTGTGCACATTTGCTTATTATTAAATGTGATTCTGTTTCTCACTCAATTTACCTGTCATCTCAAACTCTCTTGCCACTCTGCATATCCTCATATCTTCTCTTTAACTTCTCTCTTATTCTGTTCCCCATCTCCTCCCCCTCTCCTCCTTTCTCCTCTCTACCCCTTCTCCCATTTGCCTCTTCCTGTCCTCTTCTCACCACTCTGTAGAGGGTCCAAGTGACATTTGGCTGTCCCCTGCCTCGAGGGGGTCCAGGAGATGCAGACGTTTTTGGCAGGCGGGCACAGGGACGCCTAGGGGTCCTGACGGGGACTCCTGGACCAGGAAGAGAAAGAAAGTACACATCATAAAATGCACCCGCAGTCAGAAACACACATACGCTCTCGGGTGCACATGCATAAGCAAACAATTGCACAAAGAGCTAACAGAGACACACACTGACACATGTAAATGTGTACGCACACAAACACTCATGCACCTACCAATCAAACACACATAATGAAGACACAGTGGATGGTAAATGTGAGAAGGCGAGGGAAGCTGCCCCCACGGAAAAGTTTGGAAAACACTAAATAAACTGAGAATTTGAATTGCTAAACGACAGAGTTTCGAAATGGCTGGCGAGCCTCGTTTTCTGCTCACAATATCAGAACATGACATGGTGTATTACAACAACTTTTCAGGCTATAGTGATATAAGACATAGGAATGATGCAAGGATAAGAGAATCAAGTAAAATGAGAGGCAATTTCATGGGAATTTCACTTGATCACTCAGCCCTGAAATGTATTTTTCATTGTTCACACACACAAAAATGTACCTCAATGTAATCAGCCAATTGATTCAATGCAATCTACTTTCCTTACAAATGTCGCAAATATCAAACATGCAGATTCCATGAGCCAAGAAATCCAGTGCCGTAGGTAAACTAGGAGGAATAAATTCATTAAAGATCACACCAGGTAGTTTCTTAACTCTAAGACCCAGAACATGGCATCACTTTCTATATAGTAGTGAAGATATTCTTTATTTTGTCACACCATCCTTTGTACACCGTCCATTTCAAGCATCTTCAGTTCAATGAAACCTTTAGTGCAGATTTTGGGGAGAGTAATAAAGCTGTTTTAAACAGCTTCTTGAGTATTATAAATATACTTTCTGATACAAGTATACATAAATGTGCTTTCCTTGGAGATTTTTAAGGTCTCTGGAAACTAAAAATAGCAATTTCAACCAACAAAGATGCCACACAGATTTTTGAGGGGGCACTTATATCTTTGGTGCTAAAAGGTCACTTCTGAACTACACTTCCAATAGATCACCTGACAACTGAATTGTATCTGATTTCACCTGCTGAAATGTACTCTCGCTGTGCATCAAACTGGCAGGACATTAAGTGAAAGTTTAATCAGATTGAACTGCATGAGGTGAAGGATAGAGGATCAATTCGCAGTCAGAAACAAAAACATCCCCCGCTGCTTTCTTCAATGAAATGATCACACCTTTAGAGTCTGAAGCATGACTGCTATTATTGTTCATGCTAAGTACCCTGCTTATTTTCTCTTTACTGAAAAAAACTTAAACAGTAGCAAAAAGAAGATAAATCTGCACCAAATTGTTGTTAATACCATCCAAAGAAGGCCAAAATGAGGACTAAGGATAAGATTTGTTCAGATGGACAGTTTTGGTGGCGTGACTATCCTCATCTCTCACCACTCGTGGCCCTCTGAGACCACTCATCTGTCTATTTTCCCTCTCCACTCTCCTCTGTCTCTCAGGTCTCTTCAGAGAGATAATACGCTGGTCAATGGAGGGAGAGACAGAGCGAGGGGAGATGGAGATGCAGGGCTAATTGCGGGGTGTCGGAGCTCGTCGCCGCGGCACTGCCCGCTGTTTTGGCTCACGAGTCAGCCATAATTACCTGGTAGCTGCAGATGTTTCACGCCATTGTTGTGCACCCAGACAAGAGAGGGAGGGATGGATAGATGGACGGAGAGGTGGGGAGGTACGAAGAGGGAGAGACCGAGGCCGGTTCTCGCAGCCAGCTGCAAACTTCTGCACACGTGCGAAGAAACAGCAACCAGACACTTTTATTCTCCATTCATCCATCTATCTTTTTTATCCATTCTTTTATTCATCTCTTTCAATCCATTATCAAACCAACCCTTTTATATTTGCACCTTGAGTGTTGATGGGTGATAATAATTCTTTGTGTTTGTGTGTGTGTGTGTGTAGCCTTCCCACTGAGGCAGAACAAAGTAGCGTAATAACTCAGACACTGAGCTGACCCTCTCTGCTGCTCTCAAGTACATTTAATGGAGGTGTGTGTGTGTGTGTGTGTGTGTGTGTGTGTGTGTGTGTGTGTGTGTGTTAGCATGCATGTGCATCTTTGAGTGTGTGTGTGCGTGTCTGTCATAGGCTACTTTCGGGGACAAATTCCAGAATAAAGACAAGTTAATTGGGGACGACTTGTCCAATTGGGGACAAAAGCCGTGTCCCCAATTGGGAAAAAACTGATTTTTGGGTCAGTTGTTAAGGTTAGGATTATGGTAAGTCATTGTAATGTCCCCAAAAGTGACCTAGGACAATAGGTGTGTGTGTGTGTGTGTGTGTGTGTGTGTGTGTGTGTGTGTGTGTGTTTAAATAGCTGATCCCCTCCAGGGGTGAATTGTTATGGATGTTGTTCTGTTGAAATTACTGTTATTTGTTTCCTTTAAAACAAGCTAATTGCAGCATAGCCGATTTCTGTGTGTATGTGTGTATGCGTCAATTTGTTTGGTTCCTTGTTTATTGTTTGTTTGTGTCGCATTGCAGACCCCTTCAATTTCTTTAGCATGCACACATTTTCACTCCGGCGTCAAAACTCATTCTGCTGCAGCTGTCGGGCAGCAATTTGACTTTTTAAGCCAATTTTTCAAAGCTTAACACCAGCGCTCCACAAAAAAGGAGAGCAAATTATCTGCACATGAATTGTATCACAAACAATAAATCTCACCAAGTGAAAACAAGTCATCGACTTTCTGATGTTTTTATACTTAATTCTTGTTGAACTAAAAGTAGTTTCTCTAAGTGCTTAAATCATTCCCTCCACAGGGATATCTGTGTCTTTTCATAACACTACCTCGCCTATACAGATACATTTTGACCTGATGATGGTGCTAGATAGAAAGTGAGAGGATTCAAGTCATTACAGTGACCTTAAATATGTCTGTACCAAACTTCATGACAATCCATCCAATAGCTGTCAAAATATTTTCACTCAAGCAAAGCAACCTTTTTTCATTATTTTTAAAGAATAATACAACTAAGCACACCAGTAATAGCCTCTAATTGCTCAGGAAAACGGTGTGCACGAGTCCAGCATGGTGAATATTTATGGTGATTGCCCATTTTGGTACTTTTTGCTTTCATTGTCACCTCCAAATGAATTTAGCTAACCTGTTTTTTTGTGTGGTTTTAAGTTGTTTAAAGTGTCTGTCTGCCCGTGGTTCTTACTAGGGATGCAACACAGGGTTGGTATTGGTGCCAATTTTGTGATGTTAGTAACTTGGTATGTACTATATAATTACTGGAGATATGGCATATAACAAAAATAAGACTTAGTATCTAATATAAAAGAGTAAAAGTGGAAATAAACCTGTCTTAACACCAGATGTTACTGGTAACACAGATGCAGTGTTTATATGAATATGTGACTGAGTAAGAAAGAGGAAAGTGAGCCAATGCTGGTGTTGAGTGGGTTAAGTGTGTGTGTGTGTGTGTGTGTGTGTGTGTGTGTGTGTGTGTGTGTGTGTGTGTGTGTGTGTGTGTGTGTGTGTGTGTGTGTGTGTGTGTGTGTGTGTGTGTGTGTGTGTATCAGTGTTAAGTGTGACATCTCAGACAGACAGGCAACCCTCTCACAGGCCTCCCTGTCTGCCAGGCAGGTGAGCCAGTGTCTCTTTATCTGTCTCTTTCTCTCTCTCTCTCTCTCACTCACACACACACACACACACACACACACACACACACACACACACACACACACACACACACACACACACACACACACACACACACACACACACACACACACACACACACACACACACACACACACACACACACACACACACACACACACCTCTGCCAGCTCCTTCACGCCCCCCTGTGCCAGGTACGTCTACGTCCCGTCTTTGTGTGCGAATGAAAGCACAGCAGATCTGACGAGGAAGAAAATACACACGCACACACGTGGCATTCTCACGGGGAGGGGGGAGAGGAGGAGGAACGAGAGGAGGAGAGGGAGAAGAAGAGGTGGCCTCGCCTTCCCTCTCATCCCTCAATCCAACACTTCTCCTCCTTTCTTTTGGTTCCATTCGTTCGTCAGTTCTTTCCGTTTTGTGCCGTTCCATGTGCTGCTGCTCTGTCTGTCTGTCCATCTCTGCCTCCGCTCTTCTCCTGTCCTCCCTTTCTTTGCGCTCCATCCTTTTTCTCCCCATCGCACCGCTCGCTTTCTTTCACATCCATCCTCTCTTTCTCCACGCCTCGTTCCAGTTTCCAAGTGCTTGGACGAGGGCTCGCTGCTCCGGTCACTGCTCAGGGAGTACGGCGAGCTAAAGTAGGCTCGGCGTAGAAGAACATCACACACACACACACGCACACACACACACACACACACAAACACACACACACACACACTTGAACAAACAAACAGAAACCAGCCCTTTCTCTTGCTCCAATTTCAATTGTGTCTTGTTTGCTACCTGCATATGTCTCTACCTTCTCCAGATCCCAAAGCTTATCTGTACAACCAGCCTAGAAAGCATGAGAGCTGGTCTGACATCATACGTATCCAAACACCAAGCGCTCAGAGATAAGCCTCCCTGCTCCTATCTCAATCAGTTACTCACCACTCACGGCCAAGCGAAGTTCAGCACCACAGAACTGCACCGAAGCGAGCAGAAGAGAAACCACTCTGTTATTCTTATTCTTAAGTTATTGTGGCCTTAAAAATACATATTCTTACTGTCTTGAAGCACAAAATGTCTTAATATAGGTGCTATACGATGCCTTAAACTGTGACTAAATCCTGCCTTGTGCCTACATCTTTAAGATCCCCATCCAGCTGAATTCAACTGCCAAATTTAAAGTCCCCCTCGACTCAAAAATGTGTTTTGCTTACTGATATTTAGATGTTTGAGTTTAACGGTGCAGAATTATGTATGAGTTTGACAACAGAAAGCTGTTTTTACATTCACCTGCTCAAGGGGTTAAAGTTAAATATGTGTACCAACGAGCAGGATAGGTAACATCACAACTATTTTGAAGCCAATCATCGTCCAGTATTCAGCATGCACAAGCGTGATATGAAAACTTGAAGCCTCCAGTGTACTAAAATGAACTCCTAAATACTCCAGTATGTCCACCAGCTAGAAGCTACTTGCTGTTTGGTGCTGAAGTGTTGTCCAGTTATTTCTGTTTTTCAGTAGAGGTCATGATACTTGATACCAATTTTGTGTTGGTCTGTTTTTTGCAACATTATGGAAGAATCATCTGAGGGGTACTCCATCAACACAGCTGAAGCTGTGCTTATTTGAAAAAGACCATCTTGATTAACGTCAGCTTTCACATGAATCCAATGTGCACACAGCACCGACCTCAAATGGCCAACTGGAAGCAGACCAGTCACCACCGGTAACCATGAGGCAATAATAGTGCTGCAGTCTCTAAACAGACTAAGTGGTATTTTTGTAAAGGTCCCTCACAGTTCTCCCATCATATGTTGGTGTGAAAAAAAAGTGATGTGAAAAACCAAAAGACACTTGACAAAAACATCTTTAGAGAGTGTGTTTCCGCCTGTCGGACATTCACAGAAGCAGACAGCTAAATTAAGCTTGACAGTTAGCCTGCTACAGAGCAGGCTAGTTCTTCGGTATAAGTTGCCATGGGTACTAGACACAGAGTCATATAAGCCACTATAGTGCAGTGGAGACTTATCAAAATTAGTCTGGCTTTAAGTTTTCCAGCTCGGTGGACTACACCTCAGTATTGTTCATCATTATCCTCTTTGTTTTCGTCGTCTTTACCCTCCTCTTCCCTCTGTTATTCATCCTCATCATCACCGCCTTCATCATTGCATATTGATTTGTCGTAGCTCTCCAGGCGTGCACTGACCTTTCATATGAGGTGCTCGTTCTTCAAGACTTCAAGAGGTGAGAATGATTGATGTCTAATCTTTGATATCCTCTGAAGATGTGTGTGTGTGTTTTTATGTGGGTTGGTTGCTTAGGACCTCCTATAGTTAAGGAACCAAAGGTCCTCAGGGTATTAGAGCAGGAGATCAGGCAGTCAGCTCACACTCACACACAC
The DNA here is from genome assembly GCF_963691925.1 of Scomber scombrus. NCBI lineage: Eukaryota > Metazoa > Chordata > Actinopteri > Scombriformes > Scombridae > Scomber > Scomber scombrus. The sequence goes on along the minus strand of NC_084993.1, from coordinate 6,744,346 downwards.
ACACACACACACACACACACACACACACTCACAGACTTGCACTTGTACACACATTGTGGTGTCTCAGCGACCTCTTGGTGAGTTCAGTGGCAAGGCGTGGTGAGAGTAGTCGTTTGAACCTGCAGATCTTAAAGATCACACACACACACACACACACACACCCACACACACACACACACACACACTGACAACCACACACACAGATTAATGCTAAAAGAAGCAAACAGTCAAACCTTTTTTTAGGCTGACGAGGGTTCAGGGATTGGACTGATGGCAGGAAAGCGGCAGAAACAGACATTCAGGAAGTGTGTGAGTTTGAGAGCGAAAATAGAAAAAAGTACAGTGATCTCAGTGGAAAAAGAGAGAAAACAGTGGAGTGGATTGCTCATCAAAACTTACTCATTTTAGAACATATATTGTTACTTTGTGTATTTCTTTTATTGAGCATGTTCTTTTTTGGAAATCAAGTATGTTGTTTGTTAGTCAGGTTATACTACAGAACACAGCAATCCACCAATTACACCAGTTACATTATTTTGATTTTTTTCTGTCTCTTGAGGCCTCCACACTGGGTTGGTTAGACCTTTGCAAAGAGTCCTACACTCTCAAAAGTATGACTTATTTGGGACAAAAGCAAGACTTTTAAAATACAGAACCACCACACATAAACATCAAGCAAGCAAGATATAGTGCTAGAAAATTTAATTTCAATCTTAAAAATGACCAATTTTGGTAACTTTTACTCAAAGTGACAATTTTTCACACTGGGATATGTAACAATGTCAGTGCAATGTAACACTGACAATGCACAAGGGAAGGAGAGACAGAGCACCCAAAGACAGTAGTAGTGAATAAAACAAAAAGGAAGACAGTGAATGACAGAGTTATGTAAAAGAGATGAAGAAAGAGTGGGGGGGGGGGGGGCAGGTTGAGAGATGAAGGAGAAGAGACGAGTCTTTAATGTGCGTGGGTCTTGTAAGGTCAGACGGGGGCTAGGGAGGGGGGGGAAAGGTTACAGGAAAGGTTACCATGATTTATTTAATCACTGATCCATCAGATGCAGCACGCACACGCACACACACAAACACACACACGCACACACACACACACACACACACACACACACACACACACACACACACACACTTATTATCTCCCTCTCACCTTTTCTCCACAAACATGCGTTGTAATCTTTTGTCAAATAAAAAAGAAAAGATGAAGGAGACAGAAGAATGATTCAGGTCTTACAGCTACCAGAAAGATATTATCTACAGAGTATTAATGCAAATATAATCTGACAAAGGTGTTTCACTTTGAAATAACACAGCTACACACTCCGCTGCACCACCCTCCACTTAAATTTTTAAAAACAGCAAGTTGTAACTACATTTTTAATTTGCCACAGGAAACAGAGACTTTTCTGACACAGCTAAGAAAATCTGTATCTAATGTAGATCAGCCACATAATGTTTATGTATCTGATTGGTGCATTTCTGCTCAGTCTGCTGTCCATTTGTCTATAAAGAGACGGCTTAATAAAAGTGTGCGTCTGCATGTTCAATAGTAAGACCGAGAGCCTTTTTGAGTGCAGTCAACTTTAAAATATGTAAATTATGACACTTTTAGCATTTATTTAATTTTTTACTCCTAATATGTGAATAAGTTGAGATTGTTATTATTAGTATTATTATATTATTATAGGAGACACCTAAACATAAGTGGCTGCTTATTGTTAAAATATCTACAATCAAGACAAAATTAAGTAGAGTCAAAACACCTTTTTGTTATAAGTATTATAGCTACAATGCTTTGGGAGATTATGTGAATTGTCAAATTTGGACACTTTTGGTTGAGGTATAATGAGGAAATTGTTATTTTTTTTCTTTGAAGCCAACAGTGTGCTAATTCTGCTTTTGTTTGACATATTGAGGACATTACTGTAACACTACTACTCACATAAATACTGATAGCAAATTGATTTTTTTTTCTCATTGTAGTTGCCTTCACAACGTTGTATTTGTTCTTTTCAACATCTCTTCAACTAACATTTTCGAAGTTAAACCTCAGTTGGACAACTGACAGTAACTACTGTCACCACAACTGCATTTTGTGAACTTTCCAAGGTATTTTTGGCCTAATTCCCTGTTGGATTTCGAACCCAACCTGATACTGACATGAGTGCCGGGTTTCCTGGAACGTGTAAAGAGGCGCAGGAAGACTAAAGAGAATAGGAGAGTGGTGCATCGCTTGCACATGCAAAAGAACACTCATGAAATATGGAAGACTTTGGAATAGTCAATGTAATTAATGTTAGCAATGAAACAAAACGTCCACCGCTGCTGTCATATCACTTGCTTTGCACGCACACACATACACACATCTTATCCGGAAGAGACAGAGGGGTAGATGGATGGAAAGGATGATGAGAGGATGAAAGTGCCACACTCGTTTTTTTTCTGCCTTTTGTGGCGGAGAATGCCCCGAGGCAAGAATTAACAGAGGGAAGAGATAGAGAGGGAAAGTGAAGGATAGAAAAAAGGGACGTAAAAAAGGAGGTGTCTCAGTGACAGTGCCAACACCACCACCACCACCACAACCACCCACCCCCCTCTCATTCCCACCATGTCTCCCTCTCCCTGCTCTATCTCAGTTGCTTTGCTTGAGGCCTCACTAGCCCTTTGCAGGGTGCGACCTTGGTGGTCACTGAGCTGGTGTGAACAAGGAAGAAACAGGCCATATGGGTGAGACCGAGCGAGAAATAGATGTAGAGATTCAAGGAGAGTGCTAACTAATCCTTGATTTGTCTCTTTCTTTTCTCCCCCTCCTCTCTCTCTTTCACACACACACCGTCTGGGCTACATATGTGCTCCTTCACCCCTATCTCTTGGCCGGGGCTGGGGCCAGTGCCCCTGCCACCTTACCCAGGGCAAGGGCTGCATATGTTGGGAAGGTGGGTACTACAGAGGGGGGGAGATGGGCTGGGTGGGCAGCAGATGGCTGAGCCCTAAGGCCTCCGCTGGTGTGGCCGGTGGTGAGTGTGTACGCATGTGGTGGGGGGTGGGAGGAAGGTGTGTGTGTGTGTATGTGCGTTGGAGGTGTGTGTGCGTAGGTGGGAGGAGTGTCCGTCTGTGTGTGTGTGTGTGTGTGTGTGTGTGTGTGTGTCCGTCCGTCTGTGTGTGTGTGTGTCTGTGCAGGTTTTCTGCTTGGAAGGATGGATGGAGGGGCACCAGTGCAGAAGAACTTCTTCTGGTCACGGTGAGAGAAGAGGGGAAGAGGAAAGAGAGAAGGAAGGAGGGATGGAGAAAGAAAAACAGTAGATAAATTCAACACAATTGCATTGCGAGAATTTCACCTGTTTTTTCTTCACAAAATGATCAGCCTCATTATTATTCACACACTATCATCAGCAGCAACACGAGAACCAGGAGATCTAAGAACTTATTGGATGCTGTGTACTTTGATAGTTTTTGATGGTATGCCCATTTCAGTCACTCTTACATGTGTGTGCGAATGATTCACAAATGATTTAACATATTAAATCATTGGTTGCTGTCCTTTATTTGCTCTTACTCTATTTAAACTTGACATATTTTGGGTAGCTGTACATTTGAGTTGTACCGTTATGTCTGCAGCCTGTAGTATTGGATAAAGAAGTAATAAATCCTGAAACAGTTAACAAGTATTTCAGAAACAATTATTGGCTAAAAACAGAATCTTTCCCTTGCATTAAAGTCAATGTGTATTTTAAATAGCATTAAAAATTGGGATCAATATGGTTAAAATGGTAAAGATTGTAATTTTTTTTAATGGCATAAAAGTAGCCATTTCTTCACCATAGCAGAACATTATAAAATGATTTATCAATCATTTTAAATGATTTGATACTAGGGTTTGTTTTTTTTTTAAACAACAGAAGTTTTAAGATCAGTTTTTTTTAACCATCCCTGAACTAAACAAAATAAGACAGACGACCACTTAAAGGAAGTTAGACTTTCTAAATACCACACAGGCCATAAATACAGTCATCAATTACTGACCTGTTGTGTTTTTCTTGTCTTATTTGATAAGCATTGACCGTGCATGTATTGTCCTGGTGTATGTGTTGCATGTCATGTGTGTATTTATGGCCTCTGGCGCCTTATCTCCTCTCTGCCCTCCAAGGAGGTGAGATAACCCGCCCACGCCGCCCTTCCTCACATATGGGAAGGAGACACGGAGAGAAAAAGATGTGGGGGAAGCAGAAGATATCAGTTTTGTCCTTCATCTCTCCCACAATCCAGACAAGGAGAGAGTCCCGAAGATGCTTGCAGGTATGACACAGCTGCCACGCTCTGAATCACACACACACACACACACACACACACACACACACACACACACACACACACACACACACACACACACACACACACACACACACACACACACACACACACACACACACACACACCTTGCAGGTATGGGCCAGTTGCCATGCTCTAGATAATAGGCTGTTGAGAGTGCAGCTTGTTAGCCAGCCACAGCTGACATGCCAGACACATAAACACTCATGGATGCACGCACACACACACCAGTTGCAAGAGCCAAGAACTGAACGGAGAGCAACCAATGATGCAGTGATGACTTTATCTCCCCTTTTACTCGGAATTATTATTTATTATTATACTTATTTATGGTTAACTCTTCGCCGGCCACGGATGTCTGTGTTTAAACAACGCACTGCTCTACGGTGTTGGACCCTTCTACACCACCACCCGAGGGTTCAGCTCAGTCCTCCTCACAGCTGTTTACATCCCCCCACAGGCTGGTAAATCTTTAGCCCTGGACGAGCTGAATAGGATTGTAAATGGACTGGAGAACTCACACCCAGAGGCTGCATTCATTGTTTTGGGAGCTTTACCAGAGCCAAAATTATGAGGGTTCTCCCAAAATATTATCAACATATCACTTTTCCCACCAGGGGAAAGCAGACACTGGATCACTGAGACTGTTATAAACCCCTCCCCCACTTTTTTTTTTTTTGGAAAGGCAGACCACTGCTCCATCCTACTGTTGCCTGCATATAAGCAGAAACTGAAACATATAGACTGTAGAAGCCACAAATGAGACTGTACTCTTGGTGACATACACTGCATTTACCCACCTGGACAAAAGGAATACTCTCCATTGATTACAGCTCAGCATTCAACACCATAATTCCCTCAAAACTCATCTCTAAACTTGTTGATCTGGAACTGGAGACCTCCATCTGCAGCTGGAAATTTGAATTCCTGACTGGCAGATGGTGAGCAACGGCCGCCACACCTCTTCCTCACTGATCCTCAACATGGGGGTACCACCGGGCTGTGTGCTCAGCTTCCTCTTGTACTCCCTGTTCACTTACGGATGTGCATCCAAGCACAGCTCCAACGTCATCATTTAGTGTGCTGACCACACGATCGTCCTGGGCCTCATCACGGGCAACGATGAGACGGCCCACAGAGAGGAAGTGAAGACACCAACTAGCTGGTGCCAGGACGACAAACTATCTCTCAACGTCAGCAAAACTATAGAGATGATCTGCAGAGGGGCAGTAGGAATACCAACATCCTCACCAATTTCAACAAGTGCACCATTGAGAGCTTGATGACAGGCTGCATCGCGGTCTGGTACGGGAACCACTTTGCCCACAGGAGCAAATCACTTCAGCGAGTGGTGGAGGCGGCACAGATCATCACTGGCAACAGACTCAGCATATCTTCCACGAGCGGTACCTGCGAAAGGCACACGGCATCATCAAGGACCACAGCCACCCAGCACGCAGACTGCTCTTCTTGTTACGGTCTGGCAGACAATAAAGGAGCACGGCCACATATACCACCAGACTTCTGGACAGTTTTTACCACCGAGCTGAACTGCTGAAATGACTGCTGCATATCCAATCTGCAATACTGTTGTATGCACTCATCACCTTTACTTTCATTCATAAATCCTCATTTTCATATATGTATATAGTGATATATTTTATTTATATCTCATCCCATCTTTTTTAATTGTTTATCTTCTGTGCTGACCTGTTTTTACCCAACACAGTTCATGGCACTGTTCCCCTGTTAACCTACACATGACTGGTAAAACTAAACTAAATATTCTTTATTTCCATCATTCTTGATCCTTCTCTCTTTTTCACTTTTGTCTCTATCACTTCTATGTCTATCCCAGACAGATGGGTTGGCCGGCTGCTCCTAATGTTTCTATTAAAATGACATTACCAACCATAAAAACTTCCGCTGGATCGTCCAGCAGCCCATTCATAACCATTTAGCTCGCACCTGTTGTGTAGAAATGGGAGCGAGGTGTTTGTGCGTCATTGGAGCGCTTTTTGTGAGTGACTGAGACGTGTCAGACTGAGGCAGATTGAAGCGTGCTGAACCCACACCTTACTAACATGCCCACACATACCCCACGGACTCCCAGAAGGTCATCCCCTCTGAGAATGTCTGTTTGAAGTAAGGGCCTCTGTCGTGAGCCGCTGGAGGCCTGATTCACTGTCAAGTGTGGTTGTCTGTGTGCAGATTTTTACATACGTATGCAAATGTGTGTTTTTGACGATATTCATGAATGTTTGAGCAGTTAATTGCTTCAGTTTGTTTATGTAGCCACATGTGTGTTAATATGGCAATATATGCTTTTTATTGTCATTTTATGCTCGTAAATCCACTTGTACTTCATATGGACTTCAGACTTGTCTGCAGGTCCGCTCACACTTGACTATGTGTGTGTGGAAACTACGCACCACAGGCTGCGGTGTGTCCGTGCCTCCTGGTAATGGATACTAATGGCCCTGGGCAGGCCTCCATGGAGCAGGGGGGTAGATTTGTCTGTTTGACCCCATCCTGCTGCCCTCACCCAGGGAGGGGAGGGCCTGAGGGGTGGGAGGCCCTGTGGGGGTCTGGGTCACCATCAGCATGCATAACACTCAACATAAACACACACTGTTAGCTGTGAAAGCAACGGTGCAGGCATGCATGCTCACATCAGACACACTGCAAGGTTACTAAAGCTTCTGAGATGATTAGAGAGGAACAGCCTTGTGATTCTTTTTCATGTGGTTGTCTGCAAACTTTTATGTTACGGTACTTGATGCTGTTTTTGTATACACTCTACATATGAACCTGCACATGTATTAACTGGAACAAAACCCTAAAAAGCACTAAGAAAAAGAAGCTTATTAGATCTTTATAGTGTCATTTAATCGATAAAACAGGGCAGAGGTGCAGATGCATACTGTACACACACATGGCAGTCTAGTGTACCTGTGTATGCTTGCATCCAAGGCTGGATCCTTTTTAAAGTGGCCACTTGTTTTTTCATTAATACCCGGAAGCCCTTTAGAAGTGAACAGAGAAAACCGCTTTCAAGAAGCTAATTGCCTTGTGGGTAAATCATCTCATAGGACCTCATTTCTTGCATGAAAGAAGCATCACATAGTGTGATGTGAATGCATTTCAAACACTGTTCGATTTCAAACTCATTTTTAAGATCTTTTTACTGGCTTTATGTCTTTAATATTTCTAGTCATTCAAATAATTGATTGGTTAAAGAAATAAAGCTTACTCAATATTGTCTTACTTTATTTTGTTATTGCTTTTGACGACGCCAGTGCATGGACCTGATCTTATTGCATTTTAGTGAAGGTGATACATGTGACAAGATGCAAAGTGCTGGATTTCTGCCTGTATAATTGATGGGCTTTGGTGAATATCTACAATAATAAACTAATTTGTTATTTCATTCTGACAGGATGTGGTCATTTTGGAAAGGTTTTTTAACATCTATTGTGTGTTTGTCATGTACCGCTGATGACATTTAGTATTTCTATGCCTGTAAAGGTTTTACAGAGCCAACCAACCTCCAAGCCAAGAGTAGCTAAATTTGTTCTTCCTTTTTTCTCCTTCTATCTCCCAAGTAGGTGAATGTCAAAAAGAGGGGAGCGGTTCAGGTAAACAGGGCTCTCAGGGGAGAGGTGACCTTTGGGTTCGCAGTCAGGGGGACAAAAAAAGGGGAGGGAGAGGGAAGGAGCAGGGGGAGGCCAAGTGGAGAGAACAAGGTTGAGTGCAGAGAGAACAGAGGGAGAAAAAAGCTAAAAACAAGACAAGGAGGAGATGGAGGGTGGAGAAAAGGAGCCTGCTTACTGTCTAGTTAAGACACCGAAAGTAGATTACCATTTATTACATTTATTTAAATGACCTGTGCATATAATTGTGGTTTTAAACAGATTCAATCTACACATGTGATGATTGTGATGCCAGTCAGATGTTTTTATTGACCCTTTTTTAAAATTCTCAAGTTATTTAAAACACTTAAAGGTATCTTATGTAGTTTTTCACCACTAGTATTGCTATGGAGCGATGACTTTGCTAGTGGGTCCCATTTTGAGGACACACATGTGCGAGCAATGTAATAAACATCCTGCCACTGGTTTTACATTAGCTCTGCCAATTGACAGTCAGAGGAGGTAACACACCAATAAAATGAGCAATGTGCCAACAAAGGCAGTGAAGAAGACAGCAAGATAGCAGACATGGATAAAACTATAACAAATAATCCAAAAATGTCATTTTAAATTGCAAAATGTTTCTACCAAATGGACAGAAAAAAGCCCTCCAGAATTTCTCATGGCTATACGAGTATTAACTGGGAGATTTCTCTGTTGAAAATGTTTCAAACGTTCATTTTTTAAAGTATGAAAAAAATGCTTCCAAAGCCAGCAGCTCCCCCATTTTGCTATTTCATTCATTATCTCTGACATAAAAAACACAGATATTTTAACTTTATGATAAAAGACTGACTTTGCTTTTAAAGCTAAATTGTGAAATATGACCGTATAACTGAAAAGTTTGGCGTATCATTTGCTGCCCACATCCGCCCACAGCAGGAAAGAGTGTGTGTCTTAACTCATCAGTAAGGCTATATTCAGATAGATGTCTCCTCTCCACAGGTAACTGCCAGTGCTCATAAGGTTGACTCTCCTCGCCTTATAGGAGGCCGCGTATGGTAATGTTCAGAAGAGAACAAAAGTGACAGATTCTCTCTCTTTGAGCCCTCTATCATTCATGCTCTGCTCCCATCTTTTTCCCACCCTCCTGACTCATCTCTCTCAAAAACTTGTACTTTATGTTTCCCCACCGTCTTCCATGTTTTCCCTCCTTCACTTCTTCCTCTGACTCTTTTTCTCGCTGTCTTTCTACCCCTGTGTCTCCCACCGGGCCAGGCAGACATCAGTAGCCCTAGGGAAGTGCTTCGCTGTGGGAAGGAGCCTTGGCTTTAAGTGGCTCTAAGTGGCTCTCGCTGTTTGTCTCTTTAGTTGTTTATTTTCTCCTTCGCTCGCCCCGGGCAGGGAGGAGAGAGGGACACTTAGCGTCGGGGAAACCACAGCGTGGCAAGGCAGGGAGGTTTAATACTGCTTAGTAGCCTGCAGAGTTTACATGTGAGGGAGGCACTGAGAGACAAAGTGCAAGTGTGTGCAAGTTTATTATTACAGTTTTTGTGTGCCAGTGTGTGTGCGCACAGTCATTTTATCATTAGAAATGTTATCAGTGTTTGCGAAGATGTTGAGAGCGCTTATGTTAATTCAAGTGTGTGTGCACGTGTGTGTGTGTGTGTTTGTATTGACAGAGCCAAAAGGTCCAAGCATGACCTTCTAAGATGACATTATTTGCCATTGATTTGCCCCTGTTTCATATTTTGTCTCACTGGGACTACTGTACCAACAATTGGCCTCTATTGTTCTGTGTTTAAAGACAAACAGCGACTCTGCGTTCACTCATGAAAAAGGTAAAACAATTGTGTTTGTGGTGAATGCGTCAAATCATGCCTGACAATTGAAACTTCAACAACACCAAAGGTCAAGTGGTTTTGTTCAAGCTCAACTTTTGTTCAAAAATTGCGATAGTAACAATATATTTTATTAGTTAAAACCAAATTAAGGCCTTAAATATTACTAGTTAATCCAATTAACTGTATATATACAGGTTAGAATAATGCCATGTTCACATTGTGTGGGATGGAGGGTGACCATAAAACTACTGTTTGTGACCAAAGAACCACTATATACATTAATTTAACATTTATTTAGCCTGAATGACTGACTTTGGATTAAGTGGGACTCCAGAAAGTTCTGTGGTATTTAGCACAAAGTTACAAATAATATATTTTTTTTAAATTTTGGATGTTAATATCTTAAGTTGGAAACAAGTATGATAACTCCAGTGTGACATAAATGAGGCAGGTAATCAAGACTTATAATTCTAACTCTAACTCTAACTCGAACTATTATAATATCTTTATGAGAAGTATACAAATAGCAGCAAACACATCTTGTGCACAAGAAGCTGAAAAACACAAGATGTAGAGTTGTTGGAGGACATGCTGGCAGACATTGGCCTATTTACACATTCGGCAAACGTTAAGCAGCATTGATTTCCAGTCGTGTTCTCTGATTTGTTCTCCACACACTCCAAAGGGAAACATCTGGCTCCTTCACTGCTAAATGTTAAACTATGCTCACCAGTTAGTCACTATGCTTATCTGTTTGCTGCTTTTTCTTGAAAACACCTGCATGCTGTTGCTTAAAATGATGCTAATCAAAGCGAAAATATGATTTTAAAACATAAAGTTTAATAGTAAAACCAAAACGATCTAAATGCTGAGGGGATCTTTGGAGTTGGGTGGGTTCCTCACACTTTACACAACTCTGCACACAACATATTTTCCTCTGCTCCTATAAACATATTGAATTGTTCAGCTTTAAGGAAGTGTGTATTATCTTCCCGTATAACACCATCTTCTCTGGATCTGTCCATGGTGCTGATTTTCCCTTTCCTTAACATTGTGCCATTTACCCTAATCCACAAAAAATGCTCATGTTATATCATTACAAGCATTCTCTAAAATTTCAACCAGCATCAATAGAGCAACAATAAAACTCTAAAGGCAAATGTAAATAAATAATTGATAAAAACTAATAAAAAATATTAACAGAGCAGATATTCTTTGGATTATGTGGCCACATTAGACAGAAAAAAGACAAGTAAACCACAGGCACTTTTCCATTATGAAATATAATTCGCTGCACAATAAAGGAGGCTTTTCATCAAGTACATTCACTTAGATGCATTTATAAAAGCAGCTAAATTTGGCTCCACAGTCACAGGCCTCTCTGTGAGTTTCATCAGAAAGTAACTTTTCTGTTTGTTGGCATGCGTATGTGCTGTTCAAAGATTAAGGCAAATAGGGGTTTAATTTCTCTAAGTGGTATGCAAGCATGAGCCGTGAATTCATGCGGAACGCCAGCGAGCATGTGTTTGTAAATGCGTGTGTGTGTGTGTGTTTCCAAGAACCTAAGCGAGTGCATCTTAGTGTGTAATGCGTGCAAGGCTGGGCAGATGTATGGAGAGAGAAATGAGCGCTCTCTTAAAAACTCACCTCACCTCACACATATCAACACACAAGCGCACGCACACACACCTCACAAATGTACACTTCCGCATCGTAATGAGGATTACCTGCATGGCCTCACATTGCACTTCTCGTCCCCTTGCAAACACACAGAAACACACACACACACACACACACTTGTGCAGCCGCTCGTCTGTCCTTGTTCCATCCTCCCCCTATCACTCTTTCTTGTTCTAATCCTTGTTTTCTCTCCCTTTCTGTCGCACACACACACACATACACACACACACCCCTTCAGTGTCCTAGCTGTCTCAACTTGAGCAGCAAATGAACACAATTAGCCACGGCTCCACAAACACACACTAGGGTATTGTTCTGCTCACACTCACTCAGACCTTAATCTGGTGCTCCGCAGGGACTTGTGTGTGTGTGTGTGTGTGTGTGTGCGTGTGTGAAGGCAGTCGAGGGGAAGCATTGCAGAGCCCAGCTGACAGAAGGGGCTTCCAGGCTTTTTTCCCTCAGAGGTTTCCACGACGATGATCAACTCCTCGCGCCTTAGTCCTTGCTGCGCTCGCCTCAGTACCCACACACACACACACACATGCACACACACTCTTTGAGCAACAGCCCATTCGGCTTGAATGCATTTCAAACACGCACACACACACTAACAGCCACAGCCTTCGGTCAGAGCCAGATGTTACGGGGTGAACAAAGGCATTGAGTCACAAGTTACTGTTCTCAACAGCAGGTTGAGCCTCAGGTCATTATTAGCACACACACACACATACATACACTTTAACACACACACACACACACACACACACACACACACACACACACACACACACACACACACACACACACACACACACACACACACACACACACACACACACACACACACACACACACACTAAGCAGTGAACATTGCACATCCACTGACTGTGCTTGTTGTCTCTTCCCCTTGAGCAAGTGTGTATGCTGCCTGGCTAATTAGACAGCAGGTATCTGCCTGACAAGATTTCTTGCAAGAACACCTACACAAGTGGCTGCCTAATGACTGCACTTTAAGATGCCTCCCAGGCCTTTCTAGAGGAGGTGGGGGCCTTCGCAGCAAGCGCTCTAACTCAGTGACTCGAGGCCAGTCACACCAGCAGCCTGTGGCACGTAGCGCTTAGCATTAACAACCTAATCCCTGTCCTGATACTGAGCTATATGTGTTAGATGCACAAAAGCTTCCTGTGATATTTCAAAAACTCAACATTTTCTTGACTTAAAGTGGGGTTTTAAAACTTGATGACACTGTTTTTAAACCAGACTGCTGAGATTTAAAATGTGCTTAGTTGCATCAGCGGCTGGGTAATGATGAATCTAAACCACATACAGTACGGGGTGACAGACAGACGGAGTTGGTGTAAATCTATAGTTAATGAGGGGAGAGCAGATGTGAAAGATGTTCACAGGGAGAGATACAGCTATATCTGCCAACTTTTAATAACTTTAAAACCTTCCAGAAATCTTACTCGATAACTGTTTGTGTTCATCGTACTATTAGTGCTGTCATCGTTTGGGCGTCGTCCCTCTACTCAACCACTCCGTGAACTTTTTGTCAAGCAGAGGCCCCCTTTTGTCTCGCATCCACGAGAGGAAGTGACTGAGAGAGTTGCGGCACGTCTGCCAATTTGACTCTACTGTGTTTATAATGACCTTCCCTTCGGTGCGAGGTGCTGTTCGAGTGCCTCCGTCGCCATGACAACCGGGCATTTTTTAGTGGCCACTCCAGTGTCTTTTCTGCATTTCATTAGCAGTTTTCAGATGTAAAGGCCATCAGACGCAGACGACACTTTGAAGCAAAGTGGCGATTTTGGCAGTTATTTACTCCATCCCATCATCATCCACCTTTAAAAGCTGTACATCTACTGCTACTGTTAATACTGGATTGCATAAGTTTACCTCCACAACACAGTTTGTGTGGTGATATTTGAACAGATGACAATTTTTTTACATACATATTTTTTGAAACCTTGAACCTTTAACAGCATACATTCAGTAAAATAGGTGCTACTGACAACTGTAGTTTATTAAAGTTGCTTATTTTAAAGAACAATTTTGTTACCTGTAAAGCAAAAATATTTCCCAGTGCAAAATATTTATGTAGGAAGAATGAGTTTTTCTTCACTTGTAACTGTTGTTTAGTAGTGTAAGCACTATAATAAAGACTAGCAAGGCAGGAAGAAGCAAAAACTTATCCCAGAAATAAGTCAACAGTTTTTTGACATTTTTAAGATCTAGAAAATATAAGAAAATGTGCATTCACTAAACAGATTTTGTTATTTTTGCTCCATCTTCCTGATAAATAAGTAAAATGATGTTACACTGCAAAATTCAGATGAAAAGTGATTTTCTTTTTCTTTTTCCGTTCTCCTGTGTGGCAATGAGAGGACCTGAACCCTGTGAAGCACCACTGTGGCATTTGGAGTGGACACACACACACACACACACACACACACACACACACACACACACACACACACACGCTGTCATTACCATCGCTGCATCGAGCCAGAACTCAATCTCAAAGTGCACCAGATGTGTTCGCTCGTGCAATTATTCCGGCAAAGACATTGGCTCAGATGTATTTATATTTGTGTGTGCGTGCAAGGGTTTTTGTGTGTGCGTGCGTGCGTGTGTGTGTAAATACGGTCTTGTTGGAGCAGTAAATGTCTTCCATTTGAGCTGCTGGCTGACCTTCTAGCTGTCGGTTTTTCATGTTTAGCCTTTTCCCAGTGTTCTCACCTTTCCTGCCAAGTCAACTGTAGTCTCTCCATCTCTTTTTCAGTTGTTTTATTTTTTATTTTTTTATTTTGATTGTGTCTATCTCTCTTTCTTTCCCTCTCATCTGTCACTTTTTCTAACTGTCACTGCCTCTATGTATATCTGTGCACTGATTTTGAACAACTCCTTTTATTTCAATTTTTTTTCTTTTTTTTGCTGACTAATACAATATAGCATGTGTCAAAAGAGAAAATAGATCAAATTAATTAAGGGCATGGTGTCTATTTTGCTTTGTAAAGCAAAATCAGTTTATATTTTTATTACAGGATGAAAAAATATATTATTATTATATTATATATATATTAAAATATACAGATACATAAATAAAAATATATTTACTGTCTGTGAAAGTCTGTTTTTGATCCCCTCAGTCTCATTTTCAGTCGATCTCTAATGACTTCAGGTGCACACACACACACACACACACACAGAAACCTCTAGATGATGTGTCCGTTAGTCGCGTCACCTCCTCGTTCTCTTTACTTGGCGTGACAGTGGTGCCAGCTTTGTTTGGGTAAATTGCTGCAGAGTCATTTGCATATGTCTGTTCTGTGCTTACAAGTTCACATTGTTTTTAATCGGAAAAATATGCTAATGCTTTTGTGTGAGGAAAACATGTGTGTTGTGTGCTCATGCCCCTATTCGTGTGTTTGTGTGTGTGTGTGTGTGTGTTTGTGTGTGTGTGTGTGTGCAGGCCTTGTAATAATAGCACAAGGTGAGGGGGACAGGAGGGTGAGCGCATGTGTCGAATTAATACTATTATGTCCATTTGTATTAGTCTATATGCTCAAGTGCTGCCCCGAGAACAGATTTTCTCTTTCCAGTAATGTGAACTACTTGTTTTGGTGGATGAAGAGTAGCGAGCGTTGTGAAAAATATAAAATTCTGACCTGACGATGTGATTACTGGAGCTGGGAGAAATTCCCAGAGTGCCCCCCGGGTGATGGTGTGTGGAGGGAGTTGACCTGGCATCAGCACCAATGTGACCTCTGTGTTAACTGGAGATTACGATGTATTAGTCAGGGTAAACAACCATTTTCCAACTGGCTGTCACCAAAAAAAGTAAAAAAATATATAAAGATGAAAAAGGAAGCAGATTATCTGATGAAGAATAGGATTTAAACCTTTTATACAAATGTGCTTCATGTTTATATGTTTCCAAGAGCAACAAAGTCCTTTTTCTATAAAAACATGTGTAATCTGTTAAATTAACTCGATGCAAATTAACTTTTACAAGCAGTCAGTGTTTCAGGAATTTATTTTTTCTCAATTAACTCATTTGAAAGCAGTAACTGAAATATTTCAACCATAATCTGTGATTCATATCTATGATTTAACTTCTTAAAATGTTTATGTGATGTTTCACTTGGCTTATTCAGGGATAAAAAGTACAACTTCACATCTAAATGTTTGTCTTGGTGTCGTCAAAACCCCTGCTTCCCTCTCCTTCTTTTCTGACCCATCTTTCATCTCTCATCCTCTCTTCCATCCTTGTCTTTCTCCCTCTCGCCATCATCTAGCCTGTCTCTCTCTGTTAAAGTGTCTCCTTTCTCCTCTTCCCTGCTCCTGCCTCCAATTAAATGTGTAGGCGTTTTATCCTATGATTAGTATCTTAGTTGTTTGGTGGGCAGGCTCATTATCTATGCGCCCCGTTAGTAAAAGCCTTAACGATGCCTAACGAGACGTCTAATCAGACTGGTTTTAGCCACAAAGGGCTAATTGCAGCTGTTGCTTCTGTCCTCCGTCGAGGCTGAGAGAGGCAACAGGAAAACCTGTTTGGATTGTTGGGTAATTTTGAAAAGACACACACACACACACACACACACACACACACACACACACACACACACACACACACACACACACACACACACACACACACACACACACACACACACACACACACACACACAGCATTATTGGCTGTATCAGTGTAATGTGTGTGTGTTTCACAGAGGGGTGTCTCTATGTGGCTACTTGTCATCACAGAGCTGCAGGTTTGACATGATGGGATGACGAAAAGACCTGAGAGTGCCTCAGGTAGCTACACACACACACACAAACACACACGCACACACACACACACACACAGACATACACACACAGTGAAGCTCCAAAAGGGTTTAGCATAAAAATACCTAACTGGGCAGTCGTACAAGTAAGCACAATGGAGTTGTTTTGTGTGTGTTTGTGCATATGTGTGTGGGTGCGTGATGTGTTCAGATCTCTTTGTTGATGTTCTCTCTGATTCTGTGCCAGCATCACATCCATCTGTCTCCATGACACACACACACACACACACACACACACACACACACACACACACACACACACACACACACACACACACACACACACACACACACACACACACACACACACACACACACACACACACACACACACGCAGGTGTAATTTATGTTTTAAATTTAAAAAAAGAAAGAAACCAATTTCTCTTTTTGCACAACACACATCTAAGCAGTTAGTTGTTGTTTTTTTCTTTCCAGTTGTTAAATTATCTTTCTAAACTTTTATAGAAACAATCTTAACTACACACAACAACAAATAAAACATGGATCAGCGGGAAAAAAACACACCATCATAAATCACTGGTTTCCAGAGTAGCTTACTGGTCTGGTGAGATTGGGCTCTAATGCCATTAAATGTGTTGGACACCTAATAAATGTGTGATTTAAAGATATTGAGGCTAAAAGAGATGAGGTGTATAACTGACAGTCAATGTTGCATCTGTAAGACAACGTAAAAAACTATCAGTGAACTTTATATCACTATATATATATATATATATATATATATATATGCAGTACTGAATCAAAAATATACTGTTAACTTAGCTATAGGTTTGGGAATGATGGAAAACTAACAGAAAGTACCACACAATCAACTTTTATACAACAGTTTTCATTAGAATGTTAAGAAATAAGTCAAATAACAGATACTATACACTATATAATGTCATGTATTCTCCTGAAAAACAATCTGCTCAAATTAAAAAGAATTCATGTGGAAGCGCACTGTCCAAATTTACAATTGTCATCACTTTTCTCATTAATGAAACATCCTGATGTGCAAGTAAATAACCTGCATTTATACTTGAATTTAAGTGTATTCCTCCAATACCAACTGTCCACTTAATATCTGATGCTATATATATTAATATTAACATTAACAGTATATTTTAATTGCGTTTAAAGTCCTTGTGTCAAAGAAGTTATCATGAATATAAGAAAGGGGGATATTGTGCTTAAATGAAGGCACGGAAAAGACTGTAAATTACATGTAGATACAACACAATTTAGTAATATTAGTGATTACAATTATAGCTAAATTATTTTGAGTATAACATCTTATATTTCTTTCTTTCAGTGCTCACTCACTTGTATAAAAATGACTCTGATTCACTTCTTCCATGACAATTCACATTTCTTCTTTTGCTACATTTCGGTGCCTGTTGAATTGTGTTGAGTTTACTGTAGTGTCAATGTTTGACCAGTAGGTGGGGACATGTTCAGTCTGTCATCCTACACCACATCTCTCTTCCTGTGTCTCCATCCAGAGCTGGAATCTACTTTAGGCAAAACAACTTGGAAGGATTTGTTTTTTTCTTCAAGAAACACCTTCATTAAAAAAGGTTTTTCATCATGAACTTGGTTAAAAATGAATGATATTACAAGTGTTTTCATTTATCATATCTATAGATGATCCAAAATAGCCAAAACAGTTGCTGTTTCCGATTTCTGATTTATCTGAAACAATTCAAAGAATGGTTCATTATTCAAATTTATATTAAGTTAATGTGAAAAAAAATGTAGTTATTTCTCACTTCTGTCACCTTTCAGCCAAGTTCTCCTGAGGCTCTCCTGGAGTTTATTTTATTTGTCCTGCCTGAGAGTGTTTATCACATGGCATCTCTTTCTGTGTGTGTGTGTGTGTGTGTGTGTGTGTGTGTGTGTGTGTGTGTGTGTGTGCATGCATAGTTCAGTGGGTCTGCTTTTGTTCAGTTCAGTAAGTATGCCTGTGCGTATGTGTGTGTGTGTGTGTGTGTGTGTT